>NC_089888.1:15576250-16245000 GCF_040182565.1 Anser cygnoides
ACGGGGCCTTGTTTTTTTGTCCCTGTTGTAGGTCCCCCTGACCCTGACATCTATGTGGAGCCTATTACAGAGGAACGTGCTGCCAGAACCTTGTACCGCATCGAGCTTCTGCGAAAGGTGCGCGAGCAGGTGCTCAAGTGTCCACAGCTCCACGAGCGGCTCAAGCTGTGCCGGCCGAGCCTCTACCTGCCAGTGTGGTGGGAGTGTGGCAAACATGATCGGGACCTGCTAATCGGCACCGCCAAGCATGGCCTGAATCGCACCGACTACTACATCATGAATGACCCTCAGCTGTCTTTTTTAGATGCATACAGGAACTATGCCCAGCATAAAAGAACAGGGATCCCAGGCTCAGAAACCCTGTGCTGCCTTTACCAGACTAACTCCAAACTCTACAGTTCCCCTCTGTATAGCCAGGTGGACCAGACTTGTGAATCCCTGGAGAATGAAGCTGAGAGTCAGATCAAGCTAGAAAGCATTGACAACACTATGTCCCAGTCTGGGGGCAGCCCGCCAGATGCAAACTGTGAAACATTCATGTCTAAGGTCCAGGACATCATTTCCAGTAACTATGATGAGAGCTCTCTGCCGGACTCACTGATGTGCATGATGTACGACGAGAAGGCCTGTAACAGCGAGCAAAGCTCCCTTGCCCGAGACAGCCCAAGTTGCACAGATATTGGAAGTGGCATTGCTAAACTCTCTGAGGGCAAGCTAGAGGGGGACGAGGATCCGTCCAGCTGTGATGCAGAGGCCATGAGAGAGACTTCCTTCCTGGAGGGATTGCAGGTTGGCTGTGATCAAATGGACAGTCAGAATGGAGAAGCTGAGCCTTCACCTTCTACTCCCGAAAGTGACCCTTCACGGAGCATCCCAGCAGAGCTCTGCGAAGCCTTGCAGCAGAAGAGAGACCTCACCAGCCCTGCGCCAGTGCTGCCTGAGCACGGTGCCATGGAAGGAGTCATTAGCATGGGGCTGTATGGTTCCAGTCTTCATAACTATGACATAAAGGTTCCTCCTGAGCAGAGGTTCATTAATCTGCTGCAGGAGAAAGGAATGGAAGCAAAGTCAGCCCCAAGTCAGAGCCACAGTGAGGAAGATGATGAGGAGGAAGAGGACGATGATAACTCTGAGGCAGCAGCAGATGTTGCAGAAGACTTGAGTGGTCCAAGGACCAGAGCTGGTTGTGACCCTGAGACTAATGAACTGGGGGGCGAGGAGCAGAGCCCTGGCCTCCCCACACCTGAGGACACTTGCCCCGAAGCCGTGGATGGCGAGAGAGAGTCCCTGGGGCTAGGGACACTCGAAGGCCCTGGGGAACCTGGGCCAGAGGGAAGGGAGGACCACAGCCTGGAGGAGGAGAACACCCTGCAGGACTTGCCTGGCCAGGCTCAGAGCCAGGCTTTCAGCCCGCCTGCACCTCCGGTGGGACCCCCAGGGGCAGAACCCCCCCACGCCAGGGAGGAGGACTGGGGACAAGGGTCCGAGGGGCAGGCAGGCTGTAGAGAAGCCCTGCACCCCGAGCCCCCAGGGATGAAGCAAGAAGAGTGTGAGATCAGAGATGAGGAGGAGAAAGCTGGCAGCAGCCAGAGTCAAGGTAGGGTTCTGAGAGCTCCCTCTGGTTGACAGTCACCTCCGACTGGGATGGGAGGGCCTGCTGTCCTCGGTGCCAAAGCCTTGGGGCTGTCCAGCCTGCTGGAGCAGCCATCCCACTGCAGGCACTAGGGCCCTTCTAGCTGATGTGACTGGGGAGAAAAGAGTTGGTGGCAGGGCTTGCCAAGACCCCCAGCAGCCCTTCAGCAACCGGCTCTCTCTGGTAAGGCTCCTGCCCTCCTCGCCTGCCTGCCCAGGGCTCTGGCTGTGTCACTGGGGAAGGGGTGAGGGCCACTGCAGTAAAAGCCCCCAGAACTCAGCTCACGGGAGTGCCGATCTGCCCACTCCTGACTGGTGTGGGCTGCCCGCTATGGCCCAGGACTGCTGCATTTCTTGGTCACTGGCTGGGGAATGGGATTTGTGTGGGGCCTGCTGGGCGCTGGGCTGGGAAGGTGGGAAGAGGCGCTACCTGAGGTGGTAGGGGAGGGAGGGTGATGATGGGCTCATTTTCTCAGATGGTCTGGAGAAGTACTCAGAGGAAGAGAGCAAGAGTTCGACTTCTGTCCTGCCCGGGGAGATTGATGATCTTCAGGATGCCCGGGCACCAACCATAGCCCAGCTTTTGCAGGAAAAGACACTTTACTCCTTCTCTGAATGGCCTAAGGTGAGTTAAAAATGAGTGCTGTTTATATTGCAAATGTTACTGCCTCGGCCTGGCAAGCAGAGGCTCACACAGCCCCAGCTCTGCCTCCTCCTCCCCCTCTGCACGTGGCTCCCCAGGGATGCCCTGGCTCGGGGTGCTCTCACCAGGCCGTTGACCCCCAGTCCCAGGGCAGTTCCTTGCTGAACGGGGGTCACAGGGGTTGGGTTTGTCTTTGATTCTGAGGTGACATACATGAGTTAAAGTCATTCAAGTCCCAGCCTGCCATTGTCTAATCCTCTTTGCAGGACCGTGTGATCATCAATCGCATTGACAACATCTGCCATGCCATCCTGAAGGGCAAGTGGCCTTCCTCTAGCCAGCAGTTTGAGACGCAGAGCCTGATAGCGGCCCCAGCAGTAGCCAGCAATGCCGGCAGCAGGAACAGCTTTGCTGAGTCAGAAGCCCCTGATCCCAGCTTCAACAACGGAGTGTTAATCTCCCAGGTACAAAAGGTGAGGGGGGCCCTTGGACAGGGACAAGTTTAGGACTCTGTGGTGAAGCATTGCCCACAAGTGCTCAGTAGCTTCCTAATCAGGGCCTGGGTTTTCACTGCCTCTTGGTGCCACTTGAGGTCCATGTGAGAAAAATCTCAGTAATTTCTTTCAGACAGGATCTTCTGTGAAGCTATTTTATTTGCGATTGCAATGGCGAGCATCCTGCAAGCAGGAGCGCACAGTAAAAGTTCCTCATAACCGTGTATCCCCTATTACCCGACACCTCATTTCTCCCCCTGTTTCCTCATTGGCTGAGTACTACGGGTTCACAGCCTACTCGATGCACTTCTATACCATATGTGTACACCTTTGTTTGACCAGCTGTTAATTTCTCCTTTTCCTTTTTTTTTCCTTCTTCTCTTGTGACTAGAAGGCCTGTGATTTTTGTTTTTACTGATTTCATACTGCTCGTCCTGTTTTTCTTAGCTATCCTCCTTATTTTGGGACAGTGGGACCTTCCCCTTGTCAGCTTAACATACTCCCCACTGCTGTGCTGCACAATCACTTTTGAATATGCAAGGTTAGTGGAATTTTCCACTGCAAAAACACCTTCTGTTGTGAAAACACAACTTCGTTTCTCGCATCCGTAACACACAGCTTGGGCCACTCGGTCCCCTCCGCTGAGGGGGTAAGCCCCCTGCGCTCTCAGCACCCTGGCAGCCTGCTCCCCTCCTTGGGGGGAGGCTGTTCAGGGGCAGCTCCACAGCTCCTGTGGCTGCAGACGGGCTTCCAGAGTTGCTGCTGAAACACCTGGCATGGTCAGGGAGGACAAAAGGACAATGTCCTGCTGAACCAAAGGAAGGGGTGCAGGAGAGGGCACTGCCCCATGAGTCTCTCATCTCTCACTGCTGGGAATAGCACAGAGCCAGAAGCGGCTGGCCTGGGACCCCAACACGTCCCTCCAGCAGCTGGTGGAGCACCCAGGGTTCGAGCACCTTGGGAGATGGAGGTTTGCGTGAGGGTGCCGCTGCACCATTCCCACACAAGGTGAGGTGCGATGTGCCCAGGGAAAGGGGCAGAGGCGCAGAAGAGCCTGACTGCTAGCTCTGTGTGTTGGTTTGAAGAGCTGTGGTCCATGGCAGCGCACGAGCAGCTGTAAACCTCTCTGTGGCTTTGTTCCACACAGGAAGGCTTCCTGACTCCCGCCTTTGCAAAGGATGAGCGGAAACACAGGAGGCTGTACGAATTCGAGGTGGAGAGAGATGCCAAACAGAGGAGCTTGGAGCAGTTAGCAGCAACCCACATTCATTCTCCCATTGTGCTGAACGGCTGGCGTGAGGCAGCTGTGGACTTGTCCAGAAACTCTGATGGGTCCCCAGGGAACTCCTCACCGTTCCCCCTGAATACAAACATGCCCAAACTGGGGACTGTGAACACCCTCCAAGGCTCCCTGGGCATGGACTTATCTGGCATTCTCCAGGCAGGGTTAATCCATCCTGTCACAGGACAAATTGTAAACGGCAGCCTCCGAAGAGATGATGCTGCCATGAGGAGGAGACGGGGCAGGAGAAAAAATGTAGAAGGGATGGACCTCATCTTCTTGAAGGAGAGGCCTCTTCCAACAAGGCTGCAGGTGAGTCAGTGCTTCCCCCTTCACATGGCCCTGATGCAATCAGCACAATTTGTCTCATGGTCCAGCTCTCCTCTACAAGATCTGCTGCCCTTGTTACAATGTGGGGCCTCCTCCAGGAGAGCTTGGCTTGTGCTGGAGCAGGCAGGAGCAAATACTACTCCAAGGAGGAAGGGAAGTACTCTCTGCCTTGCAACACTCTCTCTGGAGTGTTTGAGTCCTGATAAACATTATCACAAGCAGCTGTTCCAGATCAGGGGGGGTATGAGGTTAGAGAACATGAGAAAAGGTCCATGACAGCATTTGAGCTGTTGCCAAGAGGCTTTTGCATCCCTTTTCATTCTGCCCTGGGATCCACTCAAGGAAGAATGAGCACTGGGAGCAAGAGCAGTCCCTTCAGACCACTTTTAGGAGTGATCCTGGGGGAGAGTCAGTTCTCCCGGTCATGAAGGTGTTTCCAGGTGAGATGCAGAAGCATCTCCCATCTCTCTGCCCTCTGTGCTGGCAGTGCTGGGAGCTGAGTGGAAGCGTAACACGTTGGTAGGTGGTGATTTAAGGAACAGGCAATGGGAATACGGGGATTAAGGAGCCAGCCTGGCTTCAACCAGTGGAGGCAGATGAGCTGCTTTGGGATCTCTCTGTGGGTGCGAATGCATTACTGCGTGCTGCTGATGGGCTCCCCCGGCTCTTCCCTTCACCTCAGGACGTTCAGGAAGATCAGCCGCAGCCTCCCCAGAACACCCCCCTCCCAGATGGGCCGGTTGCTGCTACCTCAACTCCACAGCCAGTCCCAGCTGCAGGCAGCCAAGCAGAGAAGGCTGTCCCAAATAAGAGTCTCCTTGACTGGCTCCGTCAGCAATCCGACTACACGCTCGACGTTCCTGGCTTCGGCACAGTAAGGGTGGCCTTTGGTCGCGTGTCCGTGTGTGTCTTTGTCTGCCCTGTCTGTTGCCTTTAGTGTTAGTTTTTCTGTGGTTGCTCTTGAGTTCAGGGCTTCCATGAAGTGTCTCTAAACTTAGCCTCTTTCCCTGCACCATGGCTTGCAGTGTTCGTCAAGGCTGTGTCACATTTTTGGGAGGTGGGCATGGTTCATTGTGCAGCAACAAAAACCCCTTGCTGAGCTGCGTGCTCCTGCCCCAAGCTCTGTTCTCCAGTTCCAGTCCGGGGCATCCAGCTGCCCAGTGACACGCAGAATTAGTCTGATGTCTTCAGAAGCATCAGGGAAAGGGGGAGAAACGGAAAGAGGCCTTTGGGATGCTCAAGGCCTAAGGGTTCCCTTGCACTTGGGGTCATTTTAGGCAGTGTTGTTGTATTAGATGAGGCCCTCAGAGAGCAGGTTCTCTGCAGAGCACTGTTCCTTGCTTTAAAAACTGAACCAAAGCCACTGCATTGCAGGCTGCACAGGCTGTGGGCACATAGCCACAGGCACTGTCAGAGAGCAGAGTGGCAGTGAGTGGAATGCAAAATCTGTCTGATCGTGCTGGCAGTATCAGGAACTGATAAACCTCTTGTTTTCACAGGTTGATTTGCTCCTCAGGTTTCAGCCTATTTAGCCTATTAGACGATGTGGTAGGCAGAGCACAGACTGCAGAACGGAGTAGGAAGAAATGTGGTAACATGCATAAAAGACTGCATCTTAGTCGCAATAGATTGTATGCCTGAAGTAGAGATTCCCTGGAGCTTGCAGTGCAGGAGCCTGGAGTACAGGCGAGATGGGTAGTGTTCTGGGGCTCTTTAGAGTTGAGAGATGAGGAGCTCAGTGTTTGTTTGGGCAGGAGGACACTTGCTTTTCATGATCCAGAGACACACACAGGTCTGTGCCCAAGGCCAGGCTCTCAGGAGCACTGCTAGAAGCAGTCAGGTGGTGGAACAGAAGTGAAGATGCCTTTCCACCACCTTCTGTTGCCCTTGCCTCCTGTGGGGGCTTACTGGAGCTCACGTTGTCTGGCCATGCTGCTGGTGAACCTCCTGCTCCCAACAAGCTGCCTGGGCATTTCAGGTCAGCACTGTGGGATTTACCACATCAGGACAGATGTCCTCTCTCTAGGGAGGTCAGTTTGAAAGCTGCGTTATGGTCCTGGAGCAGCTCAGTCAGGTTTCTCAAAGGCCAGACCAGGCTCAAGGCTTTTTCTTTGACGCTTGGGAATCAGGGCCCGCAGTAGTTTATTGTAATGCTACATCCGTGCCTGCACATTGACAGGTGTCTGGGGCTTGGTGTGTGCAGTGGGTGTGCAACGATTCATCTGTAACTGTACACTGCAATCCTGAAGGGCTGTGATCCCAAAGAAACGGTACAGCAACTGTGCAGTGGGAACAGCTGAAATCCAGGCAAAACTAAGCACAGATGAGCTGCGGAGGAACAGGGCACCCCGTTTACAGATGCATGTACATCAGTTGGGAGCAGACTGACAGGGAATTAGAAAGTGGTGGAGCAGTCAGTCAAAGTGGGGTACAGTGAAAACCCTTTTATACCTACAGCAAACAATTAATACTCATTGGAAAACTGGCGCTGCGGCAAGAGGCCAGCTTGTGCTGCTCCCACTGCTTTGCCCAAATCTGAGGGGACATCCCTGTCCCTTGGGTGTTCATCTGTGTCATTCTCCTGCAGGGCTTGTAGCCATCCAGGCTCATTAAGTTGTCCAGTCTCATTAAGATTGTCTTGTTTGCGCTCCAGAATTTTTCAGACAAGCCCAAGCAGAGGAGGCAACGCTGCAAGGACCCCAGCAAATTGGACATTAATGCACTCACAGGAGAGGAGCGGGTGCCAGTGGTACATAAGGGTACCGGACGGAGGGTAAGCACAGGCCTATTCTCTGCTGTGCCCACGGTGTCTTGAAATGCTTATCAGATCTTGAGCTGGCCTGGGGATAGATTTGGGGAAGCATGTGGATGGGACACAAGTCTGAAACACAATTGATCTGCATTTTTCTGTGAAGTGTGACAGAGGAGACAGCTACAAAATAACTGACTTTGTGAAGTAAGGAAAGGCTGGGTGTTCACAGCTGCGGCTGTACACAGGCCCCACAACAGCAAAGTGGTGTTTGGTTTTAAAGCTGCCATCAGCATAGCCCTGGCTGCTGTTTCCCGTTCTGAATATGATTGTCACCTTTGAACACACTGCAATATTCCATAAATTGTAATCTTCCCATGTATTGCAAATGTCTCTGTTTTGTTCCTCCTCACAAGGTGTAGCAAGAGCATACTGATGATACCCGACAGTGACGGGCATGCAGGGAATGGAGGGGTTTGAAGTGCTTTCTCTTGCTTTACTGAAATGTGCCTACTAAACAGCCGGAAACACGAGTTGGGAGCACAGATTTACCTGTCTGCAGTTTAATCTGTGCATTGATATTAACTTCTTTGAATGAGACAGGAAGCTTTCCACCCAAATTCAGCTGTTAAACATACCCAGGACTTCATGAGGTCAGAAGGTGATGTGAGAATAATCACCTCTAAAAACAAAACTAAGTGGTGAGGTAGAAAGATTCAGCCACATCTGTTTCCCCATGTTACACCTGCGATGGCTGTTGGAGACCTGGGTGAATTGGGTGGGTTTCTCCAGTTCTGAGTATGTCTTCTATGAAAGCTCTGTCCCCATCTCTCGGCCCACTTGTTCACAGGGAGGGCAAAGAAGAGCGATGGGACAGGGCACAGAGGCTGAATTTGCCCTCTGCTCCTTGAGCTGTATGACTGGAAGCAGCAGTCACGTACAGAGTCCTACAAGGATGTGTAGCAAGGGAAGCGCCTCTGCCCCAAACAAATTGCAGCCCAAAATGACAAGCTGGGGAAAGTGCTGTCACCCCCGTCACAACACGGGTAAAGGGACTGGCCCACAGCCATGAGCAGAGAAACCCTGGCCTCAGCTCCCAGCTGCATCTTAATCAGCATCTTGGCCTCAGGGTGTCCTTCCTCTGCTTGAACAGGAACAGGATGGCCTGTGTCTTCTCGGCCACCTTTTGCATGAGCCTTGCATCTCTCAGGTGTGTAGCAGCCATCCCCTTCAGAGGCTGGCAGATGCTCCTAAACTGTGTGTTTGCCTAGACATGTAATCATATTTCTTGTATTATTTTGCATAACTCTTTCTGCAATAGAGGTCATCCTTCTGCTGTGTTTTATAGTTAGGGGGAGCCACGGCACCAGCATTGAAGGAATTGCCAAGGTGGCTTGATGCAAACTTGGAGTATGCTGTTGCAGCTGACTGGGCTGACATTGTTAAGCTTTCAGTAAGTTAGAGCTTTTGGAGAAATCTGTATCATGTCATCTTTTCTTTCTCCTCCCCATCCCCACAACCTTTCTCCAGTGAGGATCCATGAGCTGCAGGGCAGGACCTCACCTGGGAGGGAATAGCCACAGGTCCAGCCGTGGTCACGCGGCAGAGAGGAAGGTTCAACGCATGCTGCGACTCAGCAGCACAGCAGGGAAAGGAGAAGGTGGTCAGTGCCCTGGGGACGGGCACAGCAGGTCAGGGTGACCCTCCAGAACGCCTTCCTGGAAGGCTTGGGATATAGAGAAACAGCTGGGGCAACAGAAGCGCACTAGAAGCAGTAATCCACCTTGGGCCACCAGATGGCAGGGAGTGCACAAAATGCTTTCTCACTGGTCAAATTTTCAAAAACATACCTTCAGCTGAGGCTTTTAATCAGCTCCTGCAAACTCTTTGTGTGCAATCCTGTGCCTGCTAGCGGACATGCAGATCATGAGACTTGAAGACTCAGACACAGACAGGGAAAGGGGCAGAAGGGGAGAAGGATTTTATCAGCCACATTCATTCAACTCTATTCATTTGCAAATCCCTGCCCCAATGAGTGGCAGGATCTGGGAGGAGCATCCTCTGTGCAGGCTGGCCTTGCCCGGGCTTCTCCTTGTGGTCCTGCTCACCTGCTCCTTGTTTTGTGGCTGTTTTCTGTGATGCCCTTGCTCAACAGGGGCTGGAGGGGGAATTAGTTGGCTTAGAGGTTTGTACTGCTCTGAAATCCGCTTTTAATCAGTGCTGGAAATTTGGCATGGCCTGTCCCACTCCCCCGGGAAACAGCTCTACATCCAGGCTGGCATCAGTGCCCATGTCCAGGCAGCCGGCCCCCTGCAAGTGACTGCTTTGCATTACCTCCATTTTCTGTGGGTGGCCCCAGCGGGCACTCCCACTTTGCCAACTAGGAGAGCCGTGTACCTGGCCACTGCCACACATACCGGCTCACGTGCACCCCGTCTCAGCAGCTGCACGCCCATTAGCATTCTCCAGCCCCATCAGTTCTTGGCTTTTGGCAAGCATGCATCCGTCGTTCTAACACGTGCATGCAGAGAGACGTCCCGCTGCTCAGGGTGCTTGGGCAGGGCTGAGCATCGGGCAGGCTGCCCTGCAGTGCCCAGGCATATTCGTAATCCTGTGCAGATTTTCACACACACCAGTGGGAGCAGAGCAGAAAATTCTCCCTCTTGGGGCAGTAGTTGGGTTGTGCAAACTTCCCGAATCATTTGATTCAACTTTTTGCACTTCAGGTGTCAATGGGTAATACTTTCCATATTGCAAATCTATTATTGGAAAGTGTTCAAAGGCCGGCAGTCTTTGAAATTCAAGGGAGACACAAAAGGAAGCATTTAAATATTTGTGATGAGAATGCTTAATAATGGAGTTTTAAGCTGTGCTGTGGATCTCCCTGCACTGCTCCATGTAAGCAGACTGTCGCACCCATGCTGTAGTCGCTGGGCTGTGTTCCCATATGTGAGTGCTCACAAGAACCACGCTGGTGACTCAGTGAAGCTCTAGCTGTGAGCAGTTCAGCAGCACGCCCACTGTCTGTATGCCATTCCATGCAGCCTTGCTGTCCGGCAGAGCGTTGAAAATTTGGCCCTTAGCATATAAAAAGAGCTAATACTCCAGCTGTTGCTGAAGCCAGGACTAAAGCTGGGGTGGGAATGAACTTGAAGTTTCTGACACGGAGCTGCCCTGGTGCTTCTCATATTAGGAAGGGTTTCAGTCCTCAGGAACTGATGGTGAGGGCTCAGGTAAAGCCGAAAAGGCTGCTGTCTGTGCTTCCTCCTTTCCTCCCTGTGCACTTTGATGCTCTGCGGTATTGGGCCAGGACACAGCGAGGGTGTTCTGCATTTGGCAGCATCCCTTGGGGAAAAGTTGTGTATACCTCTCAAATTCCATATCCAGAATCATGTAGGCAAATATTTCTGTGCTGACACCATCTGGGATGCAGATGCAAGCACAGAAAAGCCAGATTTTCCTTGATGTAGTAATAACTGTTAGGCATTTTCTGTTGTGTTTCATTTTTAGGGCTACTTACCAGAAAGCAAATTCAACCGTATCCTAACGGAGCCTGTGCTCCGAGACGCAGGGCCCCGTCGGAGGGGAAGAAGGCCCAGAAGTGAACTCATTAAAGCCCCCGGTGTTGTAGCAGATTCTTCTTCTGGAATGGGACCATTATTCATGAACGGACTGATTGCTGGAATGGATCTGGTAGGAATTCAGAACATGAGAAACATGCAAGGGATCCCCCTGACTGGGCTGGTTGGGTTTCCTGCTGGGTTTGCAGCTGTGCCTGCCGGTGAGGATGTGAAAAGTACCCTAAGTATGTTGCCTATGATGCTGCCAGGCATGGCTACTGTACCACAGATGTTTGGTGTTGGAGGACTTCTGAACCCACCGATGACAACTACTTGTACTGCGACTGCTCCAACTTCATTAACAAGCACAACAAAAAGTGGTACATCAAACACAGAGAAAGCTACTGAGGATAAACAGAGTAGCCAGGATGTGAAAAAAGAAACTCTCTCTGAAGATAAGCCTGGTCCTAGTTCGTTTTCTAATCAGACAGAATCCGCAATAACTACCAGTAGTCCTGTAGCTTTTAACCCATTTCTTATCCCAGGGATGTCACCTGGACTGATCTATCCGTCAATGTTTCTTTCCCCTGGCATTGGCATGGCATTGCCAGGCATACAGCAAACCAGACATTCTGAGGCAGCAAACCTGGAGAGCCAGAAGCGGAAGAGAAAGAAAGCTAAAGGGGAATCAGCAAATCCAGAACCAGAAACTGTCTTGCTGCCTGAAAAAGAAGCTGCAAACGGTCAAAACTGTACAGAGCAAACACCACCTTTATCAGCAGAGAAAGAGCAGGATGTACCAGCAGAGGAGGAGCTCAAAGAAGTTAATGATACCAATTAGAACTTTTGTTTCATTGAAAAAAGATTGTGGCTTGTAAGTTTCTTATCCCATAACTATTTGTTACGTACCCTCCTGCCCCCACTCCACCTTCATAAACCTGTGTTTCCATGAGTAATATTATCTACCTAATTCCCTGTCAGAAAACTATGGTGACATATTATATGTTAATAGTTGCAGGGTCTTGCCACTTTATTAGATAAACAGTGTTGTCTAGCTAGTATGGGAGGCACAGAATTCTCGTTCTGTTTTCCAGTTGTTCATCCCAACCAACAATAGCAAATCCAGTTCTTGGTCACCCCCCAAACTGCTCACATATTTGAGAAGAAAAAGAAGCAAAAACAGAGCAAAAGAAAAGTTTTTACCTCTTTGTCTACACACAGACAAGGGTATTTCTTTCTACCGTAACACTGAATGAAAAAGCCTGTATTTGGGGGTAAAAAGCACAGCTATAGTAAGTGCTAATGTGTATTTTTGATTTGAAGTATTTCCCTATTTTATCATGGTTACTAGAATAGTAGTATAGACAGAAGTATATAACTAATGATTGAAAATGCATATATTCATTTCTTTGAAAGAAAAAAACATAACTGGTAGTGATATAATTTCTTTATCACACCCCCCACCCCCACCTCAAAGGTTTGGAAACAAACTACAGTGAGTGAAAATATTCTGTAGACATTATTTTGTATTTTTTAAAACCAAAGTTTGGTTTTATGTTAAGTGGAGTTTTAGTTGCCCTTTCCTTGATAGTTACAAGAACTTTTCAGCCTGAGCTGAAAATGTTTTGCACATCTTGCATGACTTTTTTGGGATTACTGTACCTGTAGCTACCAGTTTCTTCATCATTCTGCTAGTATTCAGTTCTCATCTATGGCGTTAGTTCTCATCTGTGGCGTTAGAATTGCTGTAAAGTTATTTTTTTCCAGCCATGAACAGGCCACACTGATTTTAATGCTCTTATATGAACACTGAGGCTTTTTGAGTTTTTAGATTTTACAATCTGTACCCCAGATGCAGCACCCTTTCAGAAAACAAGAAAAAAGCTGTAGGCCAGCTTTACTATTTTGAGAGTCCTTCAAGAAGGACAATAGAGCTTTTCAAAGCTTGAGTTTCTTCTTCTTTTCTAGTGTTAGACTGTGAAGAGATCACTTTTGCTTCTTCTTTCCATTCCTCTCTGTTCTACTTGCTGTTGAACAGTATTTCCAAGTCCCCCCATTGGCAAATCATTTTGATATATGCATTTTAAATGGACAGGTTTTTAATGCAATCAGTGCCCGAAACTCTGTGTATTGAGACACCTCCACAGGCAACTCTTTGTTTTCTCCTTCCCTTCACTCCTTATTTAGTTTTTCTTTCACTTGGGCTTGTTCTTATTTGCAGCTCATGGTTTGAGACTTGAAATAAACACACAGTGGTGCAGCAGTGAGATGGCAGGCTGTTGAGGGAGTTGGGAGTGTGCTAGTAATCAGTTACACATTTGGTTGTCACAATTTACTGTATTTTTTACTTATTTTCTGTTACAGTTTTGCTAATTTATCAGATGGTCCAAATGTTTTGACATAACTATTTCAGTTTGCATTATTTATTTATGATGCTTTTTGTCATTGTCTTTTATACATTTGGGATTATAAATTATGTACATGTTAAAATTAGCATCTCAAAGAAGTCTGTTACCCACAATCTAAAAAACATTTGGTTTATACTTTCACAGAATTTATTCCCAGTTTACTGGATTGGATGATTTTTTTTAAAGTATGTAACCAATCATAATGCAACCCCTCCACCCCCCCAATAATTAAATGTGTTCTATTTAATAACATCCTTGTAGCATAGATACTGTATCACTATCGACAGATTTCTTAGAAATGCTGCTATCTCTATTTAACTAACATTTTGTTCAGTTTTGCCTCCAGTGGAAGCAGAAAGGGTTTTTTCAGCTGTTAAATCCAAAATCAATATAATTTATTTATGTAAAAAAAATCACGATTGATATATTTTTGAACCTTTTAAGTACTAACTTTCTTTTTATTCAGTAGAAGAACATGTACTTGCCCTAAATCCTTAAAATACAAATGCTATAAAACTTCATATATCTTCAAAGCCTTACTGTGAATGGATACAGAAATCTCTTCAGAGTCCATTTCTTGTATGGGATGGTTTTTCCAGGGTTACACTCATAAGGAACAGGGTTTAAAATGAAATTTATTTAATTAGCCAGCATGCTCTATACCTTGTTCTTACTTATCGGACATGTATGCTAAGTCTCTGGGTGTTTAGGCTTCTCTTTGACTGCTACTTTGTGACCCTTTTGCAACCTGATATACTCTGTGGATTATTTAGACTGTAAGGCATAAGTGGCTTCTTATACTTTTCCATCATATCCAAAACAAATGCCAAATTTTCACCAGTTTTCATGGATACTCACACAAACATACATTCTTCACCAAATGTGCTAACAAAATAAACTGTCTGTGCTCTTGAACATGGATAAAAAGAAAAAGATTTAAAAGTCAGATTTTTATTTTTTTAATTTAGTGACTAGATGATGCTTATCTTTCAGACTTGGCAGAGCCTTGCTACAGATGTATATAATTTTTTCAGCAAATATATGTGAATGTTTAATTCACCTGACTCAGTGATAAAAGTTACTTGCCTTTCTCTCAGCATGAATACTTTGAGAAGCTGTTGAATCCAGCGTACTTCTGCTTTAGGGCGGCTCTTCACGCACCATGAGCTGTGCGTTACGTGCTCGGGGGAGTGCCTGCTCGCAGCAGACTCACGAGCTTTTCCAGCAGCCCAAGGAGCCTCCGGGCTGAACCTGCGGCTGTGCCCCGCAGCTTTCGCCGCGCAGGTTCGCCTGCCGCGCCGCTTGGCTTGCAGGTGTGCTGGAGCAGCCGAGGCTCCCCAGCCAGTCTAAGCATGTGACAGCGCACGGGGGCTGTCTGCTGAGGCTCTTCGCCCGGATGGTCGGTAGGAGCCCCAGGAGCAGGCGTGAAATCCCCCAGTACCAGCAATAGTCCTGAGCGCTTTCGCAGCACCTCTCAGCAGAAGGGGAGCAGGTGCGCTGGTTTCTCTCACTGAGATATTAAGTGTCTCCATCTAAGCCTTGTAAAATGCTAATAGGTGCCAAATAAATGCTTGTAATAAATCTCAATGTAAGGATCTCGTGCTTTAGAAAAGCAGGTATTAATTCAGTTTTTCAGTTGAATAAATAAATGCACGGGAGAAGCTAAATTTCTTTAAGGTGCAAGAAAATTTAAAAGTCGTGGAGCACACCAAGAGCTTGTGCTTGCTCCCCTTGCCTTTGCATAAATGCATTTCCTTGCATTTTGTTGCTGTGTTTATCTTGGGGTGAGAAACAGGAGCGCACTGGGCAGAAGAGGCATGAACGTGTCAGAATATCAGGTATCGCCTGGGGGCAAAGGAGGGAAAATGATCCCATGAGCGATGACTTTCCTGTTCCCAAGCCTCCTTTTGTGTTGTGGCTCTGCACACTGCAGCTTTCCACCACCCTCATCGCTGACGGGAAAGTTTGCTTGAAGCACCTGCAGAAACCAGGCAGTTCCTTGATACATGAAGCACTCGTGCTGGCATTTACCATATCTCCGTGAATTCCCAGGAGGCAGACAATTCAAGAGCTCCAGCAGGAAATCAGTTCTGCTTCCCTGTCTCACCTAGTTTAGACTTGAGTTTGATTTTATCGAAAGGAGGCTGGAATGGCCCTCTCGGGCCTTTAACTGTCTCCTGTTTCTCAGTGGTCCAGATGAGCAGGATGTGTTAATGATTTAACTTGGAATTCAAAGTTCCAGTCAGAAGTCTGGATGAAAGCGTTATTTCACGCAAGACAGCACCATCCCTTGGAGGATATTCAAGGAATATCACTGATCTATTGCACAAGCGACTGAGAGGAGCAGGAGTCTGTAGCAGATGCTCTGCAACATGTCTTGTCTCCTCATTTGGCTCCTGCTAAGCCTTTGACTGTTGCATCTGACAGGCATTTCAGATGTGTTGTTGAAAAAAGAGCCATTTTACAGGAATAGCCAGTACTATTTATAAAGTCATATTTTAAAAGGAAAGCTCCACCGTGACTGGCGTTATTTTTGCAGAAACCATGCTCAGATTTGTAGTTTACAAGCAGATGCACCTAGACAAAAGAAACGCTCAGGTCTGTCCAAGGAAGGCACATCCTTTCTTTTACCCAGAGGAAGAAATACTGTGGGATTCGGAGTACATAGCCTATTTATCATGGATTAGATACACTTATCATAGAATGGCCTGGGTTGAAAAGGACCTTAAAGATCATCTAGTTTCTAGCTCTGGGCAGGGTTCCCAACCACCAGACCAGGCTGCCCAGACCCGCATGCAGCCTGGCCTTGAACACCCCCAGGGATGGGCCATCCACAGCTTCTCTGGGCAACCTGTGCCAGTGCCTCACCACCCTCTGAGTGAAAAACTTTCTCCTAATATCTAACCTAAATTTCCCCTTAGTTTAAAACCATTCCCCTTTGTCCTATCGCTACCAACACATGTAAACAGGCATTCCTCCTCCTGTTTATCCTTCAAGTGCTGGAAGGCCACAATGAGGTCTCCCTGGAGCCTTCTCTTCTCCAAGCTAAACAAGCCCAGTTCCCTCAACCTTTCTGCATAGGAGAGGTGCTCCAGCCCTCTGATCATCTTAGTGGCCCTCCTCTGGACCCGTTCCAAGAGCTCCACATCCTTCTTGTGCTGGGGGCCCCAAGCCTGCATGCAGTAATCCAGGTGGGGTCCCACAAGAGCAGAGGGGGACAATCACCTCTCTCTCCCTGCTGGCCACCCCTTTTCTAATGCAGCCAAGGACATAGTTGGCCTTCTGGGCTGTAAGGGCGAACTGCTGGCTCATGTCCAGCTTTTCATCCAGCAGGAGCCCCAAGTCCTTCTCCACAGGGCTGCTCTCAAGTTCTTCTTCACCCAGTCAATATAAATACCTGGGATTGCCCAGCCCAAGTGCAACACCTTGCACTTGGCCTTGATGAACCTCATTAGGTTCTCACAGGCTCACTTCTCCAGCCTGTCCAGGTCCCTCTGGATGGCATCCCTTCCCTCTATTGTATCGACTGCACCACTCAGCTTGGTGTCATCTGCAAACTTGCTGAGGGTGCACTTGATTCCGTCATCTATGTCATTGATAAAGATGTTGAAGAGCACCGGTCCCAAGACCAACTCCTGAGGGACACCATTTGTGACCAGCCTCCACCCAGACATAGAACCGTTGACCACAACCCTTTGGCTGTGACTAGCCAACCAATTCTTTATCCACCTAACAGTCCATTCTTCAAATCCATCTCTCTCCAATTTAGAGAGAAGAATGTGGTGAGGGACCGTATCAAAGGCTTTACTCAAGTCCAGGTAGATGATATCCATCGCCCTTCCTTTGTCCACTGATGCCATCGCTCCAGCATAGAAGGCCACCAGATTGGTTAGGCAAGATCTGCCTTTGGTGAAGCCGTGCTGGCTCTTTATCACATGCATGCCTTAACATGTCTTCCAGGAGGATCTGCTCCATGATCTTCCCAGGCACAGAGGTGAGGCTCACCAGCCTGTAGTTCCCCGGGTCTTCCTTTTTCCCTTTCTTAAAAATGGGAGTGATGTTTCCCTTTTTCCAGTCACCGGGGACTTCACCCGACAGCCATGATTTTTCAAATATGATGGAGAGCGGCTCGGCAACCACATCAGCCATCTCTCTCAGCACCCTGGGATGTATACCATCTGGCCCCATGGACTTGTACACATCCACTTTCCTTAGGCGGTCCCAGACTTGTTCCAGTGTCACAGTGGGATGGAATCCGCTCCTCTCACCTTCTCCTCGAGCTTCAGGGTCCTGACAGACATAGGAAATTTGACCGCCAGTGCAGACTGAGGCAAAACACTTCCTGAGTACCTCAGCTTTTTCCATGTCTGAGGAGGGCAGTTCTCCCGTCTCGTTTATCAGAGAGGGAACACTCTCCTTGGCCTGTCTCCTCCTGGCTACGTATCTGTAGAACCCCTTCTTGTTATTTTTCACATCACTTGCCAAGTTCAGCTCCATCTGTGCCTTGGCTTTCCTGATCCCGTCTCTACAAATCCAGACGACACCCCTGTATTCCTCCCAGGCTACACAACCCTGCTTCCACTTCCTGTACATTTCCCTCTTTTCCCTCAGTTTAAGCTGCAGGTCCTTGCTCAGCCATGCCGGTCGCCCGCCTCCTCTGCTCGATTTCTTCTGCTGGGGGATGGAGAGCTCTTGCGCTCTCAGAAGGGTGTCCTTAGAGAGCTGCCAGCTCTGTTCTGTTCCTATGCCCTTAAGGACAGTTTCCCAGGGGATCCCAGCCAGTAATTCCTTGAGCAGCCGGAAGTTTGCTCTCCTGAAGTTCAGGGTCCTGACTCTGCTTTTTGCCAGACCTATATTCAAGATCACAAACTCCACCAGAGCATGGTCGCTACAGCCCAGGCAGCCTCCAATCTTAACCTCTCTAATGCTCTGCTCCACATTGGTGAGCACCAGGTCTAGTGAGGCTTCACCTCACGTCGGTCCGTCTATTACCTGGACCAGGAAGTTATCCTCAACAGACCCCAGGAATCTCCTGGATTGTCTGGAAAAGCCACTTTGTGGCTTTTCATGGCATTTGGTTTTCCTTGCTCTTACAACAACTATTTTTACAAACACATTTAGGTGCTCAGACAAAAGCTACCACTTAAGTGAAGTAACATTTTGGAGAACACCCAAGCTGTGCTGGTGCTCAGTGGGGACCCCCCACTGTCGCGTGGCTCCTTCCAGCCCAGCGCTGCAGGAGCCGGAGGGCCAGGCCCCATTGTGCAGTGGGAACGGCCCCATGGCGACGGTGAGCGAAGTGCCTGCATCACCTGCAGCTTCTGCCGCTGAGAGGGATGGACTGCTGCCTGACGGTCCTGACCCTAGGCCGCTGGGCTTTGCAAGTGAGCATTTTAACAACAAGCAAAGCCAGCCTGCGTTTGCACAGTAGGACCATAGCTTGGGGCAGGTCAGAAGCTGCACGTGAGTCCCACACAGAGGCCAGCATCACTGGGGCTGCTCACGAGCTCACCCCTAAGCACCAAGTAGTTTGAGCCACCCACGAGGGGAGGCCTCCAGCATCGGGTTGGGGCCGTTCTGCCAGGCCTGGCAAGGCCCGGATCGTGTCAGGGCCCTGAGGCTCTTCCCTGCGTCCCCAGTGCATTTTATCCCCCAGCTCTGCCACCCTGCTTGCTGCGTGTTCCTCCGTCCAGCACACAGCTCGGACAAGGCAGAGCACCCGCAGCAGCAGCAGCTGACTGCAGACGAGCCCTCAGATGGTGCTAAAAGCGCTCCCCAGGCCCACGCGGCTCCGAAGCGGCGAGGCCGGGGTCCTGCCTGCGGGTGCTGCAGGCTCAGGGCCGGGTTACGAGCGCGAGCCCCTTCCAGCGGGGCCCCCCAGCACCCACCGCCCGCTGCAGGGCGACGAGCCCCCAGCCCCCGGCGTTTGGCGGTGGCGGCTGATTCAATCCAACGGGCGACCCGGCCGCGCGCCGCCTTTCCGCCTTGAGCTCGAAGCGCTTTGCTCCCTGACCGAGCGCGGCTCCAGCTTGGATCCGCGCCGCCGCTCGCGCAGGTAACGGCGCCCCCGCGCCCCCCGCCCCGGCGGGCAGCGGCCCCCGGCTCCTGTCGGGGCAGGGCCCGGGCCCTCTCCGGAGCGGGCAGCCTGCGCCCGGCCGGGGCGGGACGCGGGGAGCGGCGGACGGGCGGGCTCCGGGCACGCGGCCGGCGGTACCCGAGGCGCCGAGGGCACCGCACCCGCGGCGGGGCCCCCCCTCCGGCGGCGGCGGCGGCGGCGGAAGGGGCCGGTCCCTTCCGGCGGGGCCGTTTTGGCGCGCGGGGCGCAGCGCGGCGCCGGGCCGGGCCCGCCATGTCCCGCACGGAGCCGCCGCCGCCGCCGGGCGCCGCCGAGCCGGGCGCCGCCATCGAGCGGCTCTGCCAGGAGCTGAACCTGGACGCGGCCAGCGCCGCCGAGGCGCTGCGCGACTTCACGGCGCTGCGCGGCACCTACAGCCTGGAGGTGGGCGGCCGGGGCGGGCCGGGGCCGCCTGTCAGCGGCCGGGGGCGACGGGGGCCGGGGCCGCGGCCGCGTCCCCCCCGCTGAGCGGCGGCGCTTGCCTTGGCAGGGGGAAGCGCTGCACTGGCTGGCCTGCGCGCTCTACGTGGCCTGCCGCAAGAGCGTCCTGCCCACCGTGGGGAGCGGCCTGATGGAGGGCAACTGCGTGTCGCTGACCAGGATCCTGCGCTCCGCCAAGCTCAGGTTGACCTCCCCGCCCCGCCCGGCCCCCGCGGGGCGCTCCGGGTTGCGGCCCGCTTCCAGCCGCAGGCCCGTGGAGCAGCGCCCGCCTCGGCAGCGGCTGCTCCGCCCGCGGCGGCCGTTTTCTTTTCGTGGGTAACTGAAGCACGGACGGGGCGTCCCCCGAACGAGACATCCCGGCGCTGTCTCGCCAGTCCCGATGAGACTCGCGTCTGACTCGGGGTTTCGGCCGAGCCGCTGGATTCGGCGTTGGCGTGCGCTTTGGGAGCACGGAGCGATGCGTTCCGGTGGAGTTTGGGCTGCTGCAGGGGCTTCCCAGCCCCGCTTGCCTCCGCAGTCTGACCAAGGGTGCTGGGGCTCCAAGTTGTTGCCCCGCGTAAAGTGCTGCTTTCACCTAAGCTGCCGGGGGGAAGCCGGCTTAATTACACCTGCAATTACAGGTTTTGTGTAGGTGGTTCCGATAGGCGTAGACTCGTGTCTGTGTGTTCGCTGTCTCTCCTCCCTTCCCTTGGCACCCGAAGCAGTGCGCGCTCTTTCCTCTCCACCCTTCCCAGCGGCCCTTAAACGCAAACCAGCGTTCCCACGCCTGTGCCTTAGGGAGCCAAGGAGAGGAACCTGAGTGATTAAGAGGCAAAAAAGCTTGCAGCATAGACAATATTTGGGAGTCTGTCAAAATAAGTGTTAAACCTACGTATTAAACCAAGTAGTCGGTAAGGAGTAAATATGATGCGTTCTTGACTTTATCAAAATTCAGAGTAAAGAAAGCTAGGTAAAGCTGCAAATAAACGTCTTTTCTTGTTTCTTTTAAGTTTAATTCAGTTTTTCAGCAAAATGAAGAAGTGGATGGACATGTCAAATCTACCACAGGAATTCCGTGAGCGAGTAGAGAGGCTGGAGAGAAACTTTGAAGTGTCAACTGTGATCTTCAAGAAGTTTGAACCGATATTTTTGGATGTATTTCAAAACCCTTATGAAGAAACTTCTAAGCCACAACGAAGCAGGAAGCAGAGGTATTTCTGAGGTTTCGTGTGACTTTTCAACGAGTTTACAAATGTTAAGACCACTATTTATGCTTTTAAAGAATAAGGTAAAGTACTAAAGTGATAGGGCTGCTTCGTGTTGTGGCCTTGGTTCTGAAATGTGGTGCATACAGGAAGATCCCTAGTCGTGGTGGAGCGCGGCTCGTATCAGCAGAGCTTTGCATCCGGCGCATTCACAGTTCTCTGTGAATTCAGGACCTGGCCCTTAGTGAGCACGGCTCTGCATGGTGGAAGAGGCAGTGTGATGCATTAACTTGAGATACAGTGAGACCGCCACAGCGTTTAGTATGGCGATATTATTTGTGGCAAGAGACTTGCAGTTGATACCGTGACGTAATCCCCCCATACATACGTAGCTGTACCGAATGGGAAAGCATCAGCCGGCCTTCCACATCACTGTGATTTTAGCATGATTGAGCGTTAACACGCTCAATCAGATGAGCACAGAAACGCAGATGAGCGTTAACACGAAAATGGGAGAAAATTACAGCCGATGTGCTTCTTCTTATGTCATTTGTATGACAAATGTGGTAACTGGTGTTGTCGTCTTCCAGATGCAGATGCAGGGTACTTTAATGCTTTAATTAAAGGGACTTGTCCATGTTCTCTGCTGACGGTGTGGCTGTCTCTGGCAGCTTTACAGTGAGGATGTAACCCTGATAATGAGGGAGCTGAGCTGGGCCTGTGCCGGCGATTTTTGCTGGCTTGTGTGTGTCCTTGGGATGTGAGGGGGGATAACTTGTGGTAAAATGCTCTAGTGCAGCTCCTTACTTACAAACAGAAAGGATGCTTCTGTGGGCATTGCTGCGTCCGTATCAGGGGAAATTTCATCTGTATGCCCTGTTAATGTGCCTTCATCAGAACAGTGTTTGTTACTGTAACTTTAGCTTTCCATTAGCTTCCCCGTTGGGTGTCTTAAATAATCTCTTCCGTGGTCTTCAAGCTCCGTGGCTTTGGATAGTCTCTACTACAAACATTTTGCACTGTAAGAGCTGTAACACAAATTGTAGCTGCGTATTTTGGAGGGATGATTGATGCTATAGTAAAATATTTAGGAAAATAATCACCGTAATTTATATTGTCCTGGGCATCTCGCTGCCTGCAGCTCCAGGAGAATTCTTTTACAGTCCTGACACCATCAAAATGATATGTCCAGGGTCACAGACCAACAGCAACCGTTAGCTCGAAAGGGGCTGGAAGGTTAATGATGCTGTGCAGAAAGCCCTGTAGAGCTATACAGGAGACTGCAATGAAAGCTGAAATATGCACTTGTAGCTTACGGTGTGTCTGAGTGTGAAATTGTTAGCTGGTCGCTCCAGCTTGCTTTGAGCAAGGAAATGGAAGGAAATTCTTACCTTGTAACAAGCTTCATCTTCCTGAAGCTGGAGACTGACTTCTTGTCCTCCTCATTGACAGGCGGGTGCCGTGCAGTGTTAAAGATCTCTTCAACTTCTGCTGGACTCTCTTTGTGTACACTAAGGGTAGGCTGGCTTTTTTAGCTGCATGTTTTGTGTGCATTTGGAGTTATGAACTTCTGTTATGTTGCTTGATGTGATATGCTGTCTCTTAAAGGTAATTTCCGTATGATTGGGGATGATTTAGTAAATTCCTATCATTTGCTTCTCTGCTGCTTGGACCTGGTCTTCGCAAATGCCCTTTTGTGTCCAAATAGAAGAGATTTGCTAAATCCATCGTTTAAAGGTATGGTGAGGACAGATTATTTTAAATCAAATATGCTTGGTTTTTAATTTCTTTTAAGTGAAGTTGAAGGTTGGTTGTCTTTCCCCCCCCCCCCCCCCCCCCCCCCCCCCCCTTCCTTCTCAGGCTTACCAGGGGACTTCCATGCAACAGAGATCAAAGTCTCTGAAGATCCTCCTTGCATTATTGCCACGCTGTGTGAGCTGCACGATGGGCTTTTAGTAGAAGCAAAAGGAATAAAGGAACACTACTTCAAACCATACATCTCAAAACTATTTGATAGGAAGGTACATCTTACTGTTTTTAAGAATGTGTGATAGTGCTCTTACGAATGGTCCTGTCTAGAAACTGTGTAAAACCTGCAGGTACTGATGGAAAGTGCACTAACAGGCAAATGAACTCGGTCTGGTTCAGCTTTCCTTTGTATGCTTGTTAGCAGGAGCAGAATTTACTTTCATTTTGAATGACATGTTCTGTACTGTCCCCTCTGTTTTGGCTTTTTACATCAGTGAAGAATCTTCACTTTCTTGGCAGTGTGAAAACTGA
Source organism: Anser cygnoides (assembly GCF_040182565.1). Taxonomy (NCBI): domain Eukaryota; kingdom Metazoa; phylum Chordata; class Aves; order Anseriformes; family Anatidae; genus Anser; species Anser cygnoides. The sequence goes on from NC_089888.1 coordinate 15,599,369, forward strand.
GTCATGGATGATAGCCTTTTTTTTCTGAAGAAAACGTTACCTTGTGAAACAATTTTGTGGAGTAACTGTAACGATAGTCTGGGTCCTAGCGCTTGTCTTGGAATTAAGCAAGATGTTTTGGAATGAAGAGGTTAAGGTTGCAGATGGACAAACTCTTCTGTTTGGTTTTGATCCTGGAAAACATTTCCAAGTTCTGTGGAAATGTCTGTGTAGTCACTCATCAGGTCCCTAACCTGCCGACGGAACAGATTTTCCATAGCAGTGCTGTTTCTGAGGAATGAGTTTTTCTAGAGCTTGGGTAGAACTGAGCTTTGTCCTTGTCTGATTGTCTGGCTAATTGCACTGTAGTGCCTTGGTATACGCAAAAGAGTCCAATTATGCTCCTAAGTCTCATTTCCCTTTAGGCGGAAGCCATCATGCTGTCACATTGCTAGAGACGGAATGGTTTTGATTTTATTATGTAAGATATTAGTTTTTTTTTCTTTTGTTTTTCTTCTTAGATCTTAAAAGGAGAATGTCTATTGGATCTTTGCAATTTTACAGAAAATAAGTAAGTTATAGCGTACATTCTTAATTGTGGGCTTTGGTTTTATTTTTGAAGTATGTGTCTTTGAATACTAAATCTCAGTTTTTCCTGTGCCCTTATTTTATCATAACTAGCTGCTTTTTTAATGACTTGACAGCCGTTGCTGTTACTTGCCTAAAATGCATTCTGGATCTGAGATATGTCAAATATCAGAGGGTCGACTGTGGGTTTCTTCCTTAATGTCAGGTCACAGCAAGGGTGGTTAGGCACTGGGAGAGGCTGCCCAGGGAAGCGGAAGAGTTGCCATCCCTGGAGGTATTTAAGAAACACGTGGATGTGGCATTAAGGGACATAGTTTAGTGGTGAACTTGGTAGTGTTAGGTTGATGGTTGGACTTGATCTTTAGGGTCTTTTCCAACCTTCTAGGATTCTGCTTTTCTGTCAGCTGTTACCTTTAAGTAGTCTAATGTAATTCAAAGCCTTGAGTCTGAAGTTCATGGATGTATTTCTATACATACCCTGTACATACCATCAAATATTATACCTGAGTAGGGAAGTATTTAGACTTGTTTATCAGTCTTCAGTTGAGTGTATAAATCTGTGAAGGCAATTTTCTTTTCAAAAGAAAATTTTTTCTTCCAAACCACAAAATAAATTTCTGTGGGAGGCAAATATAGTTGTTTCAGAAGCTTATTAAATTCACTCCCCAAAGCTAATCTTATTAAAAAGATGAACATCAACTGCTTTCTTCTGGATCCTGTAAAGGGTTTTTTGCCTTTTCCAAAAATTACCTAATCATTTGTTTTTGCAAAGTGAGGTTTTAACTCTTCGATTTGCTTTCTAAGAATTATGAGCAATGACTCAGTTGTTTTAACAGTGTGGATGACACCCTCAATTTCAGATAGAAAACAGTGTTTTTATGGTCCATATGAACTTCTCTTAGCGTTCCTACTTGAAAAGGAATAGTATTAATTTAATAATTTCTGTCGTGTAGAATAGTACAGTATTCACCGTTCTTTTGTAAACAACATCTAACATCTAACATGGAAGCCTGTTTCTTTGTCTAAACTATTTTACAGATGGGTTAGCTGGAAAAAAGAAAACCAAGTTCAGTATCATATGTCAGCGGTGATTGTAGGAGTTAAATTTCCCTTCCTGTATGCCATTATGAAAACAGCTGAATACCAAGTGGCAGAAGCAGAACTCAAACTCAGCTAGTTTAATGCAACCACTGTTTGTGTGCTCTTCATATGCAAAGATTTAACTTTTGATCCATTGAATACTTCAAAACCACTTTATTTGCAACTGGGATGGAAGCCAAGTTGTTTCTCCTCTACTTAGTGAGAGCTAAATGTTGGTGGAAGCAGAGCAGGCCCTGCAGGGATCGGGGAGGTTTGTGGTAGGTGATGAGGCAGGCGAAGATGTCCACGAGCAGATTACTGGTGGGAGTGAAGCTTCCTGTACAAGCATAACTGTGTCTGAAAGTGTTAAATGCTTTGAGCTTGTGTGGTTTCAGTTTTGAATTTTAGCCCCGCTGGCATATTTTTTGTTTCTTCAGCAGTTTAACTTTTGATGTAATGCTTTGGCTTCTCTTCCAGCAAAGCGCTGAATAAAGAATACGAAGAGTATGTTCTAACAGTGGGTGACTTTGATGAGAGAGTTTTCCTAGGAGCAGATGCTGAAGAAGAAATAGGCACTCCTCGGAAATTTCCTGCAGACATGCCTGGAGGGAAAACAGCAGCAAGAGCTCATGTGGAGTGTCATCTTCAGCAGCATTTTGAAAAGGTGATTCATCTAACTTGTCATTTTCAGTCGGAGTACTCCTGTCGAGTTTTTTCATCGTTGTATGCAATCTGAATCCCTGAGATGACTTTGAAAAGCTGAATTTCAGCTGAAAAGCTGACCATTTTACTGAAAGGAATGACATTTGCAGGCTTCAGTGGACAGTTTTGCTAAGGAGAAATGGCAGTGTCTTCTTCTTTCCTATGTAATTTAGTAAATAACTACTCCTTAAGCAGGATGGGAGCACTTCTATGTGTGAGTTAGTATTTTTTATGTCCAAGAAAAATCTGTAAGTAGTTGAGACCTAACTATATAGACTTAGGGTTATTTCAAACTTAATTTATACCCAGTAAGAACACCATGAAGCCTTTACATTGGATTAATTTACTTGTTTTCCTGATGTTTCCTTTTGATGACAGGAAAAGATAACGTGTATACTATTCAATGAAAAATAATATTCAAGATATAAAACCCACCAAAGCCTCACTCTTCGTAATTTTGTTACAAAAAGTAGCCTATAAGTAGAGGTAGTGTTTCATTATGTTTAAAAAATGTAAGATGTATTTAATGAAGTTGGTGTATGGGAAAATACTCAATCGATAACTTTTTGAACTTGAATAAGGGGAAAAAGTGTGCCAGGCTGTGTGAAAGGAGCTCATGCTGTTTGATAACTACTGTTACACACCAATTAAAATACTGCTGCTTATTACAAGATGCTACTGCTGGTATAAATGAATCATACAGCTTAAGTTTTTGTCCCAAATATAAATGTATCTCATATTCAAACTAAACATGGTGGTTTGGAATGAGTTTATCAATTTCAAACTCCAGTTTCTGTAGTATAAAAAAATGACCTTGTTGCTATTTGTGTATGCTGATTACAGGCATAACTTTTCATCATTTTTTTCCACGTATCTTCAAAATGTGGTCTGTTCTGATCATTCAAAACCAAATACTTCATTGCATTACTTCTATTACAGGGGGCTCTAGGTGCACCAGAACGGCGTTTCACAAAGAATGTTTTCCTGTGACCCTCTCCCAGGCAGCTCTGCCGCTTACTCCATGTCACCCAGCTAACCCAGAGATTTTGAATTGGAAGCATGTGCTTCCTCTTTCTTGCTCTGTATTTTCCAGTATTTAAGCAGAAATACAGACTTTAAGATTTAAAGTCTCGTTTTTCTAGGTTTTATTAAGAAAAAAACTCTGTTGTTTTTGTCTACCTGGAGATTTGTTATAGTTGAACTGCTTTTTAGTGAGTTCTGAGACCACAGGTTTGGCAGCCTTCAGGTAGTGTGTTAGTAGCGTCATTTTAATCTTCCAAGTGATTTTGCACGAGATCATGTTTTTGAAACATTACTGTTGACTGATTTTATTGCTTATTTTTCTGTCTCACAGAAAAGGTCATTTGCACCTTCAACTCCTCTGACTGGAAGAAGATACTTACGAGAAAAGGAAGCTGTCATCACTCCTGTTGCGTCAGCCACACAAAGTGTGAGTCGGTTACAGAACATTGTGGCTGGACTGAAAAATGCACCGAGTGAACAGCTGATCACTATTTTTGAGTAAGTACATCCTCTGCGATTGTTCTCATACAAGTGAAAATTCATCTTCTCATGCTTGTGCATATTTCCTTGCTCAAAATTGACTTTTTTGTTTGGTGCAGATTTTTTTTGTTTGTGCTTCTGTATTATTTCCAGTTAACAGCTCTTAACATAAGTAAAACATTCTGTTTTTTAAATGATCTGTTTTTCTCGAGGAGAGCTAGACCCTCCTACCCCTGAGATATCGCCAACATCTCGTTCATCTCTTTCAGCCACTGTATGGTGCTGGGAAATCATATATTAAGTGACTACTGATTACAACCCCAGGCTTTCCTGATCACCATTTCTAGGACAGAGTCCCTGTGCTGTAAATCAGTTTATACTTTTGGCTCCTAGATGCATGTCTGCATGCTGACTGTAGTGAAATGCACTTGAAAACCTTGGTGTGTAAGCAGATGAGTGTAAACAAAATAATTTAGCAGTAAAAACTAGATCAGTGTTGCTTCATAGATTATAACAAGTAAAAATGTAATATTAAATAATTGTAAAGGTGTTGGGCATTTGTCTAATTCCATGCAAAGCATGGCCTTACTGTATTGTGGTGTAAGGTCTCCGGATGTTTTTCAGTAATAATGAGCATTTAGAATTAACACTTAATATTTGATGTGCGCAAGTAATATTTTATAGCAACCTTCATAACTAGGTGAAAATACTACTTTTAGTTCTCATCTTTGAAATTACATGTTTTGAAGGTGTTTCTAATACTTGTTCTGAAAAGTTTGCATTACAAATGCTTAGCAAGATGCGCTTCTATTTTGCAGGTTTCTATTTTGTTGTTGTTTTTTAAAGACTGCTTGATATTATTTCAATTGATATTATTACAATGTTAGCATATCTATGTGTAATGAAAACTGAGTTCATTCAAGCAATAACCTGTCTGTCAAAGAGAGATTTAAATGTTAAAACTAGGACAAATATTGAGTGAGTAATCTTCAGATAAGTAATGTGTTGAATGCTTTGCTCATCTTGGATATGAGTTCAGCAAATGATAGGTTATGTATTGTCTGATTGGGAGAAATGGGAAATAACTGTGGTTTTGACTATGTGGAATAGTCTATGCTTTTGAATATTTTCTCTTTCAAGTAAAAATTCCCTGGAAGTGTAACTTTTAAATTAATTAGAAGGCTTTGTTCAATGAAACCATAATTTATTTCAATGCTAGCTTTTCAGCTTAACTCAGTGTCTTAATTTGACCTAGACGCAAGCCACTTTCCTCTAAGTACAGATTTGCTCCAAATCTGGAAGTGTTCAGAAAGAGCTCTCAAATTGACATAGCCTCTCTTAGGAAAGGAAAACAGGAAACAATCTTTCTTTGTATTTTATGTTTTCCTCTGTTGCTCATGGTAATACAGGTTATTGCCTGATGAGGAAAGCTCAGTAAAATTAGATTTTTTTATTATTATTATTATTTTATTTTTTTCCGCAAGCAGGATATTTACTTATACAAACAAGGCTTTCTCTTTGTGTTCTGCTGTAGGTCTTGTGCACGCAGCCCTATGGAAAGCATTACAAACAGAGTGAAAGAAATAGGTGAGACATTTTGCCGCAGCTACACTCAGTCAACAGATGAACAACCAGGATCTCATATAGGTATGAACATGAAATGCACAGGATGTTTCAAAATATTAAATGAGGGCAAATAAAATGAATATATATGCTATCATATGAATACTTAATACAGTGGAGCTGGTTTTAACAAACAACACTTCCAAACAGAAAATTGTTGGTGTCAAGCAGAATACTATAAAGAATAAAATTTTATTAAAAATAAAAACAAGGTTGCAGTTGAAAATGGGATAACCAAGACAGCACTGAATCTATAAATATCTTATCAAAAATTGTAAGTGTGCATTCTTCTTAAATCTAAAAGTTAAAGGAAATGAAATACAAATAGGAAAATTATTATTGCAATTGTTTGCGGAATGACTTCACTAGAAATATTAAAATACACAATTCTTTAAAATGTTTCTAGACTTGTGTGCTGCTCTTGTGACTAGTGAGTTTCTAAGCATACTATTTGGATTTGCAAAATCTATACACACGCATGTACTATTTTGTTAGAGTAGGCCAAGTACAAGTCAATTTAGTCTGAGGCTGTTTGTGGAAACAGCATAGGGCTTCATCAGTTTTGGTTTTAAATTTCAGACTTTGCTGTAAACAGATTAAAACTGGCAGAGATCTTGTACTATAAAATCTTGGAGACTATAATGGTACAAGAAACACGAAGACTACATGGGAAGGACATGACTGTAAGTAAAGAACTAGCAGAAAAGGAGAATTTGTAGGGGGATATGTTCAGACAGTTCCAGAACAGATCAGTCCGCGGACAGGCAATCTGTATACATTGTTATTTTTAATGAAAGAGAAGTATATGGAAGGTGCCTAAATGTAGTTTTTACTACTATTGAAAACGGTATAAATCTGGCATTATTAATTATGTTAACCTGTGTTTATTTCCAGAATCATTAATTTCAGGGCAGATAATTTTTATTCTCTTCTTTATTCCATTAACAATATCAATATCATGTTAGACAGCAACGTATTTGATCCGTTTTGTGACTCACAATACGGATGCCAATTCATTTGACCGTGGTATGAAAACACTGATGCTTTTCAAAGTGTTAATCTACTTCCAGTTTAAAATTCCAAGTAAAAAGAGGAGATTGTGGAGGTAGAAAAAAGCGATAACTCAATCTCAAATAGCACAGTACTGAAATAGTCTAAGGACTTGATGTGGTGCTGTGGATTTACTTTCCTGTAGTCACTTTCTGGCTTGACTGTGAAGAGCAAAGCTTGCATTATCCGTCTGCATTTTAAATGTTTTTCAGGGTTCTTCTGTGAATTTTCTTAGATGTGGCAAAGTCTTAAGTATCTTTTGAGATTTTTTTAATCCTAGATCTGCTGAGAAGCCCATCTGTCCTGCTCTCCCCTAAGAAGGACTTGTATGTTTTCAAAAAACAAAATTAAAAAAAAGTTATATGTAAGATGGATTTTCTTGAGGTGACTCTAATTCTGCCTAGAAGGCTTTTTTTGTCTTACTAAAAAAACGTGCCTCTGTTTCCCTAACCTCAGATCACTGACATTTTCTATAATCTCTTCAGGCTCTCTTGGAACAAGATGTCTTTCACCGCTCCCTCATGGCATGCTGCTTGGAGATTGTGCTTTTTGCATATAGCTCACCTCGTACCTTTCCCTGGATAATTGAAGTACTTGACCTCAGGCCATTCTATTTTTATAAGGTAAATATATATCATCTAAATCTGTGTTGAAAACGGCATGTTACTGGATTGACAGTCTCAAGGGATGATGCCCTTCCTTCCTAGGTAGCCACATAGGAGAAGGACAGATGTTATTATATCTCATGCCTATTCTAAATTCTGTCTGTCTTTAATATTACCTGGAATGTGTAATGCTTGAGTTGAAGCTGAAATTTAAAGCAATAAAACCATTTTGTAAATGGTACTTAATTGTAACATGCTGCTGATAAACTTCTGGTTTACATATATACACATGCACCCACACACAACTTTTAGTAGACTAAAGCATTCAGACGTATGTTTTAATAACGTTTGTATTTATTGACTGCAAGCTGTAGGACTGGTTGCATCCTAGTTCTGCTTATTACTGGTAAAATAACAAAAATACTCTTAGTTGCCTTTGACAACCACTACTTACCACAGGCTTGTACAGTTAAAATTTCTTTTCCTCTCTCATTTTACAGAATAGAGCATAAAATCTCTTTTCCTAACTGTTCTCTTATTTTTGCTCTTTTTAAACTCATTTCCCCTTTGCTCCCAATGTAATTTCTATTCTTGAACTTGTTTGATCCTTTTATCCTTATGCTTACTATTTTTGAGATATCTAACAGCTTACTGTGGTTAGTACTGAGTAAATCAGAATTAGTTCTGTTTGGAGAATAATAACCAAAAATATTCAACCCTTTGGGAAATCTGTTTTACGTTCTATTCTCCCTTCTTCCTTTAAGCTTCAGGTATAAGGCAGTAGTGAACCTAAAACAAGTCTGTCAGTGTTGCTCTGACTTTCAGTAGTTTACATGCACTGGTGCAGCTGCAACTTTCTGGAATACATTTATACTTGATTCAGCGTACATTCTTGTGGCACTCTTCTTACCTCAAGGCATTTTTGTCACAAAGACCTCACGTGAGAGAGACTATGTTTATCATTCCAGTTGTGCCACTTGTAATTTTATTCTTTGGATTCTTAGTTTCTAGACATCGGTAAACACATCAATAAGTCCCCCAGGGAAATTTAGGGCATTTCCATCATTGGAGCTTTGTAGAAACAAGTTGAATGTTCATCTGTCAGAGACAGCACAGTAAAGTGGATCTTGCAGTGGCACATAGGGGTGTGGATTGTAGCGTAATGACCACACAGACACCAGGGTTCTTTCAGGATCAGTAACTGCTACTTCTTTATTGATGACATAACTTCGTTCTCTCTTAATTAGGGCCTAACTTCATCTGTCATATTGAGGGCATAACTTCATTACCCTTGTTGCCTCGCATATTGAGGACAGGCTCCCTTCTTACACCATTCGCCCCACAGCAGTCCTTTTCCACTAACTATTCATTGGTCAACCACTTTGCCCGGCAACCGCAAACACCCAGCAACTTCCATGCCGGAGAACAAGCAACCGAGACGGCAAGGCGTCTCCTGAATCACCCTTCTTTGTTCCCTCTAAACTCTTTACATTCCTGATGGCCTTATCGTTAAGAATCTGATGTTATCACCAACCGTAGGGCTTGTCGGCCCCCATGGCCACACTCCCACATGGATCATGGTATTCCAAGGGCCCTTATCAGCTCTTGTCAACCCTGATTTGTACATGTTAAGGCCTTTTCTTAAATTAAACTTTAAAACAGTGTTTTTCAACCCCTTTGATTATGGGCTGCTTGTCTGAAAGGAGGGGAAGCTTAAATGCTGGGATTCTTTCACGTGCCCGTCTGAACCGGGTATACCTGTTTGTATCTGACCAGGTGTGAGCACCGCACATGCTTCGTGCGTTCATTCGGTGTATGAGAGGTGTATGTATTCGGTGGTGAGAGAGGCCTGAAGGCACCCTGCGAGGGGTTGTTCTGCACTGAGATGACACTCGCTGTCCATTTCCAACTTCTGGGTTCCCTAATTATTTGTACTTAAAAAGTAAATAAAGGCAAATGCATGGGCTTAACATTTCTATTTCATGTAAATTTACCATGGGTGATGGATATTTTAAATTGTGTTGCTTGTATGGACACACAACACACATGCACAGTTGTACTGAAATGGAAAAGAAGGAGACGCAAAGGCCTGTCGAGATGCGACATGAGATGAAAAATCTTACGGTGTCTCTGAGTTGGGCTGCGTAAGGGAATCAGAGAGGGCTGGGAAGATTCAAGGTGAGGAGGACACCGGAGTGCTCTACGTTGAAGAGAGGTTTTGAACAGGATCCTGAAATGAATAGTGGTTTGATAGCGTTAAACATGAGTGATGTGACTTTGCTTTTGTATGTGTGTCTTGTTACCATTAGGTTATTGAAGTACTGATTCGGTCTGAGGAAGGACTTTCCAGAGACATGGTGAAGCACCTTAACAGCATTGAGGAACAAATTCTTGAGAGTCTAGCCTGGACTCGGGACTCGGCACTCTGGAGTGCTCTCCAGGCTTCAGAAAACAGGGTCCCAACATGTGAAGAAGTATGTTAGCCTTTTATTTAAAAAATCATGATGTTTTTCTTGCTGTTATACAGAACTCTGTTCAACACTTACATTATCTGCTGGGGAAAAAAATGAAAACAACAATCTTTTATTAATACATTGACATGAAGGGAAAGTTATGTGTTATCTTACGTTGGTATTTCTTATTTCTCAGGTAATATTTCCCAGTAATTTTGAAGCAAGCAATGGAGGAAGTGGGCTTGGGCATTTGCCTATGATGCCGATATCTCCTATAGTTCATCCTCGAGTTAAAGAGGTTCGGACAGATCTTGGTGGGACTTTAAGAAGGGGTATGTTTAAGGTTTCTGATATATTTTGAACGTGCAAATTTGGATTGGGATTGGTTTTTTTACTTCATAATTGAGCAGTCTTGAATCTGGATTAAGCATTCAGAATTGTGCAGACTCGGTTCATCTAGGGAAAGTCTAGATGCGTCCAGTCAAACCACTGATGTGTTTTACCAGCAGCAGTGATTGTTAATAATGCTTCACGCCTGAACTGGCACAGAACTTGCCTTTGCTTTGATGCAAGACAGTTACCCTACTCTTGGGGTGGGATGTCATCTAGTAGCTTATGGTCCTTTGCTGGTCAGATTTTTCCCTGGTTGTGAGTTTTTTTATTGTTGGGATTTTTTTGTTGGGGTGTGTGTGTGTGGTTGCTGTTGTTTTTATTGTCTCACTGAATTGGACTGGATTTTTGGTGACTCTTCTTAAAGTCCTCCTCTTTGCAGTTTCCAGCACTTTTGATAGCTCTAACTACTGTTGCATTCTCATTATTCTGATCCTTCAGACCCCGCTCTCCCTGTCACTGCTTTTTTTTTTAACCCTTGACCAGTGATGGTTGTCACTGTCACCTCTTGTTACTGCATTACAGAATGATAGGGCTGCATTTAGTCCTCTTCCTACAGAACTTTCTTTTGCAGGAGGGGAGGACGATAATTTGTCTGCAATACTCTTTTCCTCTGAAGAACTGCCTTGCTCTTTGCAGATTTCCAGGTATCACGTAGAACTGTTTTTAAGGGTGAGGGTGAAGAAGCAGTGGCAGCACAGCTGTTGCTTTTTCACACTTCAGTAGTTAGGAATTGCTGCTTTCATTGTATCCCAAACAATAGTTCATAAGTTCTTGCTTGTGCACTATGATCTGTGATGTTGTCTCCTTTTGTGTTTGTCTGGCAAATCACATTACAAAACTCAAAACTTTTTTTTTTTAAATACTCGAGTGCATTAGGAGAGTGATGTATAAGCAGTTGTTGTAGATGTTATGGTGAGTTGTTCAACAGAAGGGAAAGCAACTTGGAGATGGTATCCTATAGAAGTGTAGGAGTGTGTGAGACCTTGCGTTGTGTGAGAACCTGGTACCAAGTGCTCTTCCTAACTTCAGATTGAAAATGGTTGGGATTGGAAATGTTTGTGTGCTCCTGGTACTGAGAAGACCATCCTGGCAGACTGGAAGTAACATCTAGAATTGGTTTCGCCTTGCCAGTTAGCTGGAAGGCTTTGGCTTGATGGAAAATGGTATGCCCACAAGTGGCACTGATAGCGTGGTCAATCTTTTCTTTCATGTTAATAACAGATTATGAAAACCAAACTCTCTGTTACAGAGTAAAAGGAGAGAGTTAAAGAAGTATAGTCATTATTCATATTGCCTAAGAACAGTGAATGGTGAGATTACTTCTTAATCAGAAACAATTTCTTGCACTCTGGTTTTGTAGTTTGAGAGAATAGCCTTTTTTCCTCCTGTGGAGAAGAATCCCTATTCAGCAGCTGCTCTGAAAATTATCTTTTTTCTTCTTTGCATACTAGACATACAGCCGTTGTCACCAATCTCTGTTCATGAGCGCTACAGTTCCCCTACAGCAGGAAGTGCTAAGAGAAGACTGTTCGGAGATGACAGTCCCAAAGAAATGCAGATGGAAAAGATTTTAACCGAGGGAACTAAGCTGACAATTGCTCCAGCATCAAGCATTGCTACTGAAAATATATCAGTTTCTCCTGGGCAAACAGTACTGACCATGACAACAGCTACAGTACCAGGAAAAGTAGGACAGAAGGTTACTATCCCACTGCATGGTATGAATTCTTTCTGGTTTCTTTCCGTATGAGATGTTTTGCTTGCTCTTAAGATCCATCTAGACTGACAATGCATCTTGAACACGTATCACTTTTTCTGTTTTAAAAGAGCATATATGACTTTATTAAAAAGCAAAACAAACAATAGCAAAACTTAAGTTTTTATACTAACATCTCATTCTGTGTTTTGATCCGATATCTGACAAGTGTCCTGAGGATTCGAACTTGTAAACAAAGTTATGGAGTTCTTCCTTCTTCCAATTACACCTCATCACAGATTAAGTGTGGCTTTGGTTCTCAACTCCAATAGTGATTCAATGCTGTTTGTTTTATTTTTTGTCTATTATAATCTAAAAAGACTCTGAAATTACTATTAAAGGGCTACGTATAAACATCAGCAAAATAGTGTGGTTTTAAAGTTTTATTCAAGCTGGCTGATGCTTGACTACTTCTGATAAGGATACATGAGAAATGAGTTTTGTAGCCTTTCTGAATTTAAAGTCTGTGTCTTAAGTATATTTAGATGGATTGAAAAATTCTCTACTTTTAATGTTTAAGGAGATTTTCAGCAAGAGAATTAGACTACTACTACTGCACAAACTAATATGGACTGTATATAATGTGCTGTTAGATTTGCAAAATAATAGCACAAAAAGAACAAGAATGCCTATCTTCCCCAAAAGAGTGGTACACTGACTACAGAGACTGCGATTTCTTGTCAACATTGTACTTTTAGATAGTTTTAGAAATGGCTATTCACAATCATCTTCTTCCTTTAAGCATTACCAGAAATGTACTTTTTAATAATTTCTGAAGACTCCGTATTTTTAGCATCCAATATAGAAGGATGAAATGTCTTCAGTATGAAATATTTGTAAATGAGTTTAGGATTTGCAATTTAACTATGCAGCGTGGTGGCAGCAAGCAGTTTACTTCTGGATCATCATCATTTTCTATCATCTTCAGGTATTGCGCATGAAATGGGTGGGATCACATTGATACCGATTTCCATGAATTTAGGTCAACCACCTAAAATGGAGGCTCAGGCTCCCTGCCACCCCCAGGTGAGCCAAGCACAAGAAGTGCATCTGTCATCAGGAAGCAAACCAAAGAAAACGGGATCCTTGGCACTGTTTTACAGAAAGGTAAGTATCGTTGTTAGGAAGTTGTGCTTTACTTCTGTTTGTGGACACGCTAAAAATCCTTGAGCAATTTACATTACATTACTTTTCAGTCTTCACGTACCTTTCCTTTGGCATGAACAATTCTCATGTAGCTGGGAGGAGAAGAGAAAAGATGTTGCGGAGAATTCAGTTTCCCATATTGTTACAGCCCTCCCTCTGATGCATGAGATGTTTCAATTTTTCCTTTTTCTTCTTTTTCTTTAGTAGCTTCTATAACTACCTAGGAAATATTGGCATTTTTTAATTACCTTGTTTGTTCTTATTGCCTCCCACATTTGCAAGGGTTAGATGTACCAAAAATGAGGTTACCCTCCTGTGTCGTGCTTATTTAAAAACTGAATTGTTTTGGATCCTGTACAATATTCTCTTGTTTAGAGGTCTACCAGTAGTGCTGATCTTGCCAGCATGGAGCCTCAAGAAATTAGTTGCGAATAACATGCTATCTAAAAGTTTCTAGAACAAAAGAAACTCTTGAAACAATGAGGAATAAAAGGGTAGGATAAGAACTGGGTTCTTGAGAGAAACTTTTTATTGGCTACAATTACCTTATTAGAGAAGTTATTTTCAGAAGTTTTCACCTTTATGGTATCTGTATGTACAGAAACTCATTCCCGGAAACACTTGAAAGCCACATCCTGCGTCTGAAGTATTGGTTCTTTAATTTTAGAAGTAACAGTCTCTCTCTTTTTCTGAGAACTGATTAAGAATTGATTAGCTAGCTGCTAGGCATGAACATGGACTGCTTTTTGGAAGCTTTAATCTCAGCAGGGAAATACTTCAGCTGTAGCCATGTATTTGAAAAACTGTGGTAGGCAACGTTCCTCTTAGGAAGAACAAAAATCTTCTCTTAAATTTGTCTTCAAAAGAATTTTGACCTATTCATTATAGTGATCATCACATTCACAATAATAATAGTTTTCCCCTGCTTCCATTTCTTGTTCCTGTTCAGTAGAACAAGTGAAAATGAAGATGAATTTTTCCTGCTGTCCAGCATAAAGAATGCACGTAATTACTATCAATGAAGTGAGAACTTTTGAAATAAATGGAAGAATGTTAATGTTGCGCTTGATGGTTATTTCGAATTTTGAAACAGGTTTTTGGTAATCAAAATGGGGAAAAAAAAATTGTCAGCTTGAAAATATAAGATTATACTTAGTTGTAATTAAAGTATGTCTCTTCTTTTAGCTTGTCATAACTGTTCCATTGTAGTGAGTGAGTGATATATTATAGAAGGCATAGTCATAATGTTTTTAATCAGATTTTTTCTATAAGCATCCAACATTTGAACAGAGTTGACAGTTTAATATTTGGAGACACTGACTTGGGCAAAGTGGGCAAGTTCTGTGAAAACAAAGTATTGAAGTATAAAACAGTTATACTTTGGTGAGGGCTTTCATTTTTGCGGACTAGGTTAGGATCAGCAGGCTTAACTCTTAACTTCATGTCTTTCTCTTCCAGGTTTATCATCTGGCAAGTGTGCGTTTGCGTGATCTGTGCTTAAAATTGGATGTCTCCAATGATTTGCGCAGGAAGATATGGACTTGTTTTGAATTCACACTGGTTCATTGTGCTGATCTAATGAAGGACAGACATTTGGACCAGCTTCTTCTCTGTGCCTTTTATATCATGGCAAAGGTAACACGTAGGTTTAGGAAACTTGAGTTTAGTTCTGTTGAAAACGTAAATAGGACTTTGTTTTTCAGCCATCTAGTAACAAATGAGCAATTTTGACATATGAAAGAAAGCTGAAATTATATGCATGGTGTTTTGTTCAGGATTTTCTCATTTTCTATTTAGAAAAGTTAAGAGGTCCAGTTTTTAAATTCACAAATGTCTTTCGGTGTAATAATGCTTCCTTTCTTTAATTTTGAGTATCACTGGAAGAAAAGTTTGAAAAGGAATAATTCTTAAGTATCTTATGCAAAAAAAAAAAGGCTTTACTAGCTGAAATTAAAAAAAAAATGCTTAGACGTGAAAAATGTGTGTTTTTTTTCATATTCCCATCTCCAGAACTATCCCATCACCATATTAATGCTCATGAAAAGGCTATATAGAGGGAAGCTAATTGAGTAGACTGGACCTGAGCAGCCTGATCGTTCTGCTTGCACTTGGTCTTCAATAGCCTTTTCTTTTCCAGGTAACCAAAGAGGAAAGAACTTTTCAGGACATAATGAAAAGTTACAGAAATCAGCCACAAGCAAACAGCCATGTGAGTAAATGATACAACCTTTCCTTCATATAAATATCAGAAAGAGGTGGCTTTCAAATGTTTATGATGATAATGGGAAAATCGAATCAACTTCAAAATTAGATTCATTCTTACTCAGATGGATATAATCTAATCTTCTGACTTTCACGTTTTCCTTGTTAAGAATGTTTTTTCCCTCTGTGTTCTGTAGGTTTATAGGAGTGTTCTGTTGAGAAGTTTTTCTGATGATGTCCTTTTGGACAAAAATAAAAACCAAGATGTAGAGATGACAGAAGGTAGGTACAGCAAAGTAATTTGGTATTTTTAAAAATGTACTTGCATGCTTTTAAGGAACTGAACTGTCAAATAATAAGGAGAAGAGAAATAAGTTTTAGATTTTAAAATGCATTTAAAATAAAGAAATGTATTGTTGAAAATACTGATAAATATATTTTATCAGCAGCCCTACTGTTTGTTAGATATCGAAAATATGCTTTCCATTTGGAACAAATGTTTTATTTTGTTTTCTTAAATTTGATAGCTTGATACTGAAGCATTTCCTTACTGTGTCAGTGTTACTATGGCTCATCTTGGACAGCAACACCATTTAACAAAGAAAGATGAACAGTATCTGAATATTATGACAGATTCTTTTTCTAATATGCTATCGCCTATTCTGTAGGTTTAAATATGGACTACTTGTTTCCAGAAAATAGTGGCTGTCTTAGACCAAAATTTGCATATACAAGTAGATTTCTTTTAAATAGCTGGTATTTTCTTTGCTGTGGGTTAGAGAAGAAAGAGATAAAAATAGGATTTGAGAAGAAGTATGAAAATTGTTCCATGCCTATTGTTACTGACTTGTCACTAAAAGGTAGATTACAAGCCTGTGTATGAGCCCATGAGTAGAAGGGATCTTCAGCCAGGACACACAAAGAAATTTAGAAGGCTGTTCCATATGGCAAAATCCCACGGTGAGTGGGATTCAACTGCTTGAATGAGTATTAGTGCCATTTTTAAACACCTTACAATGTCCTGCCTGGCTCCAGGAAAGTGCTGATCTGTAGGTTCAGCATCCTGTCTAGCAGCTCCACAGTTCTTGGATATCGTAGGGCATCTCTAGTGATACTGCCATAGGGTGTTCTGTCAAACACGTTTACTTGGTTACAAAGTTGTTCAGTTTCCTTTCCTAATAGACTTTTGCATCAGTTGGAGACTAGTATCTCTTTTTGCTATACTAATTCATGTTCTTTTGACAGCAGCTTACACGAACATGTGCTTGTGCTCTGACACAAGACAGACATACCAAGGAATTACGGGTATCAACTGAAGGTTTTGATGTTTCTTTCCATGTTGCAGTGATTGCAAGAGGCTTTATTCTGTGTTCCCTTGTTTTGCTTGGTAGTAAACAGTGTGGAGGAATGAAGAAGAAGGTTGTGTTCAGTAGGGATCTGGCTTAAGCAGGCAAGAGTTAACAGCAATATACTTGCTGTGCAGCTGCAGCTGCAGCTTTTTCTACTGAACAACCATTTAGTTACATGCCTGAAAAGATGGTCTCCTGGCTTCCTTGCAGTAGATGTGAGTGGAGTACAAAGCAACTTTTTTGCCAGCTCATCACTAGAAAGCTTCATAGAAGCTAAAAGCTGCAAGTTCTCAGGCTGCTTGAAATTTTGCTGCAAGTTTGCATAGCACTTGTGCTGAGTGTTGGCAAGGTCGAGGTTCTGAGCATGTTAACATTGTTCTACATCCTGGCTAATTTGATTATTGCTATATGAGGATTGTACAGCAGTCCAGAAAAGATGAGCAAAAAATGGCTTTTTATGACTTTCACTCCTTTAAAACAAACAAAAAAAAAATTGGAAAAAAGATTGATACTGCCACCCTTTTTTGCTACAGTTTTCCAGTATAGAAGTGAAGACTTGCACTAGCCGTTTCAGTCATAATCCACTAGCCTGCTAGCAGTGATTTTTAACTCCTTCTAATGCTCATAACCACATACAATGCACCCTTGTCTCAAGCATGATTCTTGAATTCATCTCATTAATTGGTCAGTTTATGAATGAGTTCTTGTCAGCTGAATACAAGTTTAAAGAATGAAGTTTGCCGATACTGTGTTCTGAAATCTGAAGCTTTCTCTTATTGTTAGACTCATCTGTGAAAACTGGTAGTTCCTCGGGAAGATCTGCAGCAGAGAACTCCAGCGAGTCAGGAACAGAGGAGAGAGGAGATCTTATTAAATTTTACAATGCGGTTTATGTAGGAAGAGTAAAATCATTTGCACTGAAGTACGATATTACAAACCAGCATCATGTAGTAAGTAAACTATTTTGGAGTTTTGCTCTACTGAATAATCAGACACAGTGTGGTTTTCCTGGCACTCTGTGTCAGTATTTTGTATTGTTATTCACCTGGCATGGTTACAGAAGTTGAGAAGTTACAGGTAATGCTACGAGGACTTGCTTTAATAGCCTTTCAAAAGGACAAACTGCAGACGCAGTCCGTTTACAACCCCATTTTCAGCATCTTTATGTAACAGTACCCATTTGCTAAAATACCTGTGGAGCATCTGTGTAACACATATGGGAAATAAACCTGTTCTGTGGTTTGGCAGACATTTGCTCAGTTGTTTAACTGCTATAGGATAAAATGTTATAAAGGAAACCTGGAAGTGTGTGAGTCTTGTCTTTCTGTGAAGTTACACCTCTTCGGTAATTTTTGATTCATATCCGATGGGGATTTGTCCTCTCTTTCAGATGGAAGCCCCTCCTTTGTCTCCATTCCCCAACATTAAGCAACAGCCCGTATCACCTCGACGGATCTCTCAACAGCACTCGGTTTATGTTTCGCCTCATAAGAATGGTGCCTGCTTGACACCTCGAACTGCACTACTATACAAATTTAATGGGAGCCCTTCCAAGGTAGAAAATAAAAGGGTTGAAAATGTTTGATTTGGGAGAGTGTTAATTAATCTCATAATTAGAACGTGCTCTAATACAATGGGGATTCACCGAACCAGTTTCTCAATTTGTGGCGAGGGATAGAGTTCTTTATGTAGAATCCTTCACTTGTTCAGCAGAGAGGTTCAAAACAGAAACTCCTTGGTTCTCAGATAACTGAGAACCAAATCAGGTTTCAGATGGAGTCATTAACTTGTATCACATTGTTTTTAAATCTTTTTCTTGATTGCAGAGTTTGAAGGATATCAACAATATGATAAAACAAGGTGAACACAGGAGTAAGAAACGAGCAATAACAATTGATAGTGATACCGAATCCCCTACGAAGCGACTCTGCCAGGAAAACGATGATGTTCTACTTAAACGTCTCCAGGATGTTGTCAGTGAAAGAGCAAATCATTAAAACTGCCAGTTTTCTGTGGGATCTAGAAGCTATGGAGCTTGATACAGCTGTTGTGCTATTTATTTCTTGCATTTCCAACGTGGTATATACAGACAACTGTGAAGTTTAACGTTGAACTTTTACCTGACTTTTGCAGGATGCAAAAAGCAAGGGATAAGTAGTAAGTGCCAGAGAATGAAAGTGGTGATGATCTTTATTCCTAAAGAACCTGCTATGCTGGAAGGTACTCTCTGCAAGCTGATTTAGCAAATGAGTGATCTGTAGAAAGCCATGTTGGGTGTTCTTGAACCTAACATAGAGTATTTGATTTCTGAGTGTAACTCAGCTTCTAGGAACAGGGGCGTTACTTTTGGAATAAAAACAGTAAGGAAATGAGTGAAGTCGGTTAAGTTTCTCAAGCTTTTGGTACTTGGGGAAGAAGCTTTATAAGTGCCTTATTTTTAAAAGAATGTGGAATTTTATGCATTACGGTGAAATAACTGGAGTGGAGAACAGATCGATAATTCAGCCTCAGTAAGAGCTGAACAGTTTTGAACTGTATGACTTGATGTCCTGTGCTCTATGTCCTTGATGTCCTGTGCATCAGAACTTCACCAAATATGTATGCTACAACCTGGATCAGAGAACTTCTGCAATAACATAGGCAATAATCAAAAAGTAGAAGCAGCAGTGGCTTAAATTGGACACTGAAATCTG
Organism: Anser cygnoides; assembly: GCF_040182565.1. NCBI lineage: Eukaryota > Metazoa > Chordata > Aves > Anseriformes > Anatidae > Anser > Anser cygnoides. The sequence continues at coordinate 15,618,491 of NC_089888.1, forward strand.
AAAAAGCACTGAGATAACTTTCTGAGTAAGTCCGAACTAACTTTATTCCGAGCCAGTAAATGCTGCCATGGAAGCTACTCCTTTCAAATCAGAAGCTTGATTTGCAACCCTGCTGTAGAAGCTGTTCGTGTGAATTGTAGCTTAACTGTGAAGAAGTACAAGTTGGTTACAGATGAAAAACAGCTTGGGCTTTGGCCAGCCTTACAGCTGTTGAAATGTGTAAATTCATTTAACAAATTGTATCTCTTCATTTTATTTTTTCCTGAAGATCTTAGTCTCTTGTTGTGTAGTATCTACACTGAATGTAAGCCCATCAGATAAGGCATATTTGTATATACGTTTTTATAGCTATTAAAGGCTCGGTTTCATTGGAAATGTGTAAATTCCAGGATCTATTTCTTTTAAGCAATCTGTTAACACTGAAGTATTTGATAGGATGTATTTTGCTAAAACGGAAAAAAGTCATATTTTTTTTCATTACTGTAAATCAGTATTTTGATCTTATTTCATAATTGCATTTAGGGTTAGAGACACAGAAATTTCTCAGCACTGCATTTTTCAACTTGTTTTGTGTACATTGTACTGGAGGAAAAAAAATACATAGGACTTGTATGTAGAGCTCTGTTTACTTCATTGTTTGGTTTTAGTATGTGCTGCAAGATCTGCTGTGCCACGGTTCCAGGGAAGAATACTAGTGTGATCTCAGTCTCAGCTGGTGAATCTGGACAGCAAAGATGGAGGGAAAATGTATTTAAAAGTGTACATGTGCAGGGACCCTACTCAGCAAGGAATAGCAAGTTTACTAATTGTAATTCATTTTTGAGTTGTTAACTACTTAAATACTTGATTTTTGACTTTCAGAAAAAGGTGCTTATTTCTGAAAGGTGTGACTGTACAGAGCTGCAGTATGAGGACACGCAGTTGACTAGGTTTAATGTAGATTCTTCTGTTCAGTTCCTTTATTTGAATATTTGTCTTCAGATCTTGAGACAAAGTGTAGAAGAAAAACAACCCGTCTGTCTTTATCTGCTCATTGGAGCTGTTACAACTTTATCCATTCAAATTATAATGCTGTCCCTAAAAGCCTCCTGCATTATTAGGGGATAATGAAGAATCTTGATTTAGCCTTCCATGGAGTCTGCTTTATTTGCATGGACGACTGCAGTCTTTCTGGATGGTAGATGTAAGGCTTAACAGCGTAAGTCTTTCAGCAGTATTGTAAGGTAAGAATGTACTTGATTTGGTTGTAATTTAACACCATGTGCATATCTCTCTTCCTCCTCACGTATATGCTCATCACACTGTTACAGTATTTTCTGAAACTGTAGAGAACTGATGGTGCTCAAATCCTTATTAGTTGTCATTAACCATACTGTTTTTTCATTAGAAAAATGAATATACTGCAACTGGATACAGTTTAGATTTTTTCACCTGTTTAGGTGATGATAGAAAAATATTATTGGACTTGTTAAACAGCTAAAACAATGGCTTATATGAAATGCTTGTAACGGTTTAAAGTGCCTTCACATGTAAATATGTATTTTATAATAAACAAAAATATTTTAACCTGAGTTGCGCTTTTTTCTCTGGTAATTCATTACATGATGTCTTCTTTCTGCATTTCCTGTAATGTTCCTATAAGACCTTTATCCTTTTTGTGCTTCTTCAAATTTCTTTTTTCTTAAACTTCCTTTTGCAGATTAAAATGCCAATAAGGGGAAAAGCATCACAGGGGGTGTAAAATGAGAAGTAGGATTATAGCACGAGTCTTGAAAACTACATGCTATCTAGTGAGACACTTTTTTCCCAGCCAAACAGATTCTTACTAATTCTTTAACTGAAAAGATTGCCACCTTAACACCACCTAAAGTGGGTTCAGAGCTTCATGTTTACTACAATAGAGTATTTCAGAAAGTCAGAGGAAGAAAGGTTAACAGCACCAGGGAGAATACAATAAATCTGCTAGCACTTTAGATATAAGAATTATGTTAATATTAGGTTGCCACATCTCCAGCATGCTAAGATGTGGCGTTGCGAAAATAAGTAGTGTGATTAAGCGCTGTGGGGAATTGAAACTGAAGTTCAGTTTAGTTTCCTGCTAGGAAACATTCTTCTTGTGTTCCAGTCCTGTAATTCATGCAGGATGTTTTGGTTATTTGACATTTGAGGAACTAAGAGCTGGAAACACAAAAAGACTCACAGAAGGAACAGTGAGTGTGTGTTGTGATTGCAGAACAAAGAAGCTGAGCATGTTTAAATCTGTCTCCAGGACAAAGAAAGTAAGCTTATTGTAATCTAAATCACGTAAGCAGCAGTTCTTGATAAACAGAAGAACATGAAGATGTTGCTTTGACAAGTCATCTAAATACCAAATGCATTACATTTTTTTGACCGCTTTGAGTGACCAAAAGAATATCAGAAGGCAGGTGAGTTGCAGAGATGGATTACACATGTGGTTCCCAGCCATTCTGCCCTGCTGAACATGAGCTAGAGACTTTGGCAGGGCTAATGAGCACGGGGCCCCGCGCTGTGCCTCGCCTTGAAGGTTAATACCCGGGAGTAACAGGGAAGCTTTGGTTTTAGGGTGCCCAATTCACCCCGTACACCCCACAGCACTGCTCCCCAAATCAGGTACTGATTGCAAATATCCTCTGCCTTTTGTTGTCATGATTCCCAGTAACAAAAACAGCTTTGCTAGAGTTCAGTCACAGGAACATCAGCTAGTTAACATGTAAATACAGGGATCAAGCAGATGAGGTGGAAAGAACAGGCTCCAGGTCATGACTGCTTTGCTGTGGACTTAGCAAGTCTTCGATGGTCCTACCTGCAGGCAGACAAGCTTGAGTGTTTGTAGCACTGCTTCATGGAGCCCACCAAAACCAGGAACGTGCTAGTAGAAACCTGTAAAGTAAAAAAAAAATAAGACTCTACACAGAACTAATCGCTCTTTACCCTGTTTTCTAACGTGTGCTTTGTCAAAAGGTGTGAGACTACTTCATGTGGTCACGTTCCTTAACGGATCTAGCTCGTTCTTGTCTGCTAATGTTCTTTCTGAGAAGAGGCATATTTGCTCTCAGTAAGTGGGCCCTGCCCTCAGCCAGGCTGGTTCCTTTGGGACGGTGAGGGCTATTTGCTGATGGAAATCTCAGAAAGCCCCAGAGGGGGTGGAAAGACACAGGCAAATGAAAAACAGGCTGAGCACTAAGTGCACTTTCCTGACAAGAACTAGAAAGTGAGAAAACAACACTCGCTTACAAAAGCAAATCGCTATAGTATGACGTAAGCTCTAAGACTTTGCAGGAAGCACAGAAAGGTTTTTTTGCTATTAAGTTTTTTGGTTGTTCATTTTGCTATGTGTCTGAACTGCAGTGTGATGAAAACATAGCAACTCCCAGAAGCGCGTTCTGGTGGTTTGATGGGGGCTAGATGCTTGGTGCCCACCTCAGCAGCACAGGGGGGGAAAACACAGTGAAAAAGCTCGTGGTTTGAGATTAGAAAGGGTAGATCACTGGATTTGGGCATCTTCAGAAGCACTGTTTGCAGGAATAACCATTTGTGTTAAGGTGCCATGTCTTTTGGGAGCATCTTTGCGGAGGTCTGGGTTTGGGACAATGAACCATCTGGTGTTGGTGCTGGATTGCGGGTATTTCTGTCCCAGTTCCTCACAGTAACCTGCCCTTGTGGGGCAGCTCTGCACACCCCACGGATGCACTGGCTCGATTGAAGCTTGATGTGGAAGGCGGCTCCTTCCGGACAGCAGCCCCCTGCGTCGGATGCTGGACAGACGGCCTGGGCAGTAAGGGGCCGCCGTGCGCTTGGCCTTGCTGGGTGCTCCCCGATCCAGCCCGGCACCGGGACAGAGGCTGCCGCACACCTCAGCAGCACCCCAGGGTGCCGGGACCGGGCCGGAGCAGCGCACCGGTGCCCGCGCTGACAGGCAGCTTCAGCGGAGGGGGCGGCAGGGGCGCTCTGCGCTGGCGCCGCGGCCTCCCGAGGCCCCCGGGCCCGGCCCCGGCTGGGTGCGGGATGCGGGGTTTGGGGGGGGGCTCCCTGCGGGGGGGCCCCTCTGGGCGGGGCGGGGCGGGGCGGGGGCAGCGGCGGGCGCCACGCAGCGCTTCCCGCTCGCGCGCGTGGAGGCGGCCGGCGGCGGGTTGGGGGGGGGCCGCATGGCCGGGGGCCGCGCCGCGCTGACGTCACGGCGGCGTCCGTGCCCCCGCGGAGCGCGGGGCGGCGGGCGCGGAGCGGAGCGGGCGCTGCGCCTGCGTGGCGGCGGCGGCGGCGCGATGGGCAGCCCGGCGGCGGGCTGGGCCGAGGCCCCCGCCAAGCGCGCGCGGCTCCAGGGCTCGGCCGAGGGGCCCGGGGGCGCCGCCGCCGACGGCGACCCGCGGCTGTGGGACACGGAGCGGCTCTGCCAGCACCTCTCGCGCAGCGGCGTGGGCGAGCCCAGCCTGCTGCGCCGCTTCCGAGGTAACGGCGGCCGGGCCGGGACGGGGGGGGGGGAAGGAGGGAAGGGGGCGGCGGCGGCGCTCCCCGCAGCGCTCACCGCGTGCTTGTCCCCGCAGAGAGCGGCGTCACCGGGGCCATGCTGCTGGACCTGCCCGCCTGCGCCCTGGAGGTCACGCGCGTCTGGTGAGAGGGGCGCGGGGCGGGCGGGGGGGGCCGTGGCCGCGGGAAGCCGGACGCCCCCGGCGAAGCTCCGTGGGGGTTCCCGAAGCGGCCCTTGAAGCCTGAGCGGGACGCGCGCCGCGAGCGCCCGGCTTTTCCTGAGGGTTTTCCCCTCGGCAGCGAGCGATCGCCGCGCCGAGCCCGGGAGCGGCGCTGGCGCAGGGCTCCGAGGGGGCGCCCGGCTGCCGGGGCGCCCCCCGTCCCCGCGGGCAGAGCCTGGGCGCTCACATTCTGACCCCGCGGCGGTTGCTCGGGCTTTAATCTTTGCTGCGCTCGCTACCCTAGGCTGGGCTGTTAAGAAGAAGGAGGCAGCGGCGTGCCCCCGCGGGGCAGGGGCCTGAGGGGGAGCCTTGCCTCCGGCGGGGAGCCCGGGGCAGCGGGGCGCCGGCTTCAGCACCGCCGGCACTGCCCTCAGCAGCGAGGGGAGCGGCAGCTCCTGCGACCCTGGTCCTCGGTCAGGTGGTAAATGTGCTTTCTTGCTCTCCGGAAACAGAAGGGAAGATAAAGGTCCGACGTGTCTGAGGGGCCTAGCTGTGCCCTGGGGTCTTCCTCCTCCACGTATCTCCGAATCCTCTGCTCCTCTCACGTTATTTTCTATTGTTGTGGTTAGCGGTACCAAGGCAGTTCCCTGTGTGGTTATTTGGCAGGTGTGCACAAGTGCAGGGCTGTGCTTGCGTGTGGAGGACTTTGAGCGTGTTGGCGTGTGGGTTGGCTGCTTGGAGGTAAGGTTGCCAGAGCTAACAGTGTGCTGAGGATGAAGGGCCCCATCTCTACGATGTCTGGAGATTTGGCTGGAGAAGAGCGCTGTCAGCTTGAGAAGGGTGCGCTCGGAGAGGGAGTGTCTGGGTGTGTCCGCTGGCGGGGAAAGGAGAGCCCGTGTGGCTCAAGGTGACAAGGCAGAAGGGTCGTGCTTTGGAGGAGGTAAGATGTTGGCAGGAGTCAATATTAAGATGGTTTTGGGTTTTGTGAGAACGGTTTTAACTTTAAGCGTGCAGGTAGGAATGGTGTGGAATCGCAAGGAAGGTGGCTAGAGGCTTTCTTAGTTTCTGTTGCCAAAGGCATTTGTGTAGCGGAAAGAACAAGCAGAGAGTGGTTTCTGTTTATACACCACTGGGAGGCTGGCTGCTTTTAGTACCTCGGTGCCTGTTTGAGCATCAAGTGCCCATACTGGGTGCCTGTACGTACAGGACAGACAGAGGCTGCTCCAAGGCTTCTCGGAAGCGTGTAGGTCGAGTCCTGTTGGTGCAGTGTGTACCCAGCGTAACGGTGTGGAGCCAACCGTTCATGAATAGCTCCCAGTCGGTGCAGAAACTGGATGGGGTGTATGGAATGATGTGTTGGCAAGTTTTGTACTGTAAGGTGTTTACTTCCGTGCAGCCTGACATCTTGATTCTGTTGAGCTGAAAATATTGCCAGTTGGATGAGAAATTGCTAGAGCTGTTTGCTTTTTTTTTTTTTTAATAACTTCTGCTTGGCTTTTCAATGAAGAGTGATCTTTCCTGTGCTTTTTTCCATTGCATGCCATGTCCTCCGATAACTTTAATAATTTCTCTGTGTCAGACCAGTAATGACTGCACACTTATAGTATAGTTCCCTGTCATTCTCAGACATACAGAGAGGAGAAGTTGGGACAGCAGGGGCCTGGAGGCTGAGCTAGGGGTTGTCTACGCGTTCTCCTGCTCCTAGAAGTGGATGTTCCGTGCAGAATGAGGTGTGGTGCACATTAAACATAGGTGGTGAGTGAGGCTGTCTGGTTGACATCTCTGGAATAGTTAAGTTCCTAATGGGTGCAGTAGAGGGGCTATGGGTTTTTTCTTCCTTGTCTGTGGTGCAAGGGAGGGCATGGGTGAAGCAGGAAAGGGTAGAGGGGAATGAATGAGGAAATGGCAGTCTTCACCCTTTCAAAGACAGCTGCTTTAAGGGCAGTTTGAAGAATTACATCAGCCACACCCTGAGAAAACTGTATTAAAATATGATTTGTTTGTAATCTTCTGGTTGAGACAGTCCTATATTATAGGCACAATGTAAACAACTCCTTGCTGTTGTTCTTTCTCTGAAGATCACTAAAGAGCTCTTTGTGATTTTATGCTCACCGTGACCATACTGGCAATATGCTTTGTCTTCGCAAGACCAAGCCCCAAAGTGGGGTCAGCATTCATGGAGGCAGGAGCCAGCGACTGGTAGGTAGGTCAGGCATGGACTTTCCTGCCTCTGTAGCATCCATCTGCAGCACCAGTCTGGCGGGGGGCACCTCTGTCAAATGTGTCCTGCAGTGTAGAGAGCTGTGTTAGCAATGTGTAATACAGCCCTGCTAGAGGTGAGTTTCTGGAGGGGAAAAAAAAAAAAAAAGCACATCTGGCTATGCTCTTCGTGGACAACATTTGCACAGGTAGTTGTATAACAAACTACAGTGTAAATAGCACGGATGTGTCCTTTGCTCCTTCTGTAGCTGCAGTCACTTCTCAAGTAGTAGTGGGTAAATGCCCATGTGCCATCCCCCGTACGTACCTGATAATTTTCCAGTGAATATTCTCCTTGCTTCTGAATTTCTGTGGCATTTAAAAGAACAATCAGGTGCTTCCAACCAACAGGCTGTGCCACGTACTCAGCACTGGGAGGAGACGTGCTGTCTGTCCCTTGCTTAATGCTCAATACTGCTTTGTATTGCCTCACCTTCCCGTAAATGTGACTATGTTCATGTACTTTGTGTGACCCAAAATGTCCTGTTGAGCAGTTGTTATCTGATGGCATGGCTGTATGATGGTGTCAGTGTACCTCCTGCTGCATTATGGCTCTTTCAAAAACATGATTGTGACATTTGATCAGCGTTACTAGCATGCTTTTAAGTGATATCCCCCAAAGACCCCTCAGCTGTATTTAGTAAAGTGGGGGGTCATCTTTTTACATCAGGTTTGGTGTTTAAAATCTGAACCGTCCTGAACTGTTTTTGAGGGTGGTGCTTGGTTATCACCCCAAGCGTTCATCCTGTCCAAGTTAGCCAGACGCGTAGTTGCAAAGGTTATGTGTTTCTTACAGACAGCAGTTGAATGTCCTTGGTCCCGTTTTCTGGACAGACCTCAAAGAGCTGTTGCAATTGCGTTTCCTGGGAGCATGAAGATAGATATGTGCAAGCTTCAGTTTTGGTGGCTGCAGAAGAGTTCCTCTGCTCTTCCACCATGCCCAAGTTCTTCATCTTATCATAGCAGAGAAGGACAGGCATGTGCAGGTGGTCCTCCTCTTGTCTTCAGTTTTAGCTGTTTTCTTTTGCCCTGTAAATAGTGGCCTCGTTCAGGAACTCCCCTGTAATTATCTGAGAGTTTGTGACCATTCCTACAGGTTGAGCTGCTCGAGGTGTGAAGTAACATGCTGGTCTGAGCGTCACTGCCAGTGCTTTCTATCTTGCTCGCGAGCAGAAGCAGATGAAGGCTTGCAAGTGACAGCAGCACAGGCTGCAGCCAAGAACTCCTCTGCTGGGGACAGGGATATAAACAGGTTAAAACAAACAAAAAAACTCACCAGGAGCTCAGGCATCATATGCATTTAATATTTTTATGGACTGTGAATTATTAAATGATTGAGATGAAAATATTCAGTAAATCTGGCTGTATTTGTTTTTGTTAATAGTTGGCATTTTATGGTATTAATTTCTGTTAAACTTTAACTTCAAAGACTGATGTAAAGCTGGACTCAGAATGGTTAATTGCTGAAGAGTGCAAAAGGTAACAAACTGTGTTTTATAGTGGTAAAGTGTTTGCTCTTGTACTGAGGCTGAAACCAGTTTGCTCAAGGACTTAACTTACAGACAGAGTTAACAGAAGCGGGTGTAATGAAGTGCATTATCTCTTCCTCAGGACTTGTCTTGCCTGTGTTCTAAGTCTTCTGTGACTTCAGCAGAGTGCTCTATTGAAGGTTTATGCATATATCTTGAAGGAGACCTTTAATGGTTTATTAAAAATAACAGCAAAATATCTTTATGAACTATAAGAATTGGTTCTTAGCAAAATTGCATCTTCTATGCTTCAGTGGTTCAGTACACTTATACTGCTTCACAGACAACTTCTGTGGTATTTATTCTCTTCCTTGTCTCTTTGACTTTAGAAGGATAAATGCTTTCAGTATTTTTCTGAAAAAGCCACAAAAATATGTATTTCCATAAAAGAGTTAATGTACATCAGAGTAATATGAACTCACACAAGTAATTCCATATATACTGTCAAGGAAAATACCTAGCAAACTTTGCTCTCAAATAATCTGTTATTCTTTTATTTCTAGCCTCCCAGCTGAGAGATTGAAGGTGCTTGCCTGCCTGAACAAACTGAGACAGACAGTGGACGTAATGAAGGTAACAGTGGTGCTGCCTGGGGGACTCTGCTTCCAGCGCCTTGCTGGCACTAGCAGCGAACTGTGTCTTTCCACTTCCCCTCCTGTTGGTTCTGTCCTGCCAGCCAGCACTGCAGTGGTGCTTTTCCTTTGCAGAGCAGCATGCTCCAAGCCCTTCTTCTCGATAGTCAATGTTCTTTCAAAAACCATGTTAACCAGAAAAATTGTTATAATCAGCAGCTAAGAGCTTGATGTGGGCACCTGGTGGTTGTGGGAGATTGGATGAGCAAATGAGCTGCTGTTTGAAATGTGAGAAGCTCTCCTTTCACGTCTTCTGTCTTGTGGAGTGTCCCCTTCTCGGTTTTTGTTAGTTTAGCCTCAGGTCTGTGTTAACAGACTTCTGTTTACTTCCACTGCTTGTGGTGTCCGACAGTTTCTCACAGTGGTGTGTTAGTTTAACCCAGGCCAGGGCAGCCCATGAGCACGCATCCCTCTGTTGTCTGTGCATCTGACTGCAGCACTGCCAGTTTGGCAACAGGAGTAGAGAGAACACAGAAAAAAACTTATTTGCCTCAGTATTTTACTGAGATAAGTGTATCATGAAATGGCTTTATGTTCTCTTCTGATGCAAGGATTAATTCTATGTGTTTGTTATTGTAGAAGTCATTGAGTCATTGTTCAGATAATGCAAACCTAGAGGTAATCAGGGAGTACTTCAGATTTTGTCTTGGGTTTTGTGTTTTCTTTTATGAGAAAGACTAGAATCATAATTTCCACCCTGCAAAATCTCACTTGTTTAAAAAAACAAAAACAAAAACAACAACAACAAAAAAAAAACAACAAGCATTGTCAAGCCAGACACTTCTTATTGGGTATTGAGAGCAGCCCTGAGGAGAAGGACTTGAGGGTGTTGGTTGATGAGAAGCTCAACACGAGCCGGCAAATGTGAGTTTGCAGCCCAGAAAGCCATCTGTATCCTGGGCTGCATCAAAAGCAGTGTGGCCAGCAGGGTATAGGGAGGGGATTCTCCCCCTCTGCTCTGCTCTCTTGAGACCCCACCTGGAGCCCTGTGTTCAGCTCTGGGGTCCCCAGCACAAGAAGGACATGGACCTGTTGAAGTGAATCCAGCGGAGGGCCGTGAGAATGATCAGAGGGTTGGAGCACCTCTTCTATGAAGGCTGAGAGAGCTGGGGCTGTTCTGCCTGGAGTAGAGAAAGGTCCAGGGAGACCTTATAGCAGCCCTACGGTACCTAAAGGGGCTACAGGAAAGCTGGTGAGGGACTCTTTGTCAGGGAATGTAGTGGTAGGACCAGGGGTAATGGCTTTAAACTAAAAGTGTGCAGGTTTAGAATAGATGTAAGGAAGAAATTCTTCACTCAGAAGGTGGTGAGGCACTGGCACAGGTTGCCCAGAGAAGCTGTGGATGCCCTATCCCTGGTCGTGTTCAAGGCTATGCTGGATGGGGCTTTGGGTAGCCTGGTCTGGTGGGAGGTGTCCCTGCCCATGGCAGGGGCTTAGAACTGGGTGATCTTTAAGGTCCCTTCCAACCCAAACCATTCTATGATCCCAGACATGTATTGCAGTACCTTCCTTTAAGTGGAATAGCAGATGTAGCTAGACAGTGGTTTTCTCAAGTGTTAAATATTGAAATTAAACAAATGCAAGTAACACTTTTAGAGATTTTTGTCTGGAATTCCCTCGCCACCTGAAATGCACAGCTTTGTCTTTTCTGATGTCATGCCTAAGTAGCTCTCCAGGATAAATCTTTATATAGGATAGACAGGATATGCCCCTTTTAAAGGTGAAATCAAGTAATCACCAATACCACCTCTCCCACCAAATACCTGACCCTACTAGATACCCTTTACCTTTGTGCCTGTTTTCAAAGTCATATTTTAAATGTTGATTGCATTGTTGTTTGGCTTTTGTAGGTTTTTAACGATCCAGTTCACGGGCATATTGAAATGCACCCTCTTCTTGTTCGCATCATTGACACACCTCAGTTTCAGCGCCTGCGATACATTAAGCAGCTGGGTGGCACTTACTTTGTTTTTCCAGGAGCCTCTCACAACCGCTTTGAACACTCTTTAGGGTAAGGTAACATAGTCTTGTATGCATCTCTCTTGTATTTCCCTGAGATTGGTTCCACTGGTGTGGAGTGCCAGCCAAGGTACATTATTTACCTTTGAGGGTTTATGAAGACTGTTGTGGTGGCATTTTCTGTCACATGAATCTGTCTGTTTATCCTTCGTGATTATAGGCTGTTCTCTTGGACTTCATTTACTAAAGAGTGGTAAAGAAATTCCCAATATGGATCAATGCTTTCTGCCTTTCTTTTCCTTCTGGTAATGCTAATTAGAGACTGTGAGTGCTGTATGTTCTCCCCAGCTGAAAATTGAGTTTAAAAGCATAAGCCTGGGAAGAGTACTGAGGCTGCTATAAATGACCTGTCAGACAGATGCAATCCTCTTAGATTTCCCAGAACAGATAAAATGGGCTTTAGTTGTAACGTTTGCATTTGTAGTTAAGTGTGCTTCATGCAATCGATGCCAAATTGTCAGGCTGTTAGCAGTAATATAAGTTAAAGAGAAACAGGTCATGGACGTGAGGATTTCCAGGGTGTTGCTAAATCATTCGCGCTCCACAAGAATGCCAATTAATGAAAAGTTTAAGCTTGTTTTGAAGGTATATCCCAAGGCGCAAAGAAATTAAACTTAATCAATGTTTTTATTCAGGTGATCTGGCCAGCCTAAACTTGCATTTGTAGTACTGAAGTCTGGCCACTGCCCCCCATGATGCTAACAAGATGTAAATGACTATTGCAAAAGGATCACATCAGTAAGGCGGAATTGAATTGACTGTATCTGATGTGTCTGAAGAGAAAAAACACAAGGAATATTAACAAAGCATACAAACCAGAAACCTGAAAACTCCAGATGTAGCAACAACCTTTTCTTTCAAACGGTTCAATTAATCCATACAGATAAACTTAGGACAGTTATTCTCAACTTGTATATGGTTTTGAAGACTTCTATAGGGTTAAAATAGAAGAGAGGGGGCTTTGTGTACTTACTGGCACAGTAAGAACAAAAATAAAAAAACAGCAAAATTTTGTCTAATAAAAGATAGAATACAACAGCTCGGTTGGAAGGGACCTTCAAAGATCATCTAGTCCAACTCTCCGACCTCTTCAGGGCTACCCAAAAGCTAAAGCACAGTAACAACTGCATCGCCCAAATGCCTCTTGAACACTGACAGGCGTGGGGCATCAACCGCCTTGCTAGAAAGCCTCTTCCAACCTTCGGCCACCCTCACAGTCCAGAATATTTTCCCGATGCCCGGTCTGACCCTCCCCTGGCACAGCTTTGTGCCCTTCCCACACATCCTGCCATCGGTCCCCAGGGGGCAGAGACCGGCACCTCCTCGGGAAGCCGCAGAGAGCAGCGAGGTTGCCTCTTGGCCTCCTTTCCTCCAGACTGGACCACCCAGGTGCCCTCAGCCTCTCCTCACAGGACAGGCCTTCCAGCCCCTTTTCCAGCTTTGTTGCCCTCCTCTCTCAAGGACCTTAACATCTTTTTCATACTGTGGGGCCCAGAGCTGCACACACTATTCCAGGCAAGGCCCCACCAACAGAAAACAGAGGGACAATCGCCTCATTTGACCGGCTGGCTGGGCTGTGTTTAATGCACCCCAAAATGCATATTTTTTTTCCCCCCTTGGCTGCCAGGGCTCGCCGCTGGCTCGTGCTGAGCTGCTGTCCCCAGCACCCCCAGGCCCCATCCAGCTGAGCTGCTCTCCAGCCACGCGTCTCCCAGGCTGTGCCCGTGTCCGGCACTGCTCCGTCCCAGGGGCAGCACCCGGCCTTTCCCTTTGTTGACTGCCCAGTGCTCCCATCTCTCCAGGTCCCTCTGGGAGGCCTCTGCAGGGAGTCAGCAGCACCTCCCAGTTCAGTGCCATCAGCAGACTCGCTGAGGATCGTCCCACTCCTGCCGGCAGATCGCTGATAAAGATGTTGAACAGGCCTGGCCCTAGAAATGAGCCCTGGGGAACGCCGCTGGTGATCGGCCCCCAGCCAGATGCAGCCCCGTTCACTAGGGCCCTGTGAGCTCTACCATCAAGACAGTTCATCACCCAGCATAGTGTAAAACCATTTGTCACAGCTATTGTTTAAAGAACAGCTTTGTTCTCTAAGTGCTTTTCAGTATCCCCCAGGACAATCTTCTCCACAACTTTCCCAGGGACTGAGGTTAGACTGACAGATCTGTTGCTTTCTGGGTCTTCCCTCCTGCCCTTCTTGTCGTTGGGTATAATGTCAGCCAGCTTCCAGTCAGCAGGGACGCCCCCAGACTCCCATGACCTTTGGTAAATTGCTGAGAGGGGTCCAACTCTAATATCCTCATATATCTAATAACTCCCTCAGTACTCTAGAGTGAATCTCTGAGGCCCCATGGACTTACAGACATTGAGCTAATACAGCTCAGATATTACCTTCTGTCATAAAACTTTTTCTTGCTTTAAGATGTTCAGCAAGTGGAACTCTTGGAACTGTTGAGGCGAGTAGAAAAGGAAGCTGGGGTAGAGCTCATGGACACTTTACAGGACTGCTTGTCTTACATTCATTCCTGCTGTTTTCATATTGTGAGAACAGAGGGCCTATTCACTGAAATTAAATGAATAAAAGGGAGTGAAATAATTGTCATAAACTATTGTTAAAATAGGAAGAAAAAAAGAAGAACAAAATGCCTTTGTGACTGTTATGGACCTTTGCTTTTGCACTGACATAAAGTAAAAGGATGAGGCGTAAGCTGAGGTGCTTCAGGAAACACACTGGCAATAATGTAATGAGCTCACACAGTGAAGTTATTCCATGGCTGTCCGTTATGAAATATTACCATACTATATATATATATACATACATTATGAAATACTACTACTGCACCTACTGAGGCATCTGATGTAGCCTCCTGTCAAATAAAGGAGTAAGACTACTTACTTGTGTGCTGAGGGAGCTGTCAGAGGTGATTGCCGAACTGCTCTCTATCATCTTTGAAAGGTCCTGGAGAACAGGAGAGGTGCCTGAAGACTGGAGGATAGCCAATGTCGCTCCGGTCTCCAAAAAGGGCAAGAAGGAGGATCCGGGAAACTACAGACCAGTCAGTCTCACCTCTGTCCCTGGAAAGGGAACAGCTTGTTCTGGAGGCCATCTTCAAGCAATTGGAGGAGAAGAAGGTTATGAGGAGTAGTCAGCATGGATTCACCAAGGGGAAATCCTGCTCGACGAACCTCATTGCCTTCTATGACGGCATCACCAGCTGGGTAGATGGGGGGAGAGCAGTGGATGTCATCTACCTTGACTTCAGCAAGGCTTTTGATACTGTCTCCCATGACATCCTGCTAGCAAAGCTGAGAAAATGTGGGATAGAGGAGTGGACAGTAAGGAGTGGGTTGAGAACCGGCTGACTGGCCGAGCTCAGAGGGTGGTGATCGGCGGCACAGAGTCTGGCTGGAGACTTGTGACTAGTGGTGTTCCCCAGGGGTCGGTACTGGGTCTGGACTTGTTCAACATCTTCATCGACAACCTTGATGAGGGAATAGTGTCTGCCCTCAGCAAGTACGCCGATGACACAAAGCTGGGAGGAGTGGCCGATACACCAGAAGGCTGTGCTGCCATTCAGCGAGACCTGGACAGGCTGGAGAGCTGGGCAGGAGGAAACCAAATGAGGTTTAAAAGAGCACGGGTAGAGTCCTGCACCTGGGAAGGAACAACCGTGTATATCAGTACAGGCTGGGGGACGACCTGCTGGAGAGGAGCTCTGCGGAGAAGGACCTGGGGGTCCTGGTGGGCGACAGGTTGGCCATGAGCCAGCAGTGTGCCCTGGTGGCCAAGAAGGCCAATGGGATCCTGGTGTGCATTAAAAGGAGCATGGCCAGCAGGTCAAGGGAGGTGAGCCTCCCCCTCTACTCTGCCCTGGTCAGGCCTCACCTGGAGTACTGTGTCCAGTTCTGGGCTCCCCGCTACAAAAAAGACAGGGATCTCCTGGAAAGAGTCCAGCGGAGGGCCACAAAGATGATACGGGGCCTGGAGCATCTTCCCTATGAGGAAAGGCTGAGAGACCTGGGTCTGTTTAGGCTGGAGAAGACTGAGGGGGGATCTTATCGATGTTTATAAATACCTGAGGTGTGGGAGACAGAGGGATTTGGCCAACCTCTTTTCAGTGGTTTGTGGGGACAGGACAAGTGGCAATGGCCATAAAATGGATCACAGGAAGTTCCACAACAACATGCGAAAAAACTTCACAGTGAGGGTGACAGAGCACTGGGACAGGCTGCCCAGGGAGGTTGTGGGGTCTCCTTCTCTGGAGATATTCAAGACCCGTCTGGATGCCTACCTGGGCAGCCTGCTCTAGGGAACCTGCTTTGGCAGGGTGGGGTTGGAGTTGATGATCTCCCTAGGTCCCTTCCAGCCCCTACAATGCTGTGATTCTGTGTAGACTAGCTCAATCTGCTAGGGGAGTGTGTTTTCCCGTGGGTTTTGAGGCCATAATGACTATAACAAAGCAAATGTCTGCAAGGTTGGAAATACCTGAAGCTTTGCTTTAATTAAGGGGAGAATGCTGAGGAAGTTTAAACTGGAAGCGAAACAGAAGGCTGATTTTAACTCATGCGTTTATGGGAAAGAAGATGCAGGATCTGCTTAGACCTGTCAGAGTACCATGTTAAGATACTGTTCCTTCCATGTTTTGGGCATGTTATCTCTTGCTTTTTTTGCATTCAGATGCGTTACTGATGGCTAAAGCTCTACTACAGGAAAAAAAATGTTTCTGTGATCATCTTCCAGGTCAGGTTTTCATTACGTGTTGTGTGCTATGTTTCAGGCAAGTCTGTGTCTTAAAGTAGCGAAATAGAATAGGTGAACTGCTCTTTTCCTGTTCAAGCTAAAATGCTATTATATTCACTTCCTTTTATTTATATATTTATTTTTGTCCTGCGACAGGGTGGGGTACCTAGCAGGATGCCTGGTTCGTGCACTGAAGGAGAGACAACCAGAACTGGATATAACCCAACGAGACATCCTCTGTGTAGAAATTGCGGGTCTTTGTCATGATTTGGGTGAGCGAGCAACAGTTGAGCTGGCTTGTTTCTCTTTGAAAGCTAACCTGAAGGAAGAGTTGGCTGTGAGGACCGAACATGAGAGCTGTTTCAGGCTCCTCAGTTCATGACCATCTTCCAAGACAGGATTAATCTGTTCCTGTTTGGTTCAGAGTACCTCTGTAGAGGCAAATCCACTTGGTGAATATGTAGCCATTCTTAGCCAGTTTTTTGTGTTGTTTTCATACAGTGTTTTACAGTTCTTCCTCAGTGGTCAAGTGCTTCCTTCCATGATGTCCTCAAGTCTCTCAAAACCTCCAGTAACATCTCGGAGAGAAAATTAGTGGCCCTTTCAAAATTTGTTATTCATTTATAACGCTGTTTATTTTCTTCAGAGCTGGTACAGAGCAATTAACGTACTCAGTGTTACTGCAATACTTTCCTGTGGTCTCAGTAATGGAACCATCTATGTTAAGTGCAGTAGTACTTAAGGTGATGTGTTAGTGAGGTGTACTTGCTGTAGTTGAATTTTCTTCATAGATGATGTCAAGATCAAATCAAATACAAGAGAATGCAGATACTCAGCTTGCTCAAGATACTTTTATTGACAACCATGTCTCAGATTAAACCTGTGTAATCTTTATATCTAAGGTCACGGACCGTTTTCACACATGTTTGATGGAAGATTTATTCCACTCGCTCGTGAAGGTTTGAAGTGGAAGGTAGGCATTTCAATACTAAAGTAAAAAGAGAAAACTCACATTCTTAAAGGGAAGATAATTCATCTTTAAAGATTGCCAATGTTTGTGAGCATACAGTGACCATCATCTTACTGCATCGTTTTCATGGTATAACTGAAAAATAGAAAATTGTTTCATGGTCTTGTAATGATCTTCTTGTTCCTTTGTTTGTTTGCGGAATTTCTGCCCTGTTAGTGTGACTGTGAATGGATACAGTCTTACTAGTGAAATAAAGGTGTGATAAGTAAGCGGGGGCTGGTGACGTTTGTCACCAGCATCTCCTCCCTGAAGGTGAAAATGCTCTTTTGAGCTGCTCTGTAATGTCTTGAGATGGGTTTGTGCAAGCATCTCCTCCACCACCTCTCACTGGGTGACACTGTGGAAAAAGAAATGTCTGGGTCTTGTCATTTCCTGTGGTGAGGTACTAAAGAGGCAGAACTCATTAGTGCTTCACTGATCATTTGAAGCCTGCGTCATACCTTAAAACATGTAGTGCTAGCTTTCTCCAGCACGTATTTTACAGATGTGAAACAACTGGGAGGTTCCTTTTCAGTTTAAGATGTTGGTTCAAAGCCAGGATATTTTATACAGTGTTTAGAACATAATCTTTCTGAAACTTTGAGCTGAAACTTTGAAAACAAGGGTTGTTTTCTCTTAACAAAATGTAACACAGTCCTTTCAGGCTTTTGTCAGCTATTAAATACTAGGAAAATCAGCTGAGTAAACTTGTTAATTTTACTGCACTGCAGACTTGGTTAGTGTTTTTGTTTGTTTGTTTCTGTTTTTTTTACATTGTAACAGTTACTGCTGTTTGTTAAAAATGTATAAGTAAGTGTTCTCAGTGGAAGAGCTTGTTTCTGGACTCTGTAGACAGGGTGTTTTCCTGTTGTGTAGATACAAAATGAACAGAAAACGACCCAAGTGCTGTGCTTTCACATTCCCATGCTCAGGTGCCCTTCCAGGGTTAGGAGAAAGCTGTGTCACCACAGGAAAGGTGCATGAACTTTGTAATGTAACGTTCAGGTATTTTTCACAGCACGAAACTGCTTCTGTTGAAATGTTTGAGCACTTAATCACATCCAATAGACTAGAAGAAGTCATGAAGTCATATGGTCTTGTCCTGGAAGAAGATATGACCTTCATCAAGGAACAAATAGGAGGGCCTATAGATGAAAACATTTCTGAGAAATCGGTGAGTCACTGTATTTCTACTGTGGTTATTCCAACAAATGTCTTACATTTTACTAAGAGAGTAGGTAGTTTTTGCTTTTTTTACAATTTATTTTCTATATTTTTGTGAAGACCCAGTAAATTATGAGAATCCTTGCAGGAGGGATTCTAGAGAAGAGCGCTATTTTATTTTTTTCTTTAGGTGGTAGTTTTGCTATGTTCCGTGCTCACATCTTCCTGTAGAGTTCTTGCCTCAAAGTCTTCAGATTAGAGGAAATGCATTTACTGGATACATTGAAGGTGCTGGTGATGAGGTCATGTTTTTAAGTGGCCATACAAAGAAAACACAGTTCAGATTAACAATCCAATAATGGATAACAGAACTGAGAACTGGCAGAGATGAGGCAGTGAGTGATGCAAAGCACAGCCCAATTATATGGTGAGTGCCAGAGCCTCATTATCTTTGATGACAGTAGCAAAATGTTTGGATTTATTGCAGTAACACATACAGAGGCAGGGATAAGACTTGAAGAAATGGCTTGCCTCTTGACAAGGAAGAAGAGATCATCATTAATCATCTTTGTAACTCTACAAAAGAATCAAGTCATCACTCTTCATTTTACAGCTCTTGTCATCTCTTCAAGGCTATCCATTCAGTTGCTACCATAATTAAGAGCCCACCAGTGGGAGATCTGTCATGACAATCTGGTCCTAATAAAAATTTGCATATTGTCCCAAGCATCACCCATAAATGTTAGCACTTACCCGTTATTTTCTCTTGTATTAGCGTGTAGTGCTACCATGTGTACTGGAGTGCTCTGATGACAAAGCATAGTGAACTTGGCATAAAAAAACTCAGTCCGAGATCTAACAGGAAGGCAATACGGACAGCCATGCAAGTTGATTTTACCCATTTGCAGTCATCTGAACACAAAACTTGCTGCCTGCTGCTACCATTGATCTTGGGCCACGTTCTTGCCCATTGTCTATTTTTTCTTATTTGGACTTTATGCCTACTTTCCAGCAGAATAACAGGAAAAGGAATGTCAAATGTGTTATGTGCCAACCTGGACATCCTCCTGGTGTTAGGTTGCAGTTTTCTGCTGGAGGTCATTTGGGTTGTCGTGGTCTTAGCAGAGTACAGGCTCTTCTGTTGATGAGTACCTGTGTTGTGATGATGTCACCTTGCAGTAGGCCATCTGGTCCTGACAAAAGCAATGTATTTCTCAATTTTACTGTTGGGAGCTGCGCTCCTGATCATTGTCCCTGTAACAGAGCATTTTGTGATCAGTACAGAATATTTTTATGCCTGAAGTGCTCTCCTCCCACTGTTTACACATTTCCATTCTTATTCACATCAATTTTAATATATCTGCAACACAGTTAAAATTAAAACCGTGTATCTGTTTATATATATCTTAGATAATCCCCTCCCTTCCCCTCTCCCAAATTTCAAGGCCAGTTTATGGCAATCTTTATTTAACTAGAGAATCATTAAATGTTCAAGGAAATATTTATGTGCAATTTGTATTTTATTATTTTGGTGTTGTTTTCCCATTAGCCTCATGGCTGAATCATTCCTCATTTGTGGGCTAGGAGTTTAAGTAGCTGGCAGTTTGAACAATTATATTTTAAAAAATCTAAGTAATTGTTTTAAAAGTATGTTCTATAAAGTTGTATAGCTGATTGCAGAAATTGCAGAAGACTGCAAGACGGTGATGTGTGTGGGTTTAATTAATTCCCCTGAAGGTTAAGTAATTCCAGCCTCTTCCCCGCTGTTGTTATGTGTTGTTTTTTGCATTTCAGAGCTCAGTTTCCTTTTAGTAGAATGGAAAATTAAGTACTTTTAGTGTACGTGACTTTTGTTCTTCCAGATATTCTGGGAAATCATCTGCTTACACCCTTGTTCTGGATTTCTAATGCCCAGCATAGCTTTTGAAAGCTCTTTTATTGTCTTTGTTCTTAATTAGTTTGGGGTTGGATGTTTACCATAGGCAAGAAAAAATGTATTGGCACAGTCTTATAAAAATTATTCTGACATTGCTCGCACCATTTAATTTTTTATTTCTGATTTTTCTTCTTGGTTCCTGTGTTATTAGTGGCCCTACCGTGGTCGACAAAAGGAGAAGAGTTTCCTGTATGAGATAGTAGCTAACAAAAAAAATGGCATTGATGTTGACAAATGGGATTATTTTGCAAGGTACAAATCTTACAGTTTCTGTTTTTATTAAATTCCTACTAAAACAATGCTGCAATATTTACAAGTATGAGCTCATTGTTAAGCATTTTCTGTGGAATGTTTTTAGGGATTGCCATCACCTAGGAATCCAGAATAATTTTGATTATAGGCGGTTAATTAAATTCACTCGCGTCTGTGAAGTAGAAAACCAGAAGCATATCTGTGCCCGTGACAAGGTAAGTAGTGTGTGTGAGCTGAGACAGCACTCAGTAGCAAAATACGTGCGAGGTGTATCAGCAGGTTGCAGACAGCTAAGGCACGGTAAAGCCAGCCTTGGGCAGGGTGGTGTAGCCACGTGCTGCATTGAAGGGGGCTGCCAGATGGATGCTCTGCAGCCCAAGAGGATGAAGTAGTTGCTGCTCTGGGATCTGCTGGCAGAATTTATCGGTCTCAGGAGGGGAGGGATGAGGCTACCCTCTGGAAGGGCACATGGCAAGTCCTTCTGAGGGTGAGTAGATAATCGCCAATTGGGCATGGTCCTGCTCTGCTCTTCTGAACAAGATGTGAATGTGGGGCTTTTGAAGCAGCTAGAAGTGCTCTTCTCTGTCTGGGTTGTCTGGGGTCACTCTCAAGTCTCTACTCTTCCATAGCTTGAGTCTATTTCAACATTTATAAATTGTGAAAAATAAGTATCCTGCTCTGCGGCAAAGGAAAGGCATCAATTCGTTTGATTCCAAAATTGTTTTAGTTTTGCAATTGAGACAATGTGAAAAGTAAAAGATTCTTTCTTTTTTTTTTTTTTTGATTCAGGAAGTTGGAAATTTGTATGATATGTTCCACACACGGAATTGCCTGCATCGACGAGCATACCAGCATAAGATTGGCAACATCATTGAAATAATGCAAGTATTATACATTCTTTTTCTTGCACATCTTTTAATTTTTTTGAAACTGTATATCCATTTGGAATCTTCAACTAATCCATAAGTTGTGACATACAATGAAAGTCACTGGGCTGTATGACCAAAATCTGGATCTGTTAGAGTAGGTCCAGAGGAGGTGCACAAGGATGATCAGAGGGCTGGAGCACATCTCCTAGGAAGACAGGCTGAGAGAGCTGGGGTCATTTAGCCCCTAGAGAAGAGAAGGCTCTGAGAAGACCTTATACTGTATACTTATACAGTGCTTAGAGTGTCAAGAAGTTTGTAAATAATTAAATAATAATAATAAAAAAGCAACAACAACAAAAAGGCAAAAACAACAAAAGGAATGGGAGATAGGGTTGGCCAGGCAGCATTGTCCTTCCACAGGAAATTCGACTAGAGGCAGATTAATAATGCCCTGAAGAAGCACTGGACCAAGTTGTAGTTCTGCTGTTGTAACTGCTGACAGCAGAATTTGAATCTTTATCTACATGTTAAAGAGAGTGCTTGTCTCAAACTGACTGGTTAATGTTAAGATTACTAGCAGACTAAAATAAGGAGCAAGCTTACCTGTCTTCGTGTAATGCCACAGCAGGAATTGTTCAGGATCAATTTGGTTGCCTACCAGCATTTGTACTTCCCTTGATATCTAGAGAAGTTTCCTGATAACGTTCTTCTTTTTATTTTTTCTTCAAAAGCAAAGAAATATTGGTATTCCCAAATAATGGTCTTGGCTGCTGAGTAAGCATCTGCTGAGTTTGGAAAAAGCAATTTAGAGGGTTATACAATACAAGAATTACTTGTGAATGGTTTCATTTCACAATCTGCTGCTCATTGTGCAGTGGTTCTCTAGAGCACTCAGTTACACTGGCTAAAAATCCTAAGGTTTGGTAGGACGTTTGTGTAAGAAGTAAAACAGAACAGCCAAGAAATGTAGTTCTTGGCTTACCGTAATTATAGCAGCCTATCCAAGTGAGCATACAACCTAGAAACGACAGCAAGTGGTACTGAGAGCTTTAGAAAAACTTGACCTTCAGAGCATTAGGTTTTCCCAACTGAAAAAATACTGCACATACATGGGTTTTACCTTTATGAAGCTTTGTGTTCACTCTGTTAACTTCTGGAGCAATAGGTCTGTAAAAAGGATGTGGTCATCTATGAGGTGGCCTCACAGCCGCTGACTGACCATCACTGTCTTACAGGGTTCTGCAGCCATCTGAGCATTATCAAGCTCATAGTCTGAAGCAGAACAAAGTGGACTTTCACATTTCTTGAAATAAAGTTAAGGTCTGTTCTGAATCTGTTTTCAGTAAATGGAAAGACTCTGCTGAAATGTGCAATGGCAGCATGGAAATAGGACATATTGCAATGTGGTCAGGCTCTGCTGCATGTTTGGGATGCAGTTTAATTAGTCTCCTATTTATAGTGTGCTAAAGCATTTTTTTGTTTTGACACTTAAGCAATAAAATGTTTAAAGATGATACTGAAGTCTTACTTTTGCCTCAAACTAGGATTACAGAAGCCTTTCAAAAAGCAGACCGTTTTTTTGAAATAGAAGGCTCTAAAGGAAAATTGTACCGGATTTCTACAGCAATGGAAGACATGGAAGCCTACACTAAGCTAACTGGTAAGCATTCTCAAAAAATTTTTAAAGTGACAGAACACGAGCGTCTGTTAGAATAGGACTATTTTTTCCAGTTTGTAGAACTGTTGGCAGAGTGGGTCCTTGCCCATGATGAGGATTCTTCAAGTACTGCTTTTGTGCACAGATGGTAGGTCAGACCTGAAACTCTGTTCTCTCACATCTTGCTGAGAGAGCAAAACCTTCTAGCTTAATTTACCTTTATGTTTGTGGTGAGAGAGAGGTGCACCAACTTCTGATATTCTGCATGCATCCAAATCTAGGTTATTGTGAGCAGTGCTGTCAGGCAGTCATGCCTGTGCCCTAGGTTTGTTGTACTTGTTACAAGTGGGATGTAGGTCAGTTCAGAATGATACTACATCTAACTCCATCAGGTAGACGAGTACTGTATTTGTTTCATTGTGGGAAACTAGCCTTGAGACAGGTTTCAAAAGGCTCTGATGGGATCTGATTTAATTTGTTCGAGGCACTGTAACCCTGATTGTAAATGCATCTGAAGAAAATGGAATACGTGAACAAGTTATTTTATAGCTGAAAGTTTCTGGTTGCTTAGTCAAGAGCTTGTGAGAATTGTTCTCGTAGGGTAAATACAAGGAGCAGCAGGCTACTTAGAGATGTGGGGAAGTTCCAGTGTGATTATGTAGTGATGCAAATGAGTTAAGGCTCGTGAGGGTTTCCTGAAAAAATAGTCTGGCTGCTGGCAGTTGGTTCTCTAATGGCTGGGTCAGTGCTGTGAGGAAGAAATATTTAGAGAAATTACTAAATTCAATGTTCTCTATCATGTAGTTCACCATCTTCCCACCAGTGCTGTGTATTGGATTTGTCTGCCCCTCCTGGTCTTCACCAAAAGGCATGCCAGCGTTCCTCTGGTTGGTGTTCAGTGCCATGGCATCCCCCTACTGGTTTTGTGTAGCATTTGGAACAGAGGCCAGAGTGGACACCGTGAACCCTGCTGCACTGGGGGTTTTGTGGCTGGGGTGACTGCAGGGCAGAGGATGCTACAGACCCTGCAGAAGGGTGCTCCCAAGGACTGTCAGATCTTGCTCCATCTGGGAGCTACAGCTCACAAGGATTCCCAGAGCTACTTTCTTGAGTTTCCATCATCAAGCCTTTGCTGGTCAGCAGAGAGGCTCAGGAATTTCTGTTTTTGCTCCACGGACAAGGTGACAGAGGCCAAGAGCACAGTTGCAGATGTTCCTGTGTGCCATAATCTGTGTCATGCTAAGAGTCTTGTGCTGATGACCCTAGTGGTGGTTTTACCCAGCTGGGCAGCCAAGCTCCACCACAACCACTCTCTCACTCCCCCTCCTCAAAAGGAAAGGGGAAGGAAATAGAACGAAAAGGACTCAGGGGTTGAGATAAGGACAGGGAGATCACTCAATAATTATCATGGGCAAAACAGACTCAACGTAGGGAGATTAGAGAAATTTATTACCTATTATTAACAAGCTAGAGAAATGAGAGACAAAGAAAACAAACTAAAACCACCTTCGCCCCGTCTGTCCTCTTTCACCTCCTCACCCTGAACAGCACAGGGGAACAGGGAAATGGGGGGTCAGTCACTTTGCTTCTGCTGCTCCTGCAGAGTCACTCCCTTGCCCTGCTCCTATGTAGGGTCCCTCCCGTGGGATACAGTCCTTCTGAACTGATCCTGCCTGGGCTTCCCACATACAGCAGCTCTTCAAGAAGAAGAGGGCTCTGTACCGCAGGGTCCATCCATCAGGAGCACATTGCTCCAATCTGGGTCCCCCACAGGCAGCAGCATCCCCTAGGCCTCCTGCTCCTGCGTGGGCTCCTTTCCACAGGCTGCATCTCTGGCCCAGAGTCTGCTCTGGCAGGGGTTCTTCACAGGCCACGGCCTCCTTCAGGGCAGGTCCACCTGCTCCACCGGGGACTCCTCCACGGGCTGCAGCATGGAGATCTGCTCCGTGTGGGACCCATGGGCTGCAGGGGGACAGCCTGCTCCACCAGGGGCCTCTCCCCAGGCCGCAGGGGAACTGCTGCTGTGAGCCTGGAGCACCTCCTGCCCTCCTGCTGCACTGACCTTGGTGCCTGCAAGGCTGTTTCTCACTCCTCACTCTCCCAGCTGCTGTTATGCAGCAGGTTTTTTTTTCCCCTTTCTTAAATCTGCTCTCACAAAGGCACAAACAACATCGCTTATTGGCTCAAGTCTGGGCAGCGGTGAGTCCCGTTGGAGCCAGCTGAAACTGAGCCTTATCTAACATGGAGCAGCTTCTGGATTCTTCTCACAGAGGCTACCCCTGCTGCCAAAACCTTGCCACATAAACCCAATATAACCCTTTGTCCACCCCAGCCACATCCAGCCTGACCACTGATATGCCATGTTGAGCAGGTGAAGGGGCTGTGCAAAATGCTGGGATGAGAAGCTACCTGACCTCTCCAACACCATGCCTCTTCTATGCTGGGGAAAACAAGTGGCTGCCTTTGAGTGGCAGTTACTATGAGAGAGCATGAATTGCAGTGTTGGGATGTGGAAAGCCAGGCAGAAAGTCAAGAGCTAAGACTTAAGTTCTGCTTAGGCAGAACTGTGCCCTGGGGGCCCTCTGGTCTGTAAGACCAGCCATGCTGTGAAGTTAGCACCAGGGCCCGCTGACCTGCAGCAGTATCTGGTGAGGAACACAGCTCAGGGCAAGGAGACCAGGTTTGTCCTCTGTCTCTTATTGTCTGCAACAGCAAGGAGGTGAACATTAGTGCCAAGGTTATCCTGCTCCAGAAGGAGAGCTTGGCAACAGGGAGAAGGATGAGAGGAGTACATCAATATCAGATGTAACGGTGGATCAAGAAGGATGGGTACGTTCTCCTCATCTTACACCAAGACACTTGCAGCCTGCACCCAGTGATTCCAACCTGGGGGATTCTGGGAGGACAGTAGGCTTGGTAGCAGTAGTCCAAGATGAGCAATGCTTCTGTGAAACTGTCCAACTGCCATTTGGATCTTTGGTAATGATAAACCTCTAGTGAGATCCTGCAGCAGTACATTCCCCGACTTTCTTCCACGATGGGTGAAGAACCACCTTTAGTTTTTGAATTTGTTTCTGATTTAACAGCAAATCCTAATTTTTGTAATGGATGAAAGAGCAAGCAGTTCCTTGCTGCTACTGCCTTTGCACAAATACGCGTTCATGGGCTTCTCACTTTCCATGGATTATCTGTTCTCTCAAGCTGAAGAGACCAAATCTGTTGTTCCATGTGGGGAAGTTCAACACTTTGATCAACCTTGTTGTCCATAAAAATAACCCTTGGTAAAGATGTTTTGGTAATCGTGGTTCATAGCTTGCTTACACAGTGTGTGGCGAGCTCCTTAAACCAGTTGTGCCAGGCAGGGTGTTGCAGAGCTAAACCTTCAGCATGTCACAGCTGCGCAGGTACTCCTGGCTGGGGAATGCAGACAGGTGCACGGAGTGCAGCTGTGTTGGTTGTGTGACCCCTGAGCAGCATCCTGACACCAGTGGTTTCAGGACAGCAAAATTAACCCTTCTGCTCTGACGGCACATCCAAGCAAACCTGGAAACCTGCCTCTTGCCACTCATATGGATTGTGGAAATGACACTGCGTACTTCGCTGTCACGTGGAGACAGGAAGGGGGACTTTCATTACCACTGTCCAAAGTCTGAGAAGTTCCGAAGATTTAACAGAAGTGCTTTCTTCTTTAATAAGATGAAGTACCTTCCCCCCGAGCCAGTTAGTGCTGCTGACCAAGGCTGGATAAACAAAAAGAGGAAGCAACCTCCAGTGAAATAATTGTTTGTTGCAAGGGTGAGAATTGAACTAGGATTTTAGTCAAAACTTATAATGAATCCAATGATATCCAAAATTATATTGTAAGCGAATTCTCAGTTGTCAGACGTGATATGTTCAGACATTCGCTGAAAGTGAGCATTTTTCCTGAATCAGCAGTTTTTCTTATTGGTTAAGCCGCTGTCCTTGTATGTGCATTTTGCTGTGACACTGGATTTTGACATAGTTAACTGAAATAATACAACTTTGGCAGATAATATCTACTTGGAAATTCTGCACTCAAGTCGTCCAGAACTGAACGAGGCACGAGAAATTTTGCGTAAAATAGAACGGCGTGAATTATACAAGTTTCTAGGAGAGACTCAACCTGAAAAAGTGAATGAAATTCCAAAGGTAATACCCATTTCTGGAAGATTCTGAGTTCTGTCTTTCTAGAACCATTCTCTAAGTTGCTGACTTGCTTTTTTCCCTTTCCTATTTTTTTAAACTTGTTATTAAAAAAAATAGTGTCAAAAGTTCTATCTCCACCACACTGTTTTTATGTTGCTGAGATGTGGAAGACATTACGGAAAACTGGGAAGAGTTTTTATCTACAGACAGAAGAATAGCAAGAGATATAAACTCAGAAGTTGATTATTGCAGGAATATTTTCAGAAAAACCCTGTTGCATAAAATGCTATTAAGGTCCAGTGATCTGAGAAAGTTATTACTATCATCTTGTGTTCATTAAATTTTCAAAATAATAAGAAACTTTAGGTGATATTTTTGTTTTTAATCATAATTTGTTTGCTTTACTTTGAGAACAATGTGAATAATATTTTCTCAATTTCTTGGTGTTAGATTTTGTACTTAACGTGGGCATTCATATTTTTTTCTAGTGTTTGCTTTTCAAAGCACTCATCTGACATTGCATTATCTACTGTTGTCTTATTCCAAAATCATGTTATATTAGAGATAATGTTGCTTCTGATGGCTCACTTGGTCTCGTAAAGTGGTATACTGCGTTGACAAGTTAACGACCTGTAAACTTCAGCCCTGGTGCTCAAAATTTTCCATGCCATATTTCCTGAAATGCCTGACGATATCTGGAAAGCTTTAGTAAAGATAATTCAGCTTTTCTAAAGAACAAGGCTACGGAGAGACTAGGAGATACCTTATTGCTCTGTTCATCTTATCAGTTGAGGAGAGGCTTGGCTTCTGTTCTTTGTCTAAGAAACATAGTGTTAAGAGATTCTGTGTATACGGGGGAAAAAAAATAAGAGTAAATACTGAAGAGGAAGGAAAACATCCTAAGACACACATCAGCACAATGCGAAGTGGTTGCATATTGATTGTAAAGTTTCTGGAGTCTAGGATAGCCTAACAAAAAGGAGATGGGCAGGAGTATAAATTGCATGAGTTCTACCTTCAGACAGCACCTTGTAGAAGCTTGGTTAGTGGGAAGAAAAACTTTCGCTTGGAAAATCCAGCCTGACACATTGAATCTTGTGTGTGTGTGTTGTTTTGAAGGGAGACTGTATCACTGGTGGTCTTACAATTACATCCAGCCAGCATTTTGCAGTTTCTGATGATCAGCTGGGGGCTTGGCAGGGGAGGACTTTCGCTTGCAGGCGTGTCAGAGGCTCTGCTTCCCCTGATGCACTGAAGATGGGCATCAGACAAGATGGAGCTGTCTGTTCTGCTGCTTAAGAGACCACACTTGTGTTTCATGACCCCCAAGCTGGCCACAGCAAGGGAAAAATCTCAAGTAGCTAGAGTGCTCAGTTTCCAGTTAGTATGAACTGGAATAGGCAATGTAAAAAAAAAAAAATCTATAAATGATGCAGAATAGAAATAAAAAAGCTTATAAAGAGTCTGTCTCCTGCCAGCTGCTTCCCATCAGTTACCTCCTGGTGATTCTTTCCTCTAGGCTTGCTCTCATTCTAAACCTTTCCTTGGCTTGAGTCACAGCAAGCCACACACGTGCTTCAGCCTGTTGATGTGTGCAATTCACTGCTGTTCTCCCTGTCTTTGCAATGGACAAACCTGCTTGTTGAATTCCTTCCCTTCTGGACCTGCCCCCTGGCTGCTCTGTGCTGCACTCAGCTTTTCTCCTTTCAGTCTCAGGTGCTCCCAGGAAATCTTCCTTCATCAAATCTTGCATCTCGCCCAGAATGTAGCAGCCCTGGGCAAAGGTAAACAGGCAAACTTCTCTCTCCTGCCTAGCCACAGCCTTTTAAAGAGAGCTTACACATTTCCATGAACAACTGTTCTCTACCACACCATACTCCTACACTTAGCTTTAACCTAACTATCAGCAGGGAGTAGTCTTCAAGGTCCAAAACCAGATAAAACTCTTGTGGATTTCCACTTTCTGCTTTTGAGGTGGGTTGCAATCCACTCCAAAGCTTGTCTAAAACACATTTGTGTTAGTAAAAGATTTGCTTGAAGGTACTTACTTTCTGTTTTCATGAGAACTTCAATATCCTGAATGGACTCTGTCCTTTCTTCCTGTTGCTAGGTGTAAAACTCTTTGGATCTTTGTAATTTTATAAGCTGATTTTTTGTTTGTTTCTTAAAAAAATAAAAAATAAATAGTAGTAGACTTATGGCTTTCTAAGGTATAGAAGGCTTTTGACAACCGGATTACTGTAGGAAGAGTTTGTCAAGCATGAAGAAATTAAAGCTTTGGGTTCATGTCATGTTCTGTTGTGTGCTTTGTTGCCTAGGCCTTGATCATATAATGCAAAAATACAGTCTGAGCTGTTGTCTTTTTTTCCAGGATGAATATGATGGTCTGGCAGATGACATCGCTAATTCCAAGCCAGAAAAGAATCCTCCAAACGTGGATCTAAAGGCTGAAGACTTTGTCGTTGATGTAACTATCTCTTCTTTCGGAGTGAGCTTAGAGTAAAAACTACTTGATCACATACAGGTGTTAAAAGTCAGCAGTCCAGCAACTGGCTATTATTTATGAAGGCGAGTGAACCATGGGCTCCAGTGGGAGGAAGATGGGCAGGGTGACTCCTGCAGACATCTTATGCCTGGGGCATGGCAGTCACTCCCAGGTGCACACAGCGCAGTCCCCAGCCACCAGGAGTGTAAGGAGGAAGCCTGTGACAGGGCAAAGTTTGAGCAGTCTGCTAGTGTCACATAGCTTAAACCCTCTTCTCGGTTAATTCTCAGAGGAGCTAGTGAATGGCTTTTTGCAAAGCACATCACAAATCACTTCTAAAGCTGTCTTGCATTGAAGATTCATTTCAGGTTGGGGAAAATGACAGCAGCTTATGTAGCTTTAAAGTAGCTGACTACTTTAATTGTCCCACAAACTGACATCATGGGGAAGTGGGCTCTTCTCTCTGCTGACCACACAAATTATAGTGTCCCAAGCAGATGTAAATAATGTTGGCTAACCCTCATGTTTAAAACTGTAAGCTCTGTTGCTGTCTGAGCAGGTTGTGTGGCTCAGGAAGGCACAGTGTTGTGAGGGAGCAGCATGGTTTTGCTATTTGAAACTGCAGTGTTTCAGAATGCTGGTGGGTACAAATGCGAAGGTCCACCTGGCAGCTGCAGACTTGAGAGGTGATGGAATAAAAGATTTAGAAATGCAAATGCCAGATTGTTTTATGAGGTAATCATTTGTTAATCACTGTTCCTTTTTTTTTATTACTGCCATTTACAGAACTATAGTATGTATTTACTTGTATTTGTTGTAAGAAAACCAATGACAAGCATTAACAAATGTCATTTTATTTGTTTTGCTTGCAAGGTTATCAATATGGATTATGGAATGAAAGATCAGAATCCCATTGATAATGTTCTCTTCTATTGCAAGGCTGATCCTTCCAAGGCTGTCAAGATCAGTAAAGAACAGGTAGTCTTTTACCTTCCTCAAATGGCCTTCTGAAGGTGATCTTCTTTACAGCTTGCAACGGAAACAACCACTGTCCTTCATGGTAGTTCTTGCAGTAGTTGTGGAAAGGTGGTGGAATCTGTCTTTGCAGGTATTGGGTGTGTGTCACAAGATGACTACAGTCATCTGGAGTCCCGATATCCATTACATATGAAGTGTTTAACTCTTTTGTTCTTACAGAAATATAATTCATTTAGATAAAGCTCATGGATTATAATGAGATGTTCTTATTGCTTTGAATTTGTATTTAGATGAAGAAATTGAAGTTCCCTGGACTCAAAGAAAGAATGAAACTTATTTGTTCTTTATTCCAAAGGTTTCAAGGCTTTTACCCAGGACATTTGCAGAACAGGTTATTCGGGTTTATTGCAAAAATCTGGATCCAAATATTGTTTCAGCTGCAAAACAGTATTTCGTTCAGTGGTGTATAAAGAGGGATTTCACCAAACCACAGGTAACAAATTTGCATGTTATTTTCTTGTTCTAGAGCTTTTTACCTTTGTCTGTAAGCTTGCTCTTTCATTAAAAATCTAGGGATTTTGGCCTTGTCATTGTGGTGTTGCTGCTTCCTACTAACCTAGCTTCTGGTTTTGTTGTGGCTTGCATCTGGGTATGCTTTGGTTTCACTGGAATAGTGATGGATTTTCATTCGTTTAACTTAGGTGATTTGAAAAGTCATATTTTTACAACAAAAGTTAACATCCATGCAGCAACTCACTAGTGTATTGATGCAGGTTTCCTCATACAAATGCTTAGAATGCCACTGAGAGATCAAAAGATCTAGAGTGGTCTTATCAGTTCTTCTGATTGCTTTGGCTCTTTCCCTTTCCTGTTCACCAGCTGTTAAATTTACCTCTCCCATAGGATATACATGATCAGTCCATTGGATCTGAGTCAGAATGCAAAATCCCTGGGAAACAAGTTTGCAAACCTCTACTCTCTGGGCAACTAATCTGTAGTCTGAGTGCTTGGAAAGCCTTAACTGTTCTGTGTTTCCTTTTTCTGTCAATTCTCAGACATACAAGTTTCCATCTGAGAGACAGGAAGGGTTGTATGTTACAGCTCATCTGAAGTTTTGCACTGGGTACAGTGCAAGAGCTGCCATGGCAATTCAAATGAAAGCCTAAAGCAGAACCTGAGTTCATAGGCTTTGTTTTGCATTCCTCCTGCCAAAAGTTATGGGGAAACCTGTACCAACTGTGGCTGTAAACTGGTGATGCGTGATGCAGCATCCCCATCACATCCCCCTTGCAGGAAGGCGGCGGCCTTTGTCTAATAAAACTACGATGTTCTGATACTTCCAGTATTCTGCATCAGTGTAAACAAGCAGTTATGGTTGTATCAAGTAAGTTTTTCTCAGTCAAGTCTGTCTTATGAGAGCAGTTAATTTCTGAAGGGCTTTTTGCAAATAGATTAAGTAAAAGGCTTTATTTTTCTTGTAGCTTATGGAGTATGGTTGTATCCTGCAACTGTATTCTTCTGGTTCAGAGTTATCCGTCTTACATGCTGCAGGACATATATAACATGCCAAGATAGTCCAACCAGTCTATTTCTGCTTGTTCTTTCCAATGTTTGCAATGCCTGATCACTAAATAGGCAGTCTGACAAGTATGAGCACCACAGCCTAGACCGTACCAGTTACTGTACTGTTATATACCTTAAGAAGGTGAAGGGCACCTCCAAGCACCTAGACCTGGTAGACTGCAACAGTTTTAAATGACAAACTGGGAGGCATTCAGAGCAAAAGCTTATAACGATATTTCCAGTTTATATACCAATGCCCAAAATACAAGCCGGCTTCTCAAATATATGGGGGATTTTTTTTCCCTGTCAGTTCCTACCACTAACTACAGCAGTTTCCATCTCTGTAATGCACGGTCTTCCATACTCATTAATTTCCAGTGCTTCTAGGACCTTGTATTTAATTTTTCTCCTATGCCTGATAGTGAGCCTCTTTCCCGTGGATTAGGATAGAAAGAAAAAATGAATGCATTGTCATTAATGTTTTCTGACTTTTAATAACAGGATGGTGATGTGATTGCCCCTCATCTAACTCCAATGAAAGAAAGCTGGAATAACAAAAGTGGGGATGAATTCAAGACAGCTTCAGAACCGAGTTGCAAGCAAAGGCTTTCTTTCAATAAGTAAAACTTCTCCTTTTTGCACTATTCAACCATTTTCTTCAGAAGATGGTTGACCCTGAGTGGCAACTCTTCTAAAATGCAATCTGATGCTCTGTAAAAAATGTATAGAACAATGCAGCAATGCATTTTACAATACAGTTTGTTTTTATGTAGACACTTAAACTAAGTGCATATTCAGAATGGACTTCTACAAAATTAACAAGTAATCTGTTATAGCAGAGCAAACTCAATTCTCATTTATTTTTGAATGTAATGGCACTGTTGCAGCAAGAGTAAATTCATTTAAAAAAAAAAAAATCATCATAATTACAAGAAGTGCTGAAAATGTGTTAGTGCTCCTTCTAGTCCTGATCTTTTCTTAAGGTAATTGTGATGTTACTTGAGCTAGTAGAAAAACTTCTAGCTCTCTTTAAACTTCATTTTGAAAAAATAAAAATAAAGAAGAGGAGGTGGGAGAAGAATCTTTTAATAACCAAAGATTACTTTCCTGGTATTGAAAAAGCTGATGAAGATGCAGGCCTCTTGCTGTAAAAGTGACCATGCAGCTTTTATTGAAGTAACAATGCATTGCCCTGACATGCAGCATTTTATTGTTTTTATAGTGTATTTTTGATACATTCAATATTACATTTTTACTGCTACACTGAACTGCAAAAACTGCTCAAAACTTCCATTACTGGAGTGTTTGCAGGAAAGCAGAGCTACTTGAATGTTTGTCAAGGTATGTGGTCATGCACACAGTTCTTACATGGTCAGTGAGTCTTGTCAGGATGCTGCACGGTGCACCTCTGCTAGAGCAGAGCCGCAAGTGCACGTTGTTTCTGCATTTCACTGTACTAGATAGACAGGCTCTTCAGGAATCCTTTAGTTATTGTATCCCTTCCCTGTATTTCCTGGCTCTGTGATTGCTGTTCCTGTGTATATTTCTCATCCTTTGTAGAACTGTAAAAGTTCTTACAATTTTCCTTATGGGCAAACTAATGTGAATGTTGCTAACTGTCCTGTTGGAAAAGCAAACTAGGAAGACTTTTTCCCTCTTGTTTTTTACTCAGGTCTAAGATGTTCTATTTGAAGGCTGCTTTCATTAAATAAAACCTAAAAGCTTGAAAAGCCTACCCTCAACATTAAAAATACAAAGCAAAGGTTCTGTAATGCTCAGAAATTGGAACAAGCTTTGGATTTTTATATCGGAAATGAGAAAATACAAGTTCAGCATTCAATTTTAACAGCCAAGTTTTTGAAACTAACACAGTGGGAAGCCACTGTGTAAGAAAACTGTATAACTTTTCATATCTGACTGTTTCCTTTGTCTTTTTGTATCATGGAAACTGACAGTAATTAGGCAGGAGGTGTAAGGAGAATGAGTGTTCACCTATTTTACAGATTTGGTTTGAAATAATCAGAAGCTGTTCTGCGCTCTGCTGCTTATGAACCTGTGCTCATGTGTTTAATGGTGATGCAGCACAGCCTCTGCTGTTCATATCTTTAACAGTATTTCAGATCTGCAGTGTACCAGGTAGCTATTAGGAAGTGTCTTGACCTTTTGAAAAGCTTTTAAAAAATGTATTATGCTTCAAGAAATAACATCGTAGAGTTAAGGCATTTGTCTCCATTATCCACATGAAATCAAGTATTGTTCAGACTAATGTAATTTTGTTATGGTTGCTTGGGTTTGTTTTGATGCTGTTATAAAAGGTGCACTTTATATTTGGGAAAAGCTTTTTGCTCATATTTAAGCAAAAACTTGTACTTAAGTCTATCAGATATTAAGTTCTGAGACAGAGCATTTCTTTTTCTCAAACACATTAATCTGAGCCTTTCTGTACTAAAATAAATTTATAAAAAATGATTTTAATATTCTTTTAATGAATTTCAGTGTGTGAACTTCATTAAAAACAGCACGGTTAAAATCAGCCCAATGTCCTTCTAAAGGACAAATGCTGATTTGTGGAAGTACAGATCCTCCAACTTGGAGATGAGCAAATGTAAAATAAGAAATTAAGTACAGTGTGAATAGTAACTGTGGTGGAGCCAGTTCTGCTGTAATGGGACCGTGGGGCTGGAATAGCTCTTACATGTTGTCCCAAGGTAGTGAACCCAACCTCTCCTTGTGCCTTGAAGTGAAACTGCAGCCAAATGCTGTTCCCATGCCTGGGAAGAGCAGGCAGGCCTTATACTTCAGCATCCTTACAGTGGGCAGGTTGTCTTTAGGTACTCCTCCAACTATCATGAAGGGAAAAAAGAAAAGTGTAAATGAAGGGACTGTAGCAATGCAAACTGTAGCCATCATACAAATATATGAATGAGAAAAAAAATCCATAACTATAACTGTTCATAGAATCATAAAATCCCAGGTACATAAAGAACAACATCATCAGGAGCAGTCGGCGTAGATGCACTGAAGTGCAGTCATGCTTGGCCAACTTGATAATGTTCAATGATGAAATGTCCAGCCCAGTAGATGAGGAGAAAGCAGTGAGTATTGTCTTCCTGGACTTCAGGAAGCGTGGGCTTCATGGACAGACGGGGGCAGAAGGGGGAGTGATCAGTGGAACAAAGCCAGGTTGGAGGCCAGTAATGAGCAGAGTACCCAGAGGGTCCATGCCGGGTCCAGTCCTGCTCAACTGCCTCATGAAGGAGCTGGCTGAGGGGGCAGAGTGTACATTCAGCAGGTTTGCAGATAACACGAAGCTGGGAGGAGAGGCTGAGGCACCAGAGGGTCACAGTGCTGTGCAGAGGGTCCTGGGCAGCTGGAGAAAGGGGCTGGCAGGAATCTCCTGCAGTTCGAGAAGGGCAAGACCATGTGGTGCCCCTGGGGAGGAACAGGCCCAGGCCCCAGGACATGCTGGGGGCACCCGGCTGGGAAGCAGCAGGGCAGGGAATGTCCTGGGGGTCCTGGTGAGGCCACATGTGGAGCACTGGGTCCAGTTCTGGGTTCTCTGGTGCAAGAAAGATGGACGGACTGGAGAGAGTCCAGCAAAGGGCCACAAAGATGATGAAGACACCATAGCACCTCTCCTATATGGAGAGGCTGGGAACTTGGACCGTTCAGTCTGGAGAAGAGGCTCAGAGGGTGTCATCAGTGTCTATAAATGCCTGAAAGAAGGGTGTGGAGAGGACAGGGCCAGGCTCTTTTCAGTGATGTCCAGGGACAGGACCAGAGGCAATGGGCATAAGCTGGCACACGATAGGCTACCTCCGAACATCAGCAAACATTTCTGTGCGGGGGGCGCGGAACTGAGCACTGGCACAGGTTGCTCAGAGGTGCTGTGGAGACTCCTCCCTGGAGTTCTTCAAAAGCTGCCTGGCCTTGGCTCTGGCTGGTCCTCCTTGAGCATGAGGTTTTTCCTGTGAACTTCAACCACTCTGTAAGCGCTAGCTGCAGAAATCTAAAATGCCCTGAAGTCATGGGACGTATATTGGTGAGGTGTGAGGCAGTGCTAAAAGCTCTGGAATGGCCTACGAGGGCTTCCAAGATTGAAAACTTTATTGGAGCCCTTCTTGAATGTGTTCGGCGATGGCTCTTACCCTTTTACCTGCCCACATGTGCTTTTGTTGGCTGCTGTGCTGCACCAGCTCAGTTTGTGCTGGAGTGCTGCTAGGTTTGGGTGTGCTGCACTTGTGGGCTCTGGCATGCTGGGGTTTGCCTGTGGGGCAGCCTCCTCAGGGTGGAGAGGTGGGGGCTGAGACACGCAGGGACATGGGGTATAGCTGATCAGGTATTTGTGGTGGTGGTCTGCTGTGTGGGCTTTGATGTGCATGGGAAGCTGTTAATAATTCCTCCTGTAGGTCTGGAGCGAGGACTTCTGGTGGCTTTTGAGCATGGCCTTGCTCTGATGGGGATCCGTGTTGCTGCTTAAAGCTGCTAGGCTGATACATTCGTGGTGCCTTGCTTTGAGCCTGCTTGTACCACAAGTCAAATGAAATGTTTTTTTAGAAGCAGTCTACTTCACTTTGTTCAGACCTTGGTGCAGCGAAGGACAGGGCCTTTTCTCCCCATGCTAGCAGCCATCAGTGTTTTCCACTGTGTTTTAGCACCACGGTGAGTGACGTCCTCGGGGGGTTGCCAGGATAGCAGCTATGTGCGTGAGCCTGGCTGGCTGCTGCTCCTGCCTGCACTCAGAGCAGCAGCTATCACACCTCAGTGAGGGAGCTCGGTGAGGGGGACGTGCGGGCACCACGCAGCACATCATGGTCTCTGGGGGTGGCACTGTGTAGCTGGGTTCAGCAGGTGATGCTGGAGGCCACAAACACACAGTAGCTTGGGGGCCCCGACCAGCCGGTGTGGGCTCCTGGCATGTGCTGCTGCGCGCATCCAGGAGCTCCACAGGAGGGGATGCTCTGTGTCAAGTGGGTGTGGAAGGACGGTGGCTCTTCCAATAAGGGCAGCTGGTCAGAGGAGCTGGGAACACCAGATAGAGGCAAACCTGATGGACACATGGTGAGGGAGGTGGTGATAAGAACAAATATGGTCCATAACACTCGTTCGTAGGGGTGTGGGGAGGGGGACAATGCTTATTTTTTAAGTTGGGAGAATAAAGAAAGGGAGACAAACACATGGACATAAAACCTGGCCCATTAGTGTTAACAAAGACAATAACCAGACATGAACCTTGTCGGTCATGCTAATTGATGGGCTCCCAAGAAACTGCAGCAGCAGGTCAGGGTGTAACCCTGAAGGTCCCCAGTGGTGGAGAGGGTTGGGGGGGGGGACTGTGTCAACTGATGGGACGATGTGAAGGGGTAGGGAATCAGTGCGGAACAGAGGAGGAATAGACAAGGGTACAAGACCGACCAGGTACTGGACTGTGCTCCAGCACCAGGCAGGTGGGTCCTCAACACCCGTCATTCACCAGGGGACATTCCTCAACACCCATCATCTGCTCCCCTGGCCCTGCTGCCCCATGGTGCCATAGCTGGAAGCTGTGCACAAGGCAACAATTTTCTGCACCTTGGAGATCAAAACAGAGAACAAGGCTTGGGCAGGGGAGAGCAGCTTTGGGGGCGGGGGGAGCAAGGGTGGGAAGGAAGACAGGGTCAGTTTGTGCAGCAGGGTCCAGCACCAGCGCAGTCCTGCTGGGGCTCTTCACCATCTCAGTAAATGACTTTTGGAATAGGTTGAGTACTGAAATAGCCTGCAAGGAGAGTAAACAGCCATAGAGCATCTCAGATGGGCTATGGGAGGCTGAAATGGCTGGTGACGTTCCATGCAGAGATGTGTAGAGTAAGGTGGGTATAGTTAAAGTAAGGCAATCTGGACTTGGTGGGATCCAAGTTTCACATAATTACAGGTTTAGGGTAGAAACTGAGGACATGTGAAAGCACGGTGTTATAGTGGATGCTTCAGCTTAGTCCCCAGCCACTCCTCTCCCCCCAGTAGTAAATCAAATGTCAGGCATTACAAGGCAGATGTGAGGGGCCAAACTGGGAGGAATGTCTCATGCATGGGAGGGCTTGCACCCACTGCCTGAGCCATCGACCAGGATGTGTGTGCATGCATGTCTGCTTGTGCGGCTTTCTTTGTACAACTTCATGGTGCAATTACTTGTCTTCATGACAAGGACAAGGCTTGGAGCATGGCTCTTCCCATTTATTGATGGTCAGCCCCCTCTCACCCACCAGCCCCGCTGCCACCATCCCTATGGCAGCAGCCAGCAGGGCAGAGGCTGTCCCAGCTACTTGGTTGTGCTGGCAGCACGCTGCTCTCAGAGCTTGCTGCTTCATCTGGACTCGTGCCTTCTTGGGGAGGCTCTGCCCCATCCCTGCCAGGCCAGGTCCTTGGGTGCTACAGGCAGAGCTGGCATGGCAGCAGCACTGTGGGGCTGGCCTCCTGCAAGGGTCTGTCCCCTCGCCCTTCGCTGGGCGTGTGTGATGGGGACATTTGCAGGGCCGGGGAGCAGGAGGCAGGTGTGGCCTTCCCCAAGCACTGTCCCGGTGGGCGCCGGAGGCGACTGGCCCCGTGAGCCATCAGTTCATGCTCTTCCCCTGGCACCGGTGTCCGTCAGGCCAGGCCCCACACCTCCAGGTCCTGAACGCAGAAATCCCCCCGCGACGAGAGGCTCTCATTGTTGAAGGTCTCGCAGGGGTAGCTGCCCCCATGGTGCAAGTCCCTGTCCAGCCACAGCCCAAACCTGCCACTGGAAGGTGCAGAGGCTGTGCTCAGCTGCGGCCCTCTCCTGCTGCCGGCCGCTCGGCCAGGGGAGCCTCTCAGCAGCTGGGACCCCTACCTGCCCCCACCGACCATCAGCAGGTCCACATCTCCCTTCATGAAGAAGTTGTTCCTGCCCGTCCACCTGAAGACCTGTGGGGACAGCAGTCAGGCCACCCTGTCCCTGTCCCTGTCCCAGCTGGTAGGGCCGGGCCCTGCGCCCGTCAGTCACGGCTGCAAGGCTCAGAGCCTGGAGCCCTGCAAGGAATGGCTGCAGCCGCAGAGCCGGGCACCAGCCCCCAGCTGATGGATTCGCTCCCTGCTGTCCCCAGGATCCTCCCCGGGCTACTGCAGGGTGGCTCAGGTCTGGGATGGGACAGTGCCCCCTGACACGTCCCCTGCGGGCCTGTCCCCACCAGCAGCCCTCGGAGCCCTTTCAGGGGACAGCTGCCTTCCCACTGATGTCACCATCAGATATCAGCCCCCTCAGACACACAGACCACCCCCCTTCCTCCCCCCTCCCCCAGCTGACATCCCGCTGGCTGGGTCCTGGGGTATGGTGACCTGCTGCCTTTGTTCCTGGTTGACCAAGTGCGGCTGCATTACGCTGGCCCATCCCCTGGACCTTTCAACAGCACCTCAGGGTTCTTCCAGCAGGGACGGGCCATGGAGCATTGCTGGCCCCCACCCTCAGGACCCCCCCGCCCTTTCCTCTGACCCCACAGCTGCAGCCCCCACCTTCAGCTCTGGGGCGAAAGAGAAGAGGAAAGTTTCCCCTGTGCCGTAAAATTTGTTGCTCATGTGAATGGTGGTAGCGAAGAACGCCCCGAAGGCCTGGTAGGGGGAGAGAAGAGCAGATGCCAGTGCCGCGGGGTTGAGGCATGAACTGTGCCAGGGCTCTCTGGCACGACTCCATCCTGCGAGCAGCAGCGAGGACAGACCCAGGCCTGCGTGAAGCTGCTGTGGTGCGGGGGATGCTGTGGGGTGACCGGTTCCGGACGTACCTGTGCATTGGTGTCTCGGATGAGCAGCAGTGCAGGGGAGCTCGGCGGGCCGGCACGCCGGTACAGGGTTCTCAGGCTGAAGCCATCCCGTGCAGTGCAGTACAGCAGGCGCCAGGGCTGCTGCTGCAGCCGGGTGGGCAGGTGGGGCCCCAGCTGGGGTAGAGCGGGCTCAGAGGGGCTGTTGGGCTGTCCCACCTCCCCTGCACCTCTGCCGCTCCCAGCTGTCTGCGGGGGGGGGCCCAGCCTGGGCAGCAGCCTGTCTCTGCTCCCGCAGCACTCTGCAGAGCGCCTCCCCGCCCCCCCAGCCCCCAGCCTCCCACGAGGCACACCCCACCCCCAGCATCCTCCCCCCACCATGCACCCTTCCCTTGAAGCATTTTCACCCATACTCATATGCCCAAGAGGTGTTCCCAAGCAGCCTCCCAAGACATCTGCTGGAGCATTCTTCCCCCAGGTGTCTTCCCAAAAGGTCCTCCTGAGCATCCTCCCGGGGCTCCCCGAGCATTCTCACCCTAAGCACCCTCGTGGGAAGCCCGAGAACCTGCCCAGATACAAGCAGGAGACCAGGCAGCTGGCTCGGAGTGAGGTGTCCCACATCTCTGCCCTCTGGTAGGGTGTGGGGCCTGGCACCTCCAGGGCTGTCCCCCAGATGAACTGGGTCCTTGGGGAGCCGCAACCTGGCCAAGGCACGGCCACCTGTGCCTACCTTCCCCTCACCCGAGCCCATGCAGGGGATCTGGCAATGGGGGCACTGCGCTGGGAACCCATGTGGGGGCTCCCCAGTTTTGGCTCCCTCTTCTCTGGCAGTGCCAGCCCTGCAGCCCTGCTCACTGCCTCTGCTCCTCCAGGAGGAGCAATGGGCCTCGACCCAGGGCAGGGGGACCCGACTGTCCCTGGGGATGGGGACCGGGGGGGGGGGGGGGGGGGGGGGGGGAAACGGCATCACCCATCCAACCTCACACTGGCACGACTGTGGCTTGGCAGCGGGGGGGAGCCGAGTGAAGGGCTCCTCACCTCCTTGGTCTCCCTGTCCCGCAGGATGCGGCTCGGTGTGCTCAGCACCAGACCACACGGCTCCTCCGGGGCCGCAGCTGCAACCGGGGCCCCCTCCCAGCCTGGTCGCCCCTCGCTGTCCGGCTCCGCACATCCCATGGGCAGGTCCTCATCCTGGTCGGCCTGGGGGGCGGAAGGAGGTGAGTGCCTACCTCCCCCCCCCCCCCCCCCCCCCCCCCCCCCCGCCCCACACCTCCCACCCAGACCAGCAGCCTTGCCCCAAGGGAGCAGTGCCCCCAAAGCTGCCCCGCACAGGGGTCTCTCACCCTGTGCAGGCTCCAGGTGAAGGGGTCCCAAAGGCCCCTGCAGCCCTTGGACCCTGGGGTGGGTGCTTGGCTGGGCCCGCTCCCGACACTGCCGTGCTGTGCCGTGCCATGCCCTGGCGCCCTGCCAGGCGGTGCCACCATTGCACGGAAGTTCAAGGGTGCAGGGCCACCCAGGGAGGAGATGCGGAGGAGGAGAAAGAGGAAGAGGAGACAAGGAGAGGTTTCCACAGCCTCAGCTCAAACTCAGCCCCCAGCAGAAGAGCTTGCAACGGTGATTCCCAGTTGTGCCCTCCCCTCCCCTGCCTGCAGCAGGACTGGCCCCATGCATGGGGATGTTGAAGAGCCTTGGGCCAGGCGGCAGTCCCGGCCAGCCATGGGATCAGGTTAGCTGTGGGCGCAGCCTGCACCCCTGCTCAAGGACAGGGGTACAGTGGGGCAGAGCCAAGCAGCTCCTCCAGCTTCCCCACGGGGGGAGACAGGCAGAAAACACCCCAGGGGACCAAAGGACAAGGGGGAAAGGCAGGGGCAGCCCCAGAGGGACTGGGGACCCGCTGGTGCTTAAATCACAGCAGGGCTGAAGGGCAGAACCCCAGTGTGCCCCATCTCCCCCTCACCTCCCCAGGGGCAACCCCACAAACAGCATCTGTCTGTCCGCCCGGCTGCACGCCCCGGCCCCGACGCTGCCAGCACGTGCCCCACGCCAGGCACCGCAGGGCCAGACCTACCAGGAGGTGGTAGCGGGCACGGAGCCCCCTCATCCTGGGTGCTCCTGGGGTGCTGGGAGCCGTGCTGCCAGGGACACCTCACCGCCACCCTGGGTTAATGTTCAAGCGCACTGGTGTGACGCAGGGATGGGCGTGGAGCCCCACAGCCTGGGTCACCGAGAGGTGTCCTCTGCAGAGCTGGGCTGGGTGGGCAGGTGTCCGCCTCCACTTGTCACCGTGTGGCCGGTGGCTGTCACCCCCTCTGCACCCTGGCTTCCACGTGGGCTCAGCTGATCACCAACAGTGTGGGGAGCCCTTGTTTTTGGGATCAACAGGCAGGTCGCACTCCGTGTTGCTCTTTGCAACATGACTGTTGCAATAGTTGTTACCTGTCAACACCGAGCTCTGAGGCCAGCGCAGCCCCAGAGCGGCACAGGGCACGGCGCCTCGCTCGGGGCTGGGTGGCCTTGGGTCATGTCCTGCGGCCAGGCAGCCGGGCGAGCTGGGGCTCTGGGCCTGCAGCAGGAGGGAAACCCCAGGCTGTGGTGTCCCCTGCCCTGGGCAGGGGCTGCTGCAAACTTCGAGGGACTGTGGTGGTCCCATGGTGACCCTCTCCTGCAGCTGTCCCAACACCCGTGCTCCCAAACAGTTGGCACCAGGTAAGCCTCTGGGCCCAACCTTAAAATAACTTCCCTTTTATGCAGATATCAGACAGTAATTAAAGGTGGTTCCAGTGCGAGGCAGCACCCCACATGGTAGCACGATGGCTGCAATGGCCTGCTCCTGCCTTGCTGCATGTTGCCTGGTCCCCCAGCAGCTTTGGGAGGATTTTGGGGGGTCCTGCACCTGGGGAGGAACAACCCCAGGCAGCAGTACAGGTTGGGGGCTGATCTGCTGACGAGCAGTTCCATGGAGAGGGACCTGGGAGATGTGGTGGACAACAAGTTAACCATGAGCCAGCACTGTGTCCTTGTGGCCAAGAAGGCCAATGGGATCCTACCCTGCATCAGGAGGAGCGTGGCCAGCAGGTCGAGAGAGGTGGTCCTCCCCTCTGCTCAGCCCTGGTGAGGCCACACCTGGAGCACTGTGTCCAGTTCTGGGCTCCCCAGTACAAGAGGGATGTAGAACTTCTAGAGAGGGTCCAGCGTAGAGCCACAAGGATGATTAAGGGATTGGAGCATCTGTCTTATGAGGAAAGACTAAGTGAGCTGGGCGTGTTTAGCATAGGGAAAAGGAGATTGAAAGGGGATCTCATCAATCTCTACAAATACCTGAGGGGACCATGTAAAGAGGATGGGGCCAAACTCTTCTCAGTGGTGGCCTGTGATAGGACAAGGGGTAATAGGTATAAATTGAACCACAGAAGGTTTCATCACCATAAGAGGAAGAACTTTACAGTTTGGGTGACAGAGCACTGGGACAGGTTGCCCAGAGAGGTTGTGGAGTCTCCTTCTCTGGAGATATTCAAAAACCTGCTTAGATGTGATCCTGTCTAACATGCTCTGGGTGACCCTGCTAGAGCAGGGGGTTGGACCAGATCTCTGGAGGGCTCTTCCAACCTCACCCATTCTGTGATTCTGTGATTTTGAGAGCTGCGCCCCATCCCCATATCAGGACCTGTGCAGGCCCATGGGCCCTCACTGCCCTGGTCAGTGGCTCCTCGCTTGCCACCCCCCATCCCCATGTCCCCACCACCAGGCTCTGATGGTGGCACTGGGCATTGGGGGTGTGGGGGGTGTCCCAGCTTAGCATCCCAGTGCTTGGCACAGCTGGTGCCTCAACAGCCTTGTCTGGCACCCCTCACCAAGAGCCCCATTAAAGTTCAGGACTGGGCAGCCAGTCCCTGCCTGAGCTGCCACAGGGAGGCTGTCCCTGTCCCCTTCCCTGTGCTTGTTGCTGGCCCCATCTCTTGCCCAGGCTCTGTGGTGACACCAGCACGCGCGGTGCAGGACCCTGTCCATGGGTGCAGGGACCATGGAGCTGCACAAGTGTCAGCTGCGAGGGGAGCATCCACATGCAGATTCTTCCTTCCTTTCAAGAAAAAGCAGCTAAAGGACCAAAGTCTTTCATGCCACTTTCAAAGTCTTCCTTTCTGCCAAAGGCCATAAATTTATATTCAAGCTCTGCCGAGCAGCCTGTAAACACTCCTGTCCCTCTCTGTTTAGGGGTGATGATGCTCAGTGTTTCATCCACTGCTTGCCCTCACCCACAGCATTACCCATGCTCAGGACTGCTTGTGTATGCAAGTTTGGGACTCACGACCAGTTTTGTAGCCAGATT
This sequence comes from Anser cygnoides, assembly GCF_040182565.1. Taxonomy (NCBI): domain Eukaryota; kingdom Metazoa; phylum Chordata; class Aves; order Anseriformes; family Anatidae; genus Anser; species Anser cygnoides. Next base: position 15,662,469 of record NC_089888.1, read on the forward strand.
TGGGACCGGCTCCCCAGGAGACCCCGCTGGAGCCAGCCTGGGCATGGCCAGGAGAAGGGCCGTGGGCACAGCCACAGGAACAAACTGGTGCAAACTCTCCCCTTCATGCCCACAAGACACCAGAGCCTCCCCAGCCTGGTGCTGGCAGCCTCACACCTCCCTCAAGTACCCCACGGTGATGTCTGGGGTGCGAGTGCCCTCCCTTAGGTAGTGACTGCTCCGTGAGCCGGGCTGTGAATGCCTTCTCCTGGACAGAACGATCTGTGCACCTTTCTGTGTCCCCAGAGCCCTCCAGGCATCTCTTAGCATTCCCCAGAGCCCCCTTTCGCATACCTAAGTTTGCTTTTTGGTGTGCCTTGGTGCTACCGGTCTCCTCTAGCTGAATCAGCATTTCACAGAACCATAGGATGGTTTGGGGTGGAAGGACCTTAAAGACCATCCAGTTCTAAGCCCTGCCCAAGGGACAGCTCCCACCAACCCAGGCTGCCCCCAGCCCCATCCAGCCTGGCCTTGAACACACCCAGGGATGGGGCATCCACAGCTCCTCTGGGCAACCTGTGCCAGTACCTCACCACCCTCTGAGTAAAGAATTTCTTCTTAATGTCTAATTAAACCTACCCTTTTTTAGTTTAAAGCCATTACCCTTGTCCTATCCCTACATTCCCTGACAAAGAGTCCCTCCCCAGCTTTTCTGCAGCCCCTTTAGGTCCTGTCAGGCTGCTGTGAGGTCTCCCCAGAGCCTTCTCTTCTCCAGGCTGAACAACCTCACCTCCCTCAGCCTGTCTTCATAGGAGCTCCAGCCCTCTGATGATCCTCGTGGCCTTCCTCTGGACTCGCTTCTACAGGTCCATATAGAATCATAAAGGTTGGAAAAGCCCTCCAAGATCATCTGGTCCAACCACCCCCCTACCACCAACATCACCCCCTAAACCATGTCCCTAAGCACCAGGTCCAACCTTTCCTTAAACACCCCCAGGGATGGTGACTCCACCACCTCCCTGGGCAACCCGTCCCAGTGCCTGACTGCTCTTTCTGAGAAGAAATGTCTCCTCATTTCCAACCTAAACCTCCCCTGGCACAACTTGAGGCCATTCCCTCTAGTCCTATCGCTAGTCATCTGTGAGAAGAGGCCGACCCCCAGCTCCCCACACCTTCCTTTCAGGTACCTGTAGAGAGCAATGAGGTCTGCCCTGAGCCTCCTCTTCTCCAGACCAAACACCCCCAGCTCCCTCAGCCGCTCCTCACAGGACTTGTGCTCCAGGCCCTTCACCAGCTTTGTAGCCCTTCTCTGGACATGCTCTAGGGCCTCGATGTCCTTCTTGTAGTGAGGGGCCCAAAGCTGAACACAGCACTCAAGGTGCGGCCTCATCAGAGCAGAGCACAGGGGGACAATCGCCTCCCTGGCCCTGCTGGCTGCACTATTCCTGACACAAGCCAGGATGCCGTTGGCCTTCTTGGCCACCTGGGCACACTGCTGGCTCATGTTGAGGCCAGCATCAATCAGCACCCCCAGACCCTTTTCCTCTGCACAGCTTTCCAGCCACTCTGCCCCAAGCCTGTAGCACTGCATGGGGTTGTTGTGGCCAAAGTGCAGGACCCGGCACTTAGCCATGTTGAACCTCATCCCCTTGGCCTCTGCCCATCGACCCTGGCCAGATCCCTCCTGATTTTTTTCTCTGCACAGCTGACAACTTCCCTGTACTCTCCCCAAGTTGCCAGCCCCTTCTTCCACCGTACATAAACTCCCTTTTTCTCCCAGACACTCAGCAGAAGTTCCCTGTTCAGCCACTCCAGTCTTCTTCCTGCCAGCCCATCTTACGGCACATGGGGACAGCCTGCTCCTGAGCCTTTCAGACTTCCTTCTTGAGGAGCATCCAGCCTTCCTGGACCCCTCTGCCCTTCAGAACTGGCTCCCAAGGGACCCTCCCTACCAGTGTCCTGAACAATTCAAAGTCTGCCCTCTGGAGGTCCAAGGTAGCAGTTTTACTGACACCCTCCTCCCCTCCTGACTTCACCAAGAATAGAGAACTCTACCATTTCGTGGTCCCTCTGCCCAAGACAACTCCTTACCACCACATCTCCCACCAGTCCTTCTCTGTTCGTGAACAGCAGGTCTAGCGGGGCACCCCTCTGGTAGGCTCACTAACCAGCTGAGTCAGGAAGCTGTCCTCCACGCACTCCAGGAACCTTCTAGGCTGCTTCCTCAGGGCTGTGTTGTATTTCCAGCACATGTCCGGGAAGTTGAAGTCCCCCATGAGAGCAAGCGCTGACGATTGAGTGACTTCCACCAGCTGCTTACAGAACGCCTCTTCTGCCCCTTCATCGTGGTTTGGCAGTCTATTACAGACCCCCCACCAGGATGTCCGCCTTGTCGGCCAACCCCCTGATCCTTAACCACAGGGACTCTACCTTATCATTCCCAACCCTGAGCTCAACAACATCAAAACACTCTCTAATACAGAGAGTCACGTCACCTCCCCTCCTAAGTTGCCCGTCCCTTCTGAAGAGCTTGTAGCCATCCATTGCAGCACTCCAGTCGTGGGAGCGGTCCCACCACGTGTCAGTGTCGGCGACAAAGTTATAGCTTGCCTGCTGCACAATGGCTTCCACCTCCTCCTGTTTGTTGCCCATGCTGTGTGCATTGCTGTAGATGCACTTCAGTTGTGCCATTGCCCTCACCCCCAACCCTGGGACTCCTCCCCCAGGCTCACCTCTTTCAAGCCTCATTGCATCCCCATCCCCCTTCATACCTAGTTTAAAGCCCTCTCAATAAGCCCTGCCAGCTCCTGGGCTAGAATCTGTTTCCCTCTTTGAGACAGGTGGGACCCATCGACAGCCATCAGGCCAGGTGCCGAGTAGAATTCCCCATGATCAAAAAATCCCAAATTCCTGCAATGGCACCAGCCTCTCAGCCATGTATTGATCAGCTGGGCCTTCCAGGTCCGCTCAGTATCCCTCCCCATCACTGAAGGGGTACAGGAAAACACCACCTGAGCACCCACTCCATCCAGTAACCTCTGAAGTCCCTTTTGATAGTCTTCAGGCTTCTCTCAGCAATTTCACTGCTGCTAGCCTGACTTTTATTGTATTACCCTAAGGGGTAATAATCAGAGGGCAAACAAGGTCAGGAAGTTTTCTGGCTATGTCCCTGACCCAGGCCCCAGGGAGGCAGCAGACTTCTCTACGGGTAGGGGCCGGCTGACATATGGGGCCCTCTGTTCACCTCAGAAGGAAGCCACCCACGACAATTACCCTCCTGTCCTTCTTGGTGGAGGCAGTCTTGAGGCATGGAGTCGACTTCCTTGCCCTAGACAGCTTCCTGTGTAGACTTTCCCCCCACATCCTCACCATCCTGTCCCTAGAGCTCCAGGGCCTCAAACCCATTGTGTAAGGGTACCCGGGGAGGTGAGGTGGGTAGGGAGGGGGCTCGCCTGTGATGCTGAGCAAGGAACCTGTTTCCATTCCTTTCCTTCTCTCAGGTCCCCTCCCTCTGCCCAACAGCGACAGGGCAGGGGGTCCATCACTATTAGGGGTGTGTCACCCTGGTGCCTTTCTCTCAGGCATGGCAGGGAGTGACTCCACCAGTCGAACTCCTGCTCACACTCCCTGGTGGTCCTTAATCTCTCCACCTCCTCCTTGAGCTCTGCCACCAGGCTGATCAGACCCTCCACCTGCTCACACCTCATGCAGGCAGTATCTCTGTCACCCAATTGGTTTTCTGGGCTGCAAGCACCCACATTTGCCGGCTCATGTTGAGCTTCCCATCAACCAACACCCCCAGGTCCCTCTTCTCAGAGCTGCTCTCAATCCATTCTTCACCCAACCTGTAATTGTGCTTGGGATTGCCCCAGACCAGGTGCACGACCCTGCACTTGGCCTTGTTGAGCTTCAGCAGGTTCACACAGGCCCTGATTAAGGATTTCCCCTTAAATCCTTGGGAGTATTTATCCTCCTTAAAGTGGCGTGGCAAGGCATCCTGGTCTCCTCTCTCCATGTACAACAGTAACACCAACCCTGGGATTCTCCCATAGCTCAGGTCACATCCTGAATGACAGGGGACAAATCCTGCTCCTCACCCCCCTCTTGCTCAGCACAGAGCACACAAGAGTCATTTAAAACTTGCACGGTTTATTGTGCTCTTTGCCATGCCACACACACGGCAGCTGAGAGCAGCCCTGCCTGCACATCCCCCTGGCCCAGCGCTGCAGGACGGGGTGGGCTGAGCTGGACTCGCAGAAACGTCCCCTGGCAAAAGCGCTAATAGCAGTGCAATAAGGCAAAAGTTTTAATTGTAAAAAAAAAAAAAAAAAAAAAGAAAAGAAAAAGAAAAAAGAAAGTAAGATTTGTTCATAAAACTGCCTGGGAAGGTCCTTGGCATGTTGCTCTCTCAATTCCTCTGTACCAGATGCAGTTTGGTTTCTGTGCCAACAAACCACCAGCCCTTCAAATTTTTTCTTGGGATGAATGAGGCACAGTGGCTGCTTCCTGTCCCAACACCAGTGAGAAGGCTTCCAACAGCATCATTAATGATTCTCAGTGCCACATGCAACCAGCAGAGCCCAGTGTATTCCCTTTTGGTGGGTCACATTCATGGGGTGAGCAGCAGCAGAAGCTCTGAAGTGAAGAGGTCTGAACGCAGATAGGGAGAAGCAGTGAGGAAGCTAAGGGACAGTGTTTTAATGGGGCCCTCCAGACACAGCCACAAGATACCATCATTCTGTGTGCAACAGGTAACACCAGGGAGTGGCTATCCTATATTGTTAAACTGCTGTGAAACACCAAGAGCCCAGCAACTCCACAACAGTAGTGTCTGAGGCTCCTTCAGAGTTTGGTCTGCGGCCTTAAAGAGGAGATTTTGACACCTCCTGGTCCCTAGCCCAGGCAGGCAGCTTGCCCATTCCATGTCCAGGCTGCTGCCCCAAAGTATCACAACAGAGTAGTGCAAGCCCAGCATTGCCGAGCTTTGTTAACATACAGAAATAAGGAGTAGTGGTAGGCTACCTCCACAGTAGTGTTTCTGTGCAGCTCCTGACAGGAAAGTATTACTTCAACGGGATAGACCAGTTACCCAGTACCCTGCTGCTGCTTCCCCCTGCCGGTTCCAGTTCTTAGTAGCCGTTTGAGCTCCAGGATTATTACCTGTGGCAGCAGCTTCAGCTGTCCTCCTTCCAACAGGTCATTCATCCTTGGTTACCCATTTGTTTCACAAGCTCCCACTGTGTCTGAGCATGTGATTTTTCCAGAACCCACAAGAGCAGATGAACCAAAAAAGGGCATCTGCAGGCAGGGCTTATCACCAAGTACACAGACATTGCCTTGTGTCAAGCAGGAACATTACTGGTAAAAGCAGTGAAGGGGAAATTTCCAGGAGAAGCAAACATCTCCAAGAACCAGTGACAATGAAGTAAACAGTTTATGGGCTGAACTGTTTTCTGGACCGGAGATTCAGTCCTGGTTTTAGCTCAAACACTTTTTCCAGTTCCTGATGGACTGCCCAGAGTTGATGGCTGAGGCCATGGTGAAAAGCGCAGCTGAGGGAAGAAGGGAGATGCTCCGGTGGAGGCATTGCAGAATCTACTTGCAGCTTTTAGCCTGCACTGAGTCCACTGCTGTGGAAGGTATTCCCAGAAGAACCTCAGCTCTTTCTTTCAGTAGGTATCGTCCTCAAATTCAGACCTCATCCAGGGAACCTTCCCCACCCACCCCATATACACCAAGCTTTACTGTTCCTTAGAGTAGTCCATGTCCCAAGGACTGGTGGATACAATCCTTACTTCAAAACAAGCATGGCCTCTGTCCCATCTTGTCTTGTCAAATGGAGTCCGTGAGTGAGGTAGTACTCCCGCCGGAGGAAGGCATAGAAATAATCTGAGATGAGCAGGATCTGCAGAAATGAGATGTTCAGACATATCAGTGATGCTTCAGAACAAAAGATAAATGGGGACGTGTTTGTGACAAACCCTGAAGGGGCTTAAGAAGCTCCTAGGCTGCTCATCATGCTTTGCAAGATGAGGCACTGTGATCTTGTGAATACTCCTTGGCCATGGCCTTACAGTACAAAACTACGGGAGACTTAAACCAACCTATTTATTGTGCTACCAGTGTGTTCCCACAGACACCTCAGCTAAGGAGACAGTGGCTCCATAAAAAGACCAAAATATTGTTTACAGCTTTACAGACCACCTTTAAGCCTCATCCACAGGAATCCTGTGCATGCAAATGCTGTCATGCAACTCGACCCAGATGCTGAAAGTCCCCTGCTGCTGACTGGTATTAAGTACTTTTCAATTGCCATTTCTAGTCAGAAAGGGTAAGAAGCTTGCAAGTAGCAGCAGAAACTTCACAGGTCAGCCTTAGCAAACGGAAGTTTCAGCAGTTTAATAATACGTACCAGGGTAAGGGGTGAAGGGAAGAGCTGGAAAGTCAAGGCTGTGGCTTCACAGAACAACGTCCAGGAGCAAAACCAGATAAAAGCACCCTCATCACTTTCCCATCTCCTTCCTGTCGCTGTGCTGTAGTGCCCTCTCTGTGGGGCAGACAACCCTGTGTATTTGTTTGCACACTTGCTCCCTTTAAGTGGGAAACAGAGCTGGCTACCCCCCAGATTTTCCCCTGATCCAGTTCAGAGAATGCTTCCATAGACACTGATGCTGGCATCATCCTGTGTTGCAAGGGACCTCCCTTGCATACTTAGGCTGGTATTGCCACCGGCCACATTGTATGGTGAAATCACAATCGATGCACCTTCCTCAAGAGCTGCAGAGAACATGGAAATCTGGCATGGAAACCACGAGGTCCCTGCCTTCCTCAGTCCACTCTTCTGTTTTGTTGAGGCACCATAGTGCTGATTGTTCCCTTGACTAAAAACAGTCATAGGTGAGAAAGTAAGAGCGGGTCTCAGGGCCAGCTGTGCTGGAGTGGTCAAACAAAGGATGTTTTTTCTAAAGCAGTCACTTTGGGCAAACTGCTTTTGCAGAGGCAGGCTGGGCTGCAGTAAGCACAGTAGCAGTGAGTGACCTGCTGTCTCACTAATGCCATTTGCCATCCAGCCTCTTGTGGTGCAACCCTTCCTTCCCACTGGAAACAGCATCAGTGCCAAACCAAACTAGCAGTTACAGTCCCAAACCAAACTAGCAGGTACTGTCCTAAATGACCAGATGCCATTAGCACATCACTTTGGCACAATGCACCCGGGGAATTCATGCCTGGGAGAGCCTCACCTGAAGTATGCTGCATTGCTAAGGGGACAAAGGAAGACAGAGAGCTAGTCCGTCAGCCAGAGCCTGCTTGGGTTACTGTCAAATACAGCTGCTGCTAAGAAGGCTCAGCAGCAGGAAGAGAGGATATGTAGGACTGGGTGAAATCTGAGGGAGAGGCCTGCAGGCTGCTGGGATCAGAGGAGAAAGTTGGAAGGAAAACAGACAGAGAGGGGTAGAGGTGCCCAGGGAAGAGGGAGAACAGCAGTGCTTACTTTGTCTGCTTGTTTTGCTTTACACTATGGCTGACTACTTGACATGCTACATCAATATGGTTGATTTTATTTTTAATTAAATGACTCTGCAGATATCTTAATGGGAAAAGAAATAACTGGGGATGGCAGGGGTGAGGGCTAGTTCTTTCTCACAAAGAAATCAGAAAGGAGAGCTTTGCTCTGTCTGCATTGGCACAGAGCATAATACATTGCAGGACCTTCCATGATTTTCTCAGGTAGGAAATAAAATCCTCTTAGATCAAATGCTATCTGTCATTTAAATTTTACTATTCCTTTCATTCCATGGCAAGGCATATAGTTAGAGAGCTAACAAACCACAATTCCCTATAAGTCCTTATTAATAGCATCTATATGCTAACTCTACTTACTGCATGGAGTCCCTTTTTGCTTTTACAGAACAGAGGGTTTTATACCACAGGGGGTGCTTGCCCCCATTTATCAAGGGGCTGGAGAACATACAAGCGGGTGATTTTTCAGACTCTGGCAAAACTGCTCCTCTAGTTTCAGGAGATGCAATGTAAATGTAAATGGCTGAGGTGCATTGATAATCAAGGCAACTTTAACATGAAGTGAACGTTCTCCTTGTTTCCTCATCCACATGTGAAAACGTCCCAGGACCTGGGGATTATCTACACACCGTAACAACTAGCAGAGAAGAGGAAGGAAAGCCTTAGGAAAGGTTGTAGCAACTGTGTACATTGGATCTCATCCTCCAGGGTTGCTAAGCTCTGTTTTCTCTGAGGGCAGTGAAAGTCATGAATCTAGAAGGGCACAGCCTGGAGAGAAGGAGGGAGAGCAAGCCCTGGCATGAGCGAGACCAGACACATGCCCACAGCCCTACATTTCACTGAGGTGTCATGCTTAGAAAAATTGGTGCCATGTCCCAGCATTTGGGCAGTTCTCATTTGCCTGTTGTATGGCCCCACTGCTGCTGCCCCATGGTCTCTTGTATTCCCTCTCTTCTCGATTCATGTGCTATTTACCCTGCCATACTGAGATGCTTTTCCTCTGCTATCAAGCAGCAGACTGTGTAACATACAGAGTGAGTTGGATTGTTAAGCTATAGTTTAAATACTACAAGAACTCTTTCCCCACTAGTGTGCCAGAAGGTGAGGACTAGGCAGATTTCAGCTGGAGCAGGAGAGGCAGGAAGCTGCTATGCTGGACTATATGGGCCAGACACATCCTGCAGAATTCACTGTTGCTGACAGGACACCCGATCCAGTGGAATCCTCAAAGTGCAGCCTGGTTTACCTTGCTCTACTAACCTGCCCTATGTTGAAAGTCAACGTGATGGCATAATAAAAATTGGAGTTAGCACTTCCTGCATAAATCCATAGATGCCACAGAACAGGGAACAGGAGGGAGCAGACAATGAGCACACATGACAGGATGAAGATGTTCCGGAGGACTGCAAAAGAAATAAAAAATTATTAAAATGAAGCTTTACTGAACAGCCATGCTCATGCAACCAGCAATGGTATTTCAGGTATGTGCAGTGGCAGAGAGGCACTTGCCAAAGCATACTTCTCTGCAACAATCAAGCTTTTGCAGTTTGTTTTGATAATCCCCTGGGTACCTTTTATAAGACATTCACTGTATTTTCTCTTTAAAACAAACATTTCTGCCTTAGCTTGCGTGTGAATCCTTCATTTGTAGCTCCTTCCTTCTAGGTCCTGTGCTTCCAAAGAGCTTCCACTCTTCCTCTGAAGACTTTGTGTTGGTTTTTTTTTTGGTGTCTACACTACAGCAGCTAGCAGTTTTGAGAAGGGCCTTTGCACCAGCATCAAGATTCAGAGAGCAGAGCATGCCATTCCCTAGCCTCGTCAAGCTGACTACTTAGAGAAAAAGCTAATCTGTGGACCATAAGGAAAAGACATACTTTCTCAGAAGATGGTAAGGAAATGAAGGAACCATATCGGAAGAAATTCTTATAGGCCAAATGTGATGACAAACATATGCCCTTGGGAGGTACAAGAATCCTTTAGTCTGCATGAGTATGTGCCAGATGGACAAAAAACAAATACAACTTTGTCCAAAAGAGCTAGGAACTACTCGGCCAGAAGAGGTTTTGTTTTCTGTTCTTTGGCGGTAGTAGTATAGTTTATCCTGGCACTTGTGCAGCTGTGCTTGGCTATAGCTCAACATCCCTGAAATTAACCAAAAGACTTCTGATCATTCTGCTGCTGAAGGGAGCTATCTGACATTTGATGACTATTATCACATCCAAACCTATTCACACCCATCTTTTTTAAGCTTTTCGTTCAATAGCTCTACTCACTCACTATGGGATTGTCCCTCTCACGCTCATACCTGCCTTCCTCTATAAGTTTGGAACATACATCTCACCTAAATTGAATTAGGATTTCTCAAAAATATGTCACCTGGTATGGCTGTGACATCCTCAGGGCCAGCCTGGAGCTCCCTGCTCTATTTCATCACAGCTGCTTTGGCCTTAGCTTTCCTTAGTCTGAAACAAATGGAGCGGATGGTCTCCACATCAGACAACACCCCACTTACTCCCCACTACCGATGCTGCAGAGGACCAGCTTAAAGCCAAACATATGCAAACTACTCTGGCATCTTGACTCCCAATTGTCTCCTGACACCAGGTAGACTAGCTGCCCTGCACAAACTTGACCCTGGGTAGAGAAGACTGCAGTCAAAGCCAAGGACAATACAGCAGGATTGCTTAGAGCAGCTTGTTTAAGCTGACTTTGGCAAGAAACACAAGAAAAAACACAGCACTTCCAGGAGTACTACACTGGCAGACATGCAAAATCTCCTCAGTGTAATGAGTTCCACAGTCAGAGTTTGAAAATCATCAGGTAGTTCTCTGGTGATTTAAAGGACTATACAGATTCTTTATGAAGCATTTAAGAAAAACTGGACAAACACTTGGAGTAATTCAGTTACTTTTACTCTAAGCAAACAAGCAGATGCAAAACAACTGCTGCAAAGTGTGGGATTTTAAGGCTAGGGGACTCATCAATTGCAGAAGCAGCACTCTACACACCCTTACATGGGAGTGAAACACTGAAAGGATGGATGTAGTTTACATGAGGAACATCTTTTGTGCAGGACTGTAAAGGGTTCTTACAAAAAAAAAATAAATTAATCTTCTGAATAACTTAGAAGGGGAAGATAATGTACAAGTGAAAATTCTCTCCTCGACCTCTTACAACGCTAGTCCTGAACATATGTTGGAGACTGTATCGTATCACCAGAAATCAAGCTTTCTTCCAGATAGCCCAAGGAGGCCACGAGAGCCTGCAGACACAAGTGTGGTTTGGCTTAGTGGTGACAAATTATTGGACAGACCCTTTCTCATTCCACAGAAGAAACAGTCAAACACAAAGAACTTACATCTGTAAAGGTGGCTCCAGACTGGAAGGAAGGCCATATACAGTGCAACATCTCCCACTGTGGGATAGGACTTGAAGATAGAAATGATTGCAAGCTGGACAAACATGAAGAACACAGGGTGTTCCCTAAAAGGGAAAAGACACAAAGGGTAAGAGGACACAGTAGGGTCTCTGCAAACTGGAAATAAAGATCAGCAAGGGCACAAACATACTGTGGGACAGCCTTTAAAAGGCTCTGGTACTCCATTCTCTCCACATGAGCCTCTGATGGGACAAACTGAGCTGCTAGGATTGTCCCCAAGTTTTCATTTTTTCTGGCAATAAAGAACTTGAAGTTCCAGGTAAGAGTTCTTGCTTTTTGACGATACTGGCTTCTGCAAGCAGGGAGCAGGGACCTTTATGCCTAAACCTCTGCTCTCTCTTTTGACACATGTAACATGCCTGTTTCATAGCAGAGTCCAGCTCCCAGATCTGCACAGATCACTGCAGGGGTCTGGTATTTCTTCTTAATCACAGTTGCTATGAAAAATGCAGGAGACGATTCCAGCTGAGTTAACTACACTGTGGCAAGCAATGAATCAAGTTCCTCAAATAGTTTCTCAACATCAAAGTGATAAGGTGCCTCACTGTCAGAGGACTGTCAGTTCAAATATCCTTCCCAGGTTCAGGTAGATAGTGCATGTAGTTTTCTGTGTATTGCATGCAAGAAAGGGACTAAAAACATAGGAAGCATCTTCTAGACGTGCACTTTATAAAGAGCTGAGGTGGTGATGCTTGCGATTGCTATTGTAGGGTCTAAAGAGCAGCTTTGTTTTTAGAATGAGTGAACCAGCTTTGCAGTAGTGCAGAGAAATGAAAATGAAGAGTGATGGAGAATGTAACATTCTGGGCAGACTGACCTTTAGATTCAACTTTTAAGTACAGGTATGAAGCAAATTTTCATATTTTGAACATAAGGGGAGATGGATTTTATCCTCTATCCATGGTGCTAAATCACATTTAAAAATTAAAAGTGAAACTGGACTGACTTGTACCTAAGGTGAGAATAACCTCCAAAAACAGGGCCCACTGCATTTCATCTCAGCTGTCAGTAACAATAATGCCACTGCAGCTTTTTGGGACAGCAGCAGGAAGGGAAATAAGATGAAGGAAAATATCCTGAAAAATATCTCCACTGCAGAAACTTGTTAGGAAATGCAGGCTCCCAAATTCCATATAGCACTTTGAACATCTTAATTCCAGGAGATATGGAGGCATTTTCTTACGTTGAAATCACAAGGAAGAATCATGTAAGTGATGGTTACTACCCGTGACCCCGGGCTACTTTTAGTTTTTCAAAAACATACAGAGCAGGACGGGTTTCCAGCAGGGGCAGGAGTGACTGCTGTCTCCACAGAAACCTGACCATGGCTTAAGAAATACTTTTCAGGAAAATCATCTTTCCATCTCCAAATCTGAGTGCAGGTTAGTAAGATGGCAAAGAGGACTTCCCAAGAGTGTACAAGTGTACAGCAGTAGCAGGTTTCTCAGTCACAGCCCATGTGAGAAAGGGGACTTAGTGTGGTGTTAGACCTGTTAGTCCAATCTTTTCCTCAAAGCAGGGTCAACACTGACTTCAGACAAGACTGCTTAGGGCTTTGTCCAGTCAGATCTAGAAAACCTCCAAGGACAAGCCATAGATCTCTGCTCCAGTCTGTGACTGTCCTCAAAGTGATGACTGTTTTCTTTATATCCAGTTGGAATTTCCCCTCTTTCAATTTATGATCACTTCCTTCTCACCTCAGCAACCTCAGCAAAAGGCTCTATCTTCTCAGTAGCCTCCTCTTAGGTGTTGAAATGCTATCAGGTATCCCCTAAGACTTTTCTTTGGCAGGCTAAAGAAGCCCTGTTCCCTCAGCTTCTCTCCAGCCTTCAAACCACTGACCATCTTTTAGGTTCTGCACTGGACTTGCTCAAGCTTATTGGCATCTTTCTTGTACCGAGGAGCTGAAAACAAGAGGCAGTATTCTTGATGGGGTTTAATGAGCACCACCACTCCTGTTGGTACATGGCTTGATAACAGGCATTTTCCCCTTCAATTCCAGCACAAACATAATATTTTACTCTATTTATGAGGAAAAGATTGAGACTTTGGGAAATGAGGATAGGCTCTATTAAAAACAGTTTTTCAGGTTCATAGATTCAGACCTCTGATGCCAGTCTTATAAACTTCCACTGGACAACTACAGGAGTAAAAACAAACAAACAAACTAGCAAAGAAACATACTTACTTTAACTTTACTGCCAAGGGAATGGTGTAGAAGAACACATTGATCTGAAATACGCATACGAAGAAAAGACTAAAGTGCTCAAACATCTCTGCAAAGAAGTACCAGAAAAGGCCAATATTGGGTGTCAGATCTGGAACAGAAAGGCTGAAATTTGAAAATAAAAGACAATTTTAAATGGCTGTTTTTCACTGCCCTGCTTCTGTTACATTAATTGATCGTTATGTGATATTGAAAGGAGGACCTATATTTTAAATCTCTGGAAGAGAAACCAAAGAGGTGAAAACCTGGAAACAACATCCTTTCACGTGACCCCAGCAGGATTTACACCACTCCTGAGCAGACATTTCTTCAGAGAAAAATGTTACAACCACAGTGGCTCAATAAACAAATCCATTTCCAATGTACTTGGTGGAAAACATTTCCTGTCTTATCTAATTCTTGCTGCTACTTATTAACAGCATCTGGCTAATGGCACGGCTCCTCCACACACACTTTTTTTCTTGTGTTGCCAGTAAAATCACAGATCACATACTCCTTAGGGCAGGGAGTGGGACACACGTGTGATACATACGAAACAACACAAAAATAGTAAGAATTCTTATACTTACATAAACCCGTAAACAGATGGGATAAAATCCCAGGAGTTGAGGAGGAAGAAGGAGAGGCAGATGATTACTACCAGGCTACACAGGTACAAGGCTGCATACTGCATGGTGTAGAGCCAGAAGCTTTTACTTTTCGGTTTTATCGGTATGAACTGACGCTGAAAACAAAACACAAGCAGGCAGATATCCCTCATCAGTTGGAAAGCCACAAGAAAGTCCAATTGTTCAGAACATCATCTGAAATTGTTGAAAGAAAGCATCAAACACTGGAAACTGCTGCACCGGGAAGAGCAGCTTTCAAGCACAATCTGCTTGATGTTCTTCACTCTCTCCAATTAAGTCAGACATGTTGTCCATATTTTTCTCTGCTTGAAAATCAACATGGTAAGCTGGCCATTTCTGCCTGTAATGCTACAAATGAGTCAAGTCTCAGGTGTTCAACGTGAGATTCGCACACGCTTCCTCACAGCTACAATTTAGTTTATGTGTTTGCAGTATTGTTCTGCTGCTTGCCCTCTCCTCCACAAACCCTCATTGTCTGATGTGACTGAGAGGCATGCTTTGTGACCAACTGCCCTGTGATGCCAGCTCCCTGCCATATGGACTGGCACTCATATTCTGCTGAACTCAGGGAACGAGGAGGGTTTCTAAACACAACAGAGCCATTTCAATGGTTGCCTCTTCAGACAAAGACAACTGCTGCAGTCCTGCCGCTGCCACATAACCTTGACAGGTCAACAGCAAGCCCTTATCACATAACAAGACATACTGGTATCTCACTACAAGAGATCTAAGATTCCCTGACTGCATTTATAAAGACAAGTATATACACAGGGGCAAACACCTTGGGAACTGCTCACAGTTCTGCAGTTTCAAGTCAGCTTTTCCACTTGCTGCTAGGGTTTGCACTGGCAAGACATGTATGGAGAGCCAACTCTAACCGGCATGGGCTCTCTGTAAAGCATGCTCTGTTTCCTCAGTCATACTGCATTTAACACAACTTGCTGGAACAATGTAAGCAAATTTACCATGGATTTTTGGCAGGACAGATTGGAAAGTACTGGAGAAAAGCTACTTAATTCTGTACAAAGAATACACGAAACTTCATTTACAAATCCAGGTAAAAGAACACACACCAGCCTGTTCCCCTTTCAAGTCAGTCATAAATCATGCTTTCATATATCAAAGGACTTGTTGCTGTTTGCAAACACAACACTTTTACTTTTCTACTGCCATGAAGAAACAACAGCTCAGACTAAAGTTAGCTGAAATGGTAACAACATATAAAACAAAATATAAATGTTCCTAAACATTAACTGGAAAAGCAACATTGACTCAACAGAAGTTCTTGTCTTGCAAAGAGTAAGGAAAATCAAAATCCTTAAAAAAGTAAGAGACGGTCAGGGGAAGGGAATGGACAAGAATTGACTCTGTTCTCGTTGAATCTCAGGGATTTGAGAATAGCCTGTGATGAACCTGTAGTTAAGATTAACTATAAAAAACATGAGGAAAAACAGGATAGAAGCAACCAAGACTGGTACTGGCTTAACAGCAGGACTTCCAGAATGACAAAAATCATAAAAATGATTTTTTGGTTGGTTGGTCATAAAAAGTTGGTTGTCATAAAAATAACCGCCAACTGATCTGTGAATATAGGGTAAGAGTCATCTGCTAGTGGTTACAGCCTCTCCTTGCTCCTACATCAGGGTGAGAATAGCAAATAATCCATTTTTCATTCAGCACATTATAATTCTTCTTTATGTCATTTTACTGAACTGTACAAAAGTTCGGAGACTGGGGAAGCATGCCGGCAAACTGGTTAGATGAATCTGCACACTAGCAAAGGGCTGCTTCAGCTTTAAACCCTACCCATGCCTGCAGATGTGCCTACCAGCCTACTGATGGGGTGGTTTTGCCTGGAGCAGTGCCTGTCTGTTGAGCTGCTGTGCACCCATGAGTGATCAAGGTCAGCCCTGTGGGAATTCAACCACAGTCCTGTTAACGGGGACGGAAATAGGACAAGGGAAACCAGCTGCTTTCACAAGTACATGACTTCTGCCATTACACTTAAAATTTCTGAGTTTGGTTATTCAAACATACAGCTCTTCATTTTAACAGAGCTCAGTGGCCCATGTCAGTGCAAAGGAAACTCTCCCGGTCTAAAATCCTTGTTGCAATTCACATGACACAAAGAACAGAATATATTTCAGGCAAGCTAAACACCAACCAGTTCTGCAGATGACTTTCTGCTCCCCTTTCCCTAGGCAAAGGCATCCCCATTAAGGCTGTAAACTCTCCACGGCTTGAGGAGAGAGTCACTTTTTCTGCAACTCAGGGCCTACCCCTGACTTCGCTCTCAACAGCTAAGAACTGCTCCTGCACAGCTACGGTAAGTCAACAGATATTAATGCTTAGAAATCATTTACCTGTAGAAGGTAAAGTAGAGCTGGAGCAAACAGCGTGACAGGGTAGAGTGACTGGTATGTTGCTAACGCCAGGAATACAGCACTGAGGAAGGCACTACCTGTAAAGAGAAAAAAAGTTCATTTGTAAGTAATATTTTATACAACCTTACAGACAGGAAGTCCAAAAAGGAAGAAATGCACAATCCTCTGTGATGGGTTTACAAATATCATAACATGACATAAAGAGTAGCAGAATGTGTCTGAGAGAGTAGCCTTTTGTTAACTGCATTTTGAAAGGACAATGACTTGTACGAGAAAGAACCACTGACTCGTTTCTATTTCCTGTAATTCACATACAGAAAGTGATTTGTGTAATTCAGTCTACATACAGACCATGTTGGCTGCTCTTTGTATGTGGGAATGCATTCACTTAATTCATATCTGCGTGAAACCGCTGTCTGGTGTGTCCCACTGAGCATGCTGGATGCCCTTGTCAACAGAATGAGTGAGGGTCCTCAGCAAAGCTCTGTGAAAGACAGCAACTGAAAATCTGTAGCTGAAGGAAGAAGCATTATCCCTATTTTACAGATACCAAAACTGAGTGCAGTGACTTGACAATTACGCCTTGGGCTAATTGTCAGCCTGTGTGCATTGACTGACATCAAACACTCAGTAAGCTTCTCTCTGCTTCCATCTGTGTAAAGTATAGGGTTTCCTAGCAATGAGTCTTCTCCATTCTACAATTACAGTTTCCTAGACACAACCCACCCTATTCTCTATTTTATTGTGTTAAATTCTGCAAACATCAAAATAATCGGTACCCAGAAATCATAATCTGACATTCTCTCTTTGCTGACTTTAAACACTAGAGGCTGCCACTCTCCCAGTGAAGGAGAAAACACAGGGAACACCAACTACAATTTTGTATATGACAAAACTATTTGTCTTACACTATCAACGAACAGCAAAAATCAGTTTAAATAAGTGGATCCTGCACATCTGCTTTCACAAATGCTTTTAAATGGTACCTCCTCCTGCCTCAATTACTTAATAATTGAAGGAAAACTTTCTTTTGGAAATACTAGTAGCAATAAGCTATACCAGCTTACTTTGTGATGTCTGGTTCTGGGCACTGCTGGAGACCAGATAACAGATCAAACTGACATTTCATATAATCCAGCAGAGAACTCCTGAAGCTTATGTGACTAGCACAAATGCCAAAAGACTTTAGCACAGGGGTTCATAAGAGAAACAGAAACCTGGTTTAATGTACAAAATTAATGAAAGCCATTCTGTCACAGTCTATTCAATTGGGCTAGTATAGGCCTTTGGTTACTGTTTCTGCCTAGCCAAAACTCAATTAGCTAATTTCAAACCCAGGTTACAACTGTAAGTAAAAGTCATATAGTTCCCGACAACTGCTTGCTTTTGAATAAAAGCTCAAGGCATATATTTTAAGTGGATATTCATGTACAAAAGAAAGAGCAGACTCCTAACCAAAGACAGATTTCTTCATAAACAGAAAACTATTTGAAGTCATCCAGGAAATGGAGTAAGTTTTTAGAAGGGAATCACCTAGGTACACTGAGATGAAAGTAAGTTTTGACTTGACTATAAAGTCTCTTGGGCTCTTGTGATTTGAAGTAAAACTAAGTTATTGCTCCATTCGAGGGCTGATGCGTCCGACTCACATATTTGTAGTAATCAGATTTGTAAAGTTCTACGCAGATTTGATTTCCATTACTTTTCTATCTTTATAGAAAGACATAAATAAATGCTTTTTCTTCATTGCGTTACCTTTTATTGTAGCTAAAATGAAGAATGCAATGACAGTATTGTTGATGGCACAGGTGGACTTTGCCACACAAGACATCACAGTGTAGGGGTTTAACAGATAGCTGAAAAAGAGCAAAGCTTAAGTTACATTCAGACAATTCAAGAGAGGTAACCTAATTAAGAATATTTTGAAAGGAAAACCAGATGCAATTTGAAGTTTGTTTTTGTTTGTTTATGTTTTATGGGTTTCTCTCATCATCAGATTAACTCAGACAAATAGAGAGCACACTGGAAAAAAGGAGATGGGACAATGTCTAAAATGCAAATTCTGTCTTAGAAAACGACTACCAAAAATGTTCCTTGCTTTTCAGAGACATTGTGCATTTATTCAGTCAGACCTAGGAATACTGGGTCTGAAGTAAGCTTTCTGCTTCTCGTGTTTACTGGCTCTGAGGAATTAACAGAAATAAGAAGATAGCAAGATGGAAACATATCCTTCTGGTACATTACCAGAGTGTTTCCCTCAACCCAGTTGCACCTTTGCACTCCCCTACTATGTCAGAGCAATCACTTAGGTTCACCATAACATGCTCTGAGCATAAAACCTGACAAATATGAAAATCCATCCCATTTTAATTAGAATTATGGAAAGACAACAAGCCCTAAACACCTTTACCTTCCAGAATGCAGCCACATTTTAATTAGTAAGGATGCCTGCTCCTTTTGGAAATGAGATTTACAATTATCTCATTCGACTAGGTTCAAAGCCCAGAAAAATGTTTGAAAGGCTTATCGATACAGTAGGTGAGATAATGGATCAATCAGCCTTGGTAGTAACTAGATCAATCACCAGAATTAAGTAGACAAGACTGGTGATCTTCTAACTATCTGCTTACATAAACATTATTCCTACTTCTTTGAGTCCTGGTCTGGCTTTTTTTCTGTGTTTCCAAAGATGGACAGCCTATAGCAGGATAGGTACAATTTAATGACAACCTCCCTGGGGTAACATGCACCAGTGTTACATACAAATATAAAACAGTCTCAGATTTACAAATTCAAAAGGCAAAACTCTACCTTTCTCAAAATGGGGAATTTACTACTTTAAAAAATTCATATGAAAATAAGAAAAAATAACAACTTATCTGATGGAGAATTCTTCCTGACACAGAATAATTTAGATAATAATTTATTCAGGTCAAATAATTCTTTCTTGTAATATTTTGTTTGTATATTATTTATTTTAATTTAATTGATGCATTCTGAAATTAAAAAGTGATTAATATACAGAGGAACACCAAGACATGACATTATTAAACAGACAACCTGGAATATCTTTGAATTATTATACTCGATTCCGGGATGTTCAACCTGTGGTATCTAGAAAACATTTTGTCTGACTGCTCCAAAACTATCCTGACTGAAAAGACACACTAGATATTTGGAAGGCATTAAATCAACTCTGATGACAGTAGCATTCTAGCAAAATAAATGGGAATGTGATCTACGGAGACACAACATTCTTGCTACCAAATTCTTGATCTCATCCTGTTGAGTGTTTCTTAGGAGGACTGAGTAAATTTACTTGTCAGCAGCATGTATTTAGAAAAGCCTATGCTTTCCACTTTGAAACCAATTATTCAGGGATGGGGAGACTTTTATGTATAATAGGAAACTCAGAATTTATGAAAAAAGTAAAATCTTCAGCAAATGTTGAAACCCCAAATCAGACAAAACCCAAGGAGAGCAGAAGAATCAAAGCAGCCTATTACAACCTGAAAGAAGCAATACTCACAATAGTGCTACCTTGAGGGGGATGTAGTGCATTTCCATGGGTGTCCGGATGAGTTCAGCCACATCTGGTGCATATTTATCCAGTTCTATTAGGAGCTTTTGCTTTTTGAACTGTACAAGGGAGAAAGACCAAAGACTGTCAGATGAGGAAAGTCACTGTTCCTTATCACTTAGGATATTCATTACTACAGAACACATACAAGTTGACTTTGTAAATTCACTGCTCAACACATGAGGCCCAAAGAAATGAAGTCACAGAACTACACTGTCCTCATTATTTTGAAGATGTATACCTCTATGTCAAACTTCCTTTAGAGATCCCAAATCTCTCTCTTTAATATATCTTGCTTTATGATGTTCCCTATGGAGACAAGGGAGAAATCTGTATTATGAACTTACTGAACTATGTCATGGTGAGACAAAAGGAAAGAGATGCTGGCAATAAATTCTCAACAAGCGAAATAACTCTCACACAGGATTTTTGCATATCAGCAGTTCTATCGTGTTATTTCTTCAACCTCAGTGGACAAAGGACAAGTGCCTAAGTAGATGGCAGACCACACAAATGTAGAAAATGCAGCTTCCCTGTTCATATTAGTACTGTATCACCACACATCTAGGAATGCAGAGAGCACAGCATTGCTTACACAAAATGTTCTTTGAGCTACTTAAGAGAGAAAATTGGGAGGAATCACTCACTCCCAAAAATATGTTTATAATGTGAAGGGAACAAGTTATATTTGGTATAGGACTTTCATCTTGCTCAGTAGAATGATTTACATCTCCTCAGCATCCTTAGAAGGTTTGTTCCTTCCTTTACACATTTTCAGAACCTCTATTAACTCATGCTGGGTGCAAGCACAAGCAATGTTTCATCCTGAAGCCAGGTTCAGGATAAAACATTCCATTTCCTAGCCACAAAATATACGGAAGATTGTAGCAGAAGTTAGAAAAGTGATCACCCAAGTCTTGCCAAACCCATAGTTCAGTAATTAAATTCTGTATACTTCAAACTGCTGCAACAACTGAAGGTGGGTTTTCAATACATTTTCTAAATTTTCACACCCCTCTTGTTTCTTGTGCCCCTAGAGCTGTCTGCATTTTATTGGATATTGCATTCTTAAGAATTTCTCAAATTCTTTAAATTCCTTTCAGATCAAAGAATCAACACTGCTGCAATCATCACTCAAGTGCAGTGCAATAGCTATGGACACTAATTTGCTTCACACTGTAATATGGACACAACAGAATTTTAAGTACCTCAGCTGGTTTACAACATTCAGTCCCCAGTTTTGTTTTGTGATCACCCAGGTATGTGCAGATTTACTGCTAAGCGAGTAAATCTGCTAAGCAACAAGGACTGGTTGATACTGCATCTTCTGGTATATTTTCTTTGGTACAAAATATGTATACTTGTTGGGAGAAGAGGGTCAGCAACACCGGCAAGTCAGCTTACCACAACTTTGTTGTAGTCCTGGATGGCCAAGTAAAGGGCAACAGCTGTTAGTACATCAGTTATCTAAAAAAGCAAGGCGTAGACAGATAGAGTGTAAGTAAAATAAATGAATGGGGAAAAATATATTGGTCAGTACTGCAATCCTGAGCAAGGACTCTGATCTGACTCAGCTCATGGAAAAACAAGCTTTAAAAACACTAACTAGCTTAGTGATTTGTACAGTGTTCACACACCACTGCAAACCTCCGTAGCCACGAGACGTATCAGATACTAACATTTACAGAACTAGAGAATGGGGAATTAAGGGCAAAGAAAATGTTCGCGGAAAGAAGTATGTAAGGATAACAGAGAGAATCGCTGGTCTAATCCGAGCATGGGCAGCACCGGGGCAGTGCCAGGTGGCTAAATCCAACTGTCCAGCACGACAGCGTCTTGAGCTGTCCCAAACTCAGCAGGCAGCAGTACAGCCATCGAAATAGTCAGTGCACCACTAGCTCTACTAGAGACTGCCCACAGCAGGGAGCTGGGGAGAGAGGCTCTACCAGGTGGCATGTGCAGCTAGCTATGTGATTTCTGCCCTGGATTATGCAGAACTCTCAGAATAGTTTGCAACATGAGACGTTTGGATTACTAACCCATTGGTTGGTAACTCCTTGCAAGCCTGGAGTTTGGCAGTGGGTTTTAATGAGAAACATGGCAGCGTAGGGACTGGGCGGGGGGGATGGCAAAACGTTCTGACCTGCAAGAGGTAACCTTTGAAATTTGAAATCAAATGTCAACTTCCCGTCCCTCCAAGAGGATACTTATCTAACAAAGTACTCACAAAAATAAATAAATAAATTGTAAAGCAAGGGAAAAGCGTGAACTCGGGTTTGTATGCACAAAGCTGCCTTTATAATTAAAGTGTGAGGTCAGCAGGAATTTGAACTCCAGGGAGACAACTGAAGGTCCCTGATGGATAAGCAAAAGGAAAGTCGTACTCAGCACTTCACAGAATGAGGCCTTTCAAGAGGAACTTTCCAGAAGCACTCACCATGAAGACCAATTCAGCATATTCAATCAGGAAGTGAAAGAGATATATTATCAGCGGGGTCTAAGAGAGAGCAGAAGGGAAACCCATGTCAAATACTGTCCATCTCCATTTGGATACAACAACTGGCAATTCAGTGGAGTTTACTGTGAGAGACTGCAAAAGGCAATTAGCCTTAGACTCTTCCACAACACCATTACTTCAGAGTAAAGTGAATAATCAAAATCACACTTGCTCATCTTTTTCCTTGCAAAGTTCTCAATATATTTCTTAAAGACATCATCAACTTTGAAAGTCATATTCTGTTTCACCTTTTCAATTCTACTAGTATGGTGGTAGAGTTACAATAGAAATATATAAAGAATAGCTTTAGAATATATTTTTTTTTTCCTAGAGAATCTCTTTATTTTCAGGTTGTTTGCATGTATTTTGAAAGTATTTCCTGCACAGATGGTTTCATTGTTTGGGCGAGTCTTTTATAAAGTAAAAAGAAAGCATGTAAAAACTTGAAGCAGTAGGACTACAGTCCTACTATCTATCCTCATACTCCCCACAGCTCTTCCCTTCCAGGGTAAGAGGAAGAGCAGGTTTCAAACTATTCCTTTGACAGAAAAGCTTAATCTGGAGGTATTACATTTACATGGTGTAAATTCAGTCTTCACTGTGAGAAAATATATTTATTTTAAAATAGTTTTAAAATAACGTGATGATATAAATAAGCACGTGAAAATACTTCAGTCTGTGAGAATTTGTTTCAAGCAGAATTTACTGAAACAAGTTTTCAGAGATACACGAGGTATGAGACTCACACCTGGGTGACACTGTGCGCGACTGTACCTTCATATCAGTAAGACCATTCAAGGGCACAAAACCCCACAGGTGCTCGGAAGAACAATGTGCTTTCCAAAATGAGGAATAAACATACTGTCTGCTTGTACTAAAGTTAATATTTCTGTAAATACAGAAACCCAAGATGCTGCTATTCAGCAAAATTGTGTTCAAACTGCCAGTGGCGCTGTCTCTCCCTGCTCCTGCCTCTGCTCACAGAAAATCTGGATGTGAACAACAGATTTTACTTCTCAGATTCTCCTTACACACCACAAATATTGCAGTGGCTATCAGCTGCTTAGCAACTAGTTCTTCTGTGATGAACTGCATCTCCTGATCCTGCTAGGCACTAGGTACAACTATTGCACAGACAACTGCACAACTCCAAAATTTCTGAAGTCTTTGGGATGAAACAGATCCCCAACCTTTGCCAATCCACAAGCAGTAAGGCTAACAAATGAACCACTGGAATATCATGTTTAAAATGAAGCACGCATACCAACCTCATGAAAAATAGCTCCAGAATATGGTGAGACCCCTAAATCCAACAGAGCTAATCCTTCGACCACTGAAACATAAAAAAACACTGCATGAGAATCCTGTGACGCTGGCAGAGAAAAACCTCGTGACAATAAAAATACAGTTTTTAAAACACCTACACTCATGAGTATCCCACACGGAATCACTATCTGAATGGGTGACACAAAATCTCACAAAACCAACCAGGAGCTAGAATTGTTTTCTTATTTCTGCCATGCAATCATGCTATTTGTTTCAGACAACTAACAATGTTATAGCTGAAATGTTTTGCAACTAGCTGTATAGAAATCACATGTATGATATTTACTGATTTTAAGTCACCTCTTGCGTGACACGTGGTATTTATGCTAGACAAACAATTCAGACTGCATAGAGAACAGCTCGATTGGAAGGGACCTACAAAGATCGAGTCCAACTGCCTGGCCGCTTGTCCTGGGACTGCCTGGGACGGAGTTCCCTTTCCCCACGGCAGCCCATAGGCAGGACAGCACTGACACAGCACCGGCGTTTTGCCCCGTGCGGGCACAGCATCGGGGCTGCCTCCAGCCCCCACCGCCAGCAGGCCGGGGGTGGGCAAGTGCTGGGCAGGGGCCGTGGCCAGGGCAGCTGGCCGGGACCCACCCAAGGCACGTTCCGCACCGTGCGGTAACGGGCCCGGCACCGAGAGCTGGGGCAGGGGAAGGAGAAGGGGGGGCTCTCCTTACGAAAGCGTCTGTCCTCCCGAGCCTCCGCTACGCGTGCTGAGGCCCTGCTCCCCAGGGCGCGGCTGCACATCACTTGCTGATGGGAAGTGGAGGATAATTGTTCTCTCTCTTTGCTCCTGCATGGCCCTTGCTTTTTCCTGTCATTAAACTGCTCCCATCTCAAACCCAAAAGCTTTTTTTATTTTAGCCTTTCCTCCTTCCCTCCAACTCCTTCCCCACCCTGTCCTGCAAAAGGAAGGGGAGTGGAGAGAGCAGCTGTGTGGTACATAGCTGCCTGTCGGTGTCACTGCACAGCAGCACTTCAGGGCTACCCAAAAGTTAAGGCCTGGTAACAAGGGCATTGCCCAAATGCCTCTTGAACACTGACAGGGTCGAACACTTCATCAACCACCTTGCTAGAAAGCCTCTTCCAACCTTCGGCCACCCTCACAGTCCAGAATATTTTCCCGATGCCCGGTCTGACCCTCCCCTGGCACAGCTTTGTGCCCTTCCCGCACATCCTGCCATCGGTCCCCAGGGGGCAGAGACCGGCACCTCCTCGGGAAGCCGCAGAGAGCAGCGAGGTCGCCTCTTGGCCTCCTTTCCTCCAGACTGGACCACCCCGGTGCCCTCAGCCTCTCCTCACAGGACAGGCCTTCCAGCCCCTTTTCCAGCTTTGTTGCCCTCCTCTCTCAAGGACCTTAACATCTGTTTCATACTGTGGGGCCCAGAACTGCACACAGTATTCCAGGCGAGGCCCCACCAACAGAAAACAGAGGGACAATCGCCTCATTTGACCGGCTGGCTGGGCTGTGTTTAATGCACCCCAAAATGCATATTTTTTTTCCCCCCTTGGCTGCCAGGGCTCGCTGCTGGCTCGTGCTGAGCTGCTGTCCCCAGCACCCCCAGGCCCCATCCAGCTGAGCTGCTCTCCAGCCACGCGTCTCCCAGGCTGTGCCCGTGTCCGGCACTGCTCCGTCCCAGGGGCAGCACCCGGCCTTTCCCTTTGTTGACTGCCCCATGCTCCCATCTCTCCAGGTCCCCCTGCGAGGCCTCTGCAGGGAGTCAGCAGCACCTCCCAGTTCAGTGCCATCAGCAGACTCGCTGAGGATCGTCCCACTCCTGCCGGCAGATCGCTGATAAAGATGTTGAACAGGCCTGGCCCTAGAAATGAGCCCTGGGGAACGCCGCTGGTGATCAGCCCCCAGCCAGATGCAGCCCCGTTCACTAGGGCCCTGTGAGCTCTACCATCGAGACAGTTCATCACCCAGCGCAGTGTCACAGCTGGACAGAAGGATGCTGTGACACTATCAAAGGCCTTACTAAAATCCAGAAAAACCACATCCACCTCCTTCCCTTCATCCACCAAGCAGGTGACATCACAGAATCACAGAATGGTTTGGGTTGGAAGGGACCTTAAAAGATCTGATCTAAACCTACCCTCTTTTAGTTTAAAGCCATTACCCTTGTCCTATCCCTACACCCCTGACAAAGAGTCCCTCCCCAGCTTTTCTGCAGCCCCTTTAGGTCCTGGCAGGCTGCTGTGAGGTCTCCCCGGAGCCTTCTCTTCTCCAGGCTGAACAACCCCACCTCCCTCAGCCTGTCTTCGTAGGAGAGGTGCTCCAGCCCCTTGATCATCTTTGTGGCCCTCCTCCGGACTCGTACTAATACTTCCATGTCCTTCTTGTACTGGAGGCCCCAGAGCTGAATGCAGGCTCCAGGTGAGGTCTCAGAGCAGAGGGGGAGAATCCCCTCCCCTCGCCCTGCTGGCCACGCTGCTTCCGATGCAGCCCAGCATACAGTTGGCTTTCTGGGCTGCAAGCGCACCTTGCCAGCTCATGTTGAGCTTCCCATCAACCAACACCCCCAGGTCCCTCTCCTCATGGCTGCTCTCAATCCATTCTCTGCCCAGCCTGTATTGGTGCTTGGGATTGCCCCAGCCCAGATACAGGACCTTGCACTTGGCCTTGTTGAACTCCACCAGGTTCGCACAGACCCACCTCTCAGGCCTGCTGATCCACCAAGGCTGTTACCCCGTGGTAGAAGGCCACCGGATTTGACTGGCAACATCTGGGGGGTTATGTTTTCCTTCTTCCAGTCAGCGGGAACTTCACCAGACTGACATGTCTCAAATACGATGGCCAGTGGCTTAGCAACTTCACCTGCTAGTTCCCTCAGGATGCACAGAAGCATCTCATCAGGTCCCATGGGCCCACTTGTGCACCTGCAGGTTCCTTAGATGGTCTCAAACCAACATAGAAGGAGACCAAATTACTAAGACAGGACTTTCCTTTGATGACCCCCTCTTGACCGTGCCTGATAACAGCTTTGTTCTTTAAGTGCTTTTCAATATCCCCCAGGATGATCTTCTCCACAACTTTCCCAGGGTCTCAGGTTAGACTGAGGTCTGTTGCTTCCTGGGTCTTCCCTCCTGCCCTTCTTGTCACTGGGTATAACGTTGGCCATCTGCCAGTCAGCAGGGACGCCCCCAGACTCCCACCACCTTTGGTAAATTGCTGAAAGGCTCTAACATCTGCTAACTCCCTCAGTACTCTGGGGAGAATCCCTCAGGTCCCATAGACTTAAAAACATTCAACTGATTCAGCTAGAGCCTGAACAGAACAGAAAAGAATTCCCAAGCAAAGCTAAAAGTTGTACCTATCCTGGAGATTTCCTAACATTGTGCAGCCTGAACTGCACTACAATGCCCGCACACGTTTTTCTGCAAGATCTCCACCTTACTGAGCACAAAGGTTCCCTGGGAAGGGAACAGGTTTTACAGTGAAAGAAACTATGCAGAACAGGTCCATTTGTTCACAGGGAGATGAAGCAGGAGATTGCAGGAAGCAACACAAGGTTTTTCGTTCAGCAATGTGCTGGAACAACAGGTTCTGTTTCTGCCACAAAGGTACTTTTTCCATACAGACTTTTGTCTGGGTTGGAAAGTACTGTGCCCCTTACTGTCTAGAGACCTAACCTGATGCTCTGCGGCAAAATTTGGAAAGTAGCCATTGTTACAAGGGAATTTTTGAGAGCTGTACGTTGAAGTGCTACACAGCGTAAAGCAGAGGCCTTAGGTCACCAAACGCGTTCACGCTTTTGACATTTATTACTCTGTGCCTCTGTATTCCGCCCCGAGCCTGCAGGTAGTTTTATCTGCACTGTATCTGGACATTACCTCCCCAAAGGGACGCCGTTAAAGTAACCAAGCTTCGAAACGGCCTCAGCCGCCTTAGAGATAAACGCCCCAGAAAAGCCCTGCGTGATTTTGCAGCTCGGCCTTCGGTCGCGATTCGAACCGCCCGCGGGCCGTAACGCGGGGCCACGACACGAACGCGGCCAGCGACCGCAGCGCGTCCCCGCAGGCGGCCCGGCCCGGCCCGGCCCGGCCCGCTCCGCTCCGCCACGCGCCGCCGGTGCCGCCGCAGCACGACGCGAGCAGCCCCGCCGCGGCCGCGGGAGCCGCCCCCGTCCCTGTTCCCGGCCGCTCTGCCCCGAGCAGCAGCTCCCCGCCGCCCCGGGGCGGGGGTGGGGGAGCGGCCGGGCCCTGCCCGCCGGCGGAGCGGGGCCTCGGCGCCGGGCCTCACCTCGCTTCCAGGCGCTCAGCGGCGACGCCACCTCGACCCGCTCGGAGATGAAAGCGGCGAGGCTCGAGCGGTACAGCGCGGCCCGGAGCGTCACGGCCACCAGCACCACCAGCACCAAGGGAGCCGCCATCCTCGCGGGCAGACGCCGGCCGGCCGCCGGCTGTAGTTCGCGGGCGGCGTCGGAGAACCGGGCTCCAATGCGGCGGCACGGCCGGGAGGACTACATGTCCCGGGAGGCCTCGCGCCGCGCCGCCCCGCCGCTGCCCGACACCACCTGAGAGCTACGGCGAGCGCCGTGGGGCGAAACGGTCAGAGCGCGAAGGCGCCGCGCTGCGCCGAGGCGCCCTGCTCCGGGCAGCTCTGCTCTCCGCCGCCGCGCGGGGCCCGTCCCGGCACCTCACGGGGAAAGGCCCCTCCCGAGAAGGGCTACGGAGCTGGTGAAGGGCCTGGAGCACAAGTCCTGTGAGGAGCGGCTGAGGGAGCTGGGGGTGTTTGGTCTGGAGAAGAGGAGGCTCAGGGCAGACCTCATTGCTCTCTACAGGTACCTGAAAGGAAGGTGTGGGGAGCTGGGGGTCGGCCTCTTCTCGCAGGTAACTAGCGATAGGACCAGAGGGAACGGCCTCAAGTTGTGCCAGGGGAGGTTTAGGTTGGAAATGAGGAGACATTTCTTCTCAGAAAGAGCAGTCAGGCACTGGGACGGGTTGCCCAGGGAAGTGGTGGCGTCACCGTCCCTGGGGGTGTTCAAGGAAAGGTTGGACCTGGTGCTGAGGGACATGGTTTTAGGGGGTGAGAGTGGTGGTTGGAGGATGGTGGGAACAGATGATCTTGGAGGTCTTTTCCAACCTTAATGATTCTATGATCTGTTCAGCTGCTGCCTTTTCAGGGGGCTCCTCCAATGTAGTCCTGTCCCCTGCAACAGGACAATAAATCTGGTCCTCAGACAGTAAGAGGAGCTTCAGCAATCAGCCTGCCATGTGTGACGTCTTCTGCTCTCAGGCTGATGACATGAAAACATTTTCCATTGCAGTGGTAAAACTGATTTCCTATTAGCACGGGCAGTAGGTGGCCATGGGACTTGGTTGGCCCCAGGACTGACTGGACTTGGCACATCCTCTGATCAGTCAAAGTGGATTTGTTCAAGTTAAAGAATTTGTGCAGGCATCTGGCTTCTTACTAGAAGCCAGAAATGCTAATTCTTCTCTGTAGCTGCTAACAAATGTCTTCAGTTTTCTGATCAGAAATGCATTTTTTTCAGCATCGATTGCTCTCTAAGCGACATTTCTTTTCTAGTGTAACAGACAGCAGTTGCCTGAGAGCGCTGCTTTGCTGAATAACTGGAGTATAGTTGTGGGATTAAAGACATATTGCTCTAAGATGCTGGTTTTGCTGGTCTGATCCATACCATATGCTTTCCAGCACCGTCTGACTTGGCACAGGAAATGGAAGCTTTGGGGAGATTCAGATAACCTCAGATGGCACCATGATCCAGATGTAAAACCATGCCACTACTGCATTTAAATTAAGTGCAAAAGCCAACTAAAAAGAAAAGTCAAAAGAGTAATTTGTGACAAATGCAGCAATAATTTCTGGAGCATAAGTTTGCTCAAATGTTTCCCCCATAGGATATCTTGGGACTAAGCAACAGAATGATGTTCACAATCTAAGTTCACGTGTTTGTGGTGGGTTTACGTGGCAAGGTTTGGTAGCAGGGGGCCATAGGGGTGGCTTCTGTGAAAAGAATCCAGAAGCTGCCCCATGTTAGATAAGGGTCCCACTGCTGACCAGAGCCGAGCCAATAAATGATGTTACAGAATCATCTAGGTTGGAAGAGACCTCCAAGATCACCGAGTCCAACCTCTGACCTAACACTAACAAGTCAACCACTAAACCATATCACTAAGCTCTACATCTAAATGTCTTTTAAAGACCTCCAGGGATGGTGACTTCCCTGACTTCCCAGCCACTTCCCTGGGCACCCCATTCCAATGCCTAACAACCCTTTCGGTAAAGAAGTTTTTCCTAATATCCAACCTAAACCTCCCCTGGGGCAACTTTAGCCCATTCCCCCTCATCCTGTCACCAGGCCCGTGGGAGAACAGACCAACCCCCAGCTCGCTACAGCCTCCTTTAAGGTACCTGTAGGGAGCGATGAGGTCGCCCCTGAGCCTCCTCTTCTCCAGGCTGAACAACCCCAGCTCCCTCAGCCGCTCCTCCTAAGACTTGTTGTTTGTGCCTCTGTGAGAGCATATATAAGAAAGGGAAAAAAAAACTGCTGCTACACAGCAGCTGGGAGAGAGAGAGAGGAGTGAGAAACAGCCCTGCAGACCCCAAGGTCAGTGCAGCAGGAGGCAGGAGGTGCTCCAGGCACACAGCAGCAGTTCCCCTGCGGCCTGGGGAGAGGCCCCCGGTGGAGCAGGCTGTCCCCCTGCAGCCCATGGGTCCCACACGGAGCAGATCTCCACGCTGCAGCCCGTGGAGGAGCCCCCGGTGGAGCAGGTGGATGTGGCCTGGAGGAGGCTGCGGCCCATGGAGAGCCCCCGCAGGAGCAGGCCCCGGGCCGGAGCTGCAGCCCGTGGAGAGGAGCCCACGCAGGAGCAGGGGGTCTCGGGGAAGCTGCCGCCCATGGGGGACCCGTGCTGGAGCAGTTTGCTCCTGGGGGATGGACCCTGTGGTACGGAGCCGTGTGGGAGCAGTTCTTGAAGAGCTGCTGCCTGTGGTCAGCCCCCGCAGGCTCAGTTCGGGAAGGACGGCATCCCGTGGGAGGGACCCCACGGGGGGCAGGGGCAGCGAGTGACCGAGAAGGAGTGCTGGAGACGAAGCGCTATGGACTGCCCGCAGCCCCCATTCCCCCATTCCCCTGCACCGCTCGGGGGG
This sequence comes from Anser cygnoides, assembly GCF_040182565.1. Taxonomy (NCBI): domain Eukaryota; kingdom Metazoa; phylum Chordata; class Aves; order Anseriformes; family Anatidae; genus Anser; species Anser cygnoides. The sequence goes on from NC_089888.1 coordinate 15,693,174, forward strand.
AGGAGGTGGAAGAGGGTGGATGGGGGGAAGGCATTTTTGGTTTGTTTTCTTTGTCTCTCACTTCTCTAGGTTGTTAGTACTAGGCAATAAATCTTACCATCTCCCTACTCTGAATCTGTTTTGCCCATCACAATAATTGTTGAGTGATCTCCCTGTGCTTATCTCAACCCTTGAGCTCTTTGTGTCGTATTTTCTTCCCCTCCCCTTTGAGGAGGGGGAGTGAGAGAGCAGCCGTGGTGGAACTCGGCTGCCCACTTGAGTAAAACCACCACAGTGTTCGAGTCCCCTCAAAGCATCAAATGTCTAAGACAAATACAAGTGTTTTAAGTGCCAGTGTTGGTGTCTGTCTGCAGACTGACACTAATTTGAGGATTAGAACTGGGCCTTTCAGGAGTCATGGTAAGCACACACATGCTGTGTGTAGCTGCCTTTTGTCTAAGGGTAACTTCTGAATCCACTTTTAGCCAAATGAGACAGAGGAGTAGACCTCTAAAAGTCTTGCTGTCCCTTACAAGTTTTATGAAAATCAGAATCCTTGAAGAGGTAAAAGAGACCCAAACTGGTGTGCCAGCTTTAGAAAAGGCAGTAGTTTGAGATCACCTGGCAGTATGTACTGTGCAGCCAAGCAGTGCTGTGTAGCTCAAAGCCAGCGCAGAGTGGATGGCCGCTTCCCCAGGCAGTGAGGTGGCAGGGAGGGATGATGGTGGAAGCGATAGGGAAGAGGTCTCAAGGGCTATTGGAGGCTGATACTGACACTTTAAGTGAGACTTGAAGCAAGAATAAGAATACAAAATAGAAAATTCTGAGAAATCAGGTCTTTCTTGGTTCATACAACATTTTATTTATTTATTTATTCAGCAGAAAGAAACCTGATCTCCTGTTTCCTGGTGTTTACCCCAAACTGATGGTATTTTTGCAGCATCTGGGCTTTTGCTGTGCTGTGCTTTCTTCCTGAAATTCCTTTCAGTGCAAGGGAGCTAGGACTAACACACACAGCAGGCTTGGCGTACTGCAGCATGGGGGCAGTTTAACCATCTGAAGTTTCTGTATCTCCTTCCACTGGTAGGTACTGCAGCGTGATGGTGAAGTGATTGCTGGTCCACACAAGCAGTAGCAAATTCAGCCCTGAAGGGGACTTCCTCTCGTTGTCTACCCTGAGGCCTCCAAGCTTTTGTTGCCTAAGTGCAGATCCACACGGAGCCAAAAAGACACTTGAGGACTACTGTTAGAAGCTTCTTAACTTCATCGGTTGCATTGCCTAAATGGGGCACCCACACTGATATTTAGATGATAAATACAACTTGGTGACGTTGCATCACAGCAGGACTTCCATAAAACACTCTGATTAAGACTGAGCCAATTCAGGGATGATTCATTTTTGGTCCTGCAAACAGATGCTGGTTTGGGCACCTTTTCTGTGCCCTGCTGGTATTATGCAATGGTGACATTTTGCTGGGTAAACATGCTACTCCTTTTCTAGTGTCAAGCTGAGGATGGTGTCAAGCTGAGGCAGGGGAGGTTTAGGCTACACACCAGGAAGAGGTTCTTCACCGAGAGGGTGGTCGCCCCCTGGAACAGGCTCCCCAGGGAAGGAGTCACTGCACCAAGCCTGTTGGAGTTTAAGAAGCGTTTGGACTGTGCACTTAGTCACATGGTCTGAATTTTGGGGTAGACCTGTGTGGTGCCAGGGGTTGGACTCAATGATCCTTATGGGTCCCTTCCAACTCGGGATATTCTATGAATCTATGATTCTGTGACGATTCCTTAGGCACCCTACAGCCCTCCCTTGCAGCTCTTCCAATCTAAATCAATCTTTTTGTACTCGGGACACTACAAGTGTATATATTACTCTAACTGAGACCTCATCACTGCCCTGTGCAATAGTGTTAATAGTGCAGGGATGCTTCCTATGGCCTTGGGGTCTATTCCACCACATCCCCATGTCCCAGACAGATAATTTTCACCCATCTTTTATTTTAATCATGATGTCATGTTTTCTTTCCTGACAGTCAGCCACTCCAGTGCTACAGTGTCTTCTCTTCTGTTGTTCCTTCCAGAGACTTTGCAGAGCAATAGCTGCATTGAAATCATTACTGTTCCCCAGTGGTTTTGGTTCTCTTGTGAAGCCCACTTTTATGTCCTCTATCTTATATACCAGGATCCTTTTTTGATAAAACACCTCAGTTGCTTTCACCTCTTCTACAGAGGTTAGAAGACATCTGTAAAAAAAAATAAAGTCTGTCTGATCAGCTCTTCTTCTGTGGCTTCGGAGAGAGAAGTGAATAAATTGTACTTCAGATTTCTCTAAGTGCCTTCCTATGCCAGGAACTTCCTGTATATGAAAGACAAATCACTTTGTTGTAAGAAAGGAAATCTGATTTTCTCAGTTTCCAGAAAGATATTTCTGGTGCCACTCTGAACGTTTTCCAGAGTGAGTTTAAAATGGAAAAAAAAAAAAAAAAAAAGTACCCAGAGAGGAAAGCTGTAATTCCTGCCTGCTAACTTAAGCCAACTAATCATCTGGTGGAAGCTTGTTATCTGCATTGCGGAGATATGGGCTTGTCCAGAGAGCCAAAGACTTATTTTAGACATCTGTCCTAGGTGGGGAAGGGCCAAGATGCTTATGGAAACTGAACACCAAACTTCTTGACACGTAGAGTCAGACAAGATGAATCTAAAAGGTCTGACAAAGAAACACTGTTCCACTTTTGGGCCTTGTCTAAACAGAGCATTAACAACTCTTGACAGCAGCATCTTAGAAAAACAGGCTGTCTCATCGGCTGGCACTGACTTTGCTGTCATACCACTCAACCTACTCAGGGCTGCACCACCCAGGTGCGTAGCTGGTTCCCGATGATAACATTGTGATGGACGTGGCACTCTTCTTCTGGGAAGGTCACTGGCTAAAATCCCTTGCTGGGCTGCAGAGATCATTGTTCACACCAGACTTGGAGAGGTTTATGGATTTAGCAGTTGGATTCACTTCTCATCCTAGTAGGTGCCTTGACAGACTCACCTGCTTTGTGCCTTTCTTGGCAAGTCTGAGGAATGACTGGAGGGTAAATAGGCAGGAGGTGGAGTGGCTGGCTCATCCCTGGGTCTTATGGCCCAGTGGGTATTTTAGGTCATTTGTGATATGATCAGAAGCGCTCCAGGTGTGATGAACTCACGGGTCACTGCTGTAACAGCTCAGAGTACTTCTGTTCCAGCATTTTGGCAGTCCTTTACTTGCCCACAGTACTGTTCATCCTGCAGACTTGAGAACTGCCTGTAATGCCCCCTGGTAGAGCAGCTAAGAGCTACATCTGGTTTGTAGCAGTCTGTGCTACGATCAGCAACGTGTGTTGTGCTTAGCAAAGCCCAGACCGGTATGCAGAGACCCCCGCTGTTATGCAAGAGGGCCCACCAGCTGCACTAAAGAAAAGGAGAAGCAAAAGTCAGGAGAGGAAGGAATACCTGGGGTGTGTGCAGTGACAAACTGCTAATACAGATTTAAAAATCAATATGATTTCCTTCATTTGTGAGGAAATCAATGAAAGGATTGAGACCAATGGGGTATGATAGATGGAAAAGCAGTTGTTAAAACTAGGTGTGCTTTGTCCTTTGCCCTGTTTAGCAGACAGTCAGAATGGGAACAGGCAGATGAGGGAATTCAGAGTGTTCATCAGCTTTTCCTGGTAACATTGTTAGGTCTAAGGAAACATACTTACCTCCGTCTGCAATCTGACATACAGTCAGATGGGCAAGAAGTGGAAAGGGATCCCTATGTTACCAAGACTCTTTGCAAACTGGCCCTTGTACAGGTTGCTGCCCTTCCCCTCCCCTGTGTTTCTCTTCTGTTCTTACTCAGTCATTTCCAGGATGTGTTGCTAGTTGCAGGAGCAGTGTGTTTTCACTCTGGTGGGTGTTACCAGTGTAGTGTACCAGGTGGAGTTCACCTTTTCTGATGGCAGTAATAGGCTGGAGCACAAATGTCCCCAGTGCAGTGGAAAATCACAGGTAGGGTGTTTGCTAATGTCAGCAAGGTTTGGATAAATTCTTCATAGGAGTGCCGTCTCTTTTCAGCTTTGGGAACAGTCCAGGCAGAAGGAAATCATTAAGTGTTGGGAAAGAGAATTTCAAGTGTTTAAAATTTGTCTGTTTGCTGCAATGGGTTGTCTGCAACATTACACTGATGAGGCTGGTGACTCTTGCCAGACACTGGAACTCTGCCTTCCTGGAGAGGTGTTTCATGGCAGGCTGCCTGAGATGTGGGCACGCCAGCCATGACCTGTCGCAGGGGCAGGGGACAGCAAGTGAGCTGTACAGAAAGCAGTGTGCTGGAGTGAGTCCAGATCAGCTGGCTCTGCGCTCCCGGGCTGTGTCACATCCTCTGTTCTGTGCAGAGCCATTCAAGGCCTTGAGCCTTTCATGCACTGGACTGCATTGATTGAGTCTATATGACTGCTGCTCCAGAGATGTGTGAATGCAAGATGGATGCACTATAAACAATTACATTTGCACAGAAATCCTAAGAATTAAAGATTTTCTTTTAAACAACCAGCATAGAGATGCTGAGCCCACAAACCTCACCTGTGTTGTCTCCCTAGCTAGCAAAGATCTTTCTCTGTAGGGGCCTATTTTACATAGCATCTGTCAAATCCTTCATTTAACCTCTGCCTCACTCTTGAAGTCTAGAAGAAGGTAACAGGGACAGACCAGGGCTCCTAAAATAGCAGGAGGAAGTTTTTTTTTAAAAAAAGATACTTTTCCAGTGGGGAATTTCAGTATTTCAGTGGGCCAAGGTATCACATCGCCAGGATGTTCACACTGTCCAGGCTGGAGGAGTACGGTTATCAGTGAGGAGAAACCCATCTGTGAATGGATTTATTTCTGTCTTTTCTTTGCATGGAGATACTGAGTAAGAAATCAGTAAAGACAATAAGAAGCTTTCCAGCAACATACCACCTCCAGCTGCCCACCAGTTACTGATGTAGGTCCAGGTCATCTGCTCACAGGTCAACAGGTCAGAACCACGCCAATTACTCCTTCAAAGAGCTGATGTTGACAGAAGCCAAACTAAAGAGGCTCAGGCTCTTCAAATATCAGACTGCATCCAAAAATAAATGCAACTTAGGTTTAGTGATCTATTCTTGACAAAGCTGAATTTGGAACAAGGCTTGGTTAATTTATCATTGCCATAATAGCAACCTGGAGCTGAGACTGACTGAAGCACTCAGTATGGAGGGAACAGTCCAAACAAAACTACCACATGTTGTCAGGAGCTCCGGATTTAGACAGAATCTAGTCAAGGACAGCTCAATCCTTTATTTCAAGATCCAGGACAAATCCTCTCTCCTGGCCAGAACTGCCCATTCAGAGAGGAATGAGGAGTTGAGCTGCCTGAAGATAAACGACATCTTGTGGTAGTTATAACAAGAAGAAAAGAAAAAGAAAAAAAGAAAAAATGATTTGAAAAGAAATAAAAGGAGTATGAGTCCTGTGGATGTAGGTAAGTGTGGAAGCCAGCAATGAAGCTGTTGGAAAGGGTCTTCAGCAAAGCAAGGGGTCAGTGCAAAGCTTGCCCCTTTACCATCACCAGAGGTCCCTCACCCTTACAGCCAGCAGCACTACAGCAGCTGAGTCAATCTTGATTGGAAAGTGACCTTTTAAAGAGCTCTCTGGGGCTCACAAATTTCTTGATTAGCTGTCACTTCAACATTTTTTATGTGGCTGCTCTAATTGTTGTATTTAGATAAGCCCTCAAGCTGTTCATGCTTTCCCAAATAATGGGACCACATGTTTGGACACAACATTGCTTTAATCCTGGTGGCAGAATAACCTGGCTAATGAAACAGAAATGAAACATGCTGCTGCTGATTCCCTGCCATCTCACTGCTGAGGATAATCACTTTGTCTTTGCTCTGCTAAATGAATTCAATTCTTTGACTTCTCCATCTCTGTAGCTTTAATATAACAAAGAGCCTAATATCAGTTCTAACACGGCAACAAATTTACAGCCAGATCTGCAGTATTCAAGACAGTATTTCTTGCAACTGAAGATATTTGTGGATCTCCTAGATTCACTCATCTAGAATGAATGAAAAAATAAAGCACTTTGTTGTTGTTGTTGTTGTTTTTTCCCTGATCAAATAGTATGTTGGCTTTACGTCCCTTTATACCAAACAGGGTCAGATCCAGAATCCCAAGGACACAGGCTGGGCATTCACAGCCAGCTGCCCCATTTCCTTCCTCCCTTTCATGCAAAGGGAAACTAGGCAGGTTTGTAACAGCTGGAGCGAGGAGAGGCTGGAAAGGTGAAGACGGTTATGAAAAGCAGCTCTGTGTACCACACTCGCTTTCTCAGTCCGTGGTTTCCCTGTGGGAGACCAGCTGGGCAGCACAGCTCCTAAGGAAAATGGATCCAAGGGTCCAGCTCCCCTCTCCTGCCCATCAGCAAGTCCTGCCTGCAGGCAGCTGAGGAGGTGCTGGGCACTGTGGTTCTAAAATACGTGGCTCATTCTTTTTGCTTCAGCCTTTGCTGCCTGTGTGATAAAGTTGTCAGTTTGTATGATGGATGCTCCCCCTTCTTGCCTGGTTATGCAGGGGCGTTGGTGTGTTTTAAGAAAACACAGCTGTTTTTTGGCTGACAGCTGCTGGGCTGCCCCATGCTTCTGCATGCTGTGGGGACTGCCAGAGCAGCACCTGCTTTTCTGAGCCATTTTATTGGATTTATTTGCCACCAAGGCAAGAGCGTGCTTTCAGGCAAAATACAGAGGTGCCTTGCAAGCACCCCTGTACTGACCCAGGGAACCCATTTCCATTGCACCCTGAGCAAGGAATCTCCCCTACACTCCCTTCACAACTCCTGCACTTGTCCTGCAGTAAGCTTCCCCTGGCTCAGGGACCAGCTCACAACCCCAAAGCTTCCAGTGGTGGGGAGCAAAACCAACGGGTGTCCCCCAGCCACCTGGGGCCTTGGCCCAGGGGAGTTGGTACACAGGGACAGTGCTGCAGGGCACAGGGGCTCTGCCCATTGTCCTCAGAGGCAGAGGGCACTGATACAGGGTGGGAAGGTTCCTGCAGGTTTGTCCTGTCTTGTCTCCTTGCATTTTACCAGTAATGCACAAAAAAAAAAAAAAAAGCGCCCCTGATGTTGTATAGCACTGCATACTGTTTTGCAATTAAACCTTATTGAGAAATGGAAAAAAAGATGATTTATGTCAAGCTTAATAGATGAAACAATTATTGTGGGAGAAGGAGGGCTGGAAGAGACCAAAATATTTCAGGAAGCCTGAAAGATTTTGCAAAATGATTTAACCTAGAATCCTTAGGGGTTTGTGCAGTTTTGCCCTAGAAGCATTGTCCGAGTCCAGGAAGATGATGGCCTTCAGCAGTCGGCATGAAGTCCCTGCAACGAGGACGGGCAGAGTGCGGCCGGTGCAGAAGAGGCAGGGGCAAGCCTGGGGAGGTGTTAGCGCCTGGCTGTGAGGAGGTGGAGGGCAGCTGAGGGCAGCTGCTGCCAGCGCTATGGGACATCTTGCTCAGACATCATTCTCCAGGGCTGCTCTTTGCTCTTCTTCTGCTTAACAGACAGACATTTACCACTTGTTTACAACTTGTGTGATTTTTCTAATTTGTTTTTTTTTTTTGATACTAGTTCGTACTACCTTACATGGGAGGAACTATTTTCAAAAGTATTTCATTTGACTTGTCTACATAAAAACATTAAATGTCACAGAGGGTAGGTCAGAGAAGCTTTTGCAAGATGAAGCCAGGGAAAGGGACGGGAAAAGAGGAAAGACCTGAAATAATGGACAGTTAATCTTACAATGACATTGGAAGGAAAGAAGTGCAGCAAAGGTGAAGCCCAGAAAGCAAACAGAAATGGGGCTGGTGTGTCTCATTTGGCTTTCAGCTTGTCAAGTGAGCTGACGCGTCAAGAGACCCACAGTGCCACTTGACTGGGATGAGCTCCCAGAGAGACGTGCCATGCTGATGCTCGGAGAGAGGGTGCTCAAACTGGCCCTGTGTCACATCCCTTCTGCATGCCAGGTTCAATGAGCAATTTTAAGAACAGGGAATACTGAAGTATACTATGGAATGATAGTCAACAGAAACAGTCTGGAGGGACTAAATGGGGAGAAGTGACACTAGCTCTAGGTTGTCTCATCCAGAACTGCAGCCAGAAACTAGAGGAATACATCTAGAGGTCTGGTGCTACCTTCTCCAGTCTCCTTAGAGGCCTTGGACCCTGCTCAGCATGCCTTCCAAAATCTGGCAAGCAAAGTTACTTGTGTTCTGTGTATGGAGATCAAATGTCCTGAACAAAATAGAGATCTAGAAGAGATCACCATTATCCAATGACATATTTTCGTTTCTTGCAAAATTTGTTTTCTGAAGTTAAATGGTTCTATTCTTCAAAAAAATACAGGGAAAAGACCTATCTTTCTAATTTTGTCTGTGAAAAGTGCTGCACAGTACAGTTGTGTGGCAGGGGAAGCAAGAAGGTATGGCACAACCCGATGATCCATCCGGATGAGAGGGAAGACCAATCATTTCTGACCAAACCACCTAATTTTAACAACACCTGCATAGAAGAGTCTGCTTTCCATCAGCCTTTCCAAGCAGGGGAGCTGGAGACATCCTCTTGCTGGGAAGGTAATTCCAGTGCAGGGAGTCACCTCTGCAGCCTTCACTCATTTCTAGCTTGCTGCATCAGGTCTCAGGGCTAGAACTGGGCGCTCACGAACGAGGGAGGAAAGCTATGGTGTTTGACCCGTGCTTTGAGCAAAGCAACTGTAGGCTGGATGTGATGGCAGGGGAACTGAGAGCTTGAGCTTTCTGCCTGCTTGAACTTCCTTGGGCTCATGATCCTGCCAATGACTGGGGAGTGTGTCAGTGGGAGCAACGGGGAGGAGGATTTAAAGCAAGGTGTGCCATGTGATTACCCTCTGTTTGGTCTTTCATGCATGAACTTGTAGCGTCTCAGATGGGAGAGCTGCTATTTTACCACAAGGGGCTGACCTCTTGCATGACTGTAGATCACTTTGGCCCTGTTCTTTGTGGCTGTGGGAGACCCTAAATGCCCAGTGAGCCAGGTTGTTCCTCCTGAAAGCAGTGCATCTGCCCAAGCACCTGCAAGCATGTGCTGTGTCTGGGCTGTATCACAGTGCTTGCCTATTAAACCACGTGTGTATTCCTACAGCCAGCATCTTAGCTCCCTCTTCCTCTGGACAGCCTCTCACTGCATGGCGGAAGGGTTGCCCTGGTCAGTCAGCTCCTGAAAGCAGAGTGCTTCTCCTGAAGTTGGCTTGGAGGGAACAGCTGTTGACAGACAGAGGTGGAGGCAAGTAAATGCACGTGATTTCTCCTCATCAGAGGAACTAAACCATGTCACCGAGCTGATGCTTTGCGTTCATTTTCAATGCAAAATGCCTTCTTCCTACACTCTACAAGACCAGTCCTTGTTAGTAAGTGTTCCTTGTGAACGTGTGGTGGAGCCAGAGGCTAGATTGCTGTCCACATGCATGTGTTACATGTTGCCAGGCAATTCTGTTAGGCTTCATCATACAGCACGTAGCGGCTTTTGGAAGGATGGCTGGAGGGTTATTGGGGTTGGCACTCCTGTGCGAAATCTTGCCTGTCTTTTTGCACTGTGGAAGCTCAATGTTGTTTAGAGCACTAGAGGACAAATTTAGATTCTGCATTCTTTGGGAATAAAGGCAGCAGAAATACAGAATCCACCTTGTTGCGTGCAGTTTTAGTTACAGGGAAAATATTTCTTTGTCTAAAGTACTATAATCATATATTCTTCCTTCTGACATGTTTTCTGTCCATCCCTGCTGCATAAAGCAGTCCAGGGAGCGGCCCCCACATGGAAATCCATTCACAGAACCACAGAATGGTTTGGGTTGGAAGGGACATCAAAGCCCATCCAGTTCCAACCCCCTGCCATGGGCAGGGACACCACCCACTAGATCAGGTTGCTCAGGGCCTCATCCAGCCTGACCTTGAACACTGCCAGGGATGGGGCATCCACAGCGTCTCTGGGCAACCTGTGCCAGTGCCTCACCACCCTCTGGACTAAAGAATTTCTTCCTTACTTCTAATCTAAACCTACCCTCTTTTAGTTTAAAGCCATTACCCTTGTCCTATCCCTACACCCCAACAAAGAGTCCCTCCCCAGCTTTCCTGCAGCCCCTTTAGGTCCTGGCAGGCTGCTGTGAGGTCTCCCCGGAGCCTTCACTTCTCCAGGCTGAACAACCCCACCTCCCTCAGACTGATGCTAAGCTGGAACACAGAAAAGGTCTGGATGAGTATTTTTCCAGCTCATCCATGGAGGTTAAATGATGACATCAAAGATTTTGAACTCAGGTGCCTTGCAGCCTTCTCCAAAACACAGACTAAACTTTGAGCCCAAACTCAGCTCAATTCTGATCCAAACCAATGTCACAAAACCAACACCAGCCCCAGGAAGTGCACGTGTTTCACCTTCATCCTTTGGCAACCCTGGATGACATCTAGAAGCACTCCTCATTCAATGCCGTGGATTCTGTACATTTTCATTTGGACTGATGAAACACTGTTAGTTTCAGGGAGTTTCCCACAGAAAGTCAGTTCAGGAAAGTGCCACGTTGCCATCTGGGGAGTTCAGCCCAGATCAAGCCCAACACAAGGAACAAAGTTGGCAACATGGAAAAACAGGTTAAAGGAAAATAAAACCATGGCTCACTTTGCAGTTATATTTCCACGTCCACATTGGAACAACTGGAGGGGCTGCAACGATGCTGGGAGAGGGAGCAGTGGGACACCTATGGCCAGATGACATGGGACTGGTCTCGTGTGAGCTGGAGGTGGGACAGGAAGGCCCGGGTGTGCCATCCCCATGGCACCGCCTGGAGCAAGAGCTGTAGCTTTCCCTCGCGGTGTGTAGCAGGAGGACATGTCCACAAGGAAGAGTTTCCAAAATTCTAACAGGGGCTGCACAAGCTCCTGTGCTGCAGAGAGGGGTGAATGGTACCTGAGCACTGTTCCTGTCCCCTGCCTGGAGAGTGGTGCAGACACGCACTGCAGGGCTGAAAACCTTCTTTTTAGTTGTGTCTGCTCTTCTGAACAGCCATAGGAAATGTGCTGAAGTTACTCTAGGGAACCCTGTGTGTTTGTACTGTCCTGTTTCCACCTTCTTCCCCATATGAGATGAGATTTATAGCAAACCCAAATCCTCGGCAGTTCTCAGTAGTGGCAGGCATTGGTCTAGCATAGGAGAAACCAGATCAAGTGCAGGCGTCAGAGATTTCTCAGCCTAACTATCAAATAGCTTGTTCTCAGTGTTAATCCTTTTGACTTGTACTTTTTTTAGATTTAAAGATGTGTGCCTCTTTTTCAGACTTGAAGAAGAGTTAGTGTGTGCCCAAAGCCTGTTTTTTCCACTTCAACAAAGTGGAAAACCCTCTCTCTGCAAACCCCACGGCACCTGCTTGTATATGTATTTGTAGAAATTCCCAGGGGCTATATGCCTGTCACAACCCTTAATGTCTTATTTTATGGCTAAGACATGCTTTGCATCTCTCCCATGTTACAGTACCACCAGACATGAGAAAGCATCAAACGTTCACTTTCAAAGCATCCCAAAGATGAAACACTTGCAAAGAGACACTTCAATATCTGAACATTTGCAATGGGAGGCAGTGCCAAAGCATTCTACCTGCTTTCTTGTAACTATTTAAAACCTGGCATACAAATGTATTACAAGATTAATTGCTCCTCTTAGTTACCCTCCTCACAGGGAATGATGCTTTGTATATTGAAATAAACCATTATGTACCTATTCACTCTGAAACCCAAGACACAGGCACAGGTGAAGGCTCAGGTTTTTGTGCCTCACTAAAAAATATTTTAGGTCAGACTATTCAAAACACTGATAGCTCTGTATTTGCATACCTATTAGTTTGAAAAAAACATGCTAGAGCAAAAAAAAAAAAAGTGCACAGGTGGCTGCCAGGTGCAGGGGATTTGGGTGCACAGATCTGGTTGTCTGTTGAGCCAATGCCTCCTGCAGCTCCTGGGGCTTGGGAGGCATAAGTCAGGCTAAAATACTGATTTCTTCTTGCTCTCTAGTGAACTGAAGTACAACAGACTAAAGCGCTAGTCAGAAAAGAGGAAAAACCTTCCACAGAAATGTCTGGAAGGAAAGAAAAAGGCAGTGGTAAATTTTCTGGGTTGAAATGTAGGTGGAAACTGAAAATTGCAAGCGATCCCCGGTGTCCAAACAATGAAACATTTTCTGCCTGTGGTTTGCGGTAGAACGGGTTGCTTTGGGGAGAAACAAGCAAAGTGGCAGCTGAACAGTGTAAGGATGGACTCGCCACACGCTCCTCTGCTCTGCCCTCTTGGTGCTTGCCCAGACACGGACTGCTGCTGTTCAGGGTAGTTTGTCACCTGCAGTGCTCTGCCCGCAGCTGCCCCTGTCCCCACCATCTGCCTCATCGTTGTCCTCTCTGGGGACAAGGAGCAATGGAGCCTCTCTGAAGCCACTTTTCCACATAAATCACCCTTCACTAGAGACATTTTTTAGGAGACCATTTCCATGCCTCCCTCCTGGAGAAAGGCACTACCTCTGGCTTGAAAACACACTGACCTTTTTTATTAGAAAATTCCCCAGGTCAGGCTATGGCTGGGTCAGTCTCTGCCTCTGCCCGAGCCACCCCACCAGCCCCCGATGTCCCAGCTCCTCCGGGCAATGTCACCCCCAGGGCTTTGGGACGCGGGCTGTGCCATGTTCCCATGCTGCAAGGAGCTCTGGTGGGTTGCATTGGCTGGGCTTCCCGGGGTGACTGTGCCACCATTTCATGTGACAAACCACACCAAACCCCTCGGCCAGGGCCACAGCCACATGTTCCTGTTGTGTTCCCCCTGGTGCAGCTGGGGACATCCCTTCCTTGCTCCAAGGTCACATGCCCCTGCCCCTTGCCCCCAGCCAGATGCTTCCAGGCTTTTGGGGTAAAAAAAAATCTCTGCCCTCTTCCAGCCCTGGTGCAAGGTGGTCATTACAAGCAAACCAGCTCAGGAAAGTGGCTGTGGTTGTCTCTCACTTCTCAAAGTGCCCAAGCAAGAGGTGTGGGCAGCAGCATGTCCCATCCCAAGCAGGAGGGCAGCAGCATGGGTGACACGGGTCCTCTGAGCAGAGGACTTCCAGCCCCCTCTCCTGGTGCTAGCTGACGCTGAGGCTGGGATCCTTCCTGGGGCTGAGAGTGACACTGATGCCTGGGTGTGGGTTACCCCAACCCAGAGTGCTCGCGGGGCGTCCCCATGGCACCAGCACAGTGGGGACAGTCTCCTGTTATAGGTGGGGCTGTTGGGAAGAAAAGGAGGGGACAGCCTTCCCGGGGAGAGGCTGGTCAGGATGGGCTGGTGCCAGCAGGAGGCACTGGAAGGTGCTCTGGGCAGCTGGAATGGAGGTGGCTGGTGCTCAGACATGCCGGTGACTCCGCTGGTGACCTCAGATCTTCTCCCTCCCCAAGCCTGCACCTGTGGCCATTTGTTGTCACGCACGTGGCCATCCTGATGCATGACTCGCCTGGTGGTGACTCTGCCACCGCTCCAGATGCTCAGCATTGCTGCTGGGTGCTGAGCCTTGTGACCATCTCTCAGGGAAGAGTCACCTCCCCCCTGGCAGTTTTGTCCCATGGGACGTGGCACTTTGAAGTCTGTATCCATCCGTCCCATGGTGTGTGAGTCTCTGCAGAGCGCCCAGGGGCAGAGGCCTGGGAGGAAATCTCAGAACCCTTCCGCTTCCCTCGTGCCATCACACGCGGCCTCACCGCAGCCTTGAGCTGGCCACGTGCTGGGCAGGGGCTGCTCAGCTGCTGCCTCTGGAGAAGGGGGTTATTCTGCTGCAGACAAGCCCCTGCCACTAAGCACTGGGTAAAGCAAGTTGAGGGATCTCTGGCTAGTTTGGGATCTCCCAGTGCCTGAGTTCTGGGAAGCAATGGGCAATTTCTGGCAAACACCCGGAAAGCAGTGTCTCCTGTGGATGATGCAGCTGTGAGCTGCCCTGTAAGATGCTTATGCCAGTGTCTTGCTTGCAGCATTTCTCCTGTTTTCATTCCAGAAAAAGTCCCCTGCCAACTGCCTCCTCTTGCACAGGCACACAGCAGTGAGCACAGACAGCACCACGCACCAGGACCAGCCCCAAGCACAAGCTGCAGCGCCCGGCCCTGCTCTGCATCCCCCGTCCAGCCACGGCCAAATCCCCCCACCCGAAAGTGAGCCTGACCACCCGAGCACGTCACTGCTTTCAAATTTAGGGAACCCTGTGCAGAGCAGAGGCCAAGGAGCCCACCTGGCTCAGTGTGTGCCCACAAAGAAACCCTGCTGTGACCTAATTCCCCAGTGAGGAGGCCCTGGGGAGGTGCTGTCCCCGTCCTAAACCTGTCTCTCCGGCTCCCCACTGCCCCCGGCTCCACCTGCCTGGCTGGATTGCTGGGGCCAGCTCCTGTCCCCAGGGTGACACCCGTTGTTTTGAGCTGCTCTCCCATCTCTGGCATGCTGCTCTTGCTCAGCAAAGCAGGGAAGGGATGGGCACCTCCCTCCCTAGGGTGTCAGCCAAATTAGCTCATCATCATTCAGATTCATCTTTGTTTCTTCAGATTGCTGGTGGAACGGGTTGCAATGATGATGCCACATTTAGCTTCCTGGCCTGTTTAGAGGACGACAGTGCTCCTAAAGATAAGCACATACACGAGCCCTGTCCTCCTTAGTGGCAACTTCTTGCATCGGTGCCACTGGTGCCAGCCCCAAATGGAAAGTGCAAGTACTGGAATTAAAATATTTTGGCTTAATGCAGCATTTTGGAGGCTGAACCAGGCACCTCTAAAACACTTTATCACAACCATAAGCATTGTTTCAGTCCTCCCCACTGCTTTTCTACACCCTCCCTGGAGCGTGGGGGGAGCAGTGGTCTCTTTGCTGGCTTTACTTTCACACCTGGCCCGACCGATACCCCTTGCGCAACCCTCACTGCCCCAGGCACAGAGGGATTGCAGCCACACTGCAATCATAGCCAGCTCTTGCATCACCTGCACGGTGGCCTTCAGTGGTGAAAGAGCAGGAAGTAAAAAGTTGGTTTTTTTTTGTTCTGTTTTAACAACCTGAGTTACACACACACAAACATTCAAACTGGAGCAACATGGGTTTTGCAGGAGAAGCAATTCTGCAAGAGCTTTTTATCTAAGTGTGCGATGGTTCAGAGGTGAAGAGGTTTTTAGACAGAAAACCACAAGTTCTCCAAAACATGCTCTTTCTGGTGTCATTGCCTTCCTTCAGATGAGACCAGGAAAACTCACTGAAATGAAACTTCTGTGTTTGGCCCACCTGGGAAGAGAGGCTGCAGAGCTGCCTGGGAGGCTGTCGCTTGGACATGGGAATGCTAATGCAGGGCTAGGTGAAGGGTCTGGTATGGCTGTGACCCTTCCCAAGAGCCCCCCGTGCCTGACTCCATCCCCCTGCTATGGATCAGCCCCCGACAACCTCCTTGCTTGCTCTCCTTGCTTGGGTGGGCTTGCAGGGGGCACGAGCCCTGCAAACCCTGGCACCAGCCAGTGCTCGGACACTCGCCCCTGGCATGGGCTCAGCGCGTCCCCTCCTGCTCCCGACCTCACCCCTCCGGCCCCTTCTCACCGCGCTGTCACGGTGCTATGCACGGGCAAGGGCGGGGGGGTGGGGGGGGCTGGCGCTGTTTGTGAGAGCTAATCTACAGCACCATGACACGGTGTTTATGAAAGAAGTGATTAACCATGTGGGCCGAGCCCCGCGGCCCAGCGGATCAAGGAAGGTCTGGTCACCAGGTGTGTTCGTGTCGCTGACCTTGCAAAACCAGCTTCCTCGGTGGCCGAAACTGCGGCTGGGGATGAGGAAGAAATCAGGAGCAGCAGTGCTGGGGAGGTGTGCTGGCTGTCAGGTGAAGCACCTCTTCACAACCCCTGTGCACTCTGCGTCAGAGATGCCTGGCAAAGTATTTACCTCCAATCTGTGAATAAGGCACGCTGACAGCCCCAGCTGACGGAGCCAGCCTCGTGCCACAGGTGTGACTCGCTCACGAGACTGACCCGGCGGCAGCAGGCAGGCTGGGACCCGCGGCACGTGCCTGGCTCCAGAGCCGCTCGCCCGTGAGCCCTGAGGACCTCGAGGGCTCTTGGACTTATTTCAGGGAGACTTGCCTACCACATTTCAAAGCCTCCACGCCAAGACCTGGCCCTCCCTATCAGATGCATTTTCTGCCATTGTCTCAGTCCTCATCTTAGGGGGAGGTTTTATTTCCTAATCAGCGGAGCTAATAACCAGAAATCACCAAATCTCGGAAAGACACAGAGCTGTGGGATGCTGGTGCCCAGGTGGAGCCGCAGGCCCAGGCAGGCGGTGCCGTGGGGCACAGGGCTGCCCGTCCCCTGCCCCGAGAGCCGCAGCACCGGGTCACCACGCCGCGCAGTGCGGGGTGAGGCTTCTGCCCCTGAGGTACCACTGCCGGGCAGAGCTTTTACAGTGCTGTAAAGTGCTGAAAAACTGCAGGGATTCCCAGTCAGTGCTGTGAATGGAGCTGAACGCCCTGCCCTGGAGAGGAGCCCTGCCTGCGGGCAGTGCGGGCGGTGAGCTGCGAGCCTGCTCTGTGCTGAGCTGGGGCGACGAGGCCCCCTCAGAGGGGGCGTCCGTCTGCAAGGGGTGCTCAGCTCCATGCCAGGCTGCCCGCGCTGCAGCTGGGGGCCTGGACTGGTTTTGTCTATATTTAGTGCATTTTTCAGATAACCCTCCTGTGCTATTTTTGGGCTGTGTGCTGACTTATGGCCCCTGCTCACTCTCGTGCTCTGATGCATCACAGGTTCCGAGTTTTCAGCATTGTCCAACACCCAAATGTTTTGAAGGGGGTTGAAGAGAAGGCAGATGGGTCTTTGGGTCTTTCTATTAGTACTCAAAAAAAAAAAAAAAAAAAAAAGAGAGAGAGAGAGAGAGAGAAAAAAGAATGTTTTAAGCCCCCTTTCCTTCCTAGGGTTTTCCAGTAGAAATTCAAAGCCTGCCTGGCTCCAATGTCCCCAGGGCTGTCGGTGGGGCTAGGGTCTGGTGCACTGGAGGCGGCTCTGCGGCAGTGCCCCATCCAACAGACAGAAGCGCTGTCCTCGTCACAGCCACTTAAAATGCATTGTGGCATGGCTTTGTATGCTTATTGCATTTAATACCAGTGCAACCAAGATAAATAAATTATCTTTGCTAAAGGTGAAGCAAAAACCTTTCTTCCAAAATGCCATGAAAGGCCTTTGCTGCTTTTCCTCCTTCCAAGGAGACTTTCAGCAGGAGCAGCAGGAACCTGGGCTTCAGGGTGTGGGAGAACAGTACATCTGCTGCTTGGGTGGGTTCGGAACGAAGCTTTTCCTCCACACGCATCACGGAGAGGGCTCTGAGGGCCGCACTGGGGCTTGGCCCCCGTGGGGGCAGCCTTTTAAGGCTGCTGGGGCTGGGCTGGGTGACAGCCTCGCTGGGTGGGAGCTCTCGGCTGGCAGGGCAGGGGTGCCTGCCAAGGCCCAGTGGAAAAGCCTGGGAGCAGAACCCTTCCAAGCAGCCCGTGATGTGCGCTTTTTAAGGTCAGCGCCTTGGAAAGCTCTGTGCTGGGGCAGACCACAGCCCCAGGTGCAAACTGACAGGCACAGATGCTGGGTCACCCTCTCGGGGCCATTAAAGCTCGCTGCCGAGCCAGACCTCTCTGAGGTCTCCAACAGCAGCTGCGGCATGCAAGGCTGTGGGGAGCAGACGCCCAGCGTCACTGGGGGATGGTGCAGTGCTGCTGCAAGAAGAGACACGGACATGCCCCAGGCATGAGCACTGCCGGTTCAGCCCAGCACTGAGCCCTGGGATGATGAACCCAGGCAGATCCAGGCCAAGCAAACACTGCTCATGTGCTTCAGCCATGCCTTGTGCTTGATCTGCAGCCAGGATGCGGATGGACTGTGACAGTCAGCGACCCACACCACGGTCAGGGGCTGGATGTATTTGTTTAAAAACTCCTGTATGTGTGAAAGCTCTTGGGATGGTGCCCAGACAGCAAAGACTCGCCCCTGTCCTCTGGTACCCTCCAGTCCGGAGCCCCATCACCAATGTCACTGTGACCCTGCCTCCCCTTCCAGCTCCCCACAGAGAGGTGCTGAGGTTCTGCCTGGCCTCACTCATCTGGGGGAGGGCTTTTGAAAGGCTTGGGAGGCCGCCAGGGCTTTTGGTCCTCTGCCAGCAAGCTCCATGGTGTCAATTCCCTCCCCATCCCTGCAGTAACACAAGCTGTGCCCGGCAGGGCCGGCCCAGGGCTGGCAGCACCCAGGCACCCAGGAAAGGCCAGCGCTGTCCCCAGACAGGACAAAGGTGAGAGACGAGACTGGGACTCAGCCCTCCTGCTGAGCGTCCTTCATTTGTCCCAACCCCTCTGAGACCTGTGGGTGTCGCAGCCCTGCGACTGTCAGCTCTTGTCAGGCACAAGCTCCACCGTGCTGGGGTGGGACATTTCTCAATGGTGGCCCTGATGTGGCCGTGCCCCGTGGTGCTACTGCTCCACTGCCTTCATGCAGCCTTGGGACAACCCTGGAAGCACAAATGGCCCTGGGAGCACAGAGGACGGAGCAGAGTGGCCGTGCCGCAGGAGGCTGCACTCCCTGGCACTGCAGCACATGGCCGTGCTGCTCTGTGGGTGCCAGCCCCATCTGGGATGTGGCCCCGGCTTTCTCACCATGGTTGAGCTGCTGAGGTGGGCGTGGGGAGGGTGGGGTAGGGGAATGGCCGGAGCAGGGATGCACACTTATAAAAGCTCGGAGGAACACCCAGGAATCCGTTCCTATCATCTCAGCAGAAAGTCAGACTGCAGTTTATGAGAAGACTTTAGTGTTCCCTTCCTCCCCTCAGTATAGCAAAACCTGCTTGGGGCAGGACATTTATAGCTGCCCTCCTGTACTGGGAGTTCTCTTGGCTTTAAGCCCTGGGTGGCACTGGGAGCACGGCCACATTTCTGTGAGCAGCAGGCAGAGGAGATCTCCTGTCCTGGTGTCCCTCTGTCTCTGTGGGTAGCTGTGCTGTTAGGCTCCGAAGACTTTGCTCAGTGCTAGCATAAGGCCTTTACTGCAGCCACAGAAGCTCAACGAGGAAAGTCCCAACAAGGGGAGCTTGCTCCAGGCTCACCATCGGCTCCCCAGGTCCCTCCCCCACTTTTCACACCTGGCCACACAATCTTGATCAAGAAGCACGTAAAGAGCTGCTAAACAGGGTCCCCAGACCAAAGCCCTCTGCATGAAGAGAACCTCACTGACCAGCTCGCGGGCAGCACGTAGAAAAATTGCCCCATGTCTGCTCCGTCCTTCACTTGTTGCCCACAGACAGCAGCTGCCCCGTGTGTTGCAGGCTGAAGGTGGTATGGAAATAGCGAAGGTGAAGTCACTGCAAGGACAGACATCAACACGGCTGAGGAGTCTGGGCGCTGCCTGGAACAGATCCTCCCAGTTTGTTATTTAAAGATCAGGGTTGATCTGAGCGCTGGATAAACATCCCTTGTTCCAGGGACCTGCTGCAGCACCAGCCCTGTAGAGTGCAGGAAAGTCACCACTGAGGAAGAGACAGCAGAGCAGCACCGATGCTGGTGGCAGGGCCAGGGCAGCTGAGCGCAGTGCGGGCACCCCAAAGCCAGCCCACATCCCCCCCTCGCAGGCACCTCAGGGCCCCCTCTCCTTGCACAGGGGGACAAAAACAGCCTCTGGGCAGAAAACTCATCGCTGGGGGGTGGGGGTCAGCGCTCCCTGTTTTACTCAGGCTCTCCAGGTGAGGATGCCCATGGTGGTTTTGGCCACACAGTGGGAATGGGAGAGCACCAGGGGAGCGGGTGATCCAGAATGCCCGAGGGAACAGCTTTGTGTCCATGCCAGAGCTGGGCCATGGCACCACAGCACCACGGTGGCGGCCAGAGCAGTGTCCCCTGTGGACAGCAGCTGCTGGGGAAGGCGCGGTGTGGCTGTGTGCTGGGGGGTGTAGGGCCAAAGGGAAGGGGCAAGCCTGGATCACACCAGCAAAGTGAACTGCTGCTGCGGGACATACCGCTCGGCCCACGCTCAGCCCTCACCAAGCAGGCAAGGCTGGGCATGCACTGAAGAGCGATTTCCCCACCTTTAATTCTCTCAGCCCTAGGAGCAGAAGACCGAGGTTTCATTTTATTTGCTCTTAACTGTCCTGGCTTGAATTTGAGTGTAGGTAGTTCCTGCCTCCTGTGACAGCGAGTGATTTAAAATAAACGGGTGCACACCGGTGAGCAGGCTGAGCTGACGGATGGGCCAGCATGCTCTCGGTGCCCGCCACAAGCACGCGGGTGCTGCTGCCAAGAGGCGTCCTCCGCGAGCACTGCTGCCGCGCGTCCTGGCCCAGAGGCACTCGCTCCTCAGTGTGAGTGCCTCTCGGTCACAGCCCCAGGGCTCCAGCTTGGACAGGCAAGCCACAAGCAAATCCATGCCGAAATTCCAGCAGGGCAGCCTGGCCAGGTGGCCGGGGCTTTGGTTTTTGTTCGACTCAGCCCAGTTCTTCACTCCTGCCTTGTTAGGACCAAGCTTCCCCTGCCTGGCTGGGTCCAGCTCAGCTCAGCGCCGCTCTCCAGCTTGACCAGCATCCAAAGCCTCATCGTGCACAAAACAAATATGTGGCTAGAGTCAAAAGAGCTGGAAACCCTCTTCTGCACCAGCTGATGGTTGCAGGTTGCTGGATTGACCCAGCCTGGAGGTGCAGAGGCAGCCCCGTGGAATCCTGGCCTGACCTGCCCTTGCCCAGTGGCTGCAGCGCAGCACGGCCAGGCTGGGACCCTGCCCAGGGACAGCTTGGCAGGATTTGGCCCTGACATTAAAGAGGCCCAACAGGGCGGGCAGGGGCCTGGCACCCAGGTGGGCCAGGACGCGGGGCTCCTGTCCCCAAGTACAGTACGTCCTGGAGCTGCTGCACTTCACCGGGTGGCTCCTTAGGGAGGGATGGCCACCTCCTGCACTCAGGCTGTGGGCACCAGGGGCATGGCTCCCTTTCCCACAGGGACGGCAGCCTGCAGCTCCAGTGGCGCCTTCCAGGCTGGGAAATGTCAGCAGCACGGCTCTGGTTGCAGGTGGCTCTGGCCCTCGTCACCTCTGATGCTACTTTGTGACACAGAGCTGGGTGGCCTGAGAGCTCCCCCTCGGCCATGTCCTCCCAGTTCTCCCCAGGAGCTAGGACCTGGGAAGGCAAAATTTTCCAGCTACTTACTACCACCCAAAATGATTTTACCAAGGCTGGAGGGAAAATATTGCTCGCTTTCCCTCCGGGCTGCTGCTGTTACCAACCCACCTTCCCTGGACAAGCGCCAGTGCAGCCATCGGACACCCCATCCGTGCAGGCAGCGCCCCTGGCTGAGGCACATGCCCCAAAACTGCCCCGGGGAGAATTGCTGGGCTCATCGTGACAGCTCCCGTTTCCTCCTGTCCCAAAGCCAAGCAAGAAGCCAGTAGAAAACAAGACATCAATCAAACAGGCACTGAGTCAGAGAGCTCCCGGCCAGGGTCAGGCGGGGATGCTCGCGGGGACGTCCTGGCAGGGGGTGTGCTGGGCGCTCTGCAGCCTCCCTGGCTGGGAGAGAAACCCCACCATGGGCCGTGCGGGTGCAGAAGGCAGCCAGCACATCCCCCTTGGCTGCCCTGGAGCACCTGCCTCTCTGGGCAGCCTCCCAGGGCCCAAATCTTTTGCAATCCTTGTTTCAAAAGATGTTTTGTCACTGCCTGGCAGAAAGCTGGTGACCTCTCACACAAATGAATATGGGGACAATTGACCCAAACTCCAAATACAGAGCAAGTCTTTTTTTTTTTTTTTCTTTCCCAGAGAAGTGTAAATATAACACCCAGATTTATTTCCGGTGAGTTCACCAGCTGATGTTGGGCATTTTCTGAGTGCTCTCACAGTTATTTGCTGTAGGCAAACTTCTTCACTACTGGAAACCCATGCTTAGAGTCTGCAGCAGCCCCACGCCCTGGGCTGCAGCTCTGAACACCCTGGACTGTCCCCATCCCAGGTGATAGGCAGCTCCCTGGGGACAAATGTGCAGTACGAAGCCTGCCTGCCTGCTGCTGCACCCGGGGCAGAGCTTTCCCACATCCTCAGGTGCCACGTGGGCCGTAGGCAAATCAGTGGAATAGGTAGGTTTCTCGGGGCTGCAGGGCTGTGGTTGTCCCATGGCTGTGATCGCTGGGAGGTGGCATCTGTCCCCTCCACCCCTCAGCCCCTTGCTCAGGCTGGGGTCTTGTGTCCAGCCCCAGGAACAGCCTGAGGTGTCCCCGGGGAAGGATCCACCCTCAGCCTTGAAATAATGATAGGTTCCACGTGGCCGGCTCCTTGCAGAGCCAAGGATGCTCAGAGGGGGCTGGGCAGGAGGGTGGGGGCGTCTGTGCCCACCATGGGCTGGGAGCTGATGCCAGCAGCAGGAGGAAGCTGCAAAGCCCAGAGCTGGCAGCAGCAGGGCCCCGGTCACCAGGGAGCACGTGAGCAAAGGCCATAACAGCTTCAAGCTAATGAGCTCCGAGGCCACGCTGTGTCTATACGGTCCTGGGTCCAGCAAGGGCTGTGTCCAATGCTTGCTCTGCAGGTGTCAGCCTGGCCTGGCACGGGCGGGCTTCCCTGGCAGCACCCGTTTGATGCCAGCGGAGAGGAGAAGGGAGCAGGGAGGAGACAGCTCTGCTCTCCATGCTGCAGAGCTGTGCGGACCTGGGATGGAGCTCACCTGGGGCAACCAGGTCTTGGGCACGGTGGTGGGACAGATGTCTGCTGGGCCACAAAACCCTAGCAAGGCTCTCCTGAGATTCCTCACAGCTGGGAGTTTTGCCCATTCGAGGGGAATTTTGAGAAGAGTGAGCAGAGGCAGAGCCCCCACCCACGGCCAGCACACCTCCTGTTCTGGGGCTGCATCTTGAGGGGCCAGAGAAAAAGTGAAGAAAGCAAGGAGGACTTCTAATGTTGTAAAACTGTGTGTTCTGTCTTTCCTTGGTCCAGGAGACAGAAAAACAGCTTTTCCCAAGGTCTCCCAAGAAACCCCATCCCAAGAGACAGCAGCATGGAAACACTGAGGAGCTGAAGCAGGAGACACCCTGACGTCTGAGGTGCGGGTGACAGTGACACCTCCTAGACCATTTCAGAGGGGGACAGGGAATGGATCAGTGGTCAAAGCGGAAGCTTTTCCTTTAGCCTGACCCCAAGTGGCAGGAGGGATGGATGGGAGCCATGCTTCCCTGGCACACCCATGGCTCATGCTCGCAGCCCAGGGGTGACCTGTGGCTGGGGGCTCCTTCTGGAAAGGGAGGAAGAGCAACTTCAGCTCAGTTTCTTTTCCTTTTCCTTTTCCTTTTCCTTTTCTCTGTTCTGTTGCACAGACTGTGTGTTTTAAGCATTGTCTCTGTGCATGGCTTCATTAACGATTCCTCCCAGCCCCAAAATGATGAGCATGCAACTCGCAAAAAGGCAGCAAGCCATGTGACTCCAACCGATCCACAGGCATGTCGGAGCTGCAAGGTCTCAAACTTACTTTTGACCTATAACCCCAGGCCAGAGGGCACGGTTATGAAATGCTTCTCCACGGTGCTCAGCAGTTGCCTGTGTGACCCTGTCATCAGCCAGGGAAATGACTGGGGCAACGCTCACGGGGACGAGGGGAGCCTCATGTCCCAGATGCCAGGACAAGCACCTGGCCAGGCTGCGGCGGGGCGGCCTCAGGACGCTGCAGGGACGCGGGGCCGCTGGAGGGACGCCTGTGCTCAGCCCACCCCGCTGCTGCTGACACGGCCCTGGAGGGCTTTGCAAAGATCCAGTCCCGTTACCCTCTCCCAGACTCTTTGTTTCTTCGAGTTTTGGGTAGCTGGGCGCAGCATCCTGTTTTTAGTAAAGGCCGGGGAAATGCTGAGAGCCCTGGCTGAGCTGCGTGCCGGCCGTTGGGTGTCAGCGCTGAAACAAAGCACCTGCGTTCCGTGCCGGCTCTGCGCCCCGCCGGCAGCTTTCGGTGCCGCTCCTCCAAACCGCGCCGGCGAAGCAGAAGCCGAGCCGGCCATCATCCTGTTTTCAGCGGTCACCCGGCTGCCCGGAGCGCCACCGGTTACACCCAGCCCAGCGGCGCCCGGTCCCGTGCCGCCACGTGCCGAGCCGCGGCCCCGCGGGCAGGAAACCTGCAGGCACCCGCCGGGCGCTGCCGCCGGCCCCGTGCCCGCCTGCGGCAGCGGGACCGGGCCGCGGCACGGCCGGCTCACCCCGCTGGCGGGGCGGGTGGCCCTGCCTCCCGGCTGCCGCACGGCCAGGGGAACGGAAAACAACCGGGCTTCCCGTGCAGCTCGCTGCAGGCCGGCGCCGGGCGGCGGAGCTGGGTGCTCGCAGCTTGGGGGGGGGGGGGGGGGGGAAGGGGGGCGGCGGGGCCGGGAACATCTCCGGTCCCGGCGGGGCCGGGCAGGGGCGGCCCGCCCGGGCGGCCCTTCGGGGGACGGGACGGGAGGGTTTGTCCCGGGGTAAGCTCAAGCCTAGCAAGACTCGTTCCGGGGCGTTTATTTACGGCCGCTCCCGTAAATAGGGTAGCAGCAGGGTTAAGGGATAATTTCTATTCTCGGCTGCGGCCGGCGGGAGCCGTACCGCGGCCCCTCCGGTGAGAGCCGCACCGACACGGGCGGCGGGGTGAGGCCCCGCGGGGCTCCTCCTCGGGCAGGGACGACCCCCCCAAGGGCCACGGAGCCCCTCGAGCTGCGCCCGCGGCACCGAGCTGGAAGCGGCCGGCTCGGCCCGGGGCTGCCGGACGGACCCGGGGAGCTCCGCCGCAGCTCGGCCCGCCGAGCACGGCCGAGCCGCGCGGGGCTCGGGCTCCGGAGCCGCCCCGCCGCTGAGCGGGATCCCGGCGGCCGCGGGCAGCCCCCGCTCCCGCCCCGCCGCCGGGACCCCCGGGCCCCGCCCCGCCCCCCGCGCGGCCCCGCCTCCCATTGGCCGGCGGGCGGGGGCGGGCGGGCCGCTTTGTGACGTCACGATCAGCTGTCGGGAGGTCCCGATTTGTGCGGGGCAGCGGCGGGCGCGGCGCAGAACCGCGCGGTGCGCGCCCCCGCCCTGCCTCCGGCCCCGCCAGCCTCCCGACCGCGATACCGGCAAGGTGAGTGCGGGATGCGGCGGCTCTGCGGGGGGCGGGCAGGGGGGCGGCTCGCCGCCGGGCCGCCGGTGCCTGGGAGCGGCGGGGCAGGGCTCGGCTCGGCTCGGTCCGACCGGCACCGGGACCCTTCCCCCCGGCGGGGCGCCGGGCGGGCTGCGGGCGGAGGGCTGTGGTTCCGCTGGGCACGGACCCGCTCGGGAACCGGGGCGCGGCGGCGGCCGCGGGGAGCCTTTGTTCGCCCGCGGCGGGGCCGTGCCGGGCCGGGTCAGGTCAGCGCGGCGGGGCCGGGCCGGGCCGCGCGCCCCCCCCTTCCCCCCCCCCCCGCCCGTTGTTTGTTTCTGCACCGCCGCGCTCGGAGCCGGGCCGCCCGCGGCCCCCATTGGCTGCGGCGCGCTGGAAGGCCGCGGTGACGTCACCTCATTTGCATATGACATTGGACGTCACGAGCCCCCCCCCCCTCCGCGCTGTCCTGCCGCGACCCCGGCCCCGGCCCCGGCCCCGGCCCCGGGCGGGGCGGGGGGGCGCGGAGCGGGGCTGCGCTGCCCGGGGCCGTGCGGCCGCTCCGCTCCCGTGGCCCCGGCCCCGGCCCCGTGCGGGGCTCCCCGAGCGACCCGGAGCCGTGGCAGCGGCTCCCGCGGGCCCGTGGCGCAGCGCCCTTGGCGGAGGCGGTTGGGTCAGGAGGGCGGCCTGGGGAAGGGAAGGGAAGGGGGGGCCGGTCCCGAGGCCGCCTGCCCCCGGCCGTCCCGCTCCCGGAGAGCTGCCCGCTGCCACCGCAGCGCGCCTTGCTCACGTCCCGGGGGCCGTTGGGGATAAAGGGGCGTCGGGGCTTTCGCGGTGGTCGCCGAGCTCAGAAGCCCGCGCAGAGG
This sequence comes from Anser cygnoides, assembly GCF_040182565.1. NCBI lineage: Eukaryota > Metazoa > Chordata > Aves > Anseriformes > Anatidae > Anser > Anser cygnoides. Next base: position 15,719,205 of record NC_089888.1, read on the forward strand.
TGCGGGGGCCCCAGGCGCGCAGCAGCAGTGCCCGGTGCTGGCAGCGGGCACCAGCGAGCGCTGAGCTGGGCAGGTGCCAGGTGTGGGCACGGACTTGGCCAGCGCCTTGCCGTGACACCGAGCCACTGCAGGAACAGGCGCTGGGCGCCAGTGTAGGACAGCACTGCACCTTTGTTCCCACCAGGCTTAGGCTATGCAGTGCCAAGAACTCTTTTTTTTTTTTTTTCCCCTCTAGAATAAATATTTCCTCTCCTCTTTTAATTCCCCAAAAAGAACACTGATATTTCTGTTCTACCTCACTGTCACTGTTAGGAATCTGTTGCATCAACCCGCGCTTGTCTGGCTGGATGCAAAAGGAAAAAGTGCAGGGGAAGCTTTTCTGTCAAGAATAAACCAATATCACCTGCTCAGAGCAAGACTGGAAAAACCTGGGGTGTGAACTCTTGTCTCAGAGCTTCTTAGGGCGAATTGCTCAGCAGGGCTTGCCTGGCCCCATGTGGCCCCAGGCAGGCTCAGGACAGATGCCAAGGTGAGCCCAGGGTGCCAAAGTCCACCCTTCCCGTCAGCACTGGGCCTCCTGCAACGTACCAAGGGTGTGATGCTGGGACTGCTTGCCTCCCAGCGTGTGCCCCCAGCGATGTTTTACACAGTGCATCTCAGAGAGGAAACATCTGGATTCCTTGCATTTCGTAGGACTGCTCACAGCAAATCTAAAAATTCCTGCTGGCTCGGCTGCTGGCAGGCTTTCCAGGGCTCTGTGTGCGATGGCATTAGATGGCAGCAGATGAGGTTTGTCCTTGGGGCAGTGACCTTCCCTGCAGCAGCAGCACAGGGACCCCGCGCGGCTGGCACCGGAGTGGATGTCTTGGCACTTGCAGGGATTGCCTCAGCATGGGTGTTTTGTTGTCTCTGGAGTCTTGCTTAGTTTGGATGCTGAAATGACTTGGTTGGTGTGATCCAAGCCAAAAGGGTTGTCTCCAATTAGTAAGGAAAGTTTCATGTCAGAGTTTTCTTTCTCCAGGCTTTTCTTGTTGCTCTCTGCCTTCTTTTCCCCCCTCCCTTTGCTGTTGCTCCGTTCGAGCAAGCAGAGGAGACCCTGCTGTGAATCAGCCTCTGGCAGGATAGAGACTCATAAATGCGGCTGCTGCTAAAGCAAACGGGCAAACAGGAGCTGTGCCGCGGGTGTGACACAGGGACAGCCCTGTAGAGCCATCCTGGGCAAGCCTGTGGCAGGTCGGGTCCCTGCCCTGCCTTGGAGGGATGGGGGGCAGAGCGGGGATGCCTCATCACCCCCTCCTGGGGCGCTAAGCGGGGGCATCCCCGCTCCCTTCTCTCTGTGTCTCAGTGCTGGGTTTAGGGTTTTGGTACATGCTGCGCGGAGAGAGCAGCCTGGGAAGTGCTTGACTAGTTTAGGTAAAGTGAACTGAAAATAACATTTCCCACGTGTGCTGGAGGCACACACCTGATTCATACCTCCGCCACGATGACTGCTCAGAGCATTCTTAGCCCTGCTGAGGAAGGACCGTTTCTGCCGTTTGTCATCAGCATCCCTCCTGCTGTGGGGTGTTTGTGGGAAGTTTCAAGGAGCCCAGTGTTGTTTCCAGGCGGAGCAGCTGCTGGTGTTGCAGCCTGGAGCTGCCAGTCCTTGTGAGGCTGAGGCTGCCGCGGGCTCCTCGCGCACCTCAGGGCTGCGCTGCCATTCCTCCCACCTATTCTTAGCTCCTGGGGTTATTCGTAGGGACGGTGACTCAGGAAGCTAATTATTGTGTAGAGGTTTGGGGGGGGGGGGATGGGAACAACTAAATGCAGTATAATTTCCATACTCCTACTTTAATGTGTATTATTTAATACCCTCCAGCAAGTTCTAAAAGGCTGTAGCTGTTGGGCTTTCTGGGAGGGCTGGGCTGCTTGGGAAACTCCTCTGTCCCCAAGTGCATGTCCCTTGCAGGCATTCCCCACTTGCTGGCAGTAGCCTGGGATGGGGTTGGTGCACCAAGCTGGAAGCCTGGGATGGGGGCAGCTGTCCCCGTGGCAGAGGATGAGGGATGTCACCACAGCACGGGTTGCTGGGGCAGGGGAGCCCAGTGGCGAGGGCAGTGTCCCTCGGTGCTTGGCCTGGTGATGTCTGTGGGGTGCCCTGGGGTGGTGCGGGACCCTCCTGCTGTCACGGTGCAGCTGGTCACGGCCAGCCCCGGAGCCTTTCACCACATCAGGACCCAGGAGAGCTGCCCCTCTGTGACAAGGACACGGAGCTGAGGGCTTCGGTGGATTGCAAGGAGGGTCTGGAGGGGACCAAGGACTCCGTGCTGGTCATGCTGGCTTGGAGCTGCTCCCTTTTACAGCGGAGGGGAGGTGAACAGCCTGATCCTGCCTCTTTAACACAGTGTACAAGCAGACAGTATAACCTGAGTGTGAGGATTAAAGATCCCCGGGGCGGAGAACCTGCTTCCTGCTCAGGGTGGACTCTGAGAAGTGTTGTGCTGCCCCTTGTTGAGCTGTTGGATATGGCCGTGTTCCTGCTGCGGTGCAGGCAAGGCAAGCTTGCTTCACACCCAGGGCTGATCCTGCCCACAGAGCCCAGCCCTGGCCGTTGCTGAAGGATGCTCCTCTTGCGGAGGCCCCGAGGCTGGGGGTTGCCCCCCCAAGCCCACTGCGGAGGCCCTGGCTGCTCTCAGCAATGAGTTTGCCCAAGCGTGGGAAGGCCCCCCCCCGGCAGCAGGGGGTTCTCGTGGGGCAGCTGGGGTAGCTGGTGGTGTGCATACGCTGCCTGGGGCAGGACCCTTGAAGTGATCCATCTTTTGCCCCTGGGGGAGCTTTCCCTCTTTCCTGCTGCTCTGGCAGCTGCTTGTGAGCCCCCTCCCCTCCCTTCTGCCCGGTGCAGTGGGAGGTGGGCCCGGGTCGGTGCCGTGGGCCCGGGTCGGTGCCAGGGCAGGATGGCCCCTGCCTTGTTGTGGGGGTGGGATCTGCCGATGGAAGTGTTGTCTCAGGGTTTTTAGAAAAAGAAGCCAAATTTGGGGTGGGGTGTCAATTGAAACTAATAGTATCCACTGTGCCTTTAGGAAAGGGAACTTACCTATGAGTTAGGGTAAGCATCTGCGGAGCCCAGATGCTTCGGCCCCTGGCTCTCCTGGTGGCAGCCGTGGTGCTTTGGGCCCGGTCTCCTGAAGAGGCCTGGAGGGACGGAAGGAGGAGCACGTTTCCTGAAGTCTTTGCTGTTGTCCAGCGAAGGCAGCTGTCAGGTTTAAACAATACAAATAAAAGCCAAGACTTTCTGCTCTCTGTTATGACTGTAATTTATCCTGAGCTCAAAGCTCAGCTTTGAGCCTGCTGGAGAGGAGTTTCTTGTCCGGGCCCTCTCCCAGCCACCGGCATCCCCCTGCCGCAGCCTCTGGTCCCCAGGTTCCCTGCCGAGCTGTGGTGTGTGTGCCTGGGGAAAAGACGCAGGCAGACCCCTCAAGCCAGGAGTGCTTCCAGCAGACCTCAAGGCGGGTGGGGGACAGCGCCCCTGCCTCCCCCAGGCCCCAGGAGCCATGGTCCTGGGAGCCAGCCTGGTCCCACAGAGGGGAGAGCGTGGCCATGGCCGGCAAAGGGGAGAGCCCAGCAAGCATATCAAGCCCTTGTTTATGGTTTCTGTTTTTTTTCCTAATTTTTATTGGTAGGATTTAATGCTCCAGGGAAAGGGGCTGCCCCAATAGCTTTGTGGGGAGTGCGTGAATGGATGATGCTTGAAGTGCTGTGGCTTTGCTGCGGTCAGGGTTTTGGGGATGAGAGCTGCCGTGGCTGTGCCTGCAGCCAGAGCAGATGCCTGGGATGTGCCTCAGTGCCCCAAACCCCTCTGCTCAGTACTGCGGGGGGAACACTTCTAGAACAAGTAGTGGGGAATCCTTGATGACTTTATGGCAAGAGATGGCTTGAGCATGCTGTGAGCAAGGCATCCTGCCTGGACCTGGCTTGCTCAGCCACTGCCACTTCTCGGGTGCTGGTGAAGGGGTGAATCACGGCAGTAGAGATGCAGGATGAGCCCCAGAGTCTAGGGGGATCCCATCATCCTCAAGGTTCCTTTTTTTTTTTTTTTTTTTGCCTTGTGGAGCAGGCATTAGATCTCCTGTGCATCTGCGAGCAAGAAGCCAAAATACATGGCAATCCCAGAACAAGTAAATACAAGCGTGCCAGAGCTCTGGAGCAGGAGCAAGCACCTGGACTCACTGCACATACCTGCCGTGAGCCTGCCTGGTGCTGCAGGGGCTGGGTTGCACCGGCTGCGCGGTGGTACCGAGCCCCCCTCGCTCCCCCCAGAGTTGCCCAGGGACTGTACTGGGTCCCTGCTCTCGCTGACCAGCTTGTAGCAAACATGGGGACCCCTGTTTAGCTCTGAAGCCAGATGCACTGAGGATGTCCTGTCCCCAGACCGGCAGCTCTGCAGATCCCATGGATTCACCACCTTCCTCACAGAGCTGCCAGCTGGGCTTTGCCCTCGGTGTGCCGAGCAGGACCTTGTGCAGTTAGCCTGGTCAGGGGCTCTGCCTTTCCCCACATCCCACCCTTGCTGGCATTTTAATGCCCTTTTATGTCTCTGGACCAAATGCAATTTCTCTGCACGATTAATACTCTGTGCCTTGTGTCTGCCATCTGTGCGTGGCTTTCCAAAAGCTTTGCAGACATTGATGAAATGGGAGTCCTGACCTCCCACAAGCTGCAGGGAATTTTTCCCCAGTGGTAAAACTGGCACAGTAATGTAGCCTGGTTGGAGAAGAGCCTTGCCCACGACACATACCCAAGGTCGTAGGTCTGCCTCTCAGAGGGACAGCTGTGGGTGCATGCGGCACATGTGGTGAGCGAGCAGTGGCTGTGCTGGAAATGCCCCATCGCCCCTGTCGGGAAGGGGACAGGCACAAGACAGCTGTCCCTGTCCCCCTTGCACTTAGCTGGGTTTCTGCCCCACGGTGCTGGGCTGTGATCTTGGAGAACCTCGCTGGTACAGAAACATGGTCTGGTCTTGGGGCATTGCTGAAAAGTCCCAGTGATGCCACATGTGACAGTGTCACCTGCCAGAGCTGGAACTGCGTGTGGCTGCTTTACAAGAGCACCTCTGCAAGTGCACACAGAGGAAATAACAGTGACAGCTTTCAGAATTACACCAATGTAAAAGAGGTATCAGCACAGAGTTCTCGAGCCCGACTCCAATCAGCACACATTACTAATAGAAAGAAAAATCAAATGAAAGGCTCCCCTGCTGCTTCCCAGCTTCCAGCTGCAGTTTTGGTCTGTGGCCCATCCTGAACAGCTTCTTGGAGAGCAGCTTGGGGCAGGCAGGGGTGCTGGCACGGCTGGCTGGCAGTGCTGGTGCCTCTGTCCTCTTGTGAGGTGTGCATTTAGCATCCTGCTAAGAGTGGATTTTAGGGCCCAACCCCTCTTGCACTGCAGCAATCGCCCTGGCTCATGCCAGGTCTTCAGACACAGCATCATCCTCACCCTGTTCCTTGCCTGTCCCACGGAGATTCGTGCCACAGCCTGCGTGCGGTGATGGGGGAACCGGTGCTGGCCAGGTCCAGATTTACAGAGAGGGCAGCAGGTCCCAGCCTGACTGCAGGACAGTGCTTGGTGCTGGCCGGGGAGGGGACGCGGTGGTGGTGCGTGCCATGGGGGGCTGGGGCAGGCCAGGGGCTGTGGGCACCCGTCCTGGCACGGTCACGTGTGGCACAGTGCTCTGGGACATGGCAGGGATTGGGGCTGGAACAGCCTTCCTGCTGTCCCCTCCAGCACCACACATCCTACATGTCCAGTCTGAATGCATTTCTCCTTGTTTTCTTTGGTAGGCCTTTGCACTGAAGCTAAGAGAAGAACCTCATAACTGCACTGCACGCCCTTTAACTCAGCTGAGACTTCGTTAGCAGCAAAGCACCCCTGCCCCAAGGAAGGACCTCCAACGCTGTCAAACTCCGTGCCCCTTTGTCTCTCCCTGCATTGAGGCAGGCACTCAGCAGTAGCTTTATTCCTGTCCTGCCCCATCTGACCGCTTCCCACCATGTTCCAGCGTCTCACCAGTCTCTTCTTCAGCGACAGCACCACGCCAGAGGGCCTGGAGGAGCCCAAGCCCTTTGTCTCCGAGGAGGAGGAGGAGGATGGATGGCTTATAATCGATCTTGGAGGTGAGAAAAGCAAGGTTTCACCCTGGTTTCACATAGCTGCTGAAGGGTCTTGTCTTTCCAGCACTGGACAAGCCCTGACAGGCAATAGCAGACCTTGCCTGGGAGCCTTCCTTTTGCTCTCTCGGGAGGTTTCTGCCTTGCCATCAGCAGTGGTGGCCCTCTGGGCTGGCGGGTGGTGCTGCCCCCCGGCTGCTGAGCCCCCAGCACTAGAACAGGATCCTCACACAGCCCCGGGTCAGGAGGTGCCCCTGGGTTTTGGTGCAGTCCCACCTGCTGGAGGCTCACTGGACAGAGCACTGTGGCCTTGGCTGAGCCACAGGCGGGCAGGGGTGATGGGCATGTCCCCTCCACCGCGGCTGGTGCCGTGCCTGGTGCCATCAGCCACGTGGCTCAGTCGGGTGCCCGTCCCCTTGCAGCCAGCTCCAGCTCCGTGCCACACTGGGGTCATCTGAGGCCACCCAGGGGAGCCAATCTCCACTCCAAAAGTTTTTGCAAGGGTTTCTCTTCCCAAAGCATTCCCAGCGCCCTTGCCAGGAGCACTCAGGCGAGGTCCACAGTTGTAATGTACCCGTGGAGCCCCTCGCCTGCTGGGGCTCCCCGCTCCCAGGGACGGCTGGGACCATCCCAGGCCCTTTGACAGCAGCCAGGCAGGTCACATTCCTTGTGCCACGAGGGCTTCTCAAGCTCCATTAAGATCTCTGCGTTGCTATTGTAGGGCCTATGACTCAACCAATTGCAATGATCATTTTGTGACCTTTTGCTTGCAAATTGCACAGCGAACTTACACAAACAAGCCTGTCTGCACTGCAGCCTTTGGGTTGCTGCTCCTTGGTGGCTTCCAGCTGCTTTTACAGCCTCTGGTGAGTCACAGAGCCCCAGCCCAGGAGACACTGGTGGTCCTGCAGGGGCTGGGGCTCGTCTCCCTCCCAGGGACGCCCCTGCCACATGCGCTGAGCAGAGCTGATGGGTGTCATTCATTAGGGATCTGTGCCCCATGCAGTGAGCTAGAAAGAGGACCGGAGCTCAAACATGCCTGGGGCGGGGGACAGGGACACCCTGGTGCCAGCCTGGGAGCCCTGTGGAGAGCTGGTGGAGGCAGGAGGGTGGTGTGGGCAGCTGTGGAGGAGTCCCAGTCCTCTGGGCTCCCTGGTGGTTGTCCTGGGGGTCATAGCAGTGATGCAGGAAGAGATGGGTTGCAAGGAGCTCCCTGCAGCACAGGGCATGCTGTTGCCACACATCAGGGCCAGCTGGCCTCAGTCCTATTGCCAGCAATGGCCACAGTGTGCCCAGAGCATCATGCCAGGAGGAACCACAAGTTTTCTCCAGCAGAGAAATGCTGGGCTGTGCATTGAATCCCTGGGTGAGAGCCCACAGCTGGCTCAGTGGGGATCCAGGGCTGACTTTGTTACTAAAGGCTCCCGTATTTCTAGTTGTCTTTTTTTTTTTTTTTTTGTTTTGTTTTGTTTTTTTTTAATCAAGCAGCCAGGCCCTTGGTGCAGACCCAGCTTTTGGAAGGATGTCTGCATGGACCTGGCACCCCACTGCTAATCCCCACAGGCACCATGGCTGCCTAAGCATTCCCCAGCCAGCAAGGGATCGATTTATTTCAGCCCTTTTTCGGAGCCCTGAGTTATGCAAAGCACTTCAAAACCTCAGCCTCTTGGCTCCAGCCCTGATCCTCCACGTTACGGTGGTGGCAGGCGAGCGCGTCGCAGCCTGGCGCTCCCCCTGCAGCCTCCAGATCTTTGCACCCCCGGCAGGTCTTTGACCCGTGCATTGCAGAACGCACCCGCCCCCCTGGGAGCGATCTGGGTACATTTCTCAGGGCTTAGAGTTCAGGCTGCAAGTCCCCCAGCAACGTGGGAACCCTGTAACAGCACTTGTGACATTAGAAGCCACCTTTGGGGTGGATGGGGACAGATAAGCACACATGGCTCCATGTTGTGGGAGCACACCTGACCCCGGGGGGAGAAGTGTTCAAGCCAGGCTGTCTGTCTGTCTGCAGGCTGACAAATAATCTGCAGCCTGGCATGTCAGCAGCTATTCATAGCCTCGTATCCACTGACCTGAAGAAAGATGCTCTCCTGTCTGCAAGGCTAATTGTGGCCGGCCCTAAGCCCTAGGCTGGAGGAGCTGGGACATGTTAGGTGGTAAACGCCTGCCCCATACTTCGTGCTTCATATTTTTTCTAGCCTGTTTGGGCACTGCAAGCTCACATTCACCTCTGATTTCTCCTGCACCCTCACCCAGCAGCAGAGTCAGACATGTCCATACAGACCTGCACTGAGCCCATGCTGAAGAGAATGGTTCCTCTGACCCCGGGTTGAGCCTGAAGTGGGTCTGGGTTTCGTGGTGAGCGCAGCACCCTGCTGGGCACAGCTGTGGCTCCCGGCATGGGAAAAGCCCTGGCCCGTGTGGCCGGAGGCCAGAGCACGTGGGGGCAGCTCGTGCTCAGCCGGCTGAAAATTGGCCCTGGTGGACTGAAGTCAAAGCCAAAGTGAAAGCTTTCGGTGAAGAGTTTATTCCCCGAGAGAAAGGTCTTTTCCAGGAAAAAGGTGCGCGCCGTGTGTGTGTGCACGTGTGTCTGCTTGGTTCCACACGTGCACAGTGCCGTGTGTGCGCGTGTGAAGGCACACAGTGCAGCGCAGCTGTGTGAGCACCGCAGTTCAGGTGACGTAAGAAAGCTTGCAGACAAAAGCAGTGTGTCTTTCTGGCCAAATTTCTTTCTCCACTTCAAGAAGGAAAAAAATTTCCACCGTAAACCCCAATGGTTGGTAAATCCACCCAGACCGAAACCGTCAACTTGTGCGCTGGGTCAGCGCGAGGGGCATGGCTGCCCTGCTGAGACTCCCCTGGACCCGCGGCAGCGGCGGCGATGCCGTGGGGTGCCTCTCGCACTAACGATGCCCCTTTCTCTCCCCCCCCCCCCCCCCCCACTGTACATGGTGTGTGTGTGTCCCCGCTGCGCCCCGCATGGCTCCGCACCCCGCTCGCTCCCCAGGTGGTGCCGCCCGCCCCGGCGCACAGCGGCGGGCCGGGGCCTGCGGGTGCTCGGTGAGGCCCTGCCTGGTGCCGCCACCTGCCCCGGCCCACGCCCGCAGCCCCGTGCCTGCCCTGCCCGGCCCCTGCTTGATGGACGAGAGTTGGTTTGTCACCCCTCCCCCATGTTTTACTGCAGAGGAGCCCGGCCCCGATGGCGTGGGCAGCAGCCCCATGGAGGACCTGCTCATCGAGCACCCCAGCATGTCTGTCTATGTCACCAGCACCCTCGAGCTGGACGTGGAGGAGCCGCAGGACTCCACTGCTGGGTGAGTGTGGGGCCAAGGACTAGGGCGGCCGCGCATGCCCCGCAGCATTTCACCCGTGCTGCCCAGGGGACCCAGGTGTGGTGGTTTTAAAGTGAAGGAGGGTGGATTGAGGTTGGTTATTAGGAAGAAACTTTTCTCGCTGAGGCACTGGTGCGGGTTGCCCAGAGAAGCTGTGGATGCCCCATTGCTGGAGTTATTCAAGGTCAGGTTGTATGGGGCTTTGAGCAACCTGATCTGGTGAAAGATGTCCCTGCCCACAGCAGGGCTTGGTCTGGGTGATCTCTGAAGGTCACTTCCAACCCAAACCATCCTGTGATTCTGTGACGTCAGTCTCCCCATGTCCCACCTGGCAGGGTGTCCCAGCCAGCACTGTGCAAGGACAGCAGCCTCTGTGCCCCAAAATACTTTGGAAAAGTGACCTTGATGTGCACTGGGTCCACATTAAGGCAGCTGTGGGTGTGGGACCAGCCACGTGAAGCCCTTTCTGTGTGGTTACTGCTGGCACGGACAGCAGTGGCCTCTTTCTCGTCCTCTCCTGGCACATGGCTGTCCACTGAGGATGCTGCGTGTTACCCCACCACCAGTCTGGGGGAGTCTCCTGGACTGGGTTTAAACACGGAGGCTTGCATGTATATGGCACAAGCAAAGTAGCCCCACCAGAAGAGGGTGGCCCCCGGGCACTGGTGCCCCTGAGTCCCTGGTTTCCCCACACAGGGGGGTGCTGCAGACCCCTGCCCCCAGCTCTCCTTCCTGGCTGTCTGCTGGCCTGGGCTGTGAGACCTTTCTCCCTGCCCCACAGTCCAGTGTAACAGGGGTGTTAAACAGAGATGCCCTGGCCTGCCACCTAACAGATGCAAGCAAAATCTGACCCCACTGCCATCTCTTTTCCCAGCCACCCCCCTCCTCCTCCCCCCCGCCCCTTCCTGGGGCCTCAGCCTTTCTGCAGCGTGAGGAGCTCTGCCTTCTCCCCACAGCACCCAGGAAAGCCCTGACCCACCGGTGAGTCCCGGTACCACCATGCCGTGGGTCGCTGCTACCCCCACACCGGCCTTCCAGCACCTCCCCTGTGAGCCCCCTGACGGGGCAGGAAGGCGTCCCCTGGCATTGCAGCCTGCTTATTTACCCAGCCTCACAAGGCAGAATTTGGGGTGATCCTTTGTTTGACCAGGGCACATGATCCCTCCTGGACCTTTCCCTTTGCAAAGTTGTCCTGAGGGTCTCAGTGCCATCTCGAGAGTTTAAGAGAAACCTTAGTGCTGGAGGGTGAAGAAAGGGGCCAAAGAGAGCTAGGAACAGGCAAGGGAACAAATCTGGTTAGGAGCGGGATGGACACGAGGGGGCTGTGGGCTGTGCTTGGCTCCTGCCCACCGGGTTTGAGGGTGCTGGTGGCAATACAGCCACCATGGGGCTGCAGGCAGATCTTGCAGGAGGGTGGGTGAGGGTGGGCTGCTGGTGCGTGGGTGCGATGGCCACGTGGCGGGGGGGGACCAGGCACCACTGGCCGCTGATGGTCCCATCTCTCCGCAGGGAGGTGCCGGAGCCCCGGCTGGAGCGGCACATGCCGCACCACACCACGTCCCTGTCGGTGAAGGCTGCCATCCTGGAGAAGGTCAGCCAGGCACGGCGGGTGCAGCGGGCCAAGCAGCTGGCAGAAAAGCCATGGCTCAGCCAGAAGGCGCTGCAGCGGCAGGACCGGGCCCGACAGCGCCCGGCCCGCCGGGCCCGACAGTATGTGGGGAGCTTCCTCCACCAGCCCTGCCAGCGCCACTGCAACTACTGACCTCGCCAGCGGCCGCCCCGCCGCCACGGCACCTCCCGGCGGGGCTCAGCCTCCCTTCGACACCAGCCCCAGTGCCGCCACTCCGCCTCCCCGCACCCCTCACGTTTCCAGGCCCACGCTGGCATTGCCTCACGCAGCACGGGCCGGGAGAGCGGTGCCGTCCTCTGCCCCATGCCCATCCGTCCACCAGCGTCTGCGCGGGGCAGTGGTGCCCCCTGTGAAATCGCCCCGTTCCAAAATTCATGGAGAAGCCTGTTCTTTTGTGTCCTGAAGAGCCTGTGACATCAGTGCCTTTCTTTATGACATCATACTCCTCCACGTAAACAGACTGTGATGTCACAAGCGGATACCAAGTGGAAGTGCAAAGAGGAACAAAGCAACGAGGTTTGGTATTTTTAGGAAAATATCATCAATGACACTAAATAATGCTTCCTCCCCCACACCTCCACCCCTCCTGGTGTCTCAGACCAGAGCAGAGATGGGACCCTGCTGTCGCCGCACGCTGGTGACATTGCTGCTAGGGCCCGATCTTGTCCCTTCTCAGCGTGGCCCCCACGGCACCGCACTGCCCTGCTCCAGCCCCAGGCCTGGCAGTGCCTGTGATGCTCTCAGCAGGTGGCCTTGGTGGCTCCAGCACAGGTAAAACCAGCAAACCCCACCCCAGCCGAAATTTCTTAATTGTACTTTTACCACAATAATACAAAAACCCCACTGCCGTTCCCAAAAGAAAGCCAGGCAGGTCTCGGTGTTTTGTGTTTTTAAAGACAACATTACAAGAAATCTCAGGAAACAAAGCACTGACCCAGGAGCTGTTTGAGCACCACTGTGGAGAGCATGGTCTGCAGGGAAGTGGCGTCAGCGTGGGGATGTTGTTGGGGTCACCACAACCTTCAGCAAGTGTTGGTCCCACCAAGCTGCTGGCCACGAGCAAGCCTCAAGGTTGTGTGCTCCTCCTGGAGCCACTCACCTGCGCTGGCTGTACCCACATAACACGTTTAGACATACATACGGATGTGTACATGTCTGTATGTTTATATGCACTTGGATGAGGCACTGTTTGAGCCAAGGAACATCGCCTGCCCTGCATCACTCCCTGGAGGAGAGCAGAGAAGGGGACTTGCGCAGCCACCCTGAGGTGGTGGAAGCACGTTGGAGCTAGTGGTGAGAGGATGTGAAATGAGAGCAGCGAGGTCAGGTGTGAGCAAGAGGCCAGGGGAAGAGGCTGAACTGAGGGCGAGGATGGAAACAGAGTGGCTGTGACATGCGAGCTCATGCGGAGCTGGTACCATGGCCCTGGCTGTGGTGAGAGCAAGACCAGGGCTGGCACTGCCACTGGACTGCAGTCACACAGGGAACTCCCCATCTGGCCCCACCAACAATCGCATATTTCACACGACGGGCCAAATTCAGTCGTGGGCAATGCTGATTTTTAATGCTGCTGCACCCAGGCTGCTCCAGGGAGCAAGCACCCCACTGGGGAGTCTGCCCTTCAGCTTTGTTAACACCCATAACATCAGTGTCTGAACTGGTTTTAAGTCACTGTGGTAGGTCCAACCTTGGACTGTTGATTTTTTATTTTTTATTTTTTTCTAATGAGAGGAAAAAAACACCCACAAGCCCTTCTGTAACTACCAGCCTCCTGGATCTGTGACTGAGAAACCTGGACCTCACGGGAAGTGGCTGATACTGTTTGCCTGCAGAGTGTATCTTTAGCTCTGATGACACAGCATTCCCAAAAGCACAGAAAGAATGAAAATTTATTTCAAATATCTATTTTAAGCCACATGTCAGAGCCTCTCAGTTTCAATTCTTCCAGGCCAGTTTCTTGTTCAAGTCCTGCTGGGACGGTGCAGAGGCCTGCAACGCTCATCACATGCACACGGCGACAGCTGCCATGCTGCCGATAAAAGGCGCGGGCAGCGACAGCGGCCGACAGGCCCTGTGCCAGGCACAACGCCGGCCATATCCTGCACCTGCAGCCAGTACCTGCTCCAGGACTGGCGCCTGCACCACAGTCCCATTTCTAACAGAAACCCCCATTTCAAATTCTGCTTTCTAATTTCAATAAAAGGCACAGTAAAAGCTTCCCAGGCAGAAAACGGGCTGTTCTGTTCCACTGCTTTTTCAGCCTTTCTGATAAATCCGGAGGTAGCAGAGCTTATCTTCACAGCCGAGATGAACGAGCTGGGGAGCCCGGTGCTCCCTCGGGCCTTCCTCATCCCCCTGCCTCTCGCTGGGCACCGTTGCAGCAGAGCCGTGAGGCTGCGCTGAGCGCACCATCGCCTGGCAGACCGGATGCGCGATTTCATTTCTCCGCCAGAGACTGATGACTCCTTGACTCCAGGGGAAAGTTTACATCCTTTGGCTTCCTTGGCTTCACGTTAAATGCCTTCTTATTTCTAAAGTGATCCCTGAGACAAACTGGGAGCATTGCAAACAAACGCTGCCACAAGTGCTGCTGAAGGCAAAAGGGGATGTTCTGCGCACTCGGGTGCCTCTGCCCGGAAGGTTCAGAGTGGCAAAGGAGGGCTGGGGCTGAATCCTGGAGCCGCACCCCTCGTCTCACTCTTTCCCACGGCTCTGCATTGTGTCCTCTGTGGCCACCAGGCTGTTCCCTGCCCAGGCAATGCCTTCAGAGGAAGAATTTTCTCTCTAGCCCAAATGTACATCAAGAAGTGGACAACCGTAGCAATTTCTGCCTCCCAGCTCATATTCACCTGCTGCAAGTTCTGCACATCTGAGATGCTGCTGCAGAGAGCTCCTGAAACCAGGTCTGGCTGCGACACCTTTGCCCCTTCCTCAGCTGAGAGGTGCAAATGTGCTGGGGCCACCACCCCGGGGTGGTGAATCCCCCCCAGGTGCTCGCAAGCATTGCTCCAGTAAGAGAGCCCCGTGCTGACACCATCCTTGGCCTCCTGCTCGTGCAGCCCCTGGCAAAGCCCCTGCTGGCTCAGCAGTGCCGGCTGTGCCCTGCTAGTGCCCATCATCTGTTTCAAATAGCTAATGCTGTTACTACGTCCTATTTTGGGGAAGCGACTGCAAAATATTTTGGTTTCCTTTCATCTTTCTGTGCCAGTCTGAGACATCTTTCATCATGCTACTCCCAGCCAACACTGGAGGAAAAAAAAAAAAAAAAAAAAAAAAAAGCAGAACTATTATCACACTTGATATCAAGAGTATCTTTATAAAGGGTTAATAAATTATTAATAATGTTTTAATGAAGAGGTTAATCCAGATTTGTAGCATCCCACAGGTCAATGGAGTGCGTTTACTGTGGTGAATAGGCTCCTGTGGTCCCCCCTCTGTTGTTTGCACATGTATTAATATTTGCTAATCATGTATTAACCCCATACAAAGTGAGTACTGATGTACCTATCACACATTGTGACCGACACCTCTCATGCTGTGGCAGAGACATGTTTGAACTGTGCTTTGCAGAAGACCTGCAATGCTCCTGATCTGTACAGTGGTGATCACTACAGCTGGCCTGATACCAAATCTCCTGCCCTAGTATTGTAAGATCAAGGAAAACCCTTTACACTGAGGTTATGAGTCTCCTCAAATCTTAAAAAAAAGAAAGGTGCTTAAAAAAAAATAACTTTTTTTGCTTGTGCACATGTGTACATGTGTAAATATTTTAAAACACAGTGTGGATGTTTGTTTGGTAGGTTGTTTTGGGGCTTGGGGTTTTTAGTTTTTTTTGCATCCAGTATTTTCAATTTGTGACTAGCTGTGCAATGCTCCCAATGGGAAGTTAAAGCAAACATGCTGAGGGCTGGCAGGGAGGCGTTGGGCTGTGTCCTGCTTATGCGGCGAGGACGAACTCTTGGTTTCTTTTTGTTTGTTACTTGTGTAGGAGGAAACTACAGCGTGGACTCAGGGACAAACAAATTGGCTGGGGTCTTTAAAAGTGTGCTTTTTCTGGACTCATCTGTTCAGATGTGGGGTTTGTTTCTGCCTGTGAGGCCGTTGGTTACTCATCTGCGTGGTCCCGACAGAGCATGTTGAAGCTGTGAGGATGCGTGCCGTGGTCCCGGTGGAGGGGGGATTCGGCCAGCTGCCACCCGCTGAAGACTGAGCGGCCCAGGCGGAGGAGCTGCAGTTGCTTCCTCGTGGTGCAAGCATCCCTGAGCATCATCCCCAATTCCCTTGTGTATGTCCCCACAATTCAAATTGTACTGCTAGGATGTAGCTAGTCCCTCCTTAGGCGTTTTGGCTGTAAGCAACCAGGTGTGACTTTAAGCAGTGTGTAAGAGCCCCCAGGGATTTGGAAGTCAAGCAGCACTGTGCTTTCTGAATCGGTCCCAGCTCGCCTGGCTCCCACTGGTCACTGGGATGAGGCAGCTGGAGTGGGTGAGGCAGCGGGGCAGTCAGAGGAATGCTGGTGCAGGGCACGGGCAGGACTGCATTTCTTGTTTCACCCTGGAAGCAAGTGGCAAGGCTGCCACAAATGCCAGAAGAGCAGGGGCAGTCCCCTGGAGAAGTGCCACCGCTTGATATGAAAGTCGGGTTGCAGCGGGATGCACCCGAACCCGTGTGTTCCGCCCCCCGGCAGCGCTGGGGCAGCCCAGCTTCCCGACCTGGCCCTGGCAGCCCAGCAGCTCTGGCATCACACAAGCAGGGTGCCTCACCGGCAGCTTGCGGCAGCTGTGACAAAGTCCCGCTACTGAGTTTTGGCTCTCGCCAGCACTGGAAGGCTGTGAGGTGGCGGGGCAGAAGGCCCCGGTCACCTGGCATGCTGAAGCGTGCGCCCACAAATACGCTTTTCAAAAAACTGTTGCGAAAGCTCGGACTGGGAAGAAAACAATTCTTTCCATGAGAGCCAGCTTTTCTTTTCTGTAATGGAAAAATGTTAAACACAGAGCTCATCCCAAAGATCACCACCATGGGAATATTCACTTTACCTCTAGGCACATTTCTAATGAATACATAATTTTTACCTTTACATCTCACCGATATCACCTCCATTCAGCCCCACTCGGCAGGAAGAGCCACAGATGTCCTGTCATCAGAGCAAAAAAAAAAAAATGAAGAAAAAAATACTCCAATGAGATTTCACACTCCAATCACACAGCTTTGCAATTGCTCCCATGGAGGCTAAACATCAATTCCAGTGCCCTGCATAAAGTGGAAATTAGGTTTTGAAAAATTATTGAATTATTGAATTATTGAAAAACAAGTCCCAAAGATTAAACTATTTAATAGCTACAAAGTGAATACAGTAAGAAGTGGCAGGAGACCCCAGTGGAGGTGGCTGAAGAATGTGGTGCTCAGCCTTCCACCTGCTGCTGCCCCCCAGGCAGCTCGGGGATGACGGCAGCACCTGGGCCTCCCCCAGACACCTGGATTTACAGCAAGAGGCCAGCACCCTTGTGTGGCCGGGGCCGCTGTGCCCCTCTCATCACTAGCCTGGCAAATACAACCCTGCCACTGTTTCCATGGACAGCACAGATGTACCTTAATTTTAGCACTCAGAAGCAGCTACTGGCAGTGGGAAGGGGATGCCCCCTCCTAGACCTCATCCCCTGGAGCCCCCCCAGGCCTCCTCTTCCCTCTCCGCTGCCCCCAGAGACCTGCACCCAGAGCCATCTGGGACACCCAAGGGCCTTAGCTGGGGCTGATCGACCCAGAGCTTGTCTTCTGGGGAAAGCTTTCCTCCTCCACCCGCTCCTCTCAGATCTGTGCAGTACTGTTCAGAATCATGAATAATTCCCTGGTGTCTTCAAGGGCTCAGTCCTCGTCCCCTCAACGTGACCGCGGAGGCTGTGACGGGTCGCCTGACTGGCGCAGTGGAAGTGCTCCCAGCCGCCCAGCGCCCCGGCCCTGGTGGTCGGACTCTGCTTGTGCGCGGCATCTTCTGTGGCCTGGAGCTTCGTGCCATTTGGCCACGCACCAGCAAACAGCTTTTCCGCTTCTGAGAAGAGATCTGTGCCATTAACGACAGCTACTCCTCTTTCTTTAAAATATGAAGATGAAAAAGGCGAGCAGCTCCATTTATTAACAAAGTTGTCCCTTGATGATAGTCCTTTCATTCTTTCTCGCAGGGAGGCAATGTGCGGGGTACCCACTCCACTCTTTCATGTTAACACCCACAGGGCTGCACTAGGGGTGCTGCTCTCCCAGCCCTGTGCCCAGAGTGACCAAAATGCTCTTTTAGGGGGGATTTGCCATGCACCCCCTTCCAGCCACAGCACGTGAACTTGGAGCATAGAAACCCCAATGTGACGCTTCGGCTCCATGGCAGCTAACGGCAGAACTCCTGCTGCCCCCCTCCCCCACCTTTGTAATTCATCACCTCTGGGGGGGGCAAGAAGATTTTACTCCTTGCAAACGGAGACGGAAATCAGCACAGCAAATTCCAGGCCCAGTGTTTCTCTGCTCTTTCACGTTCACCCACTTGTCCTTGTCAGGGAAGCTGGAAGCAGCTATGCCCACCTTGCTACAGCTCATCTTCAGCTCTGTTTCATCACAGTTATGCTTTGGGAAATCTAGGGATGGGAGAACAGCACAAGGCGTAATGGTAAAATAGTAATAGTCTTTTATCTTGTATCATAAATGTATCCGTATGGAGCAGTTAAGTATTGCAATATTTTATTTATCTGTATCAACCCTACAACTAAGTATTCTGCTTGTAAAGCTCATCTACACACATTGTACATCTCCATGCTGTATGACTGTATATGTGCCTTTCACCCTTTTTCATGGTATGCCATCTTTTTTTTTTAAACAACTGCAGAACTTGAATAAATTTGTGAACTATAGTTAAAAGTCCTATGCAAGAGATGACCGGGAATTACATTTTCAATATTTCTGCATTTCTATATCGTTTTAAAAGTAGATGCTGGGATTTTCAGAGAAGCCTAACAGAATTAATGCCCTAAAAAGCCCACCATTTCAGCTGCTAAATCTCTTAGGCAGTTTTGAAAAGCTCAGCCCCCAGCCCAGTTCCTCACCGGTTTGTGCACGGAGGCTGAGCAGCACTGGCTGAACAGCCACCAGCACTTCGCCAGGACAGGCAGCATGCTCAACATGCAGCTTTTCCTTCCAAAGGCTCGTCTGAAGTGAAAGCGCTATTTGGGCTAAAAGGTCACCTTAAGCCTTCCCTCAAATGCACTGGAGTACGTCTGCTGGCTCTGCTTCCTGCCCAGCCCCGTGGCTGGCAGGGCCCGCGCCGGCCTGGTCGGGGTACGCGCTTTGTAGGGAAGCCAGGTGCCCACACGCTCCAGCAGACGAACACACGGCTGTGTCCTGCCCAAGGGTGGTCGGGCTCTGTTGAATGCCTTACAACAGTGGGACAACTTTGACAATGTGATTTTGAGAAGGGAAAAAAAAGCCCCACATTTTCTACATCACTTATGCTGTAGAACTGAAAACTAGTTCAAAATTCAAAGCTAACAAAATGCGTCCTTTTTTGTGTGTTACGTGTTAAATCGATGTAAGCAAGGTTACTAGAGAAAGGGTGTTTACTTCTTGTAGGACATTGTTTAAACATTTGCCATGTGTCAACAGACTGAAGGACATGACTGCCTGGAATATGTTGCGTAGTATGCCTGTGTGTGTGTAACCTGGTTTTGGTTGTTAGATTGTAATGCTGTCTTTTGACTGAAAAAAAAAATCTAATATAAAGAAAAAAACACAAGAAATAAAAAAATATATATTTAAAGTTTATTTTATGTGTATTGCTCTGAAGCGTGAAAGAAAACTTGTTTGCAAACTGTTTGCAAGATGCAGAAAGTTTTTGCTTTCAAAATAAGCTTCTATAAGTCAATACCATAACTATTGGAGACATGTCAATAGAATAAAACCCCCTTGGAGATAAGGATGCACAAGGGAGAGGATGGTACAGGCTGAGTCATTTGAGAACATTTTTTTCCTCATTAACAAATCCTAAAACTTGGTAGATGAGTGCAAGGGCTAAAGCAGGTGGTAGCTGCCTGGAAAAAAGCAAGTCCTGCATCAGCTGGTCCTGCAAGACCACTTCTTTGAACTAACATTTGCCAGCGTTGGTGCCCAACCATCCCTACAGCATCAGCTGTTCCTTCAAACAAAAATACACAACAACAACCTCGTGTGCTTGTACCACCCTCCCAAAGACTGAGAGGCAGAGACATGTCTCTAAGACAAGTAAGGGCTTGGAGTGTTTGACAGATGAGAGGCTGAGAGCTTGCTCAGCCTGGAGAAGGCTACGGAGGGGTCTCATCAACGTATAAATACGCGACGGGAGGAGTAGTGGAGATAGAACCAGACTCTTCTCAGCCCAGTGACAAGATGGGAAGCACAAATGGAAATTAAAAAATAAAATTCACTTAAACATGAAAAAAAAGCTTTTTTTACCTTGCAGGTGGTTGACCACAGGAGCAGGTTGCCCAGAGGCTGTGGTCTCCATCCATCATCCGATGGGTGAGCAATTGGCTGACAGGCAGAGCTCAAAGGGTTGTGGTAAATGGGGCCACATCTGGCTGGCGGATGGTCACCAGTGGAGTCCCCCAAGGCTCCATTTTAGGGCCAGTCCTCTTCAATGTCTTTATAAACGATTCAGATGTAGGACTAGAAGGTGTTTTGAGCAAATTTGCCAACAACACCGAACTTGGAGGAGTTGTAGACTCAGCTGAGGGTGGAAAGGCCTTGCAGAGAGATCTGGACAGATTGGAGAGCTGGGCGATCACCAACCGCATGAAGTTTAACGAAAGCAAGTGCCAGGTCCTGCACCTGGGACGGGGCAACCCTGGCTGTACGTACAGACTGGGTGACGAGATGCTGGAGAGCAGCCCCGCAGAGAGGGATCTGGGGGTTGTGGTTGACACCAAGTTGAATATGAGCCAGCAGTGTGCCCTGGCAGCCAGGAGGGCCAACCGTATCCTGGGGTGCATCAAGCACGGCATTGCTAGTCGGTCGAGGGAAGTGATTGTCCCGCTCTGCTCTGCGCTGGTGCGGCCTCACCTCGAGTACTGTGCGCAGTGCTGGGCACCGCAGTACAAAAAGGGCGTGAAACTGTTGGAGAGTGTCCAGAGGAGGGCGATGAAGATGGTGAAGGGCCCAGAGGGGAAGACGTATGAGGAGCGGCTGAGGTCACTTGGCCTGTTCAGCCTGGAGGAGGCTGAGGGGAGACCTCATCACGGCCTACAGCTTCCTCACGAGGGGGAGTGGAGGGGCAGGCGCCGATCTCTTCTCTTTAGTGACCAGTGATAGGACCCGCGGGAACAGTGTCAAGCTGAGGCAGGGGAGGTTCAGGCTGGACATCAGGAAGAGGTTCTTCACTGAGAGGGTGGTCGCCCACTGGAACAGGCTCCCCAGGGAAGGAGTCACTGCACCAAGCCTGTTGGAGTTTAAGAAGCATTTGGACTGTGCACTTGGTCATATGGTCTGAATTGTTGGGCAGACCTGTGTGGTGCCAGGGGTTGGACTTGATGATCCTTATGGGTCCCTTCCAGCTCGGGATATTCTATGATTCTATGATCCATGTGTGGACACAGTTGTGAGCAACCTGCAGTGGCTGTGGCGTGGTGGGGCTGTGCTCACCCAACCCGGCATCTCGGCAGGGTGCCGGACCCCAGCAGAGCGAGGCTGAGGGATGCTCTGGGGGCTGCGGACTGGCAGCCACCCGCAGCTCCCACCCCCTTTGCCGGGAGAAGCACTGCAAGGAATTGTTCGGTTAGGTAGCCAGGATGGAACACGGGTAAAAGAGAGCTTTGATAAACCTCCTTGTGGGAAAATCAAAGTTAGCAGCAGGAGACAAGGCAGAGCAGTTCTGGCTGCAGAGACATCAGGAGGTCTTCAGTCCAGCCTCCTGCTCACAGCAGGTTAGGCACCAAATTCAGTCCCTCTTGTACAGGGCTTCAATTCTTGAAAATCCCCAGAGACCCCACCGGCTCTCTAGGCCCCAGTCCAGCACCCAGCTGTCCCCAGGGGAACGTCTGGCTACACCCACAGCTTCTCTCTTTCCATTTATGCTAGCAGTCTCCCCTCCTTCCCCCATGCACCTCTCTAAGAGCCTGGCTTCATCTGCTCCAGTACCTGTAGGGCTGAGCAGACCCATCTCCCTCATCTCCCTCAATCTCCTCTTTGGCCCAGTGTTCCCAGTCCTTGGCCATCTTGGCCCGCTACTCAGCCCCCTCCAGGTTATCAATAGTATTCTTGCATGTGGGGGTGGAAATAGGGTGGTAATACCCCACATCTGGTCTAACAAGTGCCAAGGAAAGGGGCAGTGGCTACACTTCCATTAAGAGCATCAGCTTAAGCCTCCTTGCTGCCCAGGGACAGGGCTCCTCCTGCAGAGCTGCTCCCCAGCCAGCCACTGACAAGTTGTCCAGGAAAGGGACACCAATAAAAAACTGAAGCATGCCCTGACCAGGCACCAGCAAAAGGGGTCCCTGGTTCCCTCCCAGCTGCAGGATCTTACATCCACCCTTTCCAAAGGCTCCTGCCAGCCCCTTGCTTTGGCCTGCCCATGTCTCTGTAGATCGTGACCCTGCCCTCAGCTTCCCCCAGCATGCTGCTTTCTGTAATCCTGAGCACATCCCTCTCTTCCTGAGCATACTGATAAAAAAAAAATAATAAAAAAAAGGATATTAAAAGAAGCCTTTCCACCTTGCAGGCAGACCAGACTACAGTGCTGCACTAAGCACAAGTGCAGCTAAGCTTGAACGCAGGATCTCACATTCTGCACGTGTAGCACAAATGCCAAGAGCTTTGGGCTCTGCGTGCCCTTTCCCAGCCTAAAGAACATGGACCTCGAGTTGTGAACACAACCCTTCAGTTTTGCGGACTTTGTCCAGCTCCTCATCCCCCCTGCCCCGACCTGACGGGCAATAGCAGCACCGAGGCCAGGCACAGGCAGACCCCAGGCTGCCACACACTTAACCCTCACCCCTGACATTTCAGGCAGACTCAGGGGTAGGACATGGGACAGCAACACCACAGCATGGCCTTTCCACCTCCAGCAAAGTCACCAGGATTTCTGACAGGCTTGCAGCAATTCTGCCACGTCCTTAGCACAAGCTCACCTGTAGAATAAAACCAACTATGTGAGCCGGCCAACTGAAGGCAAGGCTAAGAAACATGGCGGAGGCTGGAAGCAATAAAATGGGCACTTCAGAAACTCAAATGGCTTCCTACTGACTGCATATGTGAGTGTGAAATGCATGTATACTATATATAAATATTATAAAAATATATATGAAATCCTACAGGTGTAGATACTTATTCTGGAAACCAACTTCAGACCACCCCCTGCTAAGGATGAGAAGTGTAAGCACCCGGGGGACAGCTGGGGTTTCAGGGACAGCCGAGGCAGAAGCATGCCCACACCAAAGTCTGACTTTACTACATACCAGCCACAGAGCATCCAAAGTCTGACAGGGAGGAAGGGGAAAAGTTAGTTTTGCTTCGTGTCCATTACCTTGTGCACAAATAGGCAATTTCTGCCATTGTAAGAGGCAGCACCTGACAATTCATATATATTAAAAGGCTGCCTAAATATGAGTATGTAAAAAAATCTCTAAGAAAAGGAAAAAAGTGTAAATATCTATTTATGCAGAAGGCAAGAAGCAAGCTAGAAAGACTTGCTTCTCAATTACTCACCATGAGAACTCCCTGGAACAAAAAGGCTGACCTACTTTCTGCAGCAGCACATACAAACAAGTCACCACTGATGGCGGTATAGCTACCCAAATAAACATGCTTCAGGCTACCACATTTCAGAAAGTCTTCAAACCATTTAATACAGTATTTTTCTCAGCTGTGTTTCCTGCTGAGAAGCATTATTTGTGGGAAGAGCTGTCTTCTGGGTGTCCTCAATATGTATTAATTGCACATATCCTGAGGGCTGGAGGGTAGCGTCTGATTTTTTTCTTGTTGCTTTGCAAGAACAGCTGCATTAGTTAATTCATTTGTGGTTAAACAAATTCCTTTCTAAAGCTCTATATAAGGAGCTTGCAGGCCTAGAGCTCTAAATAATCCGTTCAATCTTCCTGTTTGGAATGATGCTGTTGTTGTTGCTGCTAATAATAATACAACCCAAATTATAGGACAATAACATTTATTTAGAGCATGAGGGATTCCACATTATACAAACCCTTAAATTTATTTTTGTTTCACTGGTCCATTTCTACAACAAATACATCAGATCTACTATATAATAAAATTATTTACACTTCCAAACAAGATTGGGTTTGTTTATAACCCTCTTACTGCTATTCACATACAGTACTTAAACAACAGCACAATACATTATTTTAATACCTAAAAATGACAACCCTGTATTCTAATTTGTTTATGAAAAGTGGAAACAAATAAATTTACAGTTGTCTTCCCCTCCCCTTCCATTTCTTACAAACACGTTAACCTAATGTGCTAACCCTGGACTTCACTTTGTAAATCCAGAGGGTTTTAAAAGAACCCATTTTTTATATCTATTTATCTGTTTTTTAGAAAAAATCATTTATTGGGAACAGTATAATATTAAAATGACTTACTGTACAGAATTTTATTTAAAAAAGAAAAATCACAGCTCAAAATTGCTATTGATAAATTCACACTCATTTACAAGTTTCATGTTTCCATGCAGTAATTTACTTGGATTTTCTTCTTTTTGACTGCATTGCACTGGCACTCGTTTCTGAAATTAAGAGAAGAAAAAAAGCATGGATACTAAGTTGGTAATCCATTCACGAGAGCTGCACAGATTGCCCTTTTATGTCCCTAAAATCACACCAGAGTGGAAACAGCAGTTGACTTTTCACAACACTTAACACCAAGGGACCCTTCATCCTGATCACAGCCATCAGCAGCAACACAATAACGCAAAGTCCCCACTAGCTTCTGTTACAAACACGCAGATGCAATTTCAGAGTTCTGTGAGTATGAAGTCGTAACATAATGGCCTTAAAAATAGACGTTCTGTATTTTAAACTGTTCTTTAACTTTAGTTCCCCACATGCCACAACTTGCTCAGACATAACGTGGAAGTAAGTCTCCCTGAAACATCCTGTGCAGCTTTGGACACAAACTGCATAAATTATATCCAAGCACAGTACTTGGAGGTGGTGTTGTTAGAAAACTTAGAAAAATGTTTTGGAGTCTGCCACAAAGAATCTAGTTGTTTGACTCCTTGGAAAGTCAGATCATTAGTAAACAAGTGTCTTCAGTGTACATGATTCACAAAAAAACAGCTTATGCAGAAAGATACAAAATATTATATAGTACTTCAGCAAAACAACTAGAAGCACTTGCAGAAGCTACAGTGAAACCAGATGACATTTTCAGTGCACTTACCAAGGCACTAAGTTTCCATTTCAAAACAGAAAGATAATTGAGTAAGGACTAAGGGTATTTGCATCTTCAGATTTTTTTTTAAATGTGATTTTAAATGTTGGCAATGTATCTTTGGCTCTTCACAATATTTTCTGATAGCTAGTAGAGCTGTGTGTATTTCAGAGTCAAAAGGGAAAAAAATCCCAAAACTTCTAAAATTAGAAAAGCAATGGTACAACTCTATGGCTATTAAATGCTGCATTAAAAATAAATAAATAGATAAACTTTTCAAAATTTAACAACCCCGAAGCTACAGTAAACACTGAAACAGCCCTTGCTGGAAAGGTACTCTAACGAGTAAAAATACCAGTACAGTACCAGTTTTCAGAAGTGAAACATCTTAACAGGCATGACTTACTGTTCCCTTCGAACAGTAACGCTACTTTTAAGTAGCTTGCTCACCAGCAGCATTAGCTGTAGTCATCCCCACTGCTGCCAAAGTCTGTGCTTGACAGAATAAAGGGGTCAGCACTCAGCAGCCTCCAGTGGCTGTGCAGCCATGCAGTCCTGAAGCCCCCGCTCCTTTGTGAGCGCTGCCAGCCGTCCCTCACCTGCTTCTGCCCCAGACCTGCACCCTGACGCAGCCTGTAATGATAAGGGCTGATTCTCTGTTTTCCCTCTTCTTTTACGACTATCCTTCTGTTCCTTCCCTCCTGATGCTTCCCAAAGGTTATACATACACGAACTGGTCAAAATCTGATTTTCTCTCCCTGCTATACCTAAGTTTTTCCTAAATGCCATTTTTATAATCAGCCTCTATTTCAAAAGGTATTTTCTCCCAACCCTGCATTCTCTTTAACACAAATTAGCAAGTTTGTCAGGACATAGATCATGTAACCATAGACATCTAGAAGGAGGCCAGGATCATACAAAATATACATTTTCTTAAGCTATGTTTCACTAATAAATACAAAGAACAGAGTAGGCACAAGTGGCAAACCTCTTTACGCTTCTCACGCTACACCTCCCTAATCCTTCATGCTGAACTCTTCCACAAAAGTGTTCAGGTTTGCTTATTTTCTCTACAGCTTTGAAGTAGGCAGTTGCTTGCACAGAGATAAGGTAATCAAAGCCCAGGGTACTACATGATAAACTGAACCTATGCTTTCAAGCAAAACCCTTAGACACCACAGCAGTTTCAGATACATGTTTTAAAAACAATTATTTTAGTTACAGAGGTAAACGAGTAATTCAGTACAAAACCCCTAAGTCAGTTCTGCTACGGTTTAAATTTAATATACTTTTACGTTCCCACATTTTCAGAATTTGACATGCCACTGGTTGTCATCTTTAGGTTTATTCATTACAGTACGTGGGGCAGGTCACATGTTTCAGATAGCCTCAAACTCAGGAAGTATCACTGAATCCATTTTACATTTGCTTCACATTTTTCAAACTTTTTTTCACAATCATGAAATATAATTTATTTTTACAATACAGACTGATTCTTCTGCATTCTGCACAATCCTGCCACAAGAAGTAAGCAGCACTAAAATTTAATTAAATTCAGCAGCCATAAAACTGCAGAACATATAGGGCTCTTCATATAATCTTTGAGAGTCATTAGACAATTACGTATAGCTAGAAATCTCTCAAACTCTTATAAATGCAAATACTCTTACCAGCAAACTTTAGCATCTTTAATATGGAAAATGGTTGCTGAATTCAACTTGACTTTTATAATAATTTTATATTAATACCTCTTAGTTCTGCATGTTATCTTTAAAACATTGGTCGAATGTTTCCTCTTGACGGTCTCTCTACCCTCTTGCACAACTTTCATCCATCAGAATTTTTCTGACCCTTAAACGTAAGGAGCTGACACAGTTAGCTTCAGAAATGCAAAATGGCACCACGGACCATGCATTCTGGTAATAAACTTGTCAATCACACAAATGCTGCATACTTTGTTAAAGATTGTAACCCGTATAGAAATAAGGCACGTCAGCAACTGCCAATGCCATGGGTTAATATCTTGAACTTTAGGATTTCATGTGTTTGTGGAAAAAACAGCTGAGGATCTGTGCACAAGCACACAGCACTCCTCGACGGTCGCAGGCTGCCACGCAGGCAGCATTCTGAGTGTGCCTGAGCATGAGCATTTGGCTTGCAAAAGCTGACCATGCATTTGGGAAGACTTTAAGCATTTTTCTCATGTCTTTCAGACTTGATGAAAAAAATAAAAAGACGCTTTTAAACCCAAGTACAGTCCTTTTAACAACATACTTCTGCCAAGAGAATTCAACTAGGCAAGCTTGCTGAATACTACGTTGATTAGTACTGCAGAAAACAAGTTCCACAAATTTAACAATAGGAAATCCATACAAGATTTACTGCCAGTACAGATTTTGGTAAACACTTTAAACCCAACCTGTGTCTAAAATCATTGAAACTAGAGTTAAAAGCACACAACAATTACAAACTGTAAACCATAGTTATGACCCAGTTACTGAAAGGATTATATTCTGGGAAGTGTTTTACTTCCTGCCCTCTCCACAGAAATGATGGCTGTGCATTTTACCTTTTGCAGTGCTGGATGCAGATGCTGGTCTGGAGGACCTCTTGCGCTGTCCATTCTCTACAGTTTCCTGTGAAGCGGCAGAATCCTCTGTTCTTGAATTTCTTCTACTTGGAGTTTTAGACTTTTCACAATTCTCTTTTGTCTCATTACTAATAAAGTGGGACAAAATATTTCTGATGAAGTGTAAGAAGGATTATGTTTTTCTATGCAACTCAGACAAGTTGAAGGATGGACCGACACAGGTACCAGTTCCGGACTATTAGCACTGAAGATATGAAATGCTAGAGATACCGGAAGTTTTATCAGATGAAGAATGACCTGAGTAAGCCAGAGTATAGTCCATTTCTATTAAAAATTATCAGAGGATACAGAATTGAGAAGTCCTCAAAGAGAATATTTTCAACATTAGAAGACCAAGAAATTAGATGCATTATAAATTGTCTGCTCTGTTTTCCACAGGTGCCACCATTACTGAAGTCTAGGAAAAGCAAACAAGTTACATTAGAGACTGCTATGATATGGGAATACAGAATTGAAATTGCAGATGAACATAAGGAGGAATTATGAACGCTTAAGCAAGTATGCCAGCTCTTGTTTTCACTACAGAGACTCAGTTAGCTGATCTATATGATTTCTTCACACAATAAAAACCTTATAGTTTACTTAAAACTTTCTTCAAGCTTTACAGCGAACTTATGTTATAAAAAAAATAGTTTTAGGTAGCGTGGAAATTAGGTTTCTTGTCATCAGTACAATAAATGGAGTGCTACATGTTGTAATTAAACTCCGCTTTTATTTTGTTACTACTAGCCCTGTAAACTCACCCTGAGGTTTGGGGGTTTTCTATTTAATGCGTTTATGCCAGACAATTTCTGATGGCTAAGTAGTTTCTGAACATTAAGCTAAACTTATCTCCTGTGAATTCAAAGATAATTAATCAAATAAATAATTCCACTGAAAATCGAAAAGAAGAAAGAAAACTCATTCTATGACCTTTGTCTGAAACTTGCAAGATTTCATGAAAGGATGCCTTAATCAGAGAACTGATGGGAAAACACACAAAGCAGACCTGTGTATTAGAGGTTCTACTACAGTGTCAGTATTTCAGAGGAAGTCCTACTTTAAGAGAAAAGAAACTACTACAAGTACTTGCAGTTTTAAGCAACAGTTATCTGAAATAAAACACACTTTGTCAATAATAAGGAAAGACAGTCACACATTCTCAAAAGCAAGGGAACATAGAGTAAAGCAGAATATGGAAGCACATGAATTGTCTCAGACACAAAACAAATACTGAAATCAATTTCCCCAATAGTCAGTACTATGGGTAGTCTATAAACTGAACCAACCAGGTGACAAACTGGTCTTCCAGTAAGTAACCTGGACAGCAGAAACAACAGCCACCTACTTCAGAGGAGATCTGGAGGATTGAGTAAGCAAATGGGCATCATCAGCTAAAGTTCAGTTATTAGGGATAATTGTTGAAGAGTTAAAATGAGTGTCCTTAAGTTTGGATTGTTTCATCGGGACCAATAGAACTCTACTCTGATTTTATACAAGGAACTGAAGTTGGCCCAAGTAAAAATATTTCTGGTGTTCTGTATGCTGCAAGGTTCCTCTGAGGTTTGTATTGTTTACCATTTCACCCTGGGAACTTAAAGCTGACTGCTGCGAATATCAGTCATCACTACGTTTTTAGTTTGCCTGAAAACTTTCCTTCTTTTCCGGTCTTGCTCAGAAAGACACCAATCCAGAAAAATCCAAACAGAAAGGTACTTGGGATCATTTGATGCGCTCAATGACAGTTCATTTGGACAATCCCCTCATCTGCCAAGAGTCTCACCTTCAGCTTTTTAGAAAAATTCTACCCTAAAAAAAACTTCTCAGAATTTTAGTTCATCTTCGATACAACTACAGAAAGATCCCAACCCATCTGAAGGTAAATATATTTACATATTCAATTCAGAGTCTTTCCTGATCTGAGAAAGTAAATTGCATTATCTCCATTCCAAAAGAAGACACTGCCTTATTTCCTGATGGACCAGTGAAGTAAATTACACCATTTACCCTGACTTATGGGATCACTTCAGTCTGATAAGGGTAGCATCAAAAACATGGCCACTTGTGCCAGCAGTTATCAAAACACCTTACAAAGATCCGTCATTATAGCTGCCTAGAACGAGTGTAAGAGCTTGGTGGTTTTAGGATATAACAGAAATAGATCTTGAAAACTGCATTTTCTTTAGACAGAACACAGCCGTTTGAAATTTATTCTTTTAATTAGTGAATGTCGTGAAAAGGACAAGATGAAGATTCTACCAGGCTTTCCTACCAGGTTTCAACAAAGTGTCAAAAATCAAACACAGAAGCTCTGGAGAAAACAATAACTAAAGCACATATAAATTATAAGAAGAAAAAAAAAATGAAAAAAAAAACCTCTAGAAAGACCTACTTTGGAAAGACCTACTTTCAGAAAACAAAAATTCACATGACAGCTATTCTGCAGGCTTTTGGAATTGCATTTTAGATTTGTTTTCAGAAATATCAAATGCCAGAACCATCAAGACCCTTCCAGGATGTGAAACACACAGGTCTGAAAGGATATGAGGAAATACTGCTCAAATCATGAAGACAGATTTGGGAAAAAGTTACCTCAAATTCTGTATTTCAGCAACGTTTTGAAACAGTCAACTAGCCCAATTCTTCAGCATGAAAGAAAGGGTATGGCCAAGAAAGTGAGAAGACATCGGAGAAGAATTTTTTAAGTTGCACAACTGAAGCAAAGAGAAAAGGACTTCCTTGCATGAAAGCTGTATCTATTCTGAATCTATATAAACTATCTCCTTACCTTTGACCAGCAACTACGGGAGCATTTGTTTCAAGTTCTACAAGAGAAAAAGATAATTTTTAGGTCTGCTGTAGAATTACATACTTGCTGACAAGGCATGACTATCTCACAGTTGTCTCATTACATGTTAACATCTGATGAATAAGCTTCCCTCATCTACTGTTACTCTCAAAGCAAATCGAACTCACATATCAAATGAAGTGCGACATCAGGCAGTGCTCTCTCTGATTTTGGCCTGCACCAGCTATGACAAAGAAAAGTTGAAAGAAACCCTGCAGAAGGAAACTACAGAGAAACTTTCCAACAAGGGCCTCTCCCTTCTTAAATTTCTATTTTAGTCAGTTTATTCCTTCTAGAGCTTCTACATTTAATTAGATTTAAACCTTAAAAACACTGATTGGAATCTATCATACGTGTTAAATTGTACTTTAACACAATCTCTCTCCTAGTGATTTCACTAGGAAATCAGGTTTCCTTTGAGTCTTCACCACAATAAACAACACTGATTTACATCACATAAGATTTCTCATCTTTTTTTTTTTTATTGTCCACCTTTTAGTTATCCCCATATGTACCAGACACTTCATTCAAATGGATTACCTACATCTAAACGCAGTACCTCATGTGAGAAACTGCCACTGATTTAGGGATTATCATTAAAATGTAACATCTTAATTCACTGTTAGTTTATCACACTACCTATACTGGACCTCATCTCACCCTGAAACACCCCACAGTGTTCAGGACAGTGATGCACAAAACTGTGGCTTTGCCTTTAGGAGCAATTTAGTACTCCAAGTTTGCTATAATGCACACAAGGAACAAAACTGTAAAAAGAATAAGAAGGCATAATGCTAGTCCTGTTATGATAAACAACTCCTTATGATTTGTATTCTTGGAACATCAGACTCTTCATTGTAAGAGTATATATTACCATGTCCAAAAAACTGTCTCAGTGACAACTGAAAAACAGACTAAGTAACATATAGGAAGAGTTATTTTTCTTCCTACCTAAAACTTGAATGGACAGAACACCCAACAACAAAAAAATCGGTAACACCAGTGCTTTTTTCCCTGAGCAGGAACTCCCTAATATGACTACATAAGCCCTGGTGCAGAGACAGATGTAACCCTGGCAGGGTGCATGAACATCTTTAAATTAAGTTTTATGAAAGTAACGTAGTACAATTTTTACTTTCTTCAAGCTTAAATTCTCATCGTACTACATAAAGCAAATTGATGAAAGTGCCACTTTTCACGTTCATGTCCATGTCTATCTACTTTCCTTACTCATCTTAGAAACTGCTTTTTAAAAACACCACAGAATTGATGTGCATGATAATAGATGGCAACAACAAAAAGTCATCTGTCATGGCTCAATCCTTGAAACACTGCAGAGAGTTCATTAAAAGCTTCGAACAGAGAGAAAAAAAAAAAAAGGATTAGAACTCCAAAAATTATGTTCCTACCATGGCTTTGGGAAATATTTTCAGAAGTGTCCCATATCAGAGAAAACTCCTATTTGCTCTTAAAAACTTCAAAACTCAAACATACCAAATGCATCATTACAAATCCAGTCCTCTAAGCTTACAACTTGAACTTATAAAAACTGCTTTGGTGATTTTTTCTTTCATTTTATTCATTCCCCTAACTGAAGCTCCAGCAAGGCTTTGGAGATTTCTAAAGCACAACATGTCTAACAGAAAAATAAACCCAACAACAATAATAAAAAAACACCACCAATCTACAAAGTATATTCATGATCAATAAAAATATTCATGATTTACCATTTTGAGGTAAAAACATAATGAGCTTAGTTCACCTAAATTCTGCTTTTCCAAAGTAAGATTTACCTGTTCTTTGAACAGTACTTTCTGATGTTGCAACTGAACTTTTTTTCTGCGTTAAATGTTGAGAGGATGCTAGAATAGAAGTGGAGGGAAAAAGCATTATTTTCAAAGAGAATCTCAATTTTATTTTTTTATCATGCAACTGGGCAGCTTTTTAAAAATTCTGTATCTTCCAATTTACTGCATTTTTACATTTATAGATGCAATTTTTTTTTAACCCACCCACTACTCCCTCCCACCCTAACACCTCTCCCTTTTAAAAAACAAATAACGAAAAAAACCACACACACAAAAAAACCCTTTAGCAAAGCTACTCCAAGCAAGTTTTCCCAAACTAGAATAAGTGATGAAGTTAAGTATCAAATAAAGCATATTTTTAAAGGTAATGTTTTTTCGCTAGACACAGAAACCAAAGAAAAACCTAGAAACCAAATAGTTTTGTCTCTCTCTCAGCTTGACTCTCATTTCAAAAGAAGTCTTGAGGAAAAATAGCATCTTTGTTAATTTGAATTCATACCCTCACTCACTCAAAGTGCTAAAAAGCAAAATGCACTCCAGAGGCTCCCATGACGAGCTCTGTCAATAAGATAAAGTGACTCTTAATGTGTTTTTTTAGGTTGCCAAGTTAAAAATAAGATAAAAAAAAAACAATTCCTGTTAGACAAATGCCTTTCAGTTTTCCCTTAGGTGTGATAATGAACTTATGAAGAGCATGGAGATGTAAAGTTAAAGGTTCCCATTTAAATAAAGAATATTCACTTCCATTTGTAAAAACACAGGTACATTCAGATGCTTACATCGTTGTCCTTCACTAGTTGATACCACCTCCCAAATCTAGAGAGAATGTACACACCGTTACTTTGCAATCAGAATATTCCAGACTGGAAACACAGATTGCTTCACACTTAAGAATAACTGTATCCATACTCTTGACCTTGAAGCTAGATACATTTTCCGATTTTTTCTTACACACTAAGTCAAGCAGCAGCAAGAGCATTTGAGAAGTGCTATCACTGCTTGCTGTTTTAAGACTGCTTTACAGTCTTATGTTATGCTTCTCCTGTCAACGACTTTTTCTCCTAACAAAAGAGGATTCCTTCTATGAAACTCAAAGTAAACATTTAATAATAACATCTAATAGCATCCAGCTAAGATGTATGTATCCACATCTAAGACATCTATCCACAGGGAAATGGAAATTCACACTCAAGCTGAAGCTCTCAATTCTACTGATTTAGGTGGATTTTATCTTCTATGATTTTATCTTCTCAAAGATAAAATTCATGCCTAAATTCAAGATATGAAGCACAATGGATATTCAAATAGCTTGATTCAAGAGCGATGGCTTATTTCCATACCATTTTCAAAAGATTAAAACCAGCCTCAATAAACAGCAGCGATGTCATAAATGAAGTTTGCCAGATGCTTGAATTAAAACCGTAAGGAAACAGGTCAGATATGAGGGTATTTTATGTTACTGGATGCAACTTACTCATAATTCCATTTTCAACTGTCTCTCTGAAATTAACATTTTAACTTTTTCCCTGGACATAAGGTGTGGGTTTTTTGTTTTGTTTTCCCTGGAGTAGCTCAGCTATTTCCCTAGAAGGTTAAGGTCCCCACAGTGGGAACTAGAATTATTAAAATTAATACACAGTATCAGAATTAAGTCAATATATTTAAATATTACAAATATAAAAGGTCTCTGGGAAGACTAAAGCAGAAAAAGCCATCTACCAGTTTAAAAGATGCCTTAAGTATTACTTCTGTCATTGCCGATACATCCAACTTTGCCTCCCCACTTCTAAAAGTTATACGAAGTCACTCTTCTGTTATTGCATCATACGTTCACACCAAACACCACATCTAAGCAGTAAATGAAAATTAAGATAAAACATCTGAAATGTGAATCTTGGTGAAAGACAAGCCTGTGTATCGCTCAGATATTAAGAACAAAAAGCAGTGGTCAGCTTATAGCATCTACATTATTGCATTCATGGAAAAAGGCACGCAAGAAATTTATGAAAGCAATCTCATGTCTTCCATTTAAGCAGGTCAGCAGTGAACTTACCTGTATTTTGTAGCAGTTCCTGTTGTGATCCTGTTTTCTCCTCCACCAAACCAACCCCAGTTTGCTCAGCTGGTAAGCCGCTGTGGTTACTACCATTAGTGCATGGTGTTGCAGGTGCAAGCTCTGGGATTACTGGAGTGGTTACAGCTGACAGTGCACTTGTAGGAGGAGTGCTTGTTGATAAGCTTGGAGATACAGAAGCAGAAACAGCAGCAGCGCTAACACTCACATTGCCAGGCCCAGAAGTGCTCTGTTTTGTAAGACTGGGTGCTGGAGGTGTCACAGTTTTATTGTCTAGTTCTGCTGGTGATTGCTCTGTTGCCAAACTGTTTGGGACTGACATTTCTGGTCCCTGACCTTCTGCTTCTCCATCCAAAGCATACTGCTCTTCCCCCTTCTCGAGGGAGCCCGTGACTTTCTTGCATGCTTTTGTAAGTAAGAGTTGACCAATCTTGTCTACTTTTCCCTTTCCCTTACTTGATGAAACAGGACTTCGTCTGTTCCCAGATCCTGGACTGCTCGTAAGAAGAGGTGAAACAACAGGTCCAGACTGTGTCGTTGTAACAGAACACTGGTCACTCGATCCATTGCTTTGAGAAGCTGCCTCCTCGGGACTGAAGTCTTTCGCTGGCTGGGCAGGAAGATGTGAAGAAACATTTGAAGAAGTTGTAGCAGGAGAAGGCAGTTGAACAGGAGGTGCCAAGGGATTTAGAACCAGTGGCCTGCTCGTGGGAATACTAGGAGCGGGGCTGCTAGAGGACGTGCTAGGAGGTGCGGGGGCAGAGGAGAACTTTATATTCTGTGGTATATGTAAGGGACCCACAACAGCGACTGACTGAGGCATTAGGCTAGAGTTAGATGTCATCGGTGCTGCGGGAATCGTGCTTGGCTGAGAGCCTTTCATAACCTGAATTATTGATGATGAGTTTATAAAAACAGGTGTAATGAACTGTGGCCGGGCATTAGACTGAGCTGCCGACTGTCCCTCAGAAACCATGACTTTGTTGCCTACATTAGGCATTGTGACAACAGTAGACACCAACGCAGGTTGCAAGTGAGATGGCAATGGTGCCGACGTATTAGCAGAAGATGTAATAGGGTTTGAAGTTACAAAAACTGTTATCTGGTTGGGTGGTAAAGGACCTGAAATAGACGAAGAGCTGACAGGCCTCTGCATTACTGGAGGAACGCTCTGTGTAACATTTGAGTTTATTTCTCCCAGTTCCTGATGCCCTGGATTTGAACAGGACTCATTATTTTGAGGCAAGCTAAGTGAATTAGATGGCTCTTTGCTAGAGGACGTGTCTTGCAGTGGAGGAATGACAGCTATCTTTTTTAGGTCCTCCACAGTGGTGACTATTGGTGCCATTTCAAGACCAGTCAGCCCAGGGGGCTTAATGGTTACATTAGGAGCTCCAGAATTATCAAGAAGTTGACTCAAAGAAGTTGGTGCTTCCCTCATAGCTGGAGATACCATGGTTTTACTTTCCTCCAGAACTGGAAGCTTACCTGTGTCTAAGGCCTGCCCATCTTTTTTTGACTGTTCCTCTGGAACCAACGTTTTTATTTCCGGAGTAGGGATAGCTTTTAGTTCAATATTGGGCTGGTCTTTGTTACCTTGGACACCTTGTGTGCTTTGGCACTCGTTATCTTGAGGAACACTAAGGCTCTCTTTACTGTCTTCAGCAACAGCAGGTACAGAAACTGTGGGATTCTGATTACTTAGAATGTTATTATTTTGAAAACTTGTTGTCACCGGTGTTGGCAAAGAAGTGGGACCAACCATCATATTTCTTTGCATATCTATGTTCTGCAAGAGAGATGGATTCTGCTGAGTATTCAATGATAATTTAGCCGCTTTTGAATTTTGTCTGCCAGGGCTTGGTGTTGTTTTCCTGCTGGATCCAGGACTGGACCTTCGACTATTGCTTGGACTTGCTCTCTTTGTTCCTCCAGTGTTGGTTTGTTTTCCTGAATTAATGACCACACCTTCCAATTTGTGTGACTGTGGAGCAGCAAAACTAGACTGATTGTTAATTGTGAGATTTGACGGGGCTTGTCCAATGGCCTTCAAAGTAGTTGGGTTAAGACCTTGCTGATCAAATCCTCTGTTGAGATTAGGCCTGGGAGGTAAAGGAATATTAATCTGAGGAGGGAAAAGACCAGCTATAGAAGCATTGAGTCTCTCTGGAGACAGGCTTATTTCAGAGGGTTCTGTGCTAGGCGGACGGTTATTAGGAGTCTGAGGATAATATGGCCTTGGGCTTGCTCTGTTTGGGGTTTTAGGCCTTGAAGTTTGTGATGGGGTGGCAACATTTGGAAAATGGTGCGTAAGAGTGCCAGGCAGAGAATTAGACTGCTGTTGAGGACTTGCACCTTGGGCAGTTGAAAGTGTGGATGGTCCAGGTTTGGGTCCCGTCATCATTAATTGGTTCTGTGAAACTACTAAATGAGATGTCAAATTATTCTGAGCTCCTGATGCCGGGGGGACTTCAGTTCCACCTCCTTCTGGAACGGAAGACACTGAAACCTCCCCCAGAGGTGAGCTGGAAGGATTCTGTACATTATCTTGATAAACCATTTTTCTTGCATTGTTTCCCAGAGAAGGATTGCCTGGCAAGGAAATTCTCTGTTTATCAGGAGATGGAGGCACTGACCCAGGACCTTGTAGATTAACCATTACTGGCATGTTACCACTCTGCTGCATTGGCATCCGTTGAGCATCTGGATTCAGAGGTCCTCGAGGTGGGTGAACTCCTTGTGGCACAGGAAGCCTGACTGATTTGGGATCCTGCTGCATCATAAGCATCATCATCATTTGCTGCTGTTGCTGCGGTGTTTGTGGTGGTGCCTGGGCTTGCTGTGGTGGTGGCTGTGGTGGCTGCTGCTGCTGCGGCTGCGGCTGCTGTGTATGTTGCATGAGTTGAGGTGGCATCTGCTGAAGTGGTCTTTGTTCCACTGGCTGAGAAGGATAACCTAAGAAGACATGGTGACATTCATCAAAACACAGAGACTGAAAACATTTTTACTTAATTTATGAATGACCTGCATGACACTGAATTGGAGAACTCTCAACTTCTACCAGCTACTAGCTATTACTCTGGATTCCTGCCACCTCAAACAGTCTCTACAACTGTCCACAGGCTTATTTTCACTTAAAAATGCAGAGTTGGACTTCCACAAATTAGTTATCCTTAAAGCAAACCTAAAAGTTTGACAGCCACTGTGGAACATGAACTAGCAAGCTTGTTACAGATCTGACTGCTCCTAGTGTACAAAGTAGATTCTACGATGTATAACTGAGCCAAAAATGGTGCTAAAAATAACCTACATGGCTTATAAAATTAAATTCCTGAGGACTTTGGATTTAATCCTTCTTATGTATAAAGGGTAATTCCAACTGTAACCTTCATTTCTTAATTCTGAAAAATCAGCTATTGGCTAACGCTCAGATTTTAAGGCACCAGTCTGTACTACTGCTGGATGCACAGGAATCTTTATCAGTTATGATACTGCTAAATAATTCTGCAAAGTTCATCATGATACCTGCAGAATGATACATGAGAACATGGCCATCTATTCATACTGAGCTAATTCAAAGAACACACTTAAACAATGGCATCATTTATTTACTAGGAGGAAAAAAAAAAAAAAGCTTTGGACTGAACGTGTGAGAATGCAAAAAAAAAAGTACTGTCACAAAGATCAGTAAAATATCTACTGTAGTTACAACATTCAAATAATCCACATAAAAATCCTACTACCTGGTGGCCTACTTGCAAAGTCTGAAAGTTTAGGGCCTGAGTTATCTACATTCATTCCTTGATCTCCAGACATTGATGACTGATCACTCTCCTCCAGGCCACCTGGACGAGGTTCTGAAGAGCTGAAAGAAAAATAACTGCAATTTAGATACAGCCTTAACACCAGTGTTTGAATTCTGCTTTTATTATTGTCTCAGCACTTCTGAACAGACCTGCAAGCAACTCATGGAAATACATCAATGCTTCAGGTATAACATGACGAATGTGAACACATGGTTGAGGTCTGCTGACAATTGTTCCTGTGCCTTACATACTACTCAAGAAGCAGCATGATGCCTGTTGCTCTATTCATCTAAGCATTTGTTTCTTTCCTTAGTTAAAAAACTCAAATTCAAGGTAGAAAAAAAGAAAATAGGCAAGGGATACTCCAAATTATATATAAATAGGCTTCCTGCTGGATTTAAGTAGGCTTCCCTCATGTACTGCCATCACATCTCTATTAATAAATATCAGGAGTAGATGCACAGCGTTTTATTTCACTGGTATCACCACATACCCAGAGGCGACTAGCTCAGGGTATTGGCGACCTCTATTAATGTCACAGCGCAAATATATTCACATATCAGATGTTCAAGGTCAGCTGGCAGAGCTTTCTAGGATACTGAGACTCTAGAACCGATGTTCCAGGAGACTGCAGGAGCATTTAAAATTGTTGAGATTCAATGCCCAATACTTCCACTCAATCAGGACAGCTTTTGCAGACTTAGGAATAAACCACATTTTTATAGCTATCAATACATATGGTCAGAGAACGCAAGATACAGAGGGATGAAGAGTAGAGGACCATAACTGCTTATCTGCTTCACGACTACACCAAGGCTGTAGGGAGATCTATGTAATAAAAGCTCCAAGTTAAAATTAAAGATATCAAAATAGGTCCACTGCCTACAAGGAGAGGCAGAATTACACAGAAATGCCAAGGACTAAAGAAATTTTCAGCAAAACAAGAACCTGAAGTATTTAAAAGTGGAGAGATCTCTCCTATTTAAGTTTACTTGACAGTGACAGTTTCTGGCATCTGTACAGCTGATGGGGAGAAACCCAGGCCTGTCCTATTGTCCTATTAACTACCTAAAACATGTTCAAAGAGCAGAGTGTGACTTGAAAGTCCCTGAACTTTCACAGGTCGAAAGAAGGGAGAACATAAATCAAGAGAGAAGAAAGCTAAGAAACAGAACCGCTCCAAGCATTACTACTGAGTAGGCAAGCATTGCCAAGGGAAGTATTTGGAGTTAAATCTTTTGTCTACTCCAGCATATCACTAAGTTTTATGATGCAGTTGTTACAGGTTTACCCGCCCCTGCTAATAAATGTGATGAAAACTGGCAAACCCCAGCCTCTTACTTCAGTATGGCCACTTGGCATGAAACCCCAGAGTACACACAGCTGCCAGCAAGCACTGCAGCAAGGGCAGGAGCCCGGGGTCTCTGCTAATGCAGCCCACAAACACGCCACCGTACACGCAGCCACACGTCCCAGCAGCGCTGCGTTAGTGGACACGAGTGGGAAAAATGTCCGACAACAAAATCTCCCACAGCAGCTCAGCCTTTGATGTAGGCCACGTGGTGCAGGCAACATGAACTGCCTAAAATTGGGAATACCGCCTTAAATTTGTATTTTTGCCACTGGTGATCCTTTAAAAGAGGGGTGGGGATTAAAAATGCAACAGTTAAAGATTTGACAAAAAGCTGGCGTGAGAGCATTACCACACAAACAGGTTTACCTAGAAAACAATCTTAGTGTAAAATCAATTCTTAAAAAACACCTCCTGCCTGATGGGTTCCATCAGGCGAGCTATAAACAAAACCTTGCAGAACAAACCTCGAGTTTTATTATACAGTAACAAAGAACAACAGTGACTGTAGGAACACCTGCTACTATAGTTACTGGAAAAATTAAACATAAATGGAATTTCAAATGTCATTGAAATTCACTGAACATATTTAACAACCATCAGATATCTAAAAAACCATCGAATTCTAAACACAAATAACTAGCACGACAATAAGTCCGTGTGGGAGGGATAAACATTCCTTATTTGTTCTTCCCTCTTACTGCTCTCAGCGTAAGAAGGCACCAGCTGCACAGCACGGATTATCAGAGTTTCCTAAGCGAACCTCCAGCTCTACCAGCTGCATTGCCAAGCACAGCTTGCAGATGTAAAATCCCAGTCAGAGGGGAAGAGAACTGCAGGAGAGAAAGCAACCCAACAAAAACCAGGGCTGCAGATGGTGAAATAAGCCACGCAAAAATAAAGCTACAGAGAAGAGGCGAGCAGAACCAGCCCTGCCGACGTGGTACAGTGCTCTGCTCCGGCTTTACTTTTATAGAAAGGCACTTGTTCTCCGATGCTAAATTAGCTTCAGTTCCCATGTGTGCAGCGGGACTGTTGTTTCCAGACCTACCACTAAAAGCTCTCTGAAGCTGGCTGAGGGAAGCCTCCCGTGCTGTGTCCCACGGTGCTGTTCTCCAGGCGCTCATCACCTCCATGCAAGGCGCGCCACGCCAGGCACCACATGTCTTGATGCCAGCGGCAGCAGCGTCTTTACCGCGCACCTTACTTCTCTCCTACCAGCACAGGTGGTCAAGGGCTGCCAACAGGGCAATGTGAAGCAACTGTTTGCTTGTGCTGATGTTTCATACACTTAACAACACATTTTTCTCCACCAACACCTTTCATCTAGCATCTTTTTCCCTGTTTTCCATCCTGTTACCTATGTTTTTCACAAACAGACACAATCACTTTTAAACCACCTATTTATTCAAAATGTCCCTGTTTTTATTCCAATGTTTGATTTGCTCAGTTAGGCAAATCCTGAAAATTATTTTTAGATTCAGCTGAATAAACTTCTTCAATAGTACACTTACCCCATTTAACATTCCCATATGGCCCAGCCTACAAACCGTTTCATTAATGGTACTGCTGTATTATTGCAACTCCACAACAATTTCTAACAACAACAAAAACTGAATCATTTTTAGTGTCATTATCAAGTTAGCTGCATTTCCAAACAAGGTTTGCTGCTTTGAATTCTACAATTCTGAAGAATAACTACAGAGAAGCCGTGATGAGAAGCACCTATTTGTTTCTGATACAAAAGGTATTGATCCAAGTCAGACTTAAAAGAATCCGCAGTTCCGAGCTAGGTAAGCGCTGAGCTTGGCTAACTGTGCCAAGGATGCAGACAGTGAGTGAGGCAGGAAGGAATCGTGACCAGCTTCAACTTGGTCTGCACTGCAGTCTCCCTTCTTTTGCTGGAGAACAGTCTCACCTTTTCACTCTAACCCATTTACGAGGATAACACCCTTCTGAATGCTCCTGCGAGGACAGAGGGATTAACACACAGCCAGTTAAGAAACAAAATGCTAATCCGTATCAGGTGACAAACACATTATTCTGCAAATAACAATGCCAGGAGAAAGTTCACTGAAAATCAAAGTGATAGAAGTAGAAAGTAGTATTTCTTTTGTTAAGTAAGCAGAAATCTCATTAAAAGCATCATTTATGAGCTAGAAATTCTTTTAAATTTTTAGGGCTCAATAGGAAAAACTTTAATTTAGGCTTCTCTTATTTTGAAAACTTTCTAACAAGCAAAGAGCCTTCTGGGGCTTTGTAAGCTCAAGGGAACTTTATCTATCCATTTATTGATATTCCCAGGCCACACCGAAGCTGGGTAATCATCAGAAAGACCAATGAGAACAAACATAATCAGGCTTTTCTTTAATGATTAATGGATTTTCTTTTCAGAATAGAGTGCAAACTCTTCTGCTCCCTCTGAACCCTTTGTGATTTCCATGGCAATACAGCAGTGATTGCTATTATTTTATTGAAATCTATTTAGAATTGAAGCAGTTTATTTCTACACATAGCACCAGACCTTCCCTCCTAGAAATACATGGCCATTTTTGCATCTAATTTGGGGCAAAAAGAACTGGCTTTCCATGAAAGACACAGATGATGAATAATGACACAAGGATTGCATATTTTACTTTGTTGCAAACGATCAGTAGTGCCTACCAGTACTACAAATCGGTGTTGGTAGCATTATGCAACGAGAACATTTTTGATTGAAAGAAAAGTAAGACATTGATACTGTTATAAAGATATCTGGACAGCTTTAAGGGTTTGGTGAACAACAAACAAAAGTATGTTTACTTTTATTCAAAATTTTCTGAGGGGTTTGCGGATTGAAAGCAGAAAGACGTGTTCCACTGTTCTGCTACGACTCGTATTCTTTAAACATGGACCACACTACACTACCTTTTGCAATAAACTGTTAAAAGCCCCTCTTGCCAGATTAACTGCACTCAAATTTCTGGAATGCCAAAATGAAGACACCTACGTGCCCTCACACACCTCCCTTCCACATAAGCGAAGACTAGCCCAGCCAGAAGCTCGGTGCTGCACCGCGTCCTGCCTTGGGAAGGTCCCTACCCTGCTCCTCGTGTCGCAGCTGGAAGGAGCCCTGCTCTACGCCTTCCAGAAGCTGACGATGCATCACGGGTTAGGCGCTGCAAAAGAAGTGCTACCTCAGTTATGGTTTCCAAGACACCAGTGTTGTAGTCTACACATGTTTTGGCCACTTGGTCCCAAGTTACTTAAACAAGGTTTCTCCATAGATTGTGTACACATTAATTTGTGATGATTTAATCTGAAATCATAAGGCCTGTTTTGCAGGCCATACCATCACTCATACATACAATGAAATAGCAGGTATTTGAAAGACTTTTTTCAGAGTCTCTTAAACCAGCATGCTTTGCTTTACCTTCTCTATGCAGCATTTCTACACCGCCAAAATACAAGTAACAGCTCTTGCATTTTACAGTACTACAGAATTAACATAGTTAAGGACTGTCACAAAAGATCACTTGCAACAGGTTATGCAAATTTGGATATTCTTGTGTTGTAAATTTGTGCAGTTCTTCCATTCTTTCCTAAAGTGAACTGGGAGAAAAAAAAAAAAAGACATTTCATCACATGGATTCCTGTGGATTCCTGTCAATGACCCTGTGGCTCACCTGCAGCCAAAGCTTATATATATATATATATATAGTACATAATTAGATATAGCATATCTGCCTACATACTCATTTTAGCTGAACAAAGATACAGCAGCAGTAGTCAACCACCCTGTGCTGGCATTAATACACTGCCAACAACAAAAGATCACAGCGGGCCAACAAAATATACCAGTCAAAGAAGAATCAAAAGATTCAGCAATCTTGTATTTCTACTACATTGATATGTTCATTTTCTCTCAATTACTGTTGCATTTGCAGGTTCTCTCTCAAGGCTTGTGGCTTTTCTTTCCTCTTAGCCTATCCTAGGGCAGGAAGGCCAGCATTGCTTGGGCTTGTTATCCCCATACCAGAGAGCACCATACTCGAACTCCTAGCTGCAGCTTCAACTAAAAGAGAAGTACAACTCGGTCCCAAGCAGAAACACACAGATATACACGCATCTCAGAAAACACCCCCCCCCCCCCCGCCCCAGTCTATACAGCACATCGTAATACAGAGGTTTATAACTCTTCTGAAAGCTGAAAGTACTTCCCAACCTTTGATGGTGGCTGTCAAGACTGCCCGAGAACGGCAGCCTCCTCTCCAAAGGCCACGGCCCCATGTGTCCACTGACATTTTAAAACAACTTCTATACCTCCTCTACCCAGTAAATGTAGTGAACATTGCTGTTTTGAATAGATTTATAACTGAACTAGGATGTTTGCATCTTTTTCTTTATCATGAATGAACTTTCTAGGGGCAGACTTGCCATGGCACTATCATTTAACGCTTAAGAGAAATTGCTAACATATGAAATAATACAGGGCTCACTGCATGCTTGCTGAAAAAAATATTGACAAGTTGCCAGCAGGACTTTCCCAGGTCCCATATAAAACCAATGTGATATTACACCTACTTTGTCTGTTCCAGTTGTTGATTGTTTTTCTTCTTCCTTGGAGGCTTCTTCTTTTTTGGCTTATTGGCATTCTGATTATTTTGTTTGTTGTTCACACCAAAGTGTCCTGCCGATATGTCACTTTGTAGAAGGTTAACCAAGAGAGGACTTGTGAGCGTGACATCTTTATTGACAGGAAAACCAGGATTCTGTCCACAGGAAATCTGATTCCCATTTGGCGTTCCACTAAACCCAGTACTGAAAGGCAGTCCGTGGCCAGAGAAATGACTCCCCGAAGCACTGTTGTTTCCTTGCATTGCTTGCATATGGGAAGGCACCATGTTTGGCTGCTGCACAGGAACATCAGGTAACATCTGTGTCAAGTTCACATCATTATTAGTTGTTGTAGTAGTATCCCCAAGTTGCTGAGCTATGTGGGTGCCAGGTCCAGTAGGTCTTAAAACTTGCCCTTGCATCCCCATAACCTGAGAAGGGTTACCGTTCACAGGGCCTTGCTGTGCCATCATCTGCCCAGTGAACTGCACCATGTTACCCTGCATGTTTGGGGTTGGTCCTCTCATCAGTTGAGCTGGCCCCGTCATAACATTGGACTGGTTTTGAGTATTAAAAGGCTGTTTATTTCCTTGCATTTGAGTGGTCATCATCTGTTCCATCATCGAGTTTTGCTGTAACAAGACCTGGCCTTGAGGTCCCATCATCTGATTGTGTGTAGACATCATCTGTTGTCCCTGCTGGGGAATCATCTGTTTGGGCGGGGTCATCCTTTGGGGTGAAGGGCCAAGATTTTGGTTCTGTGGTGTTACCATCATTTGGCCTTGCGGCATGAGCTGAGTTCGAGAAAGTATCATCTGGTTTTGAGGGTTCAGCGATCCCTGAGCCTGAATGTTTACCATCTGTCCTTGTGAGGATACGATTTGCTGATGCATTCCCATAAGCTGAGACTGTGGTCCTTGTTGTGGCTGTCCCTGTATGTTGCCCATGTTAACTTGTGGCACCCCACTAGCACCAGTCTGCTGGTTGTTCATAGTTCCATGAAGTCCCATTAAATTGGTCTGCATCATATTTGGTGGGCCATGTGGTGCTTGCATCTGATTCTGAGGAGGTCCAGATCCTTGGCCACCTTTAATAAAAAAGGCCAATTAGGAAACAGTTGGAGTGGTATAAAGTTTTCACATCTGATGTTGAGTAGAACTCCAAAATTATTTTCCTCTATTTTCTAATGAAAGCTAGGATATCTGACACATTTGCAGTCCTATGCTATGATGTTTGATGCTACAGATAAACGTTAGGTGTCAAAAGAGAAGACCATACTGGCACTTCAAAACAAACACTTAGCCTGGCACGTCACGTACATATGACACTGCAGAATGATTGAAATTCCTGGTAAGCCTTACCTGCACGTAAGTTTAA
The DNA here is from genome assembly GCF_040182565.1 of Anser cygnoides. Classification (NCBI taxonomy): domain Eukaryota; kingdom Metazoa; phylum Chordata; class Aves; order Anseriformes; family Anatidae; genus Anser; species Anser cygnoides. Next base: position 15,764,194 of record NC_089888.1, read on the forward strand.
AAATATTCCACAATAGCACCTAACTCAATGGAACAATTCCCAACTAAACTAAGCTTCAAAATTGAGGCTGTTTTAGAATGGGTTGCAAAATAAATACACACACAATAGTGATGACATGACGTTATCAGGGTATCCATAATCCAGATGAAAGGCTAATAACAGAATTGTTAAATGGAGGCATTTGTGAACTAAAGATTTCATTTTTACAGGACTGTCTGTAAGCAGACTTCCAAAGCTTTTGAATGAACTAATAATCTTTTCAAATCAGAAGAGCTTTTTATTTATTTATTATATTTTTATTTCTGTTTCTAAGATAACATCTTTTTTTTTCTGGACAAGAAGTTCCTTTTATGTTGTATCTTATTACCCTTAGTCTTCAATTGTCAACACTACTTCTATTTAATTTCTAAATGGATACTTCTGGATCCTAGTATAGCAGTCCTAAGCAATAATACTTGGGTTGTTTGCAAACCACAAGCAGCCTCCCGTTTTAATTTTCCTCATTTAACAATACGCACAGCACACCGCTGCAGCACTTTCAGCCCCAGGTAGCTAAAACTCTCTATTACTGGCAAGAATTTAATGTTTTAGTAATTGTGTTACACAAGTATAAGCATAGTTTTCTACAAAAAAAGAAAAAAATGAGGAAAAACTAGTTCCAAACAGACCTGCGTGCTGCACAGTTTGGCTAGTTTGTAGCTGCGGAGCTCCGCTGTTCACCGGTGTTCCTGGTGCTGTGGAAGGCACCTGACCTTGCATGAAGCTCTGGTTAGCCTGGCCTGAAGGGAACCCAGGAGGGAGGCGCTTGGGCATTCCTTAATACAAGATTTTTTTTATTAGTAAGTATGAAAAGAAGGAAGAAAGAAGAAAGAAAGGAAAAAAAATCTATAACTGGATTACAATAGGAAAAATACCTTTGAATCTGTACTGTCACATTACTGGTTTAGGCAGAAAGCAGTTTTTTGCCAATATACGAAACGCACTGAAGGCATGCTTACAGTTCTCATCTGTGCAATAGTTCTGCCTAACAAGCCACTATTACTCAGTTCAAAATGTAATTCTGCTTCTGGTTTAAGTACAAAATTAACCCCATGGAAAAGGGAAAACTTTGACTTTTTAGAAATTAGAAATTCAAGTAACATAGTTCACTGTTTTCTTCTCTATTGCATCTCATCTCTGATCAGGCCCTTAACTGAATCCATGTACACAAACACAAATATCTTGTATTTTTATTCCATTTTTTTATTTTCTCAACAGGAACTCTCACCATAACACACAAGTACACGCTTTTTAGCGCTCCTTTGCACTACTGGTGTGTGTACGCACACTCAGAATAACTCTTCCACCCAAAATGGGTTGAGAAATCTCCAGAGTAATGAGAGAGCATGGGGCTCTCCAGAGTCCAGAAAGGCTGCAGCAAGTCCCAGCTTTAGACAAGTAACCCTGCTATTCCAATAGCCAGACAGAGACCTAACAGGTCTGTATCTGGCACAATGTCCACACCTTGACACATCAAAACACCACTGCTGCTCTAGGACAGAGAGCAAAACCGTCACTGTGCCTACCAACATGAGCAGCAGCATAAACAGAACCCACTTTAACACAACTTTAACAGAACCCGCTTCTTTTAACTCACCATCACACAGATAGTGCCACGGACCTAGAAGGAACCTTGTCCTCCTGCATTTTTCTTATCCACAGACAGAATTTAACCTTGGTTCTGTGGTTACAGCCTCCTTACACACTTTACTGTATTGCTTATGTAAAGTGAGCTGGTCTTAGTTCTACAATTAATACTTTAAGATAATCAAGTTTACAGGTCAAACGCAAGGTACATCTGCAAATAGGGAATAAATAGTTCTTCAAGCATCACCTCACAGAACTACAGTTTTAGTTCTGCTAACCTTTTAGGAAAGTTCTGCGTACAGAAATGCTTGAATTGAGAAAAAAAATGTTAATTTGGCCTATTCTCAATCTAATAAAAATTCTGATTTGCAAAATTAACTATGTGAAATGAAAGTGTTTGAAGGCAAGATAGCTAAAAAAATTGAAAGATCCCTAAACACAGCTTAAGCATGGACACGAGTATGGACAGAAGCCAGGCAAAAATCCTCCACAAGTGGAAGATACCATAGCTTTACTGAAATCAACAGAATCCTGTCTTTTTAAATCAGATGAGGATTACTGATTTTAGCAATAAGGTCTAGAGTGAGTCCAAAAGAACATATTCTGATAGTTTATTTGGGGTATTATTTTTTAATAAAGCAAAAGCAGGATTTTGTCTATAGTAGGTTTACGTAGAAAGTAAAGAGAACCCAGATTATATGCTATCTAGAGGTCAGGGTTACCCTACCTAGAGGATAGTGATTCCTGACTGGGGATATGTAGTTAGTGAGACAAAACTGTAAAGAAATGTGACATTTCAAACAGTAACAGTTTGAAGATGGAGACAAGAGAAGATATAGGAAGTACAGGGTGCTGGCAGACCCTAAGAACAGTTTGGAAGAGGGAAACCCTGAAACTAAGACAATTCACGTAAAACAAACTCATCCAAATTCAAATGAGATCCATGATGCAGACAGTGAAGACACAGGACACTTGCCTAAATCAGTGGACCAAAAAATAGGTATTTCTTACAGATTTCAGATATGCAATGTGAAAATAAAGGAAACTAAAATACAGACAGTACTGTGTGTATTGGTGGACAAAGAATATGGCTTATGTTTTACATGTATGGAAAGAAAAAATTTTAAAGACTTAAGCAAGAGCTTGTGTACAAGTATCTGAGAGCAGCCATTCAAGAGAAAGATGAATAAATGAATATTTTGAGAGAGAGAGAGAGAAAGTGCTAGAAGAAGTCAGGCACAGTACTAGAAAAGGCTCACAAGGGAAAAAGAAAAACAAGGACACAAGAGATCTTTGGATTGACAAATGAAATTCTTTCACTGTTACAGAAGCCTTCTAAGAGCAATAAGGCAAAGATGTGAGTGCAGAGGTCCAAGGAGAAAACTAAAGACCACACAACCAAAGAGGAAGTGAAAACAGGCTTTGACCTCCTCATTTTAGTGCAGGGAGTAAATTACCATAGCAGTAATAGCTCTTTCCTCTTTTGTATGGGAAGAAACTGATGACAAATAAAGACAAGATGTACACACAACTTAGAAGGGAAAATGCAAAATAAAGCCTCACTTCTGTAGCAGAAAATGTAAGTGGTGACAGAGGAAGCTGAAGAGAAAAAGAAAAGGTTCATTTGTTTTTGTCACACTTTCTCTTTCTCAAAAGGAACAAAAAAGCAACATTAAAACAACCAACCCAAAACATCTCTGAATATCCTGAACTTGCTGTAAGGCAGTGAAAGAACTGTCAAGAGGATGACTGGGAGTCATAACTAGCAACTGCATACAGCAATTTCTTTCTGCAGTGGCCAAGAGTTTACTTCTAGATTATTACAGAGAGCTAGGTAGTAGAACTGAAGTAACACTGACGCTAATTCACCCACACCCACCTTATCCATAGACAATATATGTCTTTATTTTGTCTCTTCAAGGATCTTTTCAGAAGGAACAGTAACCTAGCCATTTTATGTTTTTCCTTGTAAAATAAAAGACTGTCTCAGTACTTCTTACCTCCTAAGCCAGGGTGCAAACCTTGTGGACCTTGGTTTTGCTGCTGCATCACCATGAAGTTGGGGGGTACGTTCCCCTGTTGCACCATAGGATTACGACTGGGAGAACTGACAGGCTGCTGAAATCCCTGGGAAAGTGTGCTACTCTGGGGAGGCCTTGGTCCCATCTGCTGCTGCGTCTGGTTAACTGTTGGAGATGATGCAGGAGATCCCTGCTGGAAGGAGGAGGGTGAGGAAGCAGGAGATTTGTTGGTCAGGTGGGGTTGCTGTAGTGGTGTAGGAACCCGTGAGGGCCCTCCCTGAAGGCTTTTCATTTGAGGAGCAGTAAACTGGCCAGGATTGCTCATTTGGGGAAAGTTTGAGTGAGCCTGGGAAGCTTGCTGGCTTCCAAAAGGATATGGAGGTGGAGGATGAGTAGGAGTTTGTACTGTGGCTAGAGATGGTCTTGCTTGAAGTTGCTGCTGCATTTGTCCAGACAATGGGGCCTTTTTCCAACCCTGGTTTACTGTCAATGTACCCAGTGCTCCCTGGGTTGGAGGAGGCTGAAGTGCTCCTGAAGGAAGCTGGTTCCAGCCAGAGGGAACTGGAACCTGTGCTGGTGAAGTAAATGAAGGTCGAATACCCTGCTGTGGCTGCTGATGGGGCTGCGGAGGACGTGTCTGCAACTGTGTTTGTTGCTGCAATTGCTGAAAGTTGGCTGCGTTCATTTGCCTGTTTACAGGAACTGACTGCATTGGATGGAGTTGCGGAGCTAAAGATCCAGATGGATGATTTTGCTGCTGGATATTTAGCCCAGATAAAAGTGGGTCCATTGCATCTATTAAAATAGCAAAGAAAAGTAAGAAAGTAAATGACCTACTGTAGGCAAAAAAACACCACAAAACAAGAAAGGATAGATTGTTTGCTTGCATATGCTCACTCTGCTGAAGTTAAGGTCTAACAAAATGCTCCAGTGTTCCAATTTCTCCAATAGACAGAGCAGGCAATGCTCGGAAAGTTTTCAAAGTGTCTGGGAATCCTGAGAAGGTCTCATGAATTTATAACCTCTCAAATAAAACACGGTAACTCCACTGCACTTGTTCCTACAAACATAAGCCTTCTACATACTTATTGGTAGAATAATACAAATTACTAGCAGCATTATTTCTACCAACTAAAAAATGTGGCATAACAATGAATTAAGACAGTATCATAAGCTAGCATTCACAAAATATTTAAAACATTTACCACAAAACAATGTAAAAATAAATACTGCAAAGTTCTATAGAAGTTGGCAAGTATTACCACCCTTTTACTGAGGGAGAAGTAATAACCTCCTCTTTTTCTATAGTCCCAAAATGCAATTAGCTTCTACTACCAAAATTATGAAGAAAAAACAAAACAAAACTGAACATACAACCCCCAGCGCCTACACCCCACAAAATCCCCACACTTTAAGCTTCCAGTTTATCTACTCCTGGAAAAGCATTTTTTCCTCAGTCTAATGCAACTGCTTCCTACCTGCCTCGCATTCAACCAATCCCTTCCTTAACAAAAAGCTCAGTCATAACAGCTCTAGAGCTCTCCTAGCAAAAGGTACTGCCACTATGCAATGCATCTGAACAAAATAACAAGCAACCTGGTGACTTTTAGATACCCAAATTATCTGACAAGTGTTACCATATTAATAGGGGCAGGGAGGGTTCCCCAGAAAGAGCAACTCTCAGAAAAGGCAAAGGAAATAATGCAGGGCAACTCCATAGTTCATTTACAAGTACATATGCTGAAGAAAAAATAAAAATAAAAATAAAAATAAAAATAAAAATAAAAATAAAAATAAAAATAAAAATAAAAATAAAAATAAAAATAAAAATAAAAATAAAAATAAAAATAAAAATAAAAATAAAAATAAAAATAAAAATAAAAATAAAAATAAAAATAAAAATAAAAATAAAAATAAAAATAAAAATAAAAATAAAAATAAAAATAAAAATAAAAATAAAAATAAAAATAAAAATAAAAATAAAAATAAAAATAAAAATAAAAATAAAAATAAAAATAAAAATAAAAATAAAAATAAAGAAAGAATATTTTCAGGCAAAGGTCAGTGTTACGACTAACTGTTACCACCTGGCTGTGAGGAAGGTCTAGGTGTTCTTGGCTGCAGCTCAGTACTAGCACCACTTGCCACCATAGAGGAGGGCACATTTCCACTCTGGGACATCATGACAGCTGCGGCATTGCTCATTCTTATTAAACCTTAAAAAAAAAAAAAAAGCCACAATACATATTATCAAGTATTGCAGTTTTACATACAAAAGAGTTTTAAAATTTTTGCTTTGTTAATAAAACATGTCTTTATAGAGAAGTCAGTTTAGACAAATTGTTCCTCCAAAATAACCTGAGGACACAGATCTCTGCCTCAAAGTTTAGATTCTCTGGAATAAACGAAGTGATCATCATACTGAAGCTGTTCTTTTAGCACCAAGCCTTTTGAAGGCTATAGAACAAAACACTGCCTACTTGTGAATTGAGACTCCCCAATTGAGACAGTTTCCTGTCTGACTAGCCACTACAGTCACTTGCCACCAAGTGATAATACTGTCAAAGTTACGCATGTACTAGGTTTTTGCAAAATCTGATAGTAGAAAGTAATTGATTCATTGTAAAAGTAAACAGATTCATTGTTTCTTTTACAAAGGCTGCTATCTTGTAAACGGTTTATATTGTTGACCTGCTGGTTAAATTGTTTTATTTGTATTGTTTATCTGTATGCAGGAAATGAAGCTCATGATCATCACAAGGAAGATCAGAGCAACTGCCTTCAACGTAAAACTTCCTTTAAATATTTTATGTTCTTTGCTAAGCACAATGATTTAAACTACCGTTTAATCAGGTAAAATGTTATTTCCATTCATTCCACCAACAGCCACACATGTATCTTAAACTGTCAAAAATGGTCTCAGTATTTTAACTGCATTAAATCCTATTTACTAAGATACTAACTAGTTTATCTTGCCTTTTACTCAGCTATTGAAAGAAAATATCATGTTTTTCTTTCAACTCTTCATGAAATCTGACTTTTGTAATTAAAAATTACTTATCATGCATATAAAAATTTACCATCTGATAAAACTACAGTTGTCCAAGAAAACTCATTCTCTATGATCAGATCTCAAAAGTTTATCTGAAAATAAAGAGAGACTAACAGTAATGAGTGTCCTGTCCTCCCCCAATAAGAGATTTAATCTAAAATAGCTTATTTTTGTGCATTGAATAAAGGCTTATGCTCATTTTCATAAGACAGAAAAGTGTGATAATTTGTGCACGAAGCAAGTTGACTATACTAAAGTGATTTTACAGCCTTTATAGAAAAAAATCAAAAAAGAACCCACATCCAAATCACTCCCAACATTTGTGGGGCACAATGCAGCCAACCGTTTATGTAATATCAGACATAGTTTGACAGTACGGAAACAAGAAAATAGGATAGTTTAATGGCAATTATAATTCTGTGAATCATAATTGCTGTAACTAGTGAAATTTCACAATAAGCTTATTAAATTTCAAACTGTATAAAACTAAATAAATAAAAATTTACCTTGTCCCCCTTGCATGGGAAATCCTGTTTCCATTCGTACTGAGTTGTTTGCTCCCAGGGGCCCATTGATTCGGACATCTTGGCTTCTATTTTGAGCTAAAGCTAAATTGATAGCACCTTCCCCTGGAAGTAACACACAATTTGGGGGAACTGAATGATATACAGGAAAGCAGAATGCAGACAATTTCAAAAGGACATTTAAAAGATTTAAAGGAAGGAAGGACAAACTTTACCAATAATATGCACTTTAGAAGGACAGTTATGCAGACTACCTTTATTATTAGTGTTTCAATTTTAAGAAAAATCAACGCTGCGACAAACATTAAATGCCCTCAGTTTCATCTTGAACAACACAGATATTTCAGTTGTGAAACCCATGTAAAACTTGTTTTTAAGGGAGTCTCATATGAAACAACCCGAAAAAGAAAAGGGCACATTTTGCTAGTAGCACTCACAAAAACATTTTTCAGGGGGCTTCCCAACACTAAGAGGATTTTCAGCCATTGTTTCTATTATTACACCTATTCTCAGAAGAATAAAAGCCTTGAGCTACCTTTTCATTGAAGTTATTCTCCAAATTGTTGAATTAAAAGTTTTGCAACATTAACCAAGTACACAAAGTCACTTGTTGACTATACATAAATTCTAGTATATTTGCAGATTAATGCCTTTGAAAATAAATTAGGTGTGAAATACCTTCAATCTGAACTGAGAGAATTCCCAGGTCACGAAGTTGTTGGTTATTATTCTGAGCCAGAATCCGCAGCCGCTCTGCAGCTTCACGTGGTATATTAAAGGTAACACGTACACTGTTCCAAGGCTCTATCTTCTGCAGTTTTAACTGGTTGGATTCTTAAAAGAAAAAAGGTCAAAGTCACTGCAAAGTCAGTTTTCAAAAAAGTATAGTGAAATAACTTGTTAAAAAAGCGCATCTGAAAGAAATCTGGAACAACTATTCCAGGCTAGTCTCAGATACTGGAGAGTTCTCCAGAACAGACGTAAAGTGACTCATACTGCCAAACCACTTAAGTACTTTCCAAAAATTAGCAAAATAAGAATTTCCCAAATTATAAACAATAAAATAGGCAACACAAATACTTGACAATATTACTCAAAATTTGAAATATTCTGTGAATAAACCACTTTGGAAAGACAGAATACCTAATAAATCAGATAAAATACATTTGTTAGTATACTACGTAGATAAGTGAATACAAGAATGAAAACACTAATTTCACTCTGCGAGATGCTTGTGAAACTTCTTTGCAGAAGGCAGGTGCTAGAGGCCTAGTTGTATTTCATTAATTTATACCATATTATTTAACTTTTCTGAATAGGTATGTTCAACCCACTGCAAAAACCATATTAAAGTTGTGCAAAATATTTAGCTACAGATTTTTTGTAAACCTGTTCTACATATGAGTGTTTCTATGCTGATCAGTTGTTTTAAGAGTAACAGGTGAGAATTAGAAAAAAGGTAGACCAGTGATGTTGAATACATTTATTCTAAGTGATACCTAGCTAAAATATAGCTACAAAATGCCTTTTAGGGTCATTAAAATATATATTGCTAATACAGATTTCTCAGCTTCCAGTTTCAAGCTTTTTGAACAGGAAGCCCTTCTGAAAACAAGAAGCATTTGCTCAAATTTTAGTCAGCTATGTTTTCCACTATGACAGCAGACTTACAAAAAGTGTGCTAAGTTTTTGTTAGAACATGCCATTTAAGAACATGCCATTTAAGACTGTCAGTAACTCATTCCTAACTTCACAGAATCACAGAATGGCCTGGGTTGGAAGGGACCCCAAAGACCATCCAGTACCAACCCCCCTGCCATAGGGACGCCACCCACTAGATCAGGTTGCTCAGAGCCCCGTCCAGCCTGGCCTTCAACACCTCCAGGGATGGGGCATCCACAGCTTCTCTGGGCAACCTGTTCCAGTGCCTCACCACCCTCTGAGTGAAGAATTTGCTCCTTACCTTCTAATCTAAATCTCCCCTCTTTTAGTTTAAAACCATTCCCCCTCTTGTCCTGTCAATAACTGATTGAGCAAAGAGTCACTCTCCATCTTTTTTATAGGTACCCTTTGACTACTGAAAGGCTGTGATGAAGTCACCCCCGAGCCTTCTCTTCTCCAGGCTGAACAGCCCCAGCTCTCTCAGCCTTTTTCCATAGGAGAGGTGCTCCAGCCCTCTGATCGTCTTTGTGGCCCTCCTCTGGACCTGCTCCAACAGCCCCACATCCTTCTTGTGCTGGGGGCCCCAAACATGGACACAATGCTCCAGGTGGGACCTCATCAGGGCAGAGCAGAGGGGCACAATCACCTCCCTCCACCTGCTGCCCACCCCTCTGTCGATGCAGCACAGGATGCAGTTGCCCTTCTGCTGGCTCATGTCGAGCTTTTGATCCACCAGAACCCCCAAGTCCCTCCCTGCAGGGCTGCTCTCAGCAAGTTCTTCTCCCAGCCTGTACTCATGTCTGGGACTGCCCCGACCCAGGTGCAGCACCTTGCGCTTGGACTTGTTGAACCTGATGCGGTTCACGTGGGCCCCCTTCTCCAGCCTGCCCAGGTCCCTTTGGATGGCATCCCTTCCTTCAGTGGACAGATACCTTTTTTCCAAATCTAGCTGTGCTGGTAAAAGATGCTGTCCTAAAAGCCTGTGTCACTTACTAGCTAGAGCTGCCTGTTACAAGACCTCGGTGGGCACACGGGGCCATATGAGAACACTCCATAGCCCCCCTTCTGAAAAAGTCACGTAGGTTAAGTCAGTGCAGCAGCAAAGCAGCTGACTTGAACTAGCACAGTTATTTCAGAGCAAATCTATTCTCAACTGCAATAGTTTAAATTGGATGGTTTTGATATTAGAAAACATGTCCTGTTTGAACAAGTCTGGTTTCACTTTCACACTACAAAGCATTATGTAATGTAAGGAAATGAAAGAGAAAAAAAAACCAAGTAAAACATTGGAACTGAATAGGAATAAATGAACTCACTAATGAAATCAGTTTGAAACAATAAATTAACTTCAAAAACTTGTACTCTGTGCTTAAGAAACATAGCTCCCAAACTCACTAATAGCAACCTCCACAAATCTTACTACCAACTAAGTAACTCGAAAACAATATAATCAGCTTCTTTTTAAAAGCACCCTGATTATGTAATTAAGCATTTTAAGGACAATTGAAAAATGATAAAGAAATACATTACCCATGTGTAAAAGGCCAGGCACATTCTCCAGTATGACACTTAGTTTCTGCTCAAAGTCTCTATCCCCTATATCTCCTTTAAAAGCTACAAAGATTGTGGAATCTTCAGGAGCAGCCTCCTGTTTCAGTTCATCTTCCTCCAGTCCTGAATCAAAATCCACCTCTAAGTCTTCCATAGCTGAGGAGTACAAGGAGGCATACGTATCTTCCAAGTTCGGTAGATCATCCAAAACCATTGTGTCCAACAATGGGAGCCAGTCAGACATTAAGAAGATGCTTTGAAGGGGGGAAAAAAACAGTTAGTACAGTGTGTAAAGACACTAACTATGGCATTCAACAGCACGCAAAGAGCACTGACAGAAAACCTACCAGGTGACCCAGCGTGAGGGCCTGTGAGACAAACTGTGGGACTCTGAAAACCGTGGCCATTGCAGTAGCCAAGTTGTTTGTCCACTAGAACAAACAGAAGTGTTTTCCTGACGGAATCCTTCCACACCTGCCTTGAGCAGTATTCCAGCTGACCTAAATGACAGTTGGGTAGATGGGGGGGGGAATAAAAAAAAATTAAAATCGATTACATTCATCTCTACATCGTACAGAGGACAAAAAGCACCCAGAATCAATGCTACAATGCCTGCCTGCCAGGAAATTGTGGAACACACAGTAATACTTACAATTACAGAAAGACAGGTGGGGGAACACCAAATTTATCTTTAGAGACTGCAGATACTTTGTACAACAAAGCAGAAGGAAAGCCACAGAACATTCTTACCAGGAGATATTTAGCATTTGACAACTATTTTATTCATGTCCAAGGAAATCTTAAGCATGCTATGCTTGCTTTATAAAAACTTGTAAAAATGTAGGTGGTTCTCAGATGCTTATGCATATTACTACCTGAAATGTACTCCTCCTGTGCCAGCCCACAACTTCCCCCCCATCTCCCTGTTGAGCATAGATAAGAATGAATTCAGTAAATCACGTCACGCTCCTGATGTTTTTTACTTTATGAAAGATCTAGATTTTGCAATAAATTTTACAGAATCACAGAATGTTAGGGATTGGAAGGGACCTTGAAAGATCATCTAATCCAATCCCCTGCCGGAGCAGGAACACCTCGATCAGGTCACACACAGGAACGCGTCCAGGTGGGTTTTGAAAGTCTCCAGAGAAGGAGACTCCACAACCCCCCTGGGCAGCCTGTTCCAGTGCTCTGTCACCCTCAATGTGAAAAATTTTCATCTCATATTTAAGCAGAACCTCCTATGTTACAGCTTGCACCCATTGCCCCTTCTCCTATCATTGGGTGTCACCGAGAAGAGCCTGGCTCCATCCTCCTGACACTCACCCTTTACATATTTATAAACATTAATGAGGTCACCCCTCAGTCTCCTCTTCTCCAAGCTAAAGAGACCCAGCTCCACCGGCCTTCTTGGCCACAAGGGCACAGTGCTGGCTCACGGTCATCCGGCTGTCCACCAGGACCCCCAGGTCCCTCACCCCTTTACTGCTTTCCAGCAGGGCAGTCCCCAGCTTATACTGGTACCAGGGGTTGTTCTTGCCCAGATGCAGGACTCTACACTTGCCCTCATTATATTTCATTACGTTTCTCCCTGCCCAACTCTCCAACCTGTCGAGATCCTGCTGGATGGCAGCACAGCCTTCCGGCGTGTCAGCCACTCCTCCCAGTTTAGTGTCATCAGCAAACTTGCTGACGGCGCACTCCTTTCCCTCACCCAAGTAACCAATGAATATATTGAACAACACTGGTCCCAGTACCGACCCCTGATGGACTCCACTAGATACAGGCCTCCAGCTCGACTCCATCCCACTGACCACAACCCTCTGGCTTCTTCCCTTCGGCCAGGTCACAGTCCTCCTCGCCACCTGATCGTCCAGACCACACTTCCTCAGTTTAGCTGCGAGTTTAGTTACATTATGATAGTTATCTACACAGAAGTACAACCTGAGACAGAAGTCATCCCTACAAGCACGGTGAACAACACCAACTTACAGGCAGGACGCACATTTCTCCACTTCACCGCAGACCGTGACAAGGGCTCTAGGATGAACTCCTCCATGCAAGGCAGCTCAGCCTCCTACCTCTGCTCTCACACCCGATGCTTAGTGAGTATTTCTTAAAGAATTAAAACCATCTCCATCACGAGCCAAAGCTGATGTCAAAGCTAAAAAAAGGGACCTGCTCCTGACCACCACTGTCAAAAACAAATCAAATCAACAGGCAAGGCTGTCAAGACCTCATAACTCCAAAGCTGTCAGTGTTAAATACGATGCACCACAAACGTTTAGCTCAGAATGAGATGCCATCAAATAGGATACAGATTGGGGTTTTTGGCAGAGGTTCAAGTTCCCAACACAAATTAAAACCACAAGTCGGAGATTCAAGGTGAATTGCAGAGAGGGGCTGGGAAAAAAATAATAATAATACAAAAGGGTAACTGTGCTAGAAAAGCTTCGATTCAGCCCTACATTATTTGCACACTCTCCTAACATTGCTGAAGGGACAGCACCCCAAATGAAGAAACAAGCACTCGAAAGTCATGATGCACAGCCCCAGGGCAGCTCTCTGCACACACATTTATTGGGCTGCGATTTTACAAAACTCAATTTTTAATTCTCCCTTACAACCCTACACCACACTACGCAGACTAAATGGCATTAACGAATAATAATCTATTTTACATACAGTTACTCTCTTCGCACTGTGCAGCACCAGGCTCCCATTCTTGGACAATACTCAAATCTGGGATTAAAAGGAAATCTAATTTTGTAATCCCAAACTCTTCTGCAGTCGTGCACTGAAGGTAAGTAAAAATATTTCACAGTCACTGATCTGTTTACACTGTGCTTTCATAAATTATTGTTACCACTGAAATTTTAAAAATGGGGAACTGATATAAAAATTAAAAAAAAAAAAAACCAACACCGGAGACAAACTGAACGCTGAGACAATTCAATCTTTTATTTTCTCCCAGGACTCCTCTGTGTCTAACTTACAGGTCTGAGCATTCAGCAGCTCCATTAAGTCAAATTCCAGTTTCACATCAGGTGCCCAGAAAATGGGAATGACAATTGATAACCTTCTGTGAAAAGCTGATTTAACTTGACTGTCACACAGAAGCTCCTCAATGGGCTGGGTTGGTTACCCTACCCAGGAGATAGTTCCTTCTCTTTCTGCATCCTTGCTTTATTCATTACACATATACTGACTTCCAGAAGAAATGAACTCGGAGTCCTACACAAATAACAATCTCTTAAGGACAAAGCACAACCATTCCGTGCCCTGAAGGAGCATCCTGTGTAAAATAAGCAGTACCTTTTTGGGAAAAAAAATAAAATAAAATCTAAAAACCTTGTATAAACTATTCAGGAAGAGAGATCTTGGCTCATTACACAAGATTTTAAACACTGAAAAAAGCACAATTACTTGGAGGATGGGTATGTTCCATCTCCAGTGAGAAACATTAATATTTCTGACAATCCCTAACACCATAGAAATATTTTTTTTCCTATAAAAACACAAACTCTTCAAAAGCTTTTTTTTTTTTTTTTTTTTAAGTTTGAATCAAAGCGTCTGAAGCATCAATCTTCTCTGTGAAAGAGCAGAAGACCCCAGACTGCTACAGTGGCAGTTTAAAACACACAAAAACACCGCAGCTTAGACTGAATTCCACCAGTCTCACCTCAACCTGCACAAATCCACCATAATTTGTTGAAATTACGGCACCTCATGAAAAAGACTGAAATACAGTTTGCTAAATGCCGAAGGACCACAGGTCTTGTTTCATTTGATTCAGAAAACCACAGGACTGCAGGGAAAGCTTGAATTAAGAAAAAAATAGGAATAAGCTTTAAATTTTACTTTCTGTGTAAGGGTACTATATCCAGGTTTGCAGCTGAGGCTCCCTTTTTGCACTTCCCACATCATGCCCCTCTCTGCCACATCCACCTCCTTCTCTCCCTCTCAGAGGCACACAGTTTAGTCCATTTCTATATTCAGGTACAATTTATCTTGGCTGTGACAGGAGGAAGTAATGATTTGCAAAATCTTCCTCTTCAGGCAGAACACCACACGTCTTCCATCTCGGAACCACATGAATCCCAGCTGCATCCCTCGTGCTAACAAACTCTGTAATCTCTTGGTTATAAATTTGACTCCCACAAATCACAAGCCATCCCATGACCATAATTAGCATGGATCTTCATTCAGCACTCCTCACATAAACCCCCCCAAAAAAACCATGAAAGCCCTTTAGGCATGGGCACGCACAGGTAAAACACTGGCCCTTCAATAACTCCTGTAACCTACATTAACTTCTAGCAGCCTAGGAGAGCATCTCCAATGAGCAAAAATCAGACTTCAACGGGCGTGCAGAACCTCAACAAATTTCATAAACTCAAGCCTTCACACTTACACGGCAGCACAAACACATCTCTGAATATCGTTGTGTGTTCAAAGAACAAGGATGGCTTCCCTCCCGTCCCCACACCGTTTCTTTTTTTTTTTTTTTTTTTTTAAGCTTTCCAGTTCCGTATTTCCCCCCCTTACACAATTGTTTCTGGAAACTGAGCACAAGCCCAGTGCCACCACGTGGCAACCACTTACCTGCGACCCCAGACTGTGGCAAGCTAAAACAGCGTGAGAAGTGCCTTATACCTGTTCATAATAGGGTTGGCCTTATATAGGATTTGCTGATTACTTAAATAAAAAAAAGCGCTGCTGAATTAAGAGAGGCGAGGATACATAGCAAGGTAACAGACTAATAGCCAAAACGTCAGCAGTGTGTCAGTTTTCTGGCCAATGCCCACGCACCCGCAGCATGGTGCAGGTGGCAGGGGATGGCACACGGAGACCGGAGCATCCCAAGCAAGGGACACAGCAGGCTCTGGAGTGCCAGCACTGCCAGCTGGAAGTGCTGGTGTCTGGGGAAAAAATAAGCTGGTGTCCTGGTATTCTCATGCCAAGATGAGCTTGACTGATTCAAACTTAGGGTTATGTCCATCTGTTTGTTAAACAGAACTTGAACCCTCGTGTTGCTTTCTTCCCCTCATTGCAAATGCACAAAATGAAGTAAAACCTACACAAGTGAAGTAAAACAAAAAAACCTTGGAGGAGATATTGAACAAAGCCCTTGCTGTGACACAGTCTTTTGATTTACAAGCTATTTATGTATTTCGGACAACTCAGAATAAACACTTTCACAACTGATGTCACAACAGAACATGCACCCTCTCAAACAAATATGCAGGGAGCCCAATTAAATAAAGGTACTAAAATCCTGCCGTATGCTTGAAACAGTACTCCTCAGAGTTACACAAAGGCTTGGAAAGGGTGACAGCAGTGTCTTCACAAACACAGAAGAACCAGAGGGAAGGATGGACAGATGTCATTCCTTAGCAGATGCCAGAAGCCAACACTGAGCAGGGTCCTCACCCCCACAGCGGCTGTTATTTAAAGCTGCTGAAGCTGGAAACAAGAAGAAAAATCAGTCCAGAAACGAAACTACAACCAAGACCTTCAGGGAGTCCAGAACTGAGAAGGAGAAGAAAACGTCTCTGATAGCAGCAAACAGTGACATGACTCCCAAAGGACACAGAACCCGCCTTGCCTCGGCCTTCATTGAAAAAATGTTGTTCAAACAGCCTAACAGGAATAAAAGGAAATCAAAACAACAACAAAAAACCATGCCTTGGATAATCCAAGTGAAAGCTTTCGTTTCCTTTCTTTTAGGTGTCAGGGAGAAAATACATAAAGGTACCAAGTTTTTCAGGATGGGAATGAAGGATGTTTAGCGTTGCCAGAATACTGTCAGGAAGATGGCTTTCCTTTAATACATCACATACACACACGCCCCCCCAGGCATACTTTCAAAACATGCCACCTATAAATCCCAGGAACAGCCTGATCACAACACCGTCCTTACTGCAGACTTGTTAACAACGTATTGTCCTCCTACAATCATGTACGCGGTTTTTATTGTCTAACACAGTGACCTTGGAGCTTGTTAAATCTGACCAGTGACCACATCTATTCACACACAGTGCGTCTATGATACAAAGACTAAAATTACATAATTGCTTTTGGCGAAAAGACTTTTAAGTAGATAATAGGCAAGTGCCATATCGTTACAGAATGAGATTAGATTCAGCTAAGAATCACTGTTATAACGTGAAAGGAATACCTAAAAATAAACTTAAACATACAATACATTTCCTTTAAAAACAATTCAGCTTGGGGGAGTTCCAGCAACATGGAAGTTCAAACTCTGGCATTACAGACAGATAACACCATGAAAGCAGCCCAACTGTCATAGAATCATAAAATGGCCTGGGTTGGAAAGGACCACAAAGACCATCCAGTACCAACCCCCCTGCCATAGGGACGCCACCCACTAGATCAGGTTGCTCAGAGCCCCGTCCAGCCTGGTCTTGAACACCTTCAGGGATGGGGCATCCACAGCTTCTCTGGGCAGTCTGTGCCAGTGCCTCACCACCCTCTGAGTGAAGAATTTGCTCCTTACATCTAATCTAAATCTCCCCTCTTTTAGTTTAAAACCATTCCCCCTCTTGTCCTGTCAATAACTGATTGAGCAAAGAGTCACTCTCCATCTTTTTTATAGGTACCCTTTGACTACTGAAAGGCTGTGATGAAGTCACCCCCGAGCCTTCTCTTCTCCAGGCTGAACAGCCCCAGCTCTCTCAGCCTTTTTCCATAGGAGAGGTGCTCCAGCCCTCTGATCGTCTTTGTGGCCCTCCTCTGGACCTGCTCCAACAGCCCCACATCCTTCTTGTGCTGGGGGCCCCAAACATGGACACAATGCTCCAGGTAGCGCCTCACCAGGGCAGAGCAGAGGGGCACAATCACCTCCCTCCACCTGCTGCCCACCCCTCTGTCGATGCAGCCCAGGATGCAGTTGCCCTTCTGCTGGCTCATGTCGAGCTTTTGATCCACCAGAACCCCCAAGTCCCTCCCTGCAGGGCTGCTCTCAGCAAGTTCTTCTCCCAGCCTGTACTCATGTCTGGGACTGCCCTGGCCCAGGTGCAGCACCTTGTGCTTGGACTTGCTGAACCTGATGCGGTTCATGTGGGCCCCCTTCTCCAGCCTGCCCAGGTCCCTTTGGATGCCATCTCTTCCTTCTTTGGTATCAACCGCACCGCTCAGCTTGGCGTCATCTGCAAACTTGCTGAGCATGCACTCGATCCCACTGTCTGGGTCGTTGATAAAGATATTAAACAGCACCGGTCCTAGGGACAGACCCCTGAGGGACACCGCTCGTCACCAGCCTCCACCTGGACATGGAGCCATTGAGCACCGCTCTCTGGGTATGGCCTTCAAGCCAATTCCTTACCCACTGAATGGTCCACCCACCAAATCCACATCACTCCAATCTGGAGATCAGGATGTCATGTGGGACCGTGCCAAAGGCCTTACACAGGTCCAGGTAGAGGACATCGGTCGGTCTTCCTTTGTCAACGGATGCAGTCACTCCACCCTAGAAGGCCACCAAATTGGTCAGGCACGATTTACCCTTGGTGAACCCATGCTGGATGTCCTTCTCTGGAAGGAAGGCTGCGAACAGCTAGAAACCTCACATTAAACACCTGTAGCCCAGCGTGGTAACTGAGAAGTCAGCTCTCAGTACAGCCCAGCCCTGCCCATCCAACACACACAAGCACTGCAGGCAGCGGACAGTCTGAAGGAGAATATATAAGAACAAGAAATATTCAAAGGCATCATATACTTTTTTTTTTTTTTTTACCTACCAAAACCAATTCCACAACTTCAGTTATTTTGTGGCATGCAACAGGTCTTCAGTTAATTCCAAGCTGGCAAACATTGTTAAACAGTAACTCCCAAAAATGTAATCCTGAAAGAAAACCATCATGTTTGGTAAGACAAGGAAGCAAAGTAACAAAAATACTCAATATAACACAGTGAATACCTCGTTTTTTAACACACAGTTTTGCAGCAAATTCCACCCCTCTCCTTAGCGATAATAATAGCGCTTCTTACTATATTCAAGTATTAAGAGCAAACACTAAGAACAAGGATCTAGAAAAACCAACCTTCTGTTAGAGGCAAAAAAACTGTATGCTTTCTGTAAGTTCCCTCTGGCTGGAAAAAAGATCATACTCTAATGTCCTTTTTCAAGATAAACTCTTCTAGATTAAATTAATTTTCAAAAAAAAAAAAAGGAACTGGCACAACTACAATGCATTTCACCTTTCATAAGCAGACACCTAAACCAGCTCAGGCTAACCTGCTAATCTCACGCCAGAAGCACATTATGAGCCCACACAACCACCTCAGGTCTCACATGGACATTTTTATTGCAGATGGCCAACACAGTGAGGCAAATCCATCCCCAGAACACGCTTCTGTTCACGGTTTCATCAAGTTGCACTCAAACCTCTCAAGGTAATGAAAACAGAGCAGTAAAACTAATGGCTTCAGCAAAAACAAAACGCCTCCCTCCAAATCAGGATGATTTATACTAACATCTCAGTGCTGGTTTTCAAGCAAATTTTCTGCCTACATGCAAACCTGCTCATCAGTGAGAAAGCAGGCGAGGGAACAAAACTCAAAGCCAAAGCAGAAATTTGGTATTTTCTATGTAGAAAACAAGTTAATAGCTTTAAAAGCCTTAGTATTATGCTTTGCTCTTCTGCCTGCCCAGCAACTCCAAGGGAGGAAAACAGTATTCACAGTAGACCATATATGCTTGTAGCACTTTTCATAGACACCTAACACTTTTCAAACTCTGATAACTTCTTGTATTTCTAAAATGCATTGTAATTCAAGAAGACGCAGAAGGCCGAGTAAAAGCCCTGGCTGGCTAAAACATAAGCAGTAACTCCGCTGTTTCCAGCTATACCGGAGACTATGCAAGCCCACATAAATACCATGGCTAGACAACAAGATAACAGGCAAACACAAAATCTGAAATTTGACATTTTAATATCATTCATTAAACGTAGGCCGAAACTAAAAATGCTTTCTTTCCATGCCATGAAGTGGATACCACATTCCTTCCAACTTTTCACCCTTTTTACAAACGGATGTCCCCCGACCATTCTCCTCGGCACAAGGCACCGAGGGGCTTTTTGCTCCTCCGTTTCTCCATCCTGAGGGGGCTCTGGGCCCTCCCTCCCATCGGGTGCAGGGCAAGGAGCGGATCCACAGACCCAAAACCTCTGCGGAGATGAAGAGGGCGGGCAGCAGTGGGCTGCCCTCGCCAGCTCCAGGAGCAAAGTGAGGGCACTTAGCCCAGGCTACTGGAGAAGGAACAGCTAACGGTGGCTGTCTTCATTCCCCTGAGCACACGCAATGCTATCAAATTTGGTTATGGAAGATAACTAATCAACAGTGGCTCATTAGGTCCAGCTTTCATTACAATAAGTTACCTGATAGGGACCCTGGAAATGCCTAGAGATTAAACGGATACCTTAGCAGACACCAAAGAATCCACAAAAACAGCCTTTTTAAGAGTTTGGTCAACAGGAAAAGTTTCGGTTTGAACTTACGCTTCCCCAAACATCAAGAAAACTAAACAAGTAAGTGCACAGGACGGCAGGCTACATTCATTCTGACGCACAACTACTCACTGCTTTCATAATTTTCTGCTAAGCTCCCATAGCCCTCAGGCATAAAATGCCTAAAACCTCAACGTTTCTGAAAAGTAGAAAACTACAGCTTGTACAGCACATATGACCTTTTGTTATCGTGATGCATTTTGATAGCAGGTTGTTTAGTGGAACACCGGCTTGTTAAAGTTTTATGAAACTACAATTTATGAACTTGGCTGAAACTCCACAACGCATGCCATGCTGCAGCAGACACGTCTCCATCTGAGCAATTAATTTTTATGTCAATGGAAGTTGACCGACTTGATCACCAAGACTGCTTTAAAAATAAGAAGGCAAGATGATAACTCCAGAACGAGTTTTAACTGCAGCTAAGTTAGCCATGTAGAAAGATTCCCATTTGCAACTGTTGAGATATGAACACAAGAAGGCTCCCAGCCCTCTGCCATGAGCTAACCAGTTTCAGCATCACTCGTGGAAGCTACAGTCTATGTGGCATAGCATCTGATCAAATACTTCTCATTAGCTGAATTGTTAATTTCACATATTAAGGCTATCCCTATTTGGAAGAAAGATACCATAGCCTGTAACAGATCAATACTGTGACAGAGTCCTGCAGTACGAAACTTTTCATTAAGACCCATCAACGCAATCGGCAAACAAGTAAAATGAGAAGCTATTTAAAATTAGATGCATCTTGACAAGAAACTACTTTATCTCATCTTCTGAAGGCTATGAGAAAACGCCTTTTCAAGTAGCAACTTATTCATTGCGTCTGTTGTGACAGGCTTTTTATTTGAAGCTGAATTTAGCCACAGCTGAACCAGTCTGGGCTGATGTACCCCACAGGTAACTCCTTTACCCCACATTCTTCCAGAGGCTCATAACTGTCAGTATAACAACAGCAGGTATTCCTGTGATTACCAGTCCTGAACTGAATTTGACTGAAAACTGAATAATATTCTTCATTAGGCTCTTCCTCCCAGTAATGAAATCCACGAAATTTCACTAAAACACACAAAACCCTGAAACATTATGAAGTATGAAGAAAAAATTTAAGCTAATATAAATGGCTTAAAAGTAATTCTTTTGATATGAAGCACTCGGTAAGGAGAATGTTTCCCCTGACTAAAACACAAACCAACCAAAAACCACCATAAACACACATTATGTAGGTGTGGCTTTTGCTAAAAATCAAGATTATTCCGAGATTTTCCTGATTGCATAAAAACTTGCAGCATACTTGGCATTCTCCCAGGCTTTTTCTTTTTCTTTTTTTTTTCTATTTATTGCCACTACTGCTATTAAGAACCACATAATCCCTAGGATGGTAAAACTAGGATGCAACTGAACTAGACAGCAATGTATTGTTGTGGGGATGGGAAAAATACCCCAAGAAAACCTCAGAAGGAACACCTTCCACATTGCAGCCAGAAAAGGAGACACTTTTTCTAGTCCCGTGTTATTCTTCACTGAGCCTCGCTAAAAAACCTGGCAATGTTTTTGCCTTGGGAGGTTCGGCTCCTGCAGCTGTAGTCCCAAATCTGCAAATGCTAACTCCTCCATTTCTCTGGAACAGCTGGCAGAGACCCATCAGAACTGTCAGATTGAGCCCTCTCTCTCATCTCTCACGTTCCCTCCACCCACTGCTTGGAAAGTGATGTATTACACAAGCCAAAACTGCTAATTTAGCAGGAAGCAAGGCAGAAAAAATCGTCATGATTTCCTTGGATCATCCAAGAGACTTATGAGAGTGTGCCTGCGCACATGTATGCGAAACAGAGGCTTATGTCTAATTCAGCCTCTGTAAGTACTACCCAGAAAGCATAAGGAGAAGTAAAATCTCATACCAGCTCAGGCGTCTGGAATGCCACTTATTTGGTTATTGAAAGAGTAATAATTATAAAATTAAAATGATAAGCACAGGACTTGGAGAAGACAACAGCATGCGTCTTTTACTGGGAATAAATACATTATTCCCTTTCATAGATCACAAACTTAAAATTCAGACTCCCACATAACAACTCAATACAGGCAACTTCCTGTCCCAAAATTATCAGCTTATATAAGGACAATCGAACTTCGACAAGGTATCATTCTTCTGCTGCACTTCTCAATTACTGTACGAGTCTGATCCAAACCCTTATGTAGGACTATCCTTCAGGACTACTCATTCAAGCTGGGGAAGGCAGCAACAGTCCTCCCAGTTCCAAAAAGAGGATGGTTCTTGCGTGCTGCCGAGTCTACGGAGCAGTTACACTCTGTGTAAGCCTGACCGTTCATCTTTCTTTTCCCCAAATACATGAAGAACAGTTATTTATTGTGACACAGCATGAAAGTCACTACACACACACACACCAGAATTCACTTCTTGTTCCTATTTGTAAGTATGTCAACAACAATTTTGGAAGGGCTATTCAGAATGCAGATGGGCTGCTGTTAGCAGCGGCAACAGAGGACACAATGGAAAGGAAATGAGCCCTGGTACCCAACAGGCTGATGAAAATCCCATACTCCTTGGACTATGGAGCACTTCCACTACTACCTCTCCTGTGCAATCCAAAGCCTAGCTGAACTTTCAGTGCCAGTTGCATCACTGGAAAGCCTTTATTAACATTATTATTATTATTAATTCTCTTCCTTCTAATCAGTCAGGTCACTAGAGAATCAGAGTTTCTCACACCATCTTGAGCCAAACCTTCAGCTATCGAGGTGTACAAACTAAGAAACACACCGGCTACACGGTTGAAATGTTATCCGCATGAGGTAGCTCCTGCTGAAGAACACGAGTGATCTGCTCTGGAAGTGACAGAAGAGTTTGAAAACAGGACAGAGCAAGCGTTAGACAGAATACACAATAACCATTGTCTCAATAAACAAGTGTGAAGAAAAAAACCTCAGTCGTCTGCCAAACAGCTGGAACATCTCTCACCGGGAATTTGAGGATGCATCTGCCCTGCCTCAGGTGGACACGCTGCCAGGTGTAAGTGCTGCTGTTCATACAGCGGGCACTGCACACCGGCAGGCGCTCCACGCACTAGTGTTCTCTGCGCACCACGGCAGTGTTATTTCTCAATAGACACCACATGATTTTGAAACAGGTATCAACATCACATCTTCTGTCCTTCAGAGGGACGCTAATGACCTATAAAATCTCACTATTCCTAATGCAATTGAACTGTGACAGCCACTTTAACCCGTCGATATCTTCGGTAGCAAATCTGTTACGTTTAGTATATCTATGTAACTCAACTGCAACTCCAGCTTCCATCCAAGAGCAAACAATACAGTGTTAGAAAACAAACATATAACTAAACTGTTAAACAGGTTTACCATATAAATTTAAAATATTTAATATCTACTACAGAGGCATGCAATCTTTGACAGCATCATACCTACGAAGAACTGAGGGATATTACAATTGTTCATCAGAATTCAACTCTATACCCCAATATTTTTCAAGTTCAAATATTTTAAGCATCTAAAAAACCAAAACACTAATACTTAGTTTACAAATGCAGGTGGGGATCTGGATTTCTCAGGTTTCCCTACACATTTTCTTTCTTTCCCTTTCCCCTCCCCCCCCCTTTTTTTTTTAAGAAAGCAGCTATTTCTTTAGTAGAATAGCATAAAACTACTGCATCGCTTGGAAGCCTGTTGTTAACAACTCCTCCCTGTAAGTTCTATAGCCGAACAGCCTTTCTATAGAGAATGGCTGGAGAGCGCTGCCTGGGAATTTTTCCAACCAAAATCTGAAGTCTAATGGAATACCCTTCTGTACTTTTTTCTGTACTTATAAAATACTGAGAAGTGTCATTTCTCAACAAAAGACCAGGTCTGTGTGCAGCCCTCCCTGCCCTTTTGATTTATGACTTCTAACAGGAGAGTAAGGATCCAGTACAACTGTGAAATAAATCCTGGTAAAGCCAGTTAACTTTAAAAAGAAGCCACGTGGCTCAGTGAATACAGGTATTTGAGAAGCATATGAATTCCTAGCAAACACCTTGGTGCCTCACTGTGTGCAGTATGTTTAGTCCAGAGGTTTGCAGACCCAGACATTACGGACACATATCTTGAGGTGCTCATTTCTTGCTCCACAAGACGCCCACAGAAGCTGGGAATAGTTGCTGTGACTCGAAAAGAGCCAATAAATCCAAAAATTGTGGTTATCTCACGTGGTGACTCTTTTTCAAGAACACCAAATTTGTTTTTTGTGGTTGCTTTCTCATACGTGAAATACTGAAAGATGCTTTAGTTGTATATCTGTAGAGAAATGGACAGACTATAAAGAACACTAACTATAAACACCAATAGGAAGCGCTACCTTTCCTACAATAAAATTCAACTGAGAAAGATTTTATTACAGTTTTCTATTAGCTTTCTGCAGCTTACTCACAATTTGGTTAAGGTAATGACACGCACAAGGTCTGGAAGGTGAGGGGTTAGGAAGTCTTAGTGACAAGGCTCAGACAGCTACAGTTTGTCGTCAGCTTTCAAACCCGTGCCAAGGAGAGCAACAGAAAAGCCTGCTCCTTCCTGTTTCCCCCATTCCCCCCCCAAAAAAAATCAGAAGGAATGAGAATCCCGAGTTTTCTAAGATGTTCTAAAAGGAATTAAATTTATGGGAACTGCGGAAATCAAACCAGGGGAATAAGCGAAGAAGCCTTTCTATGAGCACCTTGAAGAGTTACGGGGAAATCCAGACAAAAGCCTGGGCTCAAAGACACGTCAAGGCACCTTCACTGACATCTTTAAAAGCCACCTGTGCCTGCACGAGGGCAGGGAAACTAAAAACAGCCACGACCTAAACCGGGCCAGGAGCTCCCCCGGCGCAGCGCACTCCGCCCGCCTTCCCGTTCCGGCCAGAAGCGCTCTCGCCCTCCGCGGGCCAGAAGGCAGCGCTCGGCACGGCCCCGCGGACCGCAGCGGTGCCCCTCCGCCCCGGGCGGGCTCGGGCACGGGCCCGGAGCAGGGCCCCGGGGCCGGCCGGGGCTGACCCGGGGGCTGCGGGGCGGGCAGCGCCCAGCCGGGGCTCCGCAGCCGCCGCGCCCCTTCCAGCGGCCGCCTCCCGGCGCGGGGCAGCTCCCGAGCGGCCCGGGGCGCCCCGGGACAGGCGGGGCCCAGGCCGCGGCCCCGAGCGGGGCCCGCTGACACGCTCCGGGCCCGGCACCGCGCCCCGTCCCGCGACCAGGCTCCCGCCTCCCCGGGGGCTGAGCGGGGGGGGGGGAGGAATGGAGCGGGGGGCGGCCCGGCCCGGCCCGGCCCGGCCCGGCTCGGCTCGGCTCGGCTCGGCCCGGCCCCGCACCGGCGGCGGGCCCCGAGCCCGGGCATCTCTCGGCGGCCCCGGGCCCGCCGCGGCCTGCTCCGGGCCGCGCTCCGGGCCCCGCCGGCCCTGACACCGCCGGGGCGCCGCTTCCGCCCCGCCGCCCCTGTCACGCCCGCCGCTCCCCGCGCCCGCCGCCCGCTCCCCCGCCCCGCGCCGCCGGGGGCCGCGGCGAGGCCCCGCGGCGGGCCCGCCCCGCCCTCACCTGGCGCCGGTGCCGCTGCTGGCGGCCGCGGGGCCGCCGCCGCTGCCGCCGCCGCCGTGCCCGCTCCGCGAGCGCGCGCGGGAGGGGCGGGGGCCGCCGGGGCGAGCGGGGGCGCGCGGGGCCCGCGCCCCGTGACGGCGGGGGCGGGAGGTGGCGGTCGGCCCTGGGGCGCCCGGACACCCTCCGCAGGCCGCCGCCGCCGCTCCGCCTCCCGCCGCCTCCGCCGCGGCCACGTGACCGCCCGCCCCGCGCGCCTGCGTCCGAGCGCGCCGCCGCCGCCGCCGGGAGCGGGCGCCGCGGGCTCGGGGCAGCTCGCCCCGCTCCCCGCCGAGGCCGCGGCGCCGCCGTTTCTGCCCCGCACAAAGGGGGCGCCGCCGCCGCGGCCGGGCGGAGACCCCCGAGGCCGCAGCCCCGACCCGCGCACCCGCTGCGGGGCGGGCGGCCCGAGCCCGGTCGCGGCCGGCGGGCGGCGCCCCGCGGCGGTCCCCGCGCCGTGAGGGTCCCGCTGGGCCTCGGCAGGGCCCCTCGGGACGCCCGCCCCGGCCGCAGGTGGGCGGGAGCTGCCCGCAGCCCCCGGCCGGGCGCGGGGACGCCGCGGCGCCCGCTCTGCCCGCTCGGTCCCTTCCCGGGGGGCCGCCGCCATCTTCTCTGCCAGCCGCCGCGGCCCCGGGGCGCTCGCAGCCGGTGCCTGGGGACCCCTGGGCGCGGGCCCGCCCGGGGCGGAGGAGCCCTCCCCGCCTAGCGGCTCCCGGAGGGGCCGGCGACGGGCACAGACGCGCCTCGTGCAGCGCGGTGGCGAGGAGAGGCCTGGGCTGGAGGCCGCTTCGCAAACCTGGGTGGGGGAAGCGTCGCCTCCCCTTCTCCGAAGACAGCCTGAGCCCCGGGGCTGCCCGGGGACACCGGCACCCCCGCAGCTCGGGGCACGGGAGCACCTTCCCCAGCTTTGCCCCAAAGCCACCAAACGGACCTGCGGTGTGCAGTCACGGAGCTCCGCTGTGTTGGGCCGGGCAACAGCACCCACACCAAAAGCTGTTCTTCTTACTGCTGACGGAGCCCGGTGGGCAGCACGGCTCCGGTTCGAGGGTCCTGATGCTGTATCTCCAAGTGATGTGTCCTGCAGCTGGGCGAGAGGCGGAAAAAGCGGTGTGCCCGCTGCACTGGCTTTTGGGACGAGTTCTTCCACAGGAGACAGGATTCTCTGCATCGTCAGCCAGATGAGCGACCCTTTGCTTGGGACAGCCCTGGAGGCTGTGGGTTTAGTACCCCATTCCATAAAGTAATAAAAGGCATTTCCTGCCTGAAGCTTAAAAAAAAAAAAAGAGTATAAGACCTTTATAGAAGATTACTAGGATACAATATTTTTAATACAGATGGTGCTTACTCCCTAAAAACACACATTAGCACCCAGGGGCTTTACAGCAGGCACCTACCACATAGCAGCTTGCAGGGCACAGAGTCCATCCAGGAATGTGCATCGTATCTTGCAAACCTTTATTAACATGGGAAAACTAAAGTCTCATAAAGAGACAGTGCCATCACAGAAATGCCTGATTTTCTTCCTGACAATCACTGCTTTAATCAGAAAGTGATTATCTACTTGTGGTGAACAAAAGAAGCACATGGCTCTTACTATTTAAAGCTAGTAAAATAATCAAAAGTCCTTCATGGAAATTAAGACTTTGATCCTGAAAAAAATATGTATGATTAACATTAGCAACTTGAGTAAGTTCTGTCTTCAAGAGGGGTGCGCAGGCCCATGGATCTGCACAGCTGGATCCAGCCCTTGCAAATCCTCCTGACACTGGCTGTATGCAGATTACTGCCGAATACCCAGTATAAATGACATGAGAGGAGGAAAACATTTTTTGCAAAACCTTTTAAACGCAGTAACCTCAAATCTCATTTGGCACTCTAGCTGGCAACACAAGAAAAAAAAATCTGATTTTTTAAATTGACATGTAAATCCGTTACATAAAAAAAAAACAAAAACAGTTACTATGTCGCTTATGTTTATGTCAAATATTTTTGGTGTATGGAAAACTTTAAGTAGATTGTTCACTTAGCATTTGTGGTTCAAACACTGCCTGCTGAAGGACAAACATTTAGTAATTCTTTGCTAAAGGATTTTTCTGTTTGTCCTTTTTCATGTATGTCTTCTGTTTCTGGCACATGGGGCCCTGCCTCTACTACTGCCTCTCTTCCCTAACAGGAGGCACCACGAAGGTCTGAGAAGAAGCGTGGGGGGACAAAGTCATGAAGAGTGGGGCTAGGTGAGGTGGCAGACAATGGACATAAGCCCGTAGTCCAGGCTTGCAATTGCGCTGGCGTTTTTGGTTACAGGCGCAATGCTACCTTGATATTGGGACCAGTGTGTGGTAGCTGGGGTGCATGCACCTTATCCCAGAGCTCAAGCTCACTTCCCAGTCCAAAATGTTGTGAGTCAAGGTCCTGGTGAGCAACCCTTCCCCAGCTGCTGAGAAATTCCCTCAGAAATACCAGAAGATGAGATGGGGCATCAGCCACAGGTCGGCAACAAGGAACATGAGGCACGTTTGATTTTCTGTCAAGGAGTTTCTCTTTGCCACGGGCCTTTCACATTACAGTAGATGTTTCCTGGGCTTTGTTTTACTCTGTTCATGTCTGTAGAGTTGGAAACACGAGGAAGCTAAAAGAAGACTTCTTTGGTATCTGAGAATTACCTTTCTTCCACATTTTTCTTTATACTTTCTTCTATGCAAGGACACACTTTTTTACCTGGATGCATTTAACCTCCTCTTCTTACCAGTCTGATCTTCCCATAAAAGCTAACGCACTTCCCCATCTAGCACACAGATCATAATGCAATTCTAAAAAATCCCTGTTTTCCTCCAAATCCTGCTGTGTTTGTCCTAGTTACAATCTTAATGCAAACTTGTCCTTTTTCTGTCTGTTTGCTTGTTTTTGTATATGTTATCTACATTAGCACAGAGCACATGCCGTAAACCATAACAAACAATTACAAATAGGGCATTATTTTTCAACAACTGAGTTTTCTGAAAGTACGGCGTTTTCTGGAAGCACACTGAGATCTGCTGCAGCCATTCAAGTGCTTTAACTTTCTGCTCTGGGCTGAGGGGCTCCATGCAGATAACCTTCCTGTGTCTATCACACATGGAGCTGCTAAAAAAGCCCTTCCTTCACTAGCAGTCTGCCATCTTCCACATCCATTTAGTACTTCATAACATGCTGCTTTCTCTTATGCTTCTGCTCACTGTTGCAAAAGGACAGAACTGGCACAAACCCTGCATGATTGACATGAATCTCCATGCTATCAGAGGTGGAAATAGCTTTGCCATGAGTGTAAGGAACTAACAGAAAGATAGAGCTGAAGGGACACCAGGGTGAAAGGACACGACCGAGGACCCTCATGAGACATCTTTGCTTAAGGCCAGTAGCTGGAGGACCCCAAAGGGGGTTGGCTGCCCGGTACATTGCAGCTGGTGGAAGACCCTTGGCTCTGGCTGCCAATGTGTGGAGCAGGAGACTGAGAGGCACCTGATGGTGAGAAGGGAATAACATGATGTGTGGGACTGTGAGAGGAAAGGAGAGGGACTTTCCCCAGCTGGACTTTGCAGTCCAAGGAAGCTAGGGGGGAGCTACAGAGTGCATCTCAAGCACCATTGCCCTGGTACCCTGCTGTCTGCATGTGCAGCCTCATCTCTGCAGCAACGTGAGCTGTAGGCAGATCTCCAGAACATACCACAGCTCAGCTGAGCTTCGTACACAGCCTGGATCCACCCTGTGTAGCCTGAATATTTCTGGCTCTTGCCTGGCCTCGGTACACCGTAACTGAGACCACAGATTTATCAGGCCAGATCTGGCTTGTCATTCCGTGTTTGTAGAGCTTCTCCCCAAGGAGACCCTACTTTTGGTTTGGATTTCAAAGCTTTGCTGCAGAATGAATGATGCCTATGAATACAATGTCACCTGCTGAGCGGTCACAGTGAGGAATGAGAGCTATTTACAGCACATAAAGACAGCTGCATTTGAGCTTTGTCCTTGTCCACAAACAGAACAGAGAAATGCATTTGATATCAGGATAATCAAGATTACAGTTATACTTACATGCATTTTTATATGACAGTATTTTAGAAGGACAGATACTGTAAGGAAAAAGAAGGTAGACTCGTGGCTCATACTGACTTGAACAGAATGATTTCTCCTCTAATACTGGTATAGCACTCACTTATAGAGAGAGAAGGGAGAAGACCTATTGTGTTGTGATTGTAATCACTTTTGATCCCGGACGGTAGCTGTCTAGGATTTTGTTAATCTGTGAGTGAGCGTGGTGAGAAAAAGAGAGGTGGGCAGCTGGCTGCAAACCCGAGAGCTAGGCTGGGGATGCCCTGGTGTTAGCATCTCCCTGCCTTCGTGGAGGTGCTGGGGGACAGTTGTGGTGGACAGGCATCCTGTAGCCAGCAGGAAGAACCATGAGTGTCAAGTAGCTGTGGTCACACAGGACTTTGTGACAGGCTCAGCTCCAGAAGACAATCTGCATCTAAAAATGTTCAGGTCACTGGAGGGCCCTTCATGGGCAGCGTGGTTTGGTGCTTGAGAGCTACAGCTGTGGAATCCCTTCTGCCCTCTGCACCAGCCTGTTTCATTTCCATGTGGTACCTTGCCTCTCTGGGAGCTCTGTCTACGTGCCAGAGCTCTCCTTTCTCTGGCCAACATGCAGAAGTCCATCACAGAAGTAGGAAAGATCTTTCCCAGGCTGTTATGAAAACACCTGTGTGCTGCAGGAGCTCTTCCCACTCCACCTGATTCGTCCTAAAACTTCAAAATCTGCGGCATCTTTGGTGCATGATAAATACAGTTTTGTCGTTCATGAAAGAGATGAACGTTCATGAGAAGAAACTTACCACCTCAGCTGGGAGACCCTCTGACAAGATGCTGGCAGCGCTGCACAGGGCAGGGCAAGATCACAGGGCAGACATGGGACCTGGGTCTTCTGCCTTTGTGGGCCTCTTGTGGCCCCCAGGCCTGAGGCATGAAGTGGTGTGGGGAGCAGGAGCAAGGCTGGCAGGGAGCGGTGGCAGGGTATGGGCAACTGTGCAGAGACACCCGGGGAGCTGCTCCCACACCCATGCTGAGTGGCAGCAGGGGCCTCCAGCCTTTCCTCATCCCAGGCACCACCAGCAGCGTGGCTCTAACAACCCCAGTGAGCTCAGCAGCGTTTCACCCAGCCCGGGCTGGTGGGAGCAGTACATGCTCCAGCCTGTCCCCATGTCCGCGCACCGAACAGGAAAACGATGGGAACAGAATGGCACGGCAGAGAGGCCAGAGCATCCTTATTCCCCCTGGATGTCAACCTTGGCCTTGTCCCTCCTTTAGGCTTTTGTATGCAGTGTTCTGGGCCTGACACACACAGGTCAACAGAGGTATCTAGAGCTAGCAAAGCACTGCTTATTAACTGCACTCATTAATGGCATTGAACCTTTGTGAGAAACCACTGACTGAGCCAACACTTAGTGTCAGATCCTGTTATCAGCTTATCCCAATGTAAAAATCGGCATGTTGATGGAGAGCAACAAGAATGTGAACCGAAACAAGTGGATTGCTTTCGAGACCATAATAGTTACATTTGACGACATCTGTTTTTTTTTTTTTATTTTTATTTTGTTCTTTTTAAATATTTTATTTTATTTATTGTTTTTCTCATTCATCCTGTATTTTGTGTTCTGAGCTCCTCAGACACTGATGTAAAAGTTTCAGGACAAATTCTGCTTCAGAGTTGTTAGATGTCTGCAATAGTTGGGTTGAAATCAATGCAGATACCGTACACCCACATCTCCAGATATGGCCCTTTATTTCACAATGTCTATCTTACCTGTACAAAAGGAAGCATCAAGAACTTCGTGGTGCCACAAATTAGTTTGATCAGATCTCCTCACAACAGGTTGACTCAAAGTAACAGAGACACTGGGCCAATTACCTGATGAAAGGTTTCAGTACTGAATACGTCTGTGCTACACTGACGCCATTTTAAACAGAGAAAATGGGAAATAATTCAAAATATCTTTATTTCTCTTAGCCATTACTTAGGGGACTAAGACCCATCTTCCAGTTATTTTAAATTTTCTCTTTTTTGCAACATAGGCCATGATCCAACAGAGCACTTAAGAACATGCTTTATTTTAAGATTCCAATTAATTGCTCTGAAATTGTACCTTGGGGCTTTTAAGTGCCCTTTTGAGTCAAGACCAGAGTCTTTATCTTACAAATGTATACAGTTTCCAGCATCAAAAGTGAATTAGGGAAAAGAATTGAATGAATAAATAGGAATGTTATCTTTCAAAGCATTCTGTAATATTTCATGCAAAGTACTGTAGCAGCAGTTACCTGACTATTTATTTTGCAGTGGTGCCCAGTAAACCTCCATGTCTGAGGGACACATCACTGCTGTCCTCTACCAGAATGTCCCAAATTTCCACCAGTATGATTCAACACACAAAAATGCATCCTCCCCTTCCTGTTAAACCCGAGGAGGTCTGCTGCATGACATGTAATGTTTTGTGAATGCTCCAACTTTGTGCAGTGATGAGTTCTAGCGCCTGTGACAGAAAAATAAACAGATTCGAGGTCCTCCTCCTGAGGAAAGCCTGTTCTTGCCATACGGGCGGTTTGGTGACACAGTGTACAACTTCCCACAGATAACACCGTAATTGCCCTGTCTCTTGTCTGAGGCCACTAACGCTAAGTAACAGAAAATACTGTAGATGTTCCCATCTGCTAAGTAGCTGCCTCAGGGGTGGCTGCATGTCAGAGGAGCATAAAAACTTCTCTCTCCCTCCTCAGCACAATGTGCAAGAATTAGCGTAAGATGCTTTGAGATGCTCAGCTGGTTGGTGTCAGGAACGATTAGTCCAATTATCTATGGTAGCTTCCTGACCACCTCAAAGCAACCCACACATGCCCTGTGCTAAATGGCAGCTTGTGTGAGGGAGGTGCATTACAAACAAGTTGGTGTCTGAGAGGCTCCCTCAGAAAGACGGTTGGGCTAACGTGCGTCAAATGACAGACCAAGGCAACAACAAACAGACATACATGTATAATAAGTACAATGGCCATAGACATGTTTGCACCATGAAGGAAATCATCACAATTTAGACTTCAGAAAACGATCAAATTCCAGATTTTTTTAGTGCC
Organism: Anser cygnoides; assembly: GCF_040182565.1. Classification (NCBI taxonomy): domain Eukaryota; kingdom Metazoa; phylum Chordata; class Aves; order Anseriformes; family Anatidae; genus Anser; species Anser cygnoides. Next base: position 15,796,930 of record NC_089888.1, read on the forward strand.
AGGTGGCTCTATCTAACTTTCTCGTAAAAACAAACAAACAATAAAATAAAATAAAATAAAATAAAATAAAATAAAATAAAATAAAATAAAATAAAATAAAATAAAATAAAATAAAATAAAATAAAATAAAATAAAATAAAATAAAATAAAATAAAATAAAATAAAATAATGGGAGGAAATGTACAAACATAGATTGAATGAAACGGTGCAGTGAACAGATGTGGTGCTTTTTTCATTTTTTTAAGTCAAGAAATGCAGAAGTATTCTTATATTCTGTATTTCATGCTGTGTACAGAAAAATATCTCAGTAGTTTTTGCTTTGTATTGTACCTTTTCTGTCATTCTCTTCAGCTTTTCTAACAGCCACCTGAGCTGAACTACAGGCCTGAATTTAGCAAGCAGAAAATCCCAAGCTTCTCTGTAGGGATTATACAACTCAGGCTTTCAAAGCAGACTGAGATAAGGCAGTGTAAGGAAAGCCTTGAATCCACCTAATCTGTTTCCATGTGGTTTTCAGTCCGTGGTCTGTGAATTTTTATAAGTATGTGTAGTATTTCAAAGATATCTCCAGAAAGTATCTAAGCAAAGTAAGCCCATTACCACTAAGCATAAATTCACTACGGAGGAGGCTGGACTAATGTAAGAAAACTACTGGGGGGTCCACAAGTCGTAAAAAGTTGAAAACCATTGCTCCGTTTACAAAACGTGTGGTGGGGCAGCTGTTCTGGGAACAAAAGCAGTGAATTGCTGGTCTACGCCAATAAAGAGGCAGACTTGTTCAAAACTGGTCTTCCAGTGAGTATGCACAGCTACTTGATTCAAAATATTTACTCAAAAAATTCAAGGTATGCAGTGATGTAAGAAAAGGAACTAACATAGGAGGCTGCATGCTAGTAAAAATCAGCTGGCCCATACAGAACATTAAAGGACTCCCTGATATTCCAGATACAGGCACCTACAAACACTACATTAGGCTGCATTAATTATTGACTTACACAACAGGCAAAGAATGAACTTGGGAAAGAAACGGAGATGAAGTTTACAGTATTATCAGCAGCTGTTTTTTCCTGTCATTGTTTTCTTTGCTAATGTTCCTGCTCATTAAAATTAAGATGTTGGTTAGAATCGGGCTTCTGAAAAGACTGAAATTAATGATAAGATGCTGCCAAAAGAAAAGTGTCCTCCCTTCATTCCTATAACAACGACCGGACTGCTTACATTTCAAATATTTTTTTAAAGAAAGAAAAAAACAGAGAGATGTATGTTGGCACCACTAATCCCCCCTGTGTCATCCTGGGTAGGGAATGCAGAAAGTTTACTCAGCAGTGTAGATATATGTGTGTGTATGCAGTGGTGTCACTCTGGAGAGAAGGAGGCAGCCATTTCAGAACATGCACATCACTTGGGTTGATCTCTCTAAAGCCTTGTTCAGTGAGTATGTTGTTTGGGAGGTGCTATAATATTGTGGCTCCGGCAGCATCCACGCTCCTGGGATCCTTCAGGCCAATGATGAAACTGTTGGTTCTCCTGGCCCCATGAACTAGGGAGATCACCTTGACTTTATCCACTTCATGGCCCCTGGCTACAAGACATTCAATATCTTCTTCAGGAAATTCACCTGTAGGGATTTTAAAAGAGGGGTTTGTAAGTGAAACCACCATTGCCTTTGATACAAAGCTCTGTCTACAAAACAGCCTGTGGTGCTTTCAGGTGTCCCAGACAGTGTGAGCTGAGTGGCCGAGGAGGACCAGCATTCACCGCCCTGAGCATGCTCTCAGCAGCAAAGGCTGCTCAGAGTTTGGACAGTGTTCTGCGCAGGGGAGGAAATGAGAAGATCCTGAAGATCAGTCAAACACATGGAAGACCCTCTTCGTTGAAAAAGCGGAAAAATACGTTGTTGGCACAGAGTGCTCAGGGAAGTTGTGGATGCCCCATCCCTGGAGGTGTTCAAGACTAGGTTGGACAAGGCACTGAGCAACCTGATCTAGAGGGAGATGTCCGTGCCCATGGCAGGGGAGTTGGAACTGGATGGTCTTTTAGGTCCCTTCCAACCCAAACCGTTCTATGATTCTATGATCCTAATTATTATGTATACAGAACTAAGGGCAGTCCCTGCTCTGAAGAGCTCAATTTAAAATAATATTAATGGCATTAATCAAAGTAAGATACAAAGCAACTCAAAACAAATGACAGTAAACCAAGTTGCCAAATGACCAACTTTGTAAATTAGAATGTGATAAGCTTTCCAACCTCCCCTTTATGTAATTCTTAATCTTCCAGCCTAACTTAGGCTGTTCGCTCTTCTGCTTTTATTTTGTTTAGTTGGTGTTTTGCAATTTTCATATGAATAGAAGTGCCTGAGGATACAAAACAGGGGATGCAGCTGGAGAAGTCCAACAGGCACACAAAAATCCCATACATATACCTTGTTGATTCCAAATGTCCAAACCTACAAATTAGGGCCTTTTGAAGTTTTGGATTTGTTTTAATTACTTTCTAGTTTTCAAGCCTGTGGGTCACACCTGACAGGCATTATTAGATTTTCCTCTGAAATGAGAAGGCCTAGAAAATTTGGCTATTTTGTGTGAAATAAGAACAAAAAATCATTTATGGCTCTCTGTGCTAAGATATGGGGCTTTATGAAAAACACCAAATAGACCAAGACTTGCAATAACAAGGACTAGAGCTGGCAGTACAGTCTCCAGCGTGTCAGTGTTGATGCTGGATTTCCAGTACTGTCAGCCTAAAAGCCTTGTTCTAAGCCTTGTCTTCTTCCCAGCTGCTGGAGTTAGAGAGACAGACTGGAAAGTGACAGAAAAGCATTTATGGCAGTGGTAATAAAGTGTGTGAAGATCTGCTAGCTTTCATAACCTGTCTGGGTGAAGATGTGGTTACAATCATGCTTATCTGGATATATGCAGTGATGTAATATCAGATCACACAAAAGGTTTTCAAGAAAGGACAAGGCTGCTGCTCGGAGGTGGGTTGGGACAGAGGGAGGGTTGGTGAGAAGCATCCAAAAGAGTTGGAACAGGTGGTGTTGGAGGGGCCAGGGACTGTTCCCAAGACAACAGCATGGCTCAGCAAGGGCTCCAAATTTTGATGAAGCTAGGTTACTAATTTTGTCTGACCCCAAACCTGCTGCGCCCAACAGGGATCCTGCAACATGGGGAGCTGTGCACTGGGCTGTTGCACTTCCACAGCAGTGTGCTATGGAAATGGTGCTACTCTCCTGAACATGCCAGACCTCTAGACCGTACCACACCCAGCATTCATACTCACTGTCAACCTGCAAGGTGTTGGACTGAAGCTGTGGGTGAAGTCGACCAAGTGACAAACTTTCACTCAGATTCTTGTTAAGTGCTAAAACATTTACCAAAACCTGTGAGAGAATGAAAGATCCTCAATAGTAAAAAAGTAATGAGAGTAGGAGAAGTGAACTTCTTGAGCATCTCCCTAATAGGTGGCTCCAACATCTGCAGTTGCAGCAGTCAAAGAAGAATTTGAACTGCTTGCCAAACTGCATGAACTAATGCAGGTTTTCACACACACAAAGAGAACCTTGAAATGCAGCCCGTGTATCGTTGATAGAAAAATGGTACCTCTTCAGGATTGCATGGGCATTTTGTCACATAGTTACTGCTAAATTAGGAGAGTTATATGTCTGGAACTTGACAATCTCTAAAAATCTATTTGTTACAGCCATAAGATCAGTATGTTACTTCTCCTAACAACACAATCGGAAACAATGTTTGGCTTTAATTTTGCCCTGAATTATGCTTTTCAAGAGGTAAGGAAAATGGGAGCCAACTTTCTTTTTAATAATCCAGTGCTGTTGCGCATACAGTCATGCTACTGGCAAGTACTTCACCCAATTACAAATAATAAATTACGAGGAGCTCCCCAAATTGTAGTGAGTGCTGAGCAGGGAGGAATTTAGTCTGGAGTGCACTAAAAAGAGCTTTTCATAGGGTAAAGAGCTACCAGAGCTACACAGACTAGGACATTAGGATGGAAAATGTGCACCGCAGGAGGAGACCCTCCTTTGGCGTTGAGCCCAGCAGCTGCTTGAGGGAGAGGCCACCCTGACACAGCACTGACCTGAACGATGCCGCTCAAGGCTTTGTCCCCGTTGTTAGCTCCCAGACACAGGTATGTCCCGCACATCCCCTCAGATGGTCTCACGATGGTGGGCAACAAGAAAGACAGGGGCCGTTTCCGAGGCTGAATGAGATTTTGCTGCAGATGAGGAAGACACACCAAAAAATTTCAGCAAGCAGACAAAGGCTTTGCTGGTGTTCAAGTTGTGCAAGTTAACTTCTTACTCTTTCTGTCTGAGCCAGCAAATACACCTCTCTAGTTTGATAAGGCTGCCATTGTCGCTACTATGACAATGCCCTCCGATGTTAACAGGATCCAGCCCATTTCTTGCCATGGCTCTCAAAGAAGTTTTACAGAGGACATACAGAGCCATTCACCCACTCCTAAAGTATCGACTCAGCAAAGTGGGACAGTTTTGCAATACACAGAAAGAAGAATCAACAAGGCAGCACTGGAAGATAACAGTACTGGTCTGTAATTTTTTGTTTCCAAGAACTGAAGATTTTTCTTCTTCTGTCTATTACTGTTAAACCTGCAGAGCAGGAGTTCATGAAAAGAATTCTTAATTCAAGTTCCCAAAGGACAGTTGCTCTAAAGTGCATTTGGGCTTCAGGAAAAATCACAGAATCACAGAATTTTAGGGGTTGGAAGGGACCTAGGGAGATCATCAACTCCAACCCCACCCTGCCAAAGCAGGTTCCCTAGAGCAGGCTGCCCAGGTAGGAGTCCAGATGGGCCTTGAATATCCCCAGAAAAGGAGACTCCACAACCTCCCTGGGCAGCCTGTCCCAGTGCTCCATCACCCTCACTGTGAAGAAGTTCTTTCGCATGTTGGTGCGGAACTTCCTGTGATCCATTTTGTGGCCATTGCCCCTTGTCCTGTCCCCACACACCACTGAAAAGAGGTTGGCCAAATCCCTCTGTCTCCCACACCTCAGGTATTTATACACATTGATGAGATCCCCTCTCAGTCTTCTTTTCTCCAGGCTGAACAGACCCAGGTCTCTCAGCCTTTCCTCATAGGGAAGATGCTCCAGGCCCCGTATCATCTTTGTGGCCCTCCACTGGACTCTTTCCAGGAGATCCCCGTCTTTTTTGTAGCGGGGAGCCCAGAACTGGACACAGTACTCCAGGTGAGGCCTGACCAGGGCAGAGTAGAGGGGGAGGATCACCTCCCTTGACCTGCTGGCCACGCTCCTTTTAATGCGCGCCAGGATCCCATTGGCCTTCTTGGCCACCAGGGCACACTGCTGGCTCACGGCCAACCTGTCGCCCACCAGGACCCCCAGGTCCTTCTCCGCAGAGCTCCTCTCCAGCAGGTCATCCCCCAGCCTGTACTGATACATGTGGTTGTTCCTTCCCAGGTGCAGGACTCTACCCGTGCTCTTTTAAACCTCATTTGGTTTCCTCCTGCCCAGCTCTCCAGCCTGTCCAGGTCTCGCTGAACGGCAGCACAGCCTTCTGGCGTGTCGGCCACTCCTCCCAGCTTTGTGTCATCGGCGTACTTGCTGAGGGCAGACGCTATTCCCTCATCAAGGTTGTCGATGAAGATGTTGAACAAGACCGGACCCAGCACCGACCCCTGGGGAACACCACTAGTCACAAGTCTCCAGCCAGACTCTGTGCCGCCGATCACCACCCTCTGAGCTCGGCCAGTCAGCCGGTTCTCAACCCACTCCTTACTGTCCACTCCTCTATCCCACACTTTCTCAGCTTTGCTAGCAGGATATCGTGGGAGACAGTATCAAAAGCCTTGATGAAGTCAAGGTAGATGACATCCACTGCTCTCCCCCCATCTACCCAGCTGGTGATGCCGTCATAGAAGGCAATGAGGTTGGTCGAGCAGGATTTCCCCTTGGTGAATCCATGCTGACTACTCCTCATAACCTTCTTCTCCTCCAATTGCTTGAAGATGGCCTCCAGAACAAGCTGTTCCCTTTCCAGGGACAGAGGTGAGACTGACTGGTCTGTAGTTTCCCGGATCCTCCTTCTTGCCCTTTTTGGAGACCAGAGCGACATTGGCTATCCTCCAGTCTTCAGGCACAAAAATAGGTGTCTGAGACATGCAGCTGCACTATGCTGTTTGATAACATTGCATTATAGTGATAACTGATACACACAAAGCCTTCTGCTTACTCTGTTTCAGCGGCTTGTATAATAAAAAGATAGAGAGAACTGTCTATAGAAAGCTCCTAAGTTATTAATAAGGCACCAAATAGCCTCACCATTGTGGAGATGAGAAAAAAAATAATAAAAATTGTGCAGACAACTCAAAAAAAATTGTCATGTTGTTCATTACCAGCCTGGGAATGGAGTGGTTCATTGTTTTGTTTTGCCAGGAGAAGTCCAACATCTGGCTGTTCAGGAGGATTCCAGAAGGTGTTATTATTCCACTACCAAAGGGACGATTCAAAGAACTGAAAAGAAACAAGAAGAAATCTCATAATATTCCTCTCAGTGATTCATTGTACACCTTGAGGCTTTCAGTCCTCCATTTTTTTCTACCATCTTGGCTTGACAGAGAATGTTCTACGTTTTTTTTACAGCCGGTAAGATGTGCACAGCAGGAGTCTCCACGTATTTAGGAGCAGGCACAGTGACCACATGGGTGATGGTGGGCCAGACCCTCCTTGTACTGAAGGATTCTCCTCTAGATGATGAGTCTGTCTCCATGCTGCTGAATTCATCACCTCTCTAGGGAGCAGACTCAGGCCAAACCAGGAACACAAGGGCTATGGGCAGAGTTAGTAGGGTTGCACAGGGCAGAGCAGTACCTCAAAGCCTTCACAGCCCACATATCTCCATCCCATCTTCCCCATTCTTCTTGTTGCAGGACTAACTGGGACAGAGCAGCCCCATGAGGGCTGGGGGCTTGGGAATGCTGTTTTTACTTTAAGGATCAATTCAAAATTTCTTTTGTGACCACAAATCTTGTCTAGAAAAGCACAATCTCTCTCACTACCTTTTGAGGCTCTCTGATGGGCAGACCATGGGCTGACCCAACAGGCTGGAAGCTGCAGCTCTAGGCTAGGTTTGTTTTGGGGGGGAAGCCTCCCACCCCCTGTGAAAGAGCTTCAGGTATGGCTCCATCCTGTCCTGCTGAACCTGCTTTATTCTCGCCACTCCCACCCTCTGAGCATATTGCGGAGAGAAGCAACTCCTTTACCTTACAGCCACAACAATGAAGTCATCAGGCCCCATGACAAGAACCTGGCTGGCAGCAGGTCCGCTCTCCACAGAGAAGTGCGGCAGGCGGAAATCAGACGAGAAGGACTGGGAGTCGTTAATCAGCTGGCGCAAGGAGTTAGCTTCTGATTTACTTCAGCAATGAGGGAGTGAAAGGGATAAGAAGGCAATGAGCTTAGAATGTTTAACATCTCTTGGTGGGGGTATATCTACATAGCTAAGGGCTGTGCTTCTCTAAGGAGGCTGGTCCTAAGGACAGGGAGCTCCTCTGGTTCATCTGATGGAAGGAAATGAGATGGCTCAGCCCACAAAACGAGGGAACACCATGAACCTCCCAGGCTCTATCTGTGGGCACGAACTCACCCACTGATAGTCATGAGGTGTCACCACTGGCAGAGTGCTGGTCCTCTGAGTGCAGAGGAGGGTGAGACAGATCCAGCACTGGCCACCAACCATGGCTAAACCTGGCTCTGAGGTAGGAGGCTGGGCTGAAGTCCTGAGGCTGGCCTCTCCTGCATCATTGGATGTGCTGCAGAGACAGTTTGTCTGACCTCCTGAGAAGGAATAGTTAGAGGGCTCAGAAAGTGGGAGGAACCCTCAAGATCAAACTGTCTCCAGGAAACCTCTGTGTGAGGACATTTGATGGTTCATCTCCAGAGACCTGTGGTACCAGCTGTGATCCTGGTGGGAAAGTGAGCCCTAGGCTGGACACACAAGGACTGACCTTTCCTCAGTAAAACAGAGGCAGAAAAACCTCAGGTCTCCCTGTGCATTGAAAAGAGCAAATCCCCGAATGATATCCAGATCAGACATCTTGCAACTATCAATGTGCCCATCAGCCTCCGACCTACCTCAGCATGCCTTCTGCAGCATGAGTGACAGACACATCATCAGATGGGTCTCCCAAGTTGCTAGCTTGACTCAGGGCTACTTTTAAGGTCTAAGTTGAACACACAAAGAAAGAAAGAAAGAAAGACATAGCATCATTTAGGTGGACCAGGAAATACCATCTTTGATACCCCAAAGAGGAGGTACCTGCTCTTCCAGCATGTTGGCTAAACCCTATGAACTCAAATGTCCACTTCAGTGAAAAGGGCTGCCACATGGGTATGGGGACCAAGGGGCATCAGATTTTCATGGCAAACTGTATGCTGAGGAAGCCGACTGTATCAGGCGGTGTTTGTATATGTTCCACCTCCCAGGTGAGGTTGTCCAGTTGGCTTAACCCAGCTCGGTGGTTCAGCTGTATTGCCAGCTGGCAGATGGGGTTACCAGGATGCCACTTTCTTTCTATTTCTATTCCTGAGTGGCCTCCACAACAGCAGAGATCACACTGAATCCCAGTGGGACAGTGGGTCCTGGGCTTGCCATTGCCTCTGGGATGGCACTAGACTTTCAGTTTTCAGGTCATGCCATTTTAATTAAAGTTTCGAGACAGTTCCTTTCCATTTTAATATGCACCATTCACAAACAGCCTTTCCTGAAATGCTGTAATTTATCTTCTGATGTACAGTTCAGAACATGATTAACTTCTGGGCAAGGTGGTGTTTCTATGAGCCTCCTGGCCACCACAGCATAGGGGGGGTGTACAAGCAGCTTGGTGGCCACGGAAGATCTCCCTTGAAACATCCAGAGCACATGTCCAACCCAAGGGCACAGGTTAAAGACATCTTGGTCATGGCTGTCCCAAGGCTGGACGATTTGGTGTTGATCTAGCACTGAATCGTAGCCATGTGATCAGCCTTGCAATCCTGAGTAATCAAGGTTACACATGTTCTGAAGTGACTGCCCTTTATCTGGACGTTGCTACTCCTCACCTGCAACATGATAACTAGTGGGTGAAACTCTTGGCCCAGTGCAAGTGCAGAACAAGCAGATTCATTTAAAGCTCCCTAAAGAGTGCTCAAAAGTAATTTTGCAGAGTCGACCTTCTCTGCCTCTTCACAGTTCTAGCTGCATGTAACACCTCCAGTTGCTGTATTTTTGCTAAGGCAAAACTTCCCTGCACCCACTGTCCTGTCTCCTACAAAAGCCTCTGTAGCATAATATGTGGAAGAAATTGGTGGGATGCCCTCGGTTGCTCTGGGGTCATTCTGCAGAGACAATCACATATAAGAAGTGGGCAAAAGCCATAGTCTGGTCTTCTGTAAAAGGTCTGCTTTAGGCAGAAAGAGCTCAACTGAGCAGGAGGTTCCAGGATCTGCAACTACCTGAGGCAGCAGCACAGCTCAGATTTACACTTTAGCAGTCTATTTGCTCATTCTCCTCTGGGAATTACCTACAAACATTTTTGTACAACCAAGGAATAAATGAATTATTCTCCAGCAGCCTAACAAATTCAGACAGATGTTGAACCTCCTCTTACCTCTGCCATCCAGTGCAAGATATTCCCCCTGGATGCTCGACTTGAGATGTTAAAGCCCTCAAGGATGTTCAGTGCTGTGATCAGTGCAGGACCTGCATGTGGAGGTGGAGGAGTCAAAACAAGATGACCTGTGAAGGGAAGAAGAGAGAAATGAAGTTCCATTTTTAGACACTGTTCAGTGATAATTCTTTCCCATAAGGTAGTGTTCTTGGGGACGGCGAAGCCTTTTCAGATTTGGGGAGATAATTAAAAAGTGTTTCCTAAAATATTCCTGTTGTGTCTTTCTGTTTCTTTAAGATGCATAAAGGAAGTCCAGAGAGGGATGTTTCTTTACATCTGAAATTCAATTCTTGTTGGTTGGCTGAGTGGTTTCTGGACTTCAGGATGGCTGAGTGGAGATGAAATGGGTTTGCAATGTTACAGCTGTAAGGAGAGTGAATACAGGGATTTCTATAAGAGTATGACATTTTAAAAACTTTTTGCATAAAACAAGCTTTTCTCCTTTGTAGATCAACTTTGGGAGTCATCTTCAGATGTAGACAGTAGTGTGTGGTCCAGCTACATCTAGATATTGTATCAATGTGTGACCATGTTGCATCTTTACATAGTAAAACTCTATCAAAACACAATGGGTCACTACCAAGGAAAAAAACAGGCCCATTTGAAAGTGCTAGAAACCTCCTGAACCTCCTCAGATGCATCAGGCTCAGTAGGCAACAGAAGGAATCTCCCAGGTGGGCTTTTCTGCAGATGCTGTTACAGACACTGTCACCTCCTGCCAGATGAAGCAAACTTTTAACTGCAGTGGGTCAGGCAGCAGCGTTTACCTCGATATACCGTGTGGACAGGATTCTCCACTATAACGCTGTAATTGCTGAAGTCTTCCTCCACCAAGACTCCGCCGTAGTTGTGCACCTGAGTGGGAGAACAAGGCAGCGCGTGCTGAGAAAGCTGGGGCAAGGCTTTCTGCATTCCTCATGCTGGCCTGTGTGAGCAATCACCATGTTGTTAAATACCAGTGAGATTCCTGAGCACTTCCAGTGCAATCCAGGTGCTAGTTTTTTCAGGATCCCTTGAAAAATCTGTGTTTTCATGGCCTTGGTGGCTTGGCTCATCATTCACTACCTCTGGGAGCTCTGCAGCTCACCTCCAAAAGCTCACCCGCTGAGCTCACTCTACCTGTGCTGAAGAAGTTCTGCCTACCCATGAGGATGGGGACTTGCACTGCTTTGCAGCCTTCTCCTGCCCACCCCCCCCCGCCCCAGGTGGCAAGGATGTGTATGTTAAAGGTTATGAAGCATTTGACTACTTCCAGGAAGGACCCTGGGTGCAGCAGATGCCTATCACAAGAAACCTTTAGCCCTCAATTCCCACCCTATTTTTAATTATTTCAGGTGATAGAAATATTGATGTACCCTTGGTCTTTCTGTAATACTTTCCCAGAGATAGAACATAACTGGTTTTGGTCATTCTCATGTATGCAGTAAAGGTGGGTAATTCCCTCCACTGCAGGTCCCCTATGGTTGAATCGTGATGGAAATGGACCATCACTCTGTTGGCCTTAAAATCCCCTGACACAAGTAACACAGTCACTATACAGGTGGTACTGTGCTCATGGGCCACCTCTTGTCTTTCTCCCAAGAGAAGCCATGCAGGCTGTTAAGAGGTTCTGCTAGGGTGAGTCCTCTGGATTTCCACCCAGAAACACCTAACTTGGCAGGAAAACTTCTCCAGCAGAAGTGGTGGAATCACTGAAGCAGGAAAGCTAAAGTAGTGCGTATCTAGAGGGGTCAGCATGTCAAACCACCCCAAAACTGCAAAAGAAATTGTAGCTCCTCTGTGGAGTGCCTGTTCCCTTCCTAAGGCGATCCTAGAGAGCCAGCCATGTTGCTCTCAGCGGCTGAGATCAGCAGGCAGCTGCCTGTGCCAGGAGCTCCTGGAGCTCGGCCAAAGGAGAGCTGGGGCGAAGCAGCAGGGCATGGGGCAGGTGGAGTCAGAGGGCGCAGAAAGGACAGAAAACCCATTCAGCCACACACTGCAGACACCATCTCAAATTCCCTGGATAGCACTTTTCTGCACCAGTGCCTTCCCAGCTCATGACAGAAACAAAGGGCAGGGTGTTTCGGAGTTTTACCACCCCTTCCTTTGCTGAAACAATAAACATTGTGAAGCTGATGTGGGAAGCCAGCACTTCGCTCTGCAACTGAAGCTGGACTAGCACACTTGATCCAGAGCCTGCTAAGGTCCTTTGTGTTGCAACCCTGGGCCTTGCTCCTCCATGGAGAGCTTGCGTTTCCCTGCAGCAGCCCTCAGATCAGGGGAGCGGAGTGATAAAGCAGGGTCAGGCTATGGAGGTGCACCACAAGCTTGGGACTTCTGTTCATTGTTCTCCACCTCTGCTATGGTCCATGTGAACCATAGGAAAAGGCTTCCTAACACAGAGCTCACATGTCTAAGGCTTGAGCTGAATAAGCCCAGCCCAGATTACTGACAACGTGTTGAAGGAGCATCACCCGAACCATGATGGCAGGGGAAAATGGTCCCACTAACCACTCTGACTGCAGCTACACAGGTATAAAGTAGATTTCCAGTATAACTTACATAAAAATTGTTTTAGTATGCTCATAAATATTCATCACCACTCCCCCTCTGGCCACAGTAGTTTTTTTGTTTGTTTGTTTGTTTTACTGGAATAATTCCTTGTTGTTGCCTTCTTTTCTAGAGCACCTCCAGCAACAGGAGTTAAACTTGGGCAAACCTAAGTGGAACCAAGACTGTCTGATCCTCCACCCACAAAGCTCACAGTTTTGTTTTCAAATCATCCTCCCAGAGCCTGTAACTCACAGTCCCATTAACGACAACAATTTTCTTCTCACCAGTGGTGCACCTCTCCAATAAGGAGTGAGGAGCTGTCACGAACACTGCCTTAACACAGCTGGGGTGGGGAGAGGTTTTTTTTTGCCTTCAAAAAAAACAGTCTGCCCTGGTTATAGAGGAAGGCACGGGTTTCTTTTCTGTAGACTGTAGAAACGATCTGTGTGTCACTTACACCGCTGCAGGGACAAGGACAGGAGAGAAAAAGGAAGCTGCGTGCATTTGTCCCCACTGCTGTGCTGACAGCTGGCTACAGCTTATCTCCAGGTGTTGTCCCAGCTTAAAGAGGTGATGCAGCAGGTGGCATTCCCATCCCAGGCTGTACTGTGCCGTGGCCTTCAGCAGAGACAAGGACAGATGTGTCTCACCTCAGAGATGATCTCCTGGGTCAAGTTGCCGCTGTAGAAGGCTGATGCCCCTTCTGTTCCCACCAGCTCCAAGATGGCTGCGAGGTCCAGGCGCCTCACAAACATGCCAGGCAGCAAAGGCTGGCCGTCTGGCAGGAAGATCTCCCGGAATTTGTCAGAGTAGTTCAGGTCCTTCAGTTCAGTCAGAGCTTTGGCTGTGGGTGAGAAGGGGAGGGGCAGGGGAAGGACATCCAGAAACCCCAGGATGCATGGACATGCAGGGGACCTGGGGACTTGCTGCTGCCTCTTGCCATTTCCAAACCAGCGAGCCAGACCACAGGGGGGTGGATTGTATCCCCACTGCAGCTAGGAAGGAAACCCAAAGAAACCCCACCACCTCCCCACCAACCCTGGGGAAGGGCTCCAGGTTAGCTGTCACCACACTCCCCTCTTGTAGACCCCTGCTTTGACTTGCTCACCTCCCACCACCCATTTCCAGTTCCAAAGAGCTCTGATTCCCCATGCACACCACCTACTCCCTCTCAAGCCCTGCCAACAGCCTGGCAACCTTGTGGTGGCTTCCTCTGCGCTGAGCAGCCACCTTGACTCCCCAGCATGTGCTCACCCAAGTCATGTGTGACATTAAACCCGTCCTGGGCGACAGCAGCCACGAGGCCCAGCAGCTTTGACCAGGGGAGCCTGCCAAAGGAGAGCAGAGGAGGAGCCGCGTGCCTTGGAGTTGCGTGGCACAGCCGGGGGAGCGGGCAGAGGCTGGCCTCTGCATATGGGGGCTCTCAGCACACCGGGCTGCAGGGCCAGTTGTGGCCAAAATGAGCACTGAGCTTTGTTGTTTCTTTTCAGCAGGATCATCACAGTGATCCATGTTGTGCCCCAGAGGAAATGACAATGCAAGGATGGGGAAATGGGCATCTCTGGAGCAAAAGCTCACATTCCTGAGCAGTTATTCAGACTCTCCCTTTTTCTGTCCCAGTAGGGCAACAAGGACAACCACATTTCTCAGTGTCTAGCTAAAGAGAGAGCTGAAAAATGTATGAAAATGCATGAAAATATTCTGCACATATTTCTAAGATAACATTAACTGTCTTTTTAGAAAACATTTGCCAGAATTTCACTTTGCAGAAAATCTGACCAAGCTGATTTATTTCTTTTGTTAAATAAAGCACCAAAACATGAAGGTACTTTTCAACACAAGCCTACAACTACCCGCTTACTAATGTTTTTGACTGGTGGCTGAGGGCACAGTCTGATGGTGAGGGGCTGCATACTCCCAGCTCCCCGGGGACCATGGGGCACAGCCTGTGCAGGGCAGAGGGCTTACCTCCCATGCAACTGGTGAGCCTGGTGCATGCCTTGTATCATGCCTGGCACCCCCACCAGCAGACCCGGCTGTAGAAAAGGAAGGACGAAAAAGAAGAGTAGAGTCTCCTTCCTGTGAGGACATGGTCCCCAGCTGCAAGTCAAGGAGCTGCAATTCATGCTCACATGGAAGGTGTTTGCATGGCCTTTAGGAGAGGGGAAGGGGTCTGTAGCAAGACACTAAATTAGGGAATAAGTCCTTGGAAGGAAAGAGGAAACTTCAATCCCAGTGTCAGCCCAACTTGGTCAGGAGAAATAACCCAGCAGAATGACACAGGACCTTGCTCCCTCCTGGAACTTCTGTTCTCCCAGCTCCCCCCTGCTGGAGGGAGATGCCTTATTCCCCGCCCTCACCCCAACGGACCTCCTTGCTCCTCAAGCCCTACACACTCCAGGCATTCCAGGGATGATGAAGGAGTGTTTCCCCAGGCTCCCCATGGCTGCAGGGCATGGACGTCTCATGGTGGAAGAGGTCTCCAGCCACTTCCCTGGGCATCTCCCACTGGGCCCAGGAGCTGTTGGGAGAGCACAGCTGGGAACAGCAGCCAGCTCTGGCCCTGAGGGAGGGCTCCTCACCTTGGTGTCCTTCTGCAGGTCCCCTTCCAGCGGGATGCCCAGGGGAGCCACCTCACGGAAGTCGATCACCTGGCTCCGGTTCTTCCGGATGTCGTGGACCAGCATCACCCCACCCCTGCGGCAAAAGCGGGGTCATGGCACGGCACCGTCTGTCCCGGCTGCAGCCGCTGCCATAAAGCCAGCACAAAGCGTGGGTTTGAGCTGACTGAGCCTGCAGCAAGGCTGGGTCAGTCCCTGACAGCCTGGCCAGAGAGCCACTGGCTCTGTTCCACTGCTGGGCTGGGACTGTGTGGGATTTTCTTTCTAATACTAGCTGTTTTGCAACAAAGCAGGTGCTTTGCTTACAACGAAGCAACCTCCTGCCCAGCTTGGAGGAGCTATCGGGTGGTTTTATGCAATGTTCCCGGGACCTCCCGTGAAGCCAAGTGCACTGGGCCCATGGGGTTACCAGCCCAGGGATGTACCAGGAGCAGGAGGGGAGTCGGGGCCGGCTGGAATCAGGCCTTGGGCTCCTGCTAAAAGCAGAGTTTACAGAGGGAAGTGCTCGATCTCTGCAGGTGCTGGGACTGACCCTGGGTGCTGTGAGCTGCTGGCATCCCGCACAGGGGCTCAGTCACCCACTGTCACTTTTCAACTCTCTCAAGCCTGCGGCTGGGACTGTCCTGGCAGCTGCTACCGTAGGCACAGAATTTCCCTCACAGGGTGCTCTGTCCCTTGCTGCCACGTTGGGCCCTTTCAGTGGCTGCAGCCTGGGGGAAGGTCAATGTCCCTGTGCAGACGTGGACACGTCCACTGCCTGATGCCAGAGTCCCAGTCCTGCAGGCTGTAGCTTGGCAGGACAGGAGCACACATGGGGAACCAACATGCTTGAGCCCACCCGCAGATGGCAGTGGTCACCACCTACCCGCCGATGCCCGACGTGTGGGGGTTCACTATTCCCGCGCAGAGGGCTGAGGCGATGGCTGCATCCACCGAGGAGCCCTGCTTGTTGAGCACCTTGATGCCCAGGGCTGTGCAGTGGGCAGCGTCCGTCACCACGGCACCATGCTGGAAGATCTGCCGGAGAGGAGACGGTTGTACCAGGCTCTCAACCCGCTTCGGCCAGGTAGCCACAGGGCCAAGCTGCTCCACTCCCAACAGCCGCATTTTGAATTCCGGTAAGAAAGCAAATAATCAAAAAAATGCAAAGCTCCCATTCTGGATTTGCAGCCAGGTCTGCCCTGCTGGGCACGAGGTGGAGAAGATGACCATGATGATTGGATGCCCCTGAGGCTACAGTTGAAAAAGTTCTGCAGTCTATTTTTCCTGAGGATGGCATGACCCCACGACCACGCTGCCTTTGCTCTGCAGAGGAGCACTGCTCCATGGGAGGGTTTTGCAGAGGGGTCAGCTGTGATTTCAGCAATTCCCCTGCACAGATCCTTCCAGAGATGGGCCCTGACATATGGATCCCTAAAACTCTGCAAGTGGAGATGCACAGACATTACGTCCTGCTGTTCTAAGAGCAGCTCTTGAAAAGCATTGACATCTGGCTCTGACTATGGCTGGAGACACACCAGTGGGGCTGCCTGCTGCCCCCACATCACCCCCAGACCTGCCGGGCACAGCTGCCCCAGCACGGTGCAGGAGCTCAGACCTCAGTCTGACACCACCAATCGCCCCCAGCTCCTAAAAAAAGCAACACGAAAAAGCTTTCAGACAACTCGGGGTATTCTACGATTCTATTAATTTAGGAAAGAATTGCTGAGAGAGGGACTCAGCACCTAGGGTCTCACTGACACCTACCAGGGCTAAACCACTGGCAAGGAGGGAGATGAGGGAACCTCTCCTGTTTTCAGAGCCAAAGCCCACAGCATGCTGCAAAGCCAGTTTCATCTTACCTGAGGGTCCCCAAAATAGATCTGCATGATCAAGGCCACTGTGACCCCTGTGGCGAAGGTGAGGCAGGCAGTGATGATGACGGTCAGCCCGTCCTGCCGGCAGCTGCAGTCTCCGGAGAACGGGTCCTTGCTGGTCTCCCGCAGAGGGGACACGTCCTGGCTGCCCATCTCCGAGGAGGACGAGGGCAGGCGCTGGAGACGTGCAGACTTCAGGAAGGAGTCTGGGTCTTTGTGAGCAGCAGGGAGAAAACAAGGGTTAGGTATTGAGCAACACAGGGCTCCTGTTGCAGTGTTTACCCAGCACTAACATTACATGGAGCTGCGTCCAACAAGGCTATTACCTTCCCTATTGATACTAGCTCTCAATAGACTTTCTGGCTCAGATGCTGCTCTGGGCTGTTTTATTGTTTCCTTCCTTTAGCTCTACCTATTCCAAGATGACTTCCCTGGAGATTAAGAGAAAAAAAAAAAAACCAGAATTTTTCTCCATTTTAGTCTGTTCATCAGCTTCCAGGGATGGGCCCATTTGGATGGCTGACTTGCAAACAGGTCTCAGAAATGCATCAGGACTGAAGAAGAGGAAATTCAGATTTGAAACAGCAGCAGCCTTATTTGGAGCTATGCTTGAGCATCTGAGCAAAACAGAGGCCCAGGCACAGGAAACATCCACTGAAGCATGACGAAGTGGGGGCAGAGAAGAGCAAACCTGCAAATTGGACCTCAGCGGGTCCTCCAGGCCTGGCTGCTGGACAGGCTCTGCTTGAATTCCTTCCTCTGGCTGACGAGGTCCCCTGTGAGATCCACCTGCGTGCTGAATGCCCAGCCCCGAGGTGGTGAATGCAATGGGAAAGAGATTTAGCCAGGCAGCAAGCAAGTCTCAGGGTGACCAAAAGGTCCAAAACATGCCCTGACTCTCTGCCCGGATCAGCTACTGCCTTTGAGGTGGGGAGGAGGCCTGTTGAGCACACCCAGACAGCACGGATGGGCCCATCCCTGATGGGCACCACACGGCCCCGATCGGCTAAGGGCAGCCAGGAGGTCCTGGGGCTCCCCAAAGACAAGCAGGGCAGGAAGAGGAGCACCCAGCAGCAAGGGCAAGGTGCTCAGGACTGCTCCCCACCAGTCCGCAGTGGGGCTGGCCTGGCCTGGGGGACCATGAGCTGCTGGGGCCTAGCAGGAGTTTGGGGCACAAACCTGGAACTTTGGCTGGGGAGGTGAAGGCTGAGGGGTCCCTACAGGCCAGCTCATCGCTCGCTCAGCAGACATCCGAGGGGCGGTGGTGGTGGTGGCAGGGTCGTGTGCCCGTCCTGGGGCTGTTCTATTCTGGAGACATTTCTGGATTTGGTGACAAGCAAGCAAAAAACCCCACAGCCCTGCTGCACCTCTGCCTCCTCTGTCAGCAGCACCTCCCTGGGGGCTGCCACCCTGTCCTTCTGTGACAGTGCCCCAGGGCCATGCTCAGCCCCAGGCAGGTCCCTGGGATCACGCAGGGGGGTGGCAGCTCTAACTTCAGTAGCGCTGTGACCAGGAGTAAGTCCCCACAGCCAGGGAATCCCCTTGGAGTGAGATGAATCCCCTTCACACCGCAGGGACCCAGGAGCAGGGCTGGGAAGGCCACAGAACTGGCACGTCTGGTGTGAGCATGTGGAGCTGCAGCGTGTGGGCAGGGGGACCCAGCTGAGGGCAAAGGGCTGGGGCGTCCCTGGTGGGGGTGGCAGAGATGCCCTGGCAAGGAGTGTCATGCACAGCCACAGGCATCCCACAGGGCCTTGGGCAGCTCACTCTGTGTGGCCACGGGTGCTGCGTGGTGTACTGGGTCTGGCTGGGAAGGAGCTAACTTCCCCTGCAGCAGCCCACACAGCGCTGTGCTCTGCACTTGTAGCTAAAACAGCAGTGGTATCACCCCAGCGTTGTGTCTGCTGCTGAGCAGTGCTGGCACCGCATCAGGACTCCCGCTAACCCCCAGAGCCAGCGGGCTGGGGGTGGGCAAGGTGAGGAAGGAACGTCACCAGGGCAGCTGGCCTAAACCAACCAAAGGGATATTCCATGCCATATGGGGTCACACTCAGCGATAAAAGGTGGAAAAAGGAAGAAGAGGGGAGGGGTGGGCTCCTGTTGTGAAAACGTGTCCTCCCAAACAATGGCCCTGCTGCAAGGACGTGGTCAAGCATTGCTCGTTGGTGGGAAGTAGAGAGGAATTTCTTTCCTCTGCACTTCCACACGGCCTTTTTTTTTTTTTTCCCTTTTCCCCTTTCCCTTTTCCCTTTAGTTAAATTATTTAATTAATAATAATTTTCCCTTAATAATTATTTTTCCTTTAATTCAATTATCCTTATCTCAACCCATGAGTTGTTTCTTTCCTTTTCTTCTTCCCCTCCTCTTCTGAGGGGGTGAGAGAATGGTTGTGGTGGAGTTCAGCTGCCTACCAAGGTAAAACCACCATACATGTGGACAGCGTGGCCATGATTTGGAAGGAGGGGGCTGGTCTGGAGCACAGAGGGCAAGAAGCATCCTGCGCGGCCAACGTGCAGGTGCCTGTCCCAGCACCACTGTTCCCCCTTCTCCCTTGCAAGAGAAGCCATCAAACCCTACTTGGCTTCCAGTGGAGCTGTGGAGGAGGCCTGTTTTCTTGTGGGAACCGGCACTGTGGGGACACAGGACCACTTTGGCTCAGGACATGCTGCGGTGGGGACAGCAGAGGCCAGAGCTGTTTGCACGCCCCAGTGGGCACTGCAGCATGGCACTCTGCAGTCCTTTGGGGTGGTTCTCCCCATGACCAAGAGCACAACAGGGGACACCCCTGTTAGTGAGACCGTCTGTGTGGCAGAAACCAAAGGTCTGGATTACGTCCCCTATGGGTTTGGCAGATGATGTGGCATGAAGAAGCATGAATGGCTTTTGCAACACATACACGATGTCAGACGAGTGCAAGACTCCACATGGCAGCACAGGAAATGCAGTTCTTCCAGGTGGCACCTGGGGACACCAAATGCCCAGAGTGGAGACTCGCACCTGGCAGGACCCCTGCATAGCCCAAACCACAAAAACCTCTGCTCATGCCCCACATGCAAAACAAGAGATCTCGTGCTACTCCTGCCATACTGCCCACGGCAACTTCACCTTGCAGGGTCCAGTCACAGGGGAGTACTGGGAGGGATGGGATGAGAACAGACAATGAAAACGACTTGGTGGTCACAGTGAGATGAGGCCTAGGACACGGTGCGAGTGGCGCCGACATCCACCTGCAGGTTATCGAGCAGTCCAGGAGCTGCATGCACTTGGCTGCGGAGCAACTTGTGAGCAGTTGTCGCTCCTCAGACCCCAAATCCTGCTCCCTCAGCAAATGGGTCAGAGCAGGAGCAGGCCCTGGGACTAATGAAACCAGTGGCAGTGAACTGCAGCCAGTGGTGCTACACAGAGAAGAGCTTAGGGCTTGTGGTGGAGTATCGGGTAATCTTATGCAGCGAAGGTCTATGCTGCTTGTGGAAACATGACATAGAGAAGAAAAAATTACTCTGGACTATTTACAAGAAAGCAATAAAATAAAAACAGGCAAAAGGTTTTCTCAAGGATAAAAGGTACACCTGGCTTTATTAAAATCATGCATCTGGCAGGAAGGAGTGCTAGCTCTTTGCCAAAGTCCTTGTATCTGCTGCTAATACCAACTTCCAGGTCAGTTCCAGTGCCTGCTATTCTAGGCATGTCCCAGCAAGACAAATGAGGGGCTCTGCAAGGACTGGGAAAAATAAGGATGTGGGAGCCCAGCAAGCTCCTGCTTACTGTGTACAGCATCAAGGCCAAGAAGGTACTACTCAGCCCCCCTGGAGCACATGGCCGAGGCAGACAGGATGACCAACATCAGATGTTTGCAGTGGGAAAGGCTGAAATGTGGAAGCGAACTGTAAAATGAATGACACAGAGCTGTGATTTGATGAGATCCCCCACGCCGATACGCTCTGCCCGGGCAGCGAGGTGACAACGTGCGGCAGCCCCCACGGCAGCGGGGTAGCCGTGGCTCGGCGCGGGCCGTGCTGCCCGGAGCTCGCTGCCACGGTTCCGCCGGCGAGGAACACGGGGAGCCGGCAGCAGCGTGGGGCCCCGTCCCCTCCCGGCAGCAACCCCGGGGAGGCCGCGAGGGACCGGGCGGGGGACGGGTTGACCTGGCGGCCCCGGCTCGCCCGCACGGCGCGGGGGGCGCCGGGGCCCGGGGAGGGGCAGGGGGCGCCGCGGGGCCGGGAGCATGCGGGGCCGGGCCGCCGCCCCTCACCCGTGTCCTGCTCGCCCAGGAACGCGTCCTCCTCCTTCCGGGCGCGGAGGCCGCCCTCGGCCGCGCCGCCCGCCTCCTCCTCGGGCAGGCGGGGGAAGCTGGTGATGCTCATGTAGTCGACGGGCGAGTAGGCGCCCAGGGCGCGCTGCCGGCCCCCCGCCGCCTCCGCCTCGGCCGCCGGCCCCGCCGCGCCCCCCGGCGCCGCCATCCCGCCCGGCTCCGCCGCCCGCGCCGCCGGAAGGGGCCGGGCCCCGCCAGGCTCCCCGCAGCGGCCGCTCGGCAGCGCCCCCCCCCCCCCCCCCGGGCCCCGGGCAGGCCCCGGAGCAGCCTCCGCGCGCCCCCCGGCGAAGGAGCGCAGCCCGGCCGCAGCCTCTCCCGGCCAGGCCCGGGGCCGCCCCCGCTCCGCCAGGCGAGGCTCGGTGCTCCCGGCGGCCGGTGCACGGCGCCCGAGGGGCTGCTGGCCAGCGGCAGGGGCGAGAGGCTGGGCCGGGGCTCAGAGAGGGCCCCCCCAGCGCTGCCGGAGCGGGGCGCGCCCCGCCGTAAGGCGGCTTTGCCGCAGGAAGGTGAGTGCAAAGGCCGGAGGGGGATGCGGCCCCTGCACTTCCTCACTGCTTCCAGTGGCCGACCTAAAAAATAGCAGTGAAATAACTGGAAGATGGAAGAGGTGGTTTTGCTCTAGGCTGCCCGAAACACTGCGCAAACTAGTGCCCTGTGCCCCTATGACGACACAGGACTGTCTCTCTCAGCTTGACACATGCTGCTTAGCTGCTCAATCTGCAAAATTCATCCTTTGCCCAGTTTATCCTGGGCATCCACTGCTTTTGTAAACAGAACATGTCGAGTGATGATGGGCTGTTTGGCTCTGGGAAGTCCCTTGAGGTACGTGTCCTACTTGCCTCCAAGGAGCTAGCTAATGCCCCCTGCCCTTCTCAGGCTCAAACACACAAGAAGCTCTCCTGGTTTGCTTAACGCTCCTTGATGCAGGCAGATGCAAACCTAACCATTGCTGCGGCAGTGGTTTTGCTCATGCTCTCCAGCAGCCTGAGGGGATGATGGGCACAACCAGATAAAGGCTCATGGGAGGATTGTTTGGGTTTTGCAAGCCAGTCTCAGCCTGCTTTGTTTTCACAGATCTCTCCAGTCTTCCCATCCCCAGGAGTTGGAGGTGGTCCCTTCCCCACCACAGCATCTTCTCCAAGGCTGGGAGCTTTGTGCATACTGCATCCTCCTACACTCACTTGCCTGGCAGAGTATTAACAGACATCTTGAAATTAAACACCCTAGGAAGCAGAATCATAGAATCTCCCAAGTTGGAAGGGACCCACAAGGATCATCAAGTCCAACTCCTGGCACCACACAGGTCTACCCAACAATTCAGACCATATGACCAAGAGCACAGTCCAAACGCTTCTTAAACTCCCAACAAGCTTGGTGTCATGACTGCGTCCCTAGGGAGCCTGTTCCAGTGCATGACCACTCTCTTGGTGAAGAACCTTTTCCTGATATCCAGCCTGAACCTCCCCTGTTGCAGCTTGACACCGTTCCCACGGGTCCTATCACTGGTGACTAAAGAGAAGAGATCGGCGCCTGCCCCTCCACTCCCCCTCATGAGGAATCTGCAGACCGCAATGAGGTCTCCCTTCAGCCTCCTCTTTTCCAGGCTGAACAGACCAAGTGACCTCAGCCACTCCTCGTACGCCTTCCCCTCTAGGCCCTTCACCACATTAGCAGCCCTGCTGCCCCAGAAGTTCTCAGTGAGTATCATCCCCAGTTGTCTGGTCTGTGACATGATTCAACAGTGCTTGAAGACATAACTCTACTTCACACTTCTTGGGTTTTCTTGACCCTGCTTGGCCCAGACCAACCCAACTCTGGCCTCTACTAGTCTTGTGTTTGCTGGTGAACCAAACCAAGTAATCTCTGTCACCTGCATATGGATGAATCCCAGCAAGCTGCAAGCACAGCCTTTGCAAGCTTGGAAATCAAGCTGGGAAAATGCAGATGACACCTCCATGGAGCAGACAGAGACTCTGAAACCTCATCAGTGTGCTCCATCCTCAACAGACAGTTTGATTTAAGGACATCCCAAGCTCCGTTAAACAGAGTGATGGCAGTAAAATTCCTTAGCTGGACGAAAACCACAGATAACAAACATACGCCATGCTGTGTGCTCAGCCATACCCACTGCAGAGCTACAGCACATTGACAGCAGCTGTTATAGCTAGGGCCTGACAGCTCTAGAAAGACCACAAAAAGCTTCTCTGCCAGTTCCACACCAGCTCCTCACCTCGCAATAAAGTCAGGGAATATCTTCCTCCTCCTCCTTCCTGCCAGGGACCCACAGCTTTTTGCTGAGAGCCAAAGCGATATTCCTACAGGGCTGCATCCAGCAGTGAGTTTCACAGAGCCTGCAAGGAGTACAGCCTCCTCTCTGCACCATCATGTGGACCCTGAAGGATGCGGCCTGCTGATGGAACTGTGTCCCAACAGCTGCAGCTTGCACAGCTTAGCGCTCTGACTCCTTTCCACCACTAGTCACAGCTCCACGGCAGCAGACTCCCACCAGCCATCAGCTCAGTCACCCATTCTTCACGGAGTGGGGAGAGCAAAGCAAGCATGCTCATCGTGCCAGTACCAGAACTGCTGAGCACAACGGTGCTGCCCAACCCCACTGCACTGCCTCCTCCCGGCTGTTGCTGCTTTTCATACTGTCACCTTCATGTTTTCTCCTAGACCATTCCTCTGTCAGTCCCCTGAGGCTCTGCAAAAATACCTTGTTTTTACAGTGCTCATCACTGAAAGATGCTCAGCTCCACTCTGTAGGCTGCCCCATCCCCTTGGGCTTCTTAAAGTTGACCTAAGTTCTTTCAGGGCAGATGCCATGAGTTTAGTTCCCTTAGAGACCAGCACTAGAGGAACTTGCTTCCAGCCACTGAGGTACTCCTTAAAGCAGAAACCTTAAGAGATTAAAAACTTGCCATTTAGCAACTGCAGTCACCAACGTAAATTACCAGGAGCTTCGAGGAGAGACAGAAACCAATGTCTCTTCCACGTGGTCACAGTCCTCAACAGAGGATCCTCCTCAGCTCAGGCTGGCAGCTTCTGTCCAGCAGAATAGTAGAGAACTGCAAAGACCAAGAAACTTAGCTGGTGAGGCTGTGAGCAATTGAGGAATAGAGGCGAAAGGCAGATACGCAACTCTCCTGTTTTCTACTCTTTCACTCTGCAGGTTTCACAGTGGTGCTTGAAGTCATGCACTGGACCAGACAGACAGGGGCATGCTGCAATGCAGCAGTGGCTCTGCCACAATTGTGTGTCAGCATGCAGGGGCTGAAGAGGCAGAACAGCTTATACAGAGGCAATGTGTGGCTTAACCTTCTTAACCACCCTTTAAAGCATGGATACAAGCATTAGCTACCTACTTATGCTAGAAATGTTTCTAACCACTTCTGAAAGCATTGCAGTCAAGCCTACAATACAAGAGACCTAAGAATCTCAGAGAACTGCTAGCTAAAATATTTACCAAAATTAAAACACTTAACGGAATCCCGCACTCCCAACATTTTGCAGAACTTCAAAGACCAGAGCATACAGAAGCTCCACAGTGGATTATTCAGGCCACATTTATTACAGCATTTCAAGTATACAGTGATGTTACTGATGGCTGAGAACAGCTAAGATGCAAACGATGCCAGTAGCAAAGGGTGACCTAGAACTAGCAGGCTATGTAATTCTCATGGGAGATTAATGCTTTCTTTTTCTCTTATTTCAGCTGAAAGCATCAGACTGAAAGGTTGAGAAAGATTGGGGATGGGGAGAGCAAATACAGAAGTTTTTGTTTGGGATCATTTAAATTGGCAACTTTCACATAGCAGAAGCTGTCTGCTATTGCACTCTTCCCTCTGCATCCCAAGGATCTAGGATAGCCAGGTGCGTCTTTTTCACCAAACACAGACAGCATTTTCCCTGGTAAGAATGGAGGCCTGCATAGGTGGGTGGTTCTGGAGCCCCAGCTCAGCACTCAGAGAATTAGATCCCTGACTTTGCATAGTCACATCTGAGAACCAAGCTGTTGGACTTCCGCCAACAAGGCAGTAACACAGACTTTCACCAAAAGCATACCAAAACTATCAACTCCGTACTATAAGGCAGCTTTAGGTCAGTACTCTTTTTGGGTGCAGCACGAGCTGTTTAGAAAAACGAGGACTACACGGCAGCTAGACTGCAAGATCCTCTGACAAAAGTGAGGACTGTGCGTGCTTCCCAAGACCTATTTCTGAAATACAGGGCCTTACAAACATTTTAAAGCAGAGACTACTCCCCCATTGGTGCACAAATTCCCACAAACTAGGGAAGAACTGAGCTATGAAGTGACCAACTCAAAGAGCACCCCTCAAACCAGAGATAATGCACTGTATATTGAATGTGCCTGATTTGCAAGCTACTAATTCTGCATTTAAGATATTAGCTGCCTCAACTGTGTGTTCGTCTCTTGCATTAATTAGCACAGAGCATCTGAAGCCAGCTGAAATCAAGAATTAAAAAAAAATATTAGAATTTACATACATAACATTAAAAGTGTACCTCCGGAATGACTGTTCTTCAAGACTGCTGAGCTCTGAGGTAAATGCTGGCAACTTCACAGTCAGGCCAGCAGAATGCAGTGCTGTTTCCAAACCTCCCAAACACATCTCACAAGTTAAACATTCACTAACCAAATTAATCACAACTCATTCTAGCGAAGTAGCTTAAAAATTTGTCTTCAGCAAAGAAGACATTTCAGCATTTGAAAATTCTGGTGAACAAATGATCTGCAAGTAAAACAAAACTATTAGAAATGGTAACGACACAGTCTGTTTAATCAAATCAGATCTGATTACTACAAAACATGCTGAGGACAGCCACTGAACTCATATCCTGGATGCTGCAGTGCCTTCCTCCCACGTACCCTACGATCACTTTTTAAAAACGGTCTGTCTAAAGGACAACAAATGGAAGACAAGTCAGGATGTAATGACAGATTTCAAACGAAGGAGCATACATACATTAAATTAACAGATACAACCTTCAGCATACAGGAGTTTGATACTGTAGTCCCAACGGACAACAATACAGTTACTGGCTAGAGTTG
This sequence comes from Anser cygnoides, assembly GCF_040182565.1. NCBI lineage: Eukaryota > Metazoa > Chordata > Aves > Anseriformes > Anatidae > Anser > Anser cygnoides. The sequence continues at coordinate 15,823,034 of NC_089888.1, forward strand.
CAGAAAGTTCAAAATCTGAACAGTCTTGAACTGCTTCCAAAGATTCCAATGGCTTTTTAATAGTTCCAGTAATTAACAGGTATATAAAACGGAGATGGACTGGCTTCTCCAGCAGAAGAGTTGGGGCTCTTCCATTCTAATCAGACCGCTGGTACAGAAGGGAGTTGATTTGACTTCCCCAACCTTCCCACCAGTCTGCCAGGGATTATGATTTATTAAAATCTTCTTGATTTACTGACAACTGATTTAACAGACAAAAGCTGCAGACTGTGTCAATCATAGTGGATGGCAGTATAGAAGATTATCCAAACAACCTGTGGAGAGGAAAGGAAGGGAAAGTTGTTTTCATGCCTCTGAAAAGGGTTAAAACACTGAAAACAAGCCTTAGGCCTTGCCCTCAGCTGAGGGCTGGGGACTGAATTCTAGCTTTGACATTGGATCAGGTATATTAGGGTCACCGTACACCACAAACGGTGGCGTTCCATTCAATTGGCTTCCAGAGTGACTAACCTATCTACAGTAAATCCCATCACAGTCTCTCTAGAGATTTAGAAACACCACCAAATCAAGTCATGAGCATATTCAGGGACTTGTGGAAGGGCAGTAACAGGAGAAAATGTAGAGAACCCCAAACATCAGCTGGTATTATCTAGACCAGTTTGGGTATACCTAGATGAAACTGCTAAGACAGGGTAGCAGTGTATCTGAGACAGAGGAAGGGATGGCATAAACGTGGTAGATGCAGAAACGTGGCAGTCCGTTCTCACTTCCTTTCTGACACTGAAATCCCGTGCATTAATACTGTATTATTTCATAACCAACAGATTTCAGGCTTCTCTTCCCCACCAATCTCACTGATTAGTGGACACTGACACATCTCTTTCTACCAGCGCCCCAGCTCACCTGCTTTTCTTCCAGGCCTTTTCCCTCACAAAGTTTATCAACACAATTCACAAATCAAGTTAAAGTGAGACACGTTACCAGAAACAGTGCAAAAGATGTCATGAATCCTTCCTTTGTCAGCTCCCATGTGCCACCATACTCCTCCTCATCTATCTGCTGGAAGCTGCTGAAGTAGAGATACAGAACACCAGCATTGATCAGACAGAATCTGGAAGAAAGAGATTAGGAACCATCATTTTCCAGGACCCAGACTGCAGATACCCAATATACCATAGAGCAACATATGAAGTATCCTTTGTACACAGCACAGACCAAGTGAAAGGGAACACCATTCCTGCAACTCTCCCCAGGCAGCTCGGTGATTTCCTTCCAATAGCTCCTCCAAGTCAGCTTGTATAGCATGCTGGTGTGGGGTGAAGTTCGCCTCACAAGGCAAAACAGGACTGAGAGCAGTCAACCGACAGTAATCAAAAGCTGGAAATAGCAGCAGATGTGCAAACCCTGCAAGTTTTCCTCTGCTACAGGTACGCAGCAGTCCTGCTCCAACACAGAATCCAATTTCCTTTCATGCACTCCTCGATCTTGAGGCTGCCAAAAGGGAAGAGTGTTAGGCTCTACGCCCAGTGTTAAACCCTTTTGTTAGTGTCTCACGACCGCATGCCAGAGATGAGAACTGAAGGCTCCGTACCACCCTCAGAGCCATAGCACTGGGGTTCAACTTCAGGCAAGTCTTAGTACACTCTGTGTGTACTCTCTTACGCTCTGTAGTCTGTGCCAACAGACTTATGCTGCAATGGAAAGAAAAAATAGGAGGCCCCATTTTTTTGTTAGGACAGTCTGTACTTATACCACCCCAGCTTAGGGCTGAGACAACCTGAGAAGAAATGAGTACATTTCCTGGAAAGAAAACTGTGTAGGAAAGGCAATACTGGAAGACTCGCAAGTTCAAAGACTAGCAGCAAGCTGTGAGCAGCTGTTCAACTGCATACCACAGAAAAAACATGGACACGGTTCTAGAAGGTTTGAGTTTCCCATCTGACACCGCATCGCTTTTATTTCTAACGTTTAGCCCAGGAATTGGCCGATGTGCCTGAAGGTGTCTCATGAATTAATGGATGACTAAGTAAGAACAATGCTTCCCAACCACTCCACATCTCTTACCAGGAGCAATTCAGATTTAACTGTGCACGTAGCTACTGAGCTCCTGTTAAAGCACCACAGCTTTACAGCACATGTCCATCAGTTTCAAATTTCATTTTTTTTCTTAGAGACTCTCCCTCCACTTCCTTGCCATAGCTAGGGCATGCAGGAGCGGAGACCTTGACTAGGCAGAGACATTTGCAAACCAATACACCTGAGAGCAAACAGAACTTTTTCCCCCTCACAAAGTTTGGAGAGAAGGGCTGTGCTTTTCCACCCCTGGTGTCCCTCCAAAGGCTTACTGGTGCGTGCCAGTGCCAAGCACACTTTTGTTTCATAACTCAGAGTGCTCACTGCAGCCTGGTGGAAGGTGACACAAATCCCGTGTCTTGGTGGGGGTGTGATGTGCACGCACCCTTCTAGACGCTTTTCAAGGAGAAGCTGCCCCTCTTGTCTACTACCAGAGCCTCCTCTCCAGGGATGGCTCCTGACTCAAAGAGGACTGCCACCCCTTTCCCCCACGTGCCTTACTTCTTAAAGCCCTTAGAAGCATTTACGGGAGCAGGCCACTTCACAAGTCAATTGAGCTTCTTATTCCCTGCTTCCAGCTCCACCCCTCTTTAACAAGAATAAGCAAATATATCAAAAAAAAGTGAGAAGAAAAAAAGCGATACTTAGGTCAAGGATAGAGAAAGAGGCTGATGACAACATGTTGTAATTAGTATGAAGTTCATGACAAATAACAGTCTGGAATGCGATGCCAGATTTAAGGCATGTGGCAGACACAGACACTGCATTTGGCCACTCCACTGTTTATAACACAACCTTAAAACAGACAAGAAGTAAAGTCCAAATGTGGGAAAGTACATGAGACAGAAAAGGAAATAAACCTTACATTGCTATTCCCACGAATCCTTTCAGAGGAACTACTCCCCAGATGATTCCCAAAATAACTGCAATGATCTGCCGGAACCAGTAGATCACATCTAAAAACTCATCCTGAGGAGATAAAGCAAAATAAAGATTTTGGCATTGATTACGTTTTTCTTTTTTTCTTCTTTTTTTTTTTAAGCCATCACATGACTGACAAGCGAAATTTTGACACTGAACATTACTCCATTAGAAGTTGTACATAACATATCATAGTCAGAGCAAATAAAGCAGTTTATGGTGCCACGCACCCTGGACATTTCTGCTTCCAGATTAAATACACGGCTTTGTCCTCTAACACGCTAGCGGCAGCAACAAAGCAGCATCTAATGTCGTTGTTTGCTAAAGATTCAATTCTGTAAAAATTCATCAGAACGATGCGTAAAATGTTCTTGGAAGTTTTGAGGCTGTTGGCGCCGCTCTCGGTGCCCCGGGCCCTCTCCCACCCAGCAGAGCTCGCCGCCAGCGGCCAGCACTCTTGCCAGCACCAGGCCCCGCGACCTCAGGGGCGCGATAACCGCCCCGGGATCGCTTCCCAGCAGCAGCGAGGTGGTCGCTCCCGCCTGCCCGCGGCGCTGACACAACCCTGGGCGCTGCAGCTGCACAGCGCGGACTCGGCCTTTATACAAAATTCCCCCGACCGGGATTTTTTTTTTTTTCCGACCGTCGCCAAGGACGGGCCCGCCCATCCCCTCGGGGCGCGCTGCCACCGCACCCCGCCGCCAGCCGTCGCGATTTTACCGCGGAAGGCGCGAAGCTGCCCGGCGGTGAGGGCCAGGCGCGGCGTCAGACGGGGTCGCGGCCGCTCCCCTCAGCCGCCCGATTCCTGGCTCCTTTCGGCCTCCGGCGCACGGCCGGGGGGCCCCGAGCCGCCGGCACGGCCCCGCCCTTGCTCCGTGCTAACCGCCAAGCTCCCGCCCGCGTCACCGGAGGGGGACGAGGCCGAGCGGCTCAGACCCCTCCAGGCTCCACGCGCGACAGCAGCTGCCGGGGGCGCCGCCGTTTCCACGCCCGCTCCCGCCCCGGAGGGCGAAGCCCGGGGGCCAGGCCCCCCTCCCGGTCCCGGGGCTCCCCCCCCCCGGGCCGGCCCCTCCCGGCCCGCACCTTGTCGTGCCAGGCGGAGTCGCTGCGCAGCGCCCTGCCCCAGGCCGAGCCCCGCGGCCCCGCGCCGCCGTCGGGCACCGCGTGCTGCTGCGCGTGCGGCGGCTCCTCCCTGCGCCGCGCGCCGCTCATCGCACACCCGCCGCCGCGGCACTGCCCGGCCCGGCCCGGCCCGGCCCGGAAGCGGCCGCCGCGCGCCCGTCGCCCGCCCGCTCCCCGCCAATCGGCGCGCTGAGGGAGCGGCACGTGACTGCAGAGGCCGGCGCCCCCCCTACGGCGGGGGAAGGGGGTCAGCCCGCCGCGCGGAGCTCGCCGGGCCCGGGGGCGGGGCTAGCGGGGCGGGGGCGGGGCCTGCGGCTGGGGGCGGGGCCTGCTGCTGGGGGCGGGGCCTGCGGCTGGGGGCGGGGCCTGCGGCTGGGGGCGGGGCCTGCGGCTGGGGGCGGGGCCTGCGGCTGGTCGGGGGGGAGGGCGCGGGCACGCGCGCGCCCGGGTTGGGGCTTGCGAGCGAAGCGATCGCGTTCGCTGTGCGCGCGGGCCCGAGCGCGGCCGCCTCCCGGCGCCCGGTGCCGCGGGGCCCCGCCGGGCGCTGCTGGGGGCTGCCGCCCCGCCGTGCGACCCTGCCGGCGGTACCTCGGTCTTGCGAGGAGCTTCCTGGGGCGCCATTCCTTCAGCTCCCCGGCCCCCGTGTCCGTACGCGGCTCCGGCCGCACGCCGAGGCGTGGCGGGGCTCGCTGCCTCCTGGCCCCGTTACCAAGCCGGAGGCCCAAGGTCCCGCACGTTTTCTGTTGCGCAAACCAGCAAATGCCTGGCCCGGCGCTTCGGGAGCGCCTCAGGAGCCTCGTGGCTCTCCGTTTGCAGGACTAAGGGTTTCAGCAACAGCGGCCTTGCCGATGATTTCAGCAGGACCTGGGAATCTTAGGGAACGGAGCGGGCCTACCTGACCTGCTCACAGTAGGCAGGCGAGTCCTTGTCCCAGAGCTCTGATCGCTTCCAGCTGCTGCCGTGTATTTTAAACACAGATTTTGCAAGATACCTGCGGGCTTCCCAGCACTGTCCCAGCTACCAGGCCCCTGAGCACATGCCCAACCTCTCAGGCATTTGCTGCAAGCCTAAGAGGCTGGTCCAGGTCAGTGGACCCTTGTCACACCAGCAGGGAGGTGACACCCAACGGAAGGGGGACATTGCTGTATCTCCCACAGGAACCTTTGTATCTGATCCCCACTATGGCAGAGTCCTTTGTTGAGGGGCCAGGGCTCACATACCCCGCTCCGTCCTTGCTGCCCTTGGGGTTCCTCAGGTGTTTGGGACATGGCAGCCTGCTCTGTGCCCTCACGCTGTGATGGGGATGGTCAGGGAGCACAGCGGAAGCGATGAGGGACACCACAGCTGATCTCTTCCAGGACTCCAGGCCGTGTGCTGTGTGCTGAGTCTCAGCATCCCCAGCTTCGTGCTCCTGCCCCATGCCACTTTGCCAAGGCAGAAGCATTTGCATGATGATGAAATGCCTGGATCAGAGAACAGATCTAAACTGACATGCTAAAAAACTGTTTTGTTTTACCCCATCGCCATTCCCTGACCTGCTGTCCAGAGAGAAAACCAAGTGAAATCACAACTTGAAAGAACAAGGAGGATGCAGAAGAGAGGTGACACAAGAAAATGTGGAGGTACAAACAGGCTCCCTGCTAAGGGACACGTGTTGGCAGAGGAAGAGTACACAGGGAGCCCAGGGCACTGAGAGGAGGAAGGGGAAGCTGGGAAGGGTTGAAAGGGATGAAGGAGAGTCCTGCAGGTGTTCCAGCAGCAGTTCCTTATGTGCACGCAGCTGCAGAGGCTGCAAAGCATCCGAGGAGCTGCCACGTCCAGTACCGTCCTGCTTCCTCGTTGCCCCCAGCCCCCGTGCGGCGCCTGCTCACTTGCAGGGAGCGGGTGCATGGCCAGGGGCGGCTCCTTCCCCACCACGCTCCCGGGTACTGCACAGACGCTGATGTGTTTGAGGTGGATGCACAGAAAAAACCGGGAGCAGCAGCCATGGGGCGGCAGCTCAGGCTCTCTGCCTCCTGAGACTGTTCTCTTTCTTTCTTTCTTCCTTCCTTCCTTTCCTTTCCTTTCTTTTCTCTTTTTCCTTCCCTCCCCTTCCCTTCCCTTCCCTTCCCTTCCCTTCCCTTCCCTTCCCTTCCCTTCCCTTCCCTTCCCTTCCCTTCCCTTCCCTTCCCTTCCCTTCCCTTCCCTTCCCTTCCCTTCCCTTCCCTTCCCTTCCCTTCCCTTCCCTTCCCTTCCCTTCCCTTCCCTTCCCTTCCCTTCCCTTCCCTTCCCTTCCCTTCCCTCCTTTTCTTTAAAAGGCAAACTTCGTGGGAAAGCCCCAGACGGAGCTCAGGCTCAGCAAAGACTCCGCGCAGCCCCGCGCTCTGCTGGGCTCCCTGCAGATGGGTGCCCCACAGGAGGGTTAATTTGTAAACCACGGCTCGTGGCAGCTCTTCCCGCGCGTCGCCCCACGGCGGCCCCCGGCGCCCCGGCTCCGCCACGCCGGGAAGCGCCCGAGGGGCGCGGAGGGGCGCGGACCCCCCCTGCGGGCGGTGTCGGGGCAAACCCGCTCCGGGCCGGGCGAGCCCCTCTCGGAAACGCTCCCCGATTCCCCCTCTGCCCCCGCTCCCCCGCGGGCACACTTCTGCCCCCCGCGATGCGCAAATCCCCCCCCGGACACGCTGTCGGGGAGCCCGCGGCACCGGCGGCCGCTCCGTGACCGCGGGGCTGAGCAGCAGCGGGGCGCTGGGAGGGGACCGAGACCTGCGGCCCCCGCGGCCCCCGGGCGGGCGATGCCCCGGCCCCGGCAGCACGGCACCGCGCGGATCCGGGCACCCACGGCCTCTGCACCCACGCCGTGCCCGGCCCCCCCCCCCCGAGCCCCCCGCGGCCAGCGGCACGCGTGGGCCTCCCGCCCGTCCGTCCGAGGCCGCCCCGGCCCCGCCGCATTCTTCTGCCTTGTATGGGCCGAGCCGGGCCGCCCGGGGCGGGACGAGGGGCCCGGCACCGCCCCGGCCGCCCGCCCGCGCCTAGGGCCCCGCCGCCGGCCGGCCCCGGCAGAGCAGCGCCGCCGGCCCCGCAGCTGCCCCGCTCCGGCCCAGGTGAGGCGCGGCCTCCGCCCGTCGGGGGCGGCCGTCGGGGGGGGGGGGCCGGGGAGGCCGGGGCTGCGCCCCCCTTCCCCCGGCTCCGAGCTCCGGAGAGCGGCGGCGGCCCCTGGAGAGCCGCGGGCAGCCCCGACGGGGCGGGCGGGACCGGGCGGGAGGGAGCCGGGGGTGGCCTCGATGGGGCAGCCCCCGACGGGGCCGGAGGCGGCTCGGGAGGGACGCGGAGGGCCGGGGAGGGGGCAGTCGGGGCCCCGCCGCGGGGTGGGGGGGGCCGAGGCAGCGGCAGGAGAAGCCCCGGTGCGCCCCTGCGGTCCGGCAGGAGGGGAGCGCCTCGCCCCCGGGGCCCCTGCCCGGGATGTCCCAGCCGGGGAAGGCGAGGGACGGTCCTGAGCAAAGCTCCTGGTAACTGCACTGACCTGGAGCTGGGACCCCCCCCCCCCCCCCGCCCCGGGATGGCAGAGCTGCAAGAGCTGATCCGTGCTGCCCGACCGTGGCTCCCCCCGCCGCCGTTAAGTGAGAGCTGTTCCCGGGCGGATCAGCTGCTTTCCCCTCCGCAAGCCTTTACCGACGGCCAGAGCCGGAATCCAGATGCATGCATGACGCTCCAGAGCTGTCCCAAGTGACCTGTGAGCAACTTGAGGCAATAAACTGTTGGAAGGCAGAAAAGCTTTATTTAGCTCTTTTCCCTCAGATCCAGAGGAACTTTGTGTCTTATGTAGTTTTGCCCGTGAAAACTTGAGGTCCTCTTGGCTTCTTCCACTCAGCTGCTTCCCTCCGTGCATGCCTTTTTGGTACAAAGTGTTATGGATGTGATAAAAGCCAGGGAGGTTCTTAAACATCGACGTGTAAGAGAAAGCAGTGGCTGGAGCAGCATTCTTTGGAACGGAACATCCCGAAGTGTCAACAACCAGCGCTGCTTACCAAAGATGGTTGGTTTCTTCAGTCACTTGAATTTTTTCCTCTCGTCACTCTGTGTTCTGGCAGGCTCTGTGTTGCTGTAGGAGGAGTTTGCGGTCGCCTCCCCCTCTGACGTCCTGAGGCCAGATTCTCCCACCAAGGTGAGCCCCTTAATTCTCCTGGGAAAATGTCAAAGCCAGCCCAGGGCACATTCTGCCAAATGCCACAAAGGCTTCCTGCCCCACGCTCCCGAGATGCCCTCTCCTTCCCAGCCCCTGTGAGCATCAGGAGGGTGATGGGTGGTGGGGCTTTCATGTGCTGTCAGCGTCCCTGCATGGTCTTCTCCCAGTGGCCACAGCAGGTGTGCTTCGGAAGGGCTTGTCTGTGCCACACAGGCATGGTGATGCCCTTGTCCCCTAAATGTGGTGGGAAGGAGCTGGCCCAGAAACCGTGCCATTCTCTCTTACCCCAGAATGATCAGAGCTACAGAAGCCTCCAGCCCTTCATGCTCTGCCAGAGGAGCCGAGCTGTGCCTGGCGCTGCCGGGCTGGGGTAGAGGGACAGGGGTGGGACCTGTGTGCTGCAGGGCTCTTCCCCTGCTGCTATCCAGCCCCGGGGCCTCCGTGTCAGGTTGGGTCACTGTGAGGACCTTGTCCCTGTGCACTTGGCTCTTTCTCTTCAACACTGCCCTGCTCCATCTGCACTTAAATCCTGCTCACTGGCATTAGTGCTGGTGGCTGCAATTGGTCTGGGGGACACAGCCTGGGGCTCAGGTTCTGCTTTCCCCATGCTCCAAGCTCCCTCTTCCCCGCCCATCTGTGTTACGGTCTCCCCTATTGCTCTCTACAGCTACCAGAAAGGAAGGTGTGGGGAGCTGGGGGTCGGCCTCTTCTCGCAGGTAACTAGCGATAGGACTAGAGGGAACGGCCTCAAGTTGTGACGGGGAAGGTTTAGGTTGGAAATGAGGAGACATTTCTTCTCAGAAAGAGCAGTCAGGCATTGGGACGGGTTGCCCAGGGAGGTGGTGGAGTCACCGTCCCTGGGGGCGTTCAAGGAAAGGTTGGACCTGGTGCTTAGGGACATGGTTTAGGGGGTGACATTGGTGGTAGGGGGGTGGTTGGACCAGATGATCTTGGAGGGCTTTTCCAACCTTAATGATCTGATGATTTTAAGGTCATAAAGGAGAAGAGCCCGTCTCTGTTCCAGCCATGCCAAGCAGTGCAGGAGGATCCTGCTGCAGCTCCTGGGCTCACCCTGGCACTGCCCCCCCCCCCCCCCCCCCCCCCCCGGCAGCTCTGCAGTGAGGACAGAGCTGAGCAATGCTAAATCCCAGGGCTAGCAGGAGAAAAAGGCTGTTCTAACAGCAGGGAAGATGAGCTGCTCGCTGCTCAGTCCCCCAGCATACTTACCTCTTGGTAAATGCAGCTGTGTTCTGGCTTGCTGCTACTTGCAACTAACCTTGGGAAGAGTCTTGGGGCAGAGATTTAACCACAGTCTTTCAAAGGGGCCATCATTTATCCCCGCAGGGATGTCCTGTGGAGCAGTTCAGACTGTTTGAATTGCCCTTCCCCCTATCCTATGAAGCCTGCCCAAAAGCATCCACACTCAATGCACATACATTGTGCATCTGGGTGCCGGGATGTCATGGAGATGATGTCCTTTCCTCTCTAGCTATGCTGGAGATCTTGCAGCAGCCCCGTGCAGAGCTGAAGCCTTGTCAGCACTTCCGGACAGAGCTCCTGCAGTTGCCTGCCAAGCCTTGGAGGAGCCACCCTTGGGAAACGTGGCACCCAGCACACAAGTAGACAGCATCGTGTTTGTACCACATGGCCACAGCTGGGCTGTGCTGCAGCTGCAAGGTGGAGGTCCCTCCTGGCAGCACTGAAACGTGCCTTTGGCTTGTCGTGCCCTCCCCAGCATGGTCAGGAAACGGCATCGGGGTGAAGTTGCTTCCTTTTTCCCAGTGAGGAAATGTATGGTGGCTTGTTTCACCGACAACAGCGAGTTGTGGCGCTTTCTCTTTGAAACTGCAACTATTTAATAGCTTTCCAAGGCAGCCCTGTGGCTGCGTGGGGCTGACTCTCAAGGCCCAAGCCCAGCAGCGCAGGAGACAGGGGCAGCGCTTGGCTGCAGAGGGGGCAGAAGGACAAGGGGGCGAGGGCAGCTGGTGGCAGGGTGAACGTGGTGGGTGTGTGGCTTCCACGGCAGGCGAGCTGCGGTCCCACCCCAGCGCTGACCTCCCTGCCTCCGCTGCCAGCAGCGAGCAGGGCCTGGGCTCGAGCAGCCGGGGTGGGCCTTTCACCGGGGCTGGAGGAGCAGGACCCATCGTGTGTTTCTTCTTTTTGCCGAGGAAAAGCTGGGTGCTCAGACTGGCTCGGCCTGCCTGAGGCCACCGAGGCATGCAAGGCATTGTGGCCAGGCCACAAAACAGTCTGGCCATTGGGTTTTTTGGCCAGCCAGAGCCCTGCAGCGGGGCCCTGGAGCTGTGTGGGTGTGCGGAGCAGGGTGGCGGAGCCATCGAGCCTCCGGCAGGGCATGGATCGCCCGCGGCACATCAGGCCTGGCTGCAAATCACTTCTGCCTCCTGGCAGGGGCGCTTTTCCCTGTGCCCAGCCAAAAAAGTCCCTTTCCAAGTCACAGCTGGTGCCTAGGAGTTTTGCTAAAAACAGAAATAAAATGATTAGGAGCTGAGCTTGTCCTTGGGACTGAGCATCTTTCCAGGGAATATTTTGGATCAAACAGCAGAATCGAACAGCAAAACCATGTGCTGCCCAAATCGTGCTTAATCCCCCTAACGAGAACCATCTCTCAGGGGAGTGTGCCAAGCTGTGCTCATGCTCACTGCTCACAGCTGGGGCAGGGTAAATATCTTGATAATACTAATTCCTGCGGTGAGAGCAAAGCTCCTGTTTATTTCTCTAGTCTTCTGCTAATAATTCTGCTAATAACTCCCTGTGTTTTGGAAGCTCGGTGCCGGCTGAGCTGCAGCGTAGTGCCGTGGACTGGCACCAGAGCTTTTATTGCTGGCTCTGACCGCTGCAGCAGATTAAGGTGAATCACGCTGCTCAGCTGAACTTCCCTGCACAGGCTGATGCCCACGCTGCTGTCCAGGTGACTGCTGGGGGCAGGCAGCACGTGCTGCTGTGTGGCAGGGTACCCAGGCAAGGGCTGTGCCACTGCAAAGAGCTTTGCGGTGCAGCAGGGCGGGGGAAGCAGTGGGCAGAAGGGCTACGGGGCTGTCATCTGCCCACACAGCCGTGGGCATGCCCTGGCTCTTTGGTGATGCTGCTTTCCTCAGCAGGCTGGTGGCAAATGTCTGGGAAAAGATCGAATGTTTTGGGGCAATCTGAAGTGATTTCATGAGTGGCGTTAGGTGCTGGGTGCCAGCCAGGGCAGGCAAAGGTGGTGGAGGGGAGGGAGATGGGAGCAGTGGCGTTTCCATCCCAGTGCCTGCAGCCACTGGGGCTCCTTCCCACACAGCCCAGCCAGGGGAACCTGGGGACTGCAGCTGGGGGGGGTGTGCTCCAACCCCCACCTCTGCAGCCTCAAAGGAGGGGTAGCAGCGAGGGTAGTGAAGAGATGACACAGTGAGGCAGGGAAACGGCTGGAAGACAGGTACAGCCTGGGAAGGGCTGGCAGGAGCTGTGCAGCTGCGAGAAAAGGCTGCTCGCTCTGGTCCCGCTGGGCAGGACGCTCCCTGTGACTTCTGAGGTATCAGCATTAAGGACCCAGTTAGAAAGCGGAGCCCACAGCAGCGTTCCTGGGGTGGCCAGCGCGTCTATGCAGGGCTTCTGGCAGAGGCACGCTGGTGTTGTTGCTTTGTGCTGCTTAATGCAACATGACGTGGTCCTCAGCTGCTTCGTGTCCCCTGCCAGAAAAGGCAGGAGCCCAGAGGCACTGTTTCCCACAAAGGCGTGGGGTGCACAACAGTTACAAAAATATTCTGCTCTTCGCCCGAGGAGCTTCATTCATAGTCTGTTAACTCTGATTCCCCACCCTGCAGCAGGCATGGACTCCCTGCCCCAGATGGGGAAACTGAGGCATGGGTCTTTCTGTGAGTTAGAATTGACCACAATAGAAATTTGAGAATCTGAGCAGCATCTCTGTCGTGGCCACGATCTCTGTTGTCACCCCAGGCTTTCTCCCAGGGCCATGCTGAGCTGGCAGCTAACGCTGGAAGTGTCCTCGTGCCAGGCTTGTCCCTGACAGCTGCTTGCTGAGTTTCACTTAACGGGATTTGGCTGGGAGAGGTCTGAGCATCCTCACCCTGGGTAACACCAGAGGTAGCCAGAGCTGCAGAGCAACCTGTAGGAATCAGGGCTGGGCCCCCAGCACCGTGATGCAAGGTCTTAAATACTGAGCCTGGCAGCATGGGCGGTGACACCAAACCACCGCTCAGGGGCTCAGGTACTGTCTCTGATCATTCTCGCTGCTGGGAAATGGCTCTTTGCTTCACCCTGTCACTATTCCCGCTGTCCCCTTTGCCATCCCCTCTGGGCCACATATTTCCCTGTCTGAGTTCCCCCCGGGTCTGTCTATTCGTACTGGGGATCCAGCTGCCAGAGGGTGATCCAGCTGATCATCCCGTGGATCCAGCTGCTCGCTGCTGTTCCCTTCCTGCCCCCCAGCCTGTTCCCTTCTCATGCTGCTCATTGCCTGTAACAACCGCACCGGTCCTCCGACCCCACCTGCCCTCAGCTGCTTCCTTGTGACCCCCCTGGGCGTTCCCCTCCCTGCATTTCGGGGTTCCTCCTGGGGTGCTGGGCAGAGCAAGGGTGGGGGGGCTGCGCAGGGGGGCTGGAGCCGGGGCGGGAGGAGGCAGGGAAGTGGCAGCACGCGAGGAATGCGCCTGCAGCCGATAACCCCAGGCTCTGGCTTAGCCCCCAGCCCTGCAAGGCACAGGCTGCTCTGGCACGGGGCGAGGGCAGCTGTGCCTGCTCACCCCAGGGCGGCCTCCAGGAGGGGGGGGCCCTGCCCCAAAACCCAAGGCAGCACCTAGAAAGCACCCTTGGGTGCCCTCACAGACCGAATCCAATGCGGCGTTGGGTTCACCATCTTTCCCTGCAACCAGGATGAAGGGGACAGGCAGCATGTGGGTGTGGGGGCTGAGGGCGTGGGCAGGGAGCTCTGCCCACAGCCCATGGGGACAGCCCTGGGACACGCCGGGAAGGGGGACAGCGAGAGCTGCCTGCCCTTGGGACTTCCCAGGGGACTAAGCAGAGCCTGAGTCTCATCTGTCCCTGTGCCCCACTCTGCGACTGTGTTATCTCACTATAGATAGCCAAACTGTGTCACAGCCAGGAAAACTGAGGCACGGACCTGGTGAGCAGCTATTTGCACAGCCAGAAGGGGAAGCTGTGTCCATTCCCTGGGCTCTGCTTCCCCACAGACCCCTGATGCCCCTGTCCTGCCTGCAGGTACCACCCCAGCCGTCAAGATGTCCAGCAAACGTGCCAAAGCCAAGACCACCAAGAAGCGCCCGCAGCGCGCCACCTCCAATGTCTTTGCCATGTTTGATCAGTCGCAGATCCAGGAGTTCAAGGAAGCCTTCAACATGATCGACCAGAATCGCGACGGGTTCATTGACAAGGAGGATCTGCACGACATGCTGGCTTCCATGGGTGAGGAGACCCTTCCCTGGTCCCCTGCGTATCCCTCAGCCCCTTTGCTCTTAACGGCCAGCAGGGACTGCTGCTGGGGGTACGCGGTGCCTTGCAAGGAGTCCTGGTCACTGCCTGCATTGAGCCACTGTTGGGGTGGTGTTGGGGCACAGCCCTCCTGCTTTGGGTCAGTTTGATGCCGTAAAAATGGGGAACTTCCTCTGCTGGCGCTAGTTGACCTTAGAAAGTGCATTTGTGGAAGCATCTAAGGACAGCAGCCTAGGCTGTTGCTCTTAGAGCCACGTTCACTGGTCAGGAAAAAGTCCCTGCCTCCCTTGGGGATGGAGAAGCTCTACATGAGGAGCAGCCACCAGCCACAGCCAGGGGCTGGAATTTGAGTAGTGTCACCCCAAGATGTCACCTGGGGTTTTCCACTGCAGAACAAAGCCCTTTTGTTGCTCACAGCCCGGGTGACAGGACAGGCTGCTCCCTGTGCTGGCCCGCCTGGGTGGGTTGGTGCAGTGGGGGGCAGTCTGCGCAGGGGAGGGGGCTCCCAGCCTGTCACCCCGTGGGTCCCTCTGTGGGTGGTGGGGTCCCACGCAGGAGATAGCCGTGCCCCAGGTCACCGGCTGCAGCCGGCTGAGGTCTGTGTCTGCGCTGGCAGGCACGTCCCGGTGGCTCTGGGGCAGGCAGAGCCCGCGGACCAAGCTGGCAGCTTTGGGAAGATGCACGCTTCCCAGCAGCACTGCCCGCTCTGGCTTGGCGGCCACCCGGCACGGGGGGCTCTCGGGGATGGTGCCAAGCCCAGAGCTGCGGCTGGTCGAGACCTGCGGGCCTGGCCACGCTGCCCACCCAGAGCCCGTCCCCTCTTGCCGTCCCACTCCTGGCCCTGTGCTGCCTCAGCACCACACTGCGAGGTCTGTCGCTCATTGGCGTGGTGGCCGGACCCCTTCTGAAGGTACTGCCTGGGAGAGAAAGATCCCAGAGCAGAGGGGCCGTGCACTGAGGGGCATGTGGGCGTTAAGGCTGCACTCAGCAGAGACCAAACCGTGCCTGGGACATCCCAGTACTGCCTCCGGCACAGAGTCAGGCAGAGAGGGGCCAGGGACGGCATGGGGAGAGGTGCTGAGACAGCAGTAGCAGGTGCTGCAGAAACCATTGCTCGTGGTGTGGGTGAATGGGCCCCACCAAACTCGTCTTTGATGGCTGCTGGCAGGCAGCTCTCCCCACTCCCACCCAGCAGAGGACAGGGGCACTAAGAACTGAGGAGGACTGGGGGTTGTCACGCCTCGGAGTGATGCCCCTGCCCCTTGGCCCCATTGCTCTCCTGGGAAAGGGAAGCTGCTGCCGGGAGTGGTGTTGAAAAGGTGTTTGGGGTGGGGGGATCTGCAGCCCCTCTTCCAGCCCAAATGGGTGGGTTAGCAGCAGGGGTCGCCAGGCGCATCTCAAGGGCACCTTGAGGTGGATGTGGTCAGTTCAGGCAGGTTATGCCTGTAGAAGGAAAAGTTCTCACTGGTCTCCCACAGCTGAATTTCTCAGTGGCAGCACAGGCGTGGGGCAGACCACTGCCCTGGTGGGCCGACCTTTGGGATGGGATGGGATGGGATGGGATGGGATGGGATGGGATGGGATGGGATGGGATGGGATGGGATGGGATGGGATGGGATGGGATGGGATGGGTGCTGCAGGGAGGGTGGGCCCCACACCCACACCACCACCTGTGCCCGGCAGGAAAGAACCCCACCGACGAGTACCTGGAGGGCATGATGAGCGAGGCACCAGGGCCCATCAACTTCACCATGTTCCTCACCATGTTTGGGGAGAAGCTGAACGGCACCGACCCAGAGGATGTCATCCGCAATGCCTTTGCCTGCTTCGACGAGGAGGCATCAGGTACAGGCCAAATCTTTGGGGACAGCCCACAGGCAGCTCTGGAGCAGCGTGGGCCATGGGCTCTGCTACTCCTGTCTCAGGTGCAGGGCTGGGAGTGGGACAGCAGGGAGCCTCCAGGGGAGGCAGTGAAGGTCCCTGGCCACCCCTCTGCCCTCCTGTGCTGATGCAGTCCCTGCCATCCATCCCCACAGGGTTCATTCATGAGGACCATCTGCGTGAGCTGCTGACCACCATGGGGGACAGGTTCACCGATGAGGAGGTGGATGAGATGTACCGGGAGGCGCCCATCGACAAGAAGGGCAACTTCAACTACGTGGAGTTCACCCGCATTCTGAAGCACGGGGCCAAGGACAAAGATGATTAGTGCCAAGAGCTGCTCCCTGCCTTCTGTGCACGCTGCCTGCGCCCCTGTCCCCTTGCTGCCCAGCCCCACAGCA
Organism: Anser cygnoides; assembly: GCF_040182565.1. NCBI lineage: Eukaryota > Metazoa > Chordata > Aves > Anseriformes > Anatidae > Anser > Anser cygnoides. The sequence goes on from NC_089888.1 coordinate 15,839,060, forward strand.
GGCTTCCCCCCGGCCAGGACATCACCCTGCTCCATGTCGTGCCGATGCTGGCACGTGGCACTGCACCCTTGCTGGAGGAAGCTCTCCCCTCACCGTACCGTTGCGTGCACATCCGTCCTCTCCCATCGCCTCTCCCGCCTGCAGGCTCAGCCCCCAGGACCCAGCCAGGCTCCATCCCCACCAAGCAGCTGCTCTCCCCGTGGAGCAGAGGGGGTCCTAGGGCAGGGGCAAGCAGCCCAGGTGAGCACTGGCCGGTGGGGATTTTGGCTGGCTCAGACCAGTGCAGTCCAGGGGACCTGATGCAGAAAGAAGCTCTCCCCTTACCTCCCACACTCCCTTCCTTTAGGAAAGAAAAAAAAAGAACACTTTGTTTCCTCTTCTATGGCTGTTTTATGGCTTTAGAGCCTGTGATTTGAGGGATTCAGAAAGCTGAAGCAGCCTATAAAGTCTGATGGTGTAACACAACAGTGTGCTGCGTGGCTCCCTCCCTGACCAGCGCAGCCCTGGTGCCGTGCCGCTCAGATGTGGGGTTGAGGGCCACTCGTGCCTCCGGCTCCCACACCACATCCCCCTGCCTCTGCCCTTGCCCACTGGGGTCTGCTCCTGATGACACCCTGTTTTAAAGCCAAATCATTCCCAACCCGTCTGTGCAAAATTGGCTTAAGCATCGTTTTCTGCCTTTGCTGATAGGAGGAAGGGAGTTGTGCTTTGGGACAGGCAGAGGAAAGGGACTGAGATCCAAGGGAGGAATCCTCTCCTCTCTGCTCCGCTCCTCTCCTCCCCTCCCCTCTCTTCAAGCACCCAGCATCATCGCGTGCCCACTGCCAACACTCCTGTTTAAGCCAGGACTGCTGAGGCAGCATGATCCCTGCGCTGCCAGCCCTTCCTCAGCAGTCAGCTTTGTTGTGCTGTTTGTCCCGTTGGTTTGATTAATTAACGCCAGCCTGACATAGCGGGAGGGGATAAGGGGGTTCCTACATTGCAAATCTACAGTGCTGCTGGAGGTCACTCCATCTCCATCCCTTCAAAGGATGAGGAGGGAAATGTGATGACAAACCCTGGCGAGGTGGTGCCCAGGGCACAGCTGCCAGAAGAGCTCGGATGGGGCTGGCGGCGCCCCAGGAGCATATGGGACTGGGGTTGGCGGCCACCCCCCCCAGACCTGCCAGGCCTGGGGCCATGTCCTCGCCTGGGACATGGCCCATGGTTTGAGAGCTTGTCCTCGGGTCCTGGTGCTTCTGCTTTCCAGGCACTGCCAATGCAAGGAAGCACAAGCCGTATTATCGGGGCACGGAGAGGGGAGGCCAAGCTCTCCCAGGGGGGCTTGTGCTTTGCAGCAGCAGCCAGGCACAAGCCTACCTCCAGGCTCACAAAGCAAAGCCGGGCACTATTTATTCCCTAATGCTTTGCATACTGGGGAAAAACATGCAGTCCTTCCACTTCCAAAGCGAAGTCCCAGGCCTGAAGGCTGCTGAAGGGCAGGATGCTTTTTAAAAAGCTTCTTCACTGAGCTGTATGTCAAAGTGAACATCCCACAGACGTCACGGGGCCAGTGGCTCCGTCCACTCACAGGTCTGATCTCAGAGCTGATTCTCAGAAGCTACCCCTCAACCCTGCTGCCGGCAGAGTAGAGAAACCTTGTTAGTGGACACAGGGCTGTGTATGGGAAGAATAAATCTGTGCTTTGCAAGGTGGCATCCTGCCTCCCCCGCCTGCTGGAGCTCCTTGCAGGTGGAGCACACAGAGATGGGGCTGCCGTGCAGGACTGCGGAGGGCCTTACGAGACTGCACGGCGGCACCAAAAGGCAGGTGCTGTTGGGGGTGGATTGATGTAAAGTGCAGAAGATCAGCCCCAGCTTCACAGCCGGAATGTCCCGGCTCCAGGTGTGTCACACTGAGCAGCAGGAGGCGAGGGGCAGCCCCAAGGAAAGGGAAGAGCTCAACAGCTGTTGAAGAAAAAAACAAAACAAAACAAAAAAAACAATCACATACTAGGAATTACTAGGAGAAGAAAGGATTCCAAGAGGGAGTGCTGTTTGGCCATTGTCTCAGTTCCTGTGTCCCCCACACCTTGAGTATAAAAAAGATCCAGCCAAGCTGGGAGCACTCAGAGGAGAGCACCAGGGAGGTTTGACATCAAGGAACTTAATTTACTAAAGCAGATTGATTTAAACTAGGTGAAAAAGGAACTAAGGGCACACATGTAATGGGGCTGTGCTGGTTACAGAGTGGTGCAGAAGTAGCTTCTGGGTACTGGATCCTTCAACCCTTTCCCCTTTGCATCTCCTGTGCTGCCTCCTGAGCTTGTGGATGGGTTTCTATCAGCAATGCTCGGAGCCCTTTCTGTGCTTTGTCACCAACACAAGCAGCTGGGGCTGTTTGCCTTCTGTGCTGTCAGCTGTGCATGCCCCAAATGTTTTTCATCCACTTTGGTCAAAGCCACTTCATCCACAGAGGGAGAACGAAACATCAGCAAACCTCCAAACTATTCTCTTGTGAAAGGTTCCCGGGCTTTACTGCTAGGGGATGTTCTCTTTAAAAATAAACATAAAAAAATATAAACAGTTTTTTCAAATGTATTAAACACCCCCAAAAACAAAACTAGACATTTAATTTCAGAAGTGTTTGCTTGGGGCAGGGACACTTAAGAATACATTTCTGGGGGTCAACCTGTAGCAGCTTCTTTCCCCTCTCCTTGCTGGGTTACCCAGTCTCCTGCCTCCTCCCTTGACACTGAAGGACTTTGATCATTTTCCGAGGTGCAGTCATCACGTCCACTGATTCCTGATGCCAGCAGCTTTGCCTGGATTTTGGCTCATGAGGCTCACCAGCGGCTGCAGCCTGTTTCTGCTTAGCGGAGTTGATTCTCTGCCTACACCCAGAGCAATCTGGCAACTCCCCCCCCCCACGCCTGTTTGCTGCCTTTCCTGCGTTCGGAGCTCCAAGAAGCTTCAAGTCAGCACAGCACCCTGAAATACTTCCTTTCCTGGCTTCTCCTCGGTGGTCAGTGCCTGCTGCCACCAAGCCACCCTCTTAATCACAGAATCACAGGATGGTTGTGGTGAGAAGAGTCCCCTGGGGATCATCTGGTCCAAACCCCTGCTCAAGCAGGGCCACCTAGAGCTGGTAGCTCCATGTCTCTTGCACTGGGGAGCCCAGAACTGGACCCAGCACCCTACACATGGCCTCACCAGTGCTGCGCAGAGGGACAAGAGCACCTCGACCTGCTGGCTATTCCTGGCCTAATGCAGCCCAGGACACTGTTGACCTTCTTTGCAGCAAGGGCACACTGCTGGCTCCTGGTCAGCTCAGCTCACAGAGTCACAGAACGGTTTGGGTTGGAAGGAACCTTAAAGCCCACCCAGTTCCAACCCCCTGCCATGGGCAGGGACACCTCCACCAGACCGGGTTGTTCAAAGCCAGGTCTTTTTCTGCCTTGCTGCTTTCCAGCTTTGTGCCCCCAGCACGTGCTGGTGCCTGGGGTCATTCTTCCTCACTGAGCTTCACAAGGTTCTTGTCAGCCCATTTCTCCAGCCTTGGCTGCAGGCCCAGCAGCACTGCTGGGTGCTCTGGGTGGCAGCTCTGCTCTCTCAGCTGTCCCCGTGGGAATTCTTCCCACTTCTAGCCTGAATGAGAGCTGCTGGTGCAGCCCCAGGGAGGCTTCTTCCAGACCCCGAGCTGATTGTTGTTCCCCAGCACCGCGCTCTGTCCTGACACCTCCAGAGCACCCCAGCCCAGCGCTGCCGCTGGCCCCACACCAGTGTCTGTCCACCCTCAGCTTCTCTGGTGGAGGCACAGCTCCAGCAAGGGCTTGCCTGGAGCCCATCAGCCGCAGCCCCGGTGCACAGTGGCAGCAGAGAGCCATGCCATGGGCCAGAAATTGAAAAAAAAAATAAATTAAAAAAAATGCTGTGGGGAAGCCCAGCTCAGGGTTATTTGAGAGTGGGCAGAAGGAGGGGAGAGTGGGAGACCAAAGGAGGCCAGAGCAGGGCACCTGAAGGTGGGAGGCCAGGGTGTTTGTTAGGCTGGGCGCTGCTCTCACAGCGCTGGTCCCCAGGCATGTACAGGAGCCCTGAGGCAGCCACCAGTCTCTGCTCCACATAGGCACTGAATATTTTAAAATTTACCCTTAAAGCTCTGCTGGAGCCAGGCGAAAGGAGCACACCAGCCCTTGAGCAGGGAAGTGATAAAGCCAGCCAGGCCAGCCCTGGGAACACTTTCATTTCCCTTGTAATTAATACTAGCATGACCCCGGCAGCCTTGGCAAGTGCCTGTGCAGAGACGGCAGGCTGCTAACAGCAAAACGCCAGCACATGAGATGTCCCAGTGGGGCAAACCCAGCCAGTGGCCCCCTGAACGTGGGACAACTGGCACCCCAGCTGGAATGGAAGCCCTTTCCTAGCAAAAATAAATAAAAAAATAAATAAATGAATACAGATCAAACAGCAGAGGGTGGGCAAAGAAGGAGTTCTGCTTGGGCAGAGCTTGCAGCCTTGCAGCCCTGTCGAAGGCTGCCCGAGGTTTCCAGCAGCCCCCTTCAGGCCTTGGCTGCCTGACTCTTTTCCGAACTGCGGAAGTTTAACAGCATTATCATGTCAATGGCGCTGGCCGGGCTTTCTGCGGGAGGTGTCCCAGCTGGGCCAGGAAACTCAGTCCGGAGCAGCCCTCAGCCGGGGGCTGCTGCCACCTTCCCTGGCCCTTGCAGCCCGCTGGGCCTTCCTGCGGCCCGGGGAGCACGGGGGGCTCGGGGGGCTCGGGGCCCAGCTGGGCAGGAGCCGGGGCAGGGCCAGGGGCTCGCTGGGGCCACGCCGGCGGCTGCGGGGTGCTGCGGGCAGGGGCAGCAGGGGGGCTCCGCACCCAGCACAGGCTCCGTGCCTCACCTTTGGTTCACCGTCCCACACGGCGCTTCCGTTAGTTGAGCAATAGCAATTCAGGGTACGGTTTCACTCGGGACGTTGCAGATTTAGCTGTAACTAAACAAAGGCTTTAAGCAGTTCTCCTTTTTTGTTATTTAATCCTCTCCTGCAGCATGAAACCTGCTCTGTGCAGATCTGCAGCTTTGCTGCCAGCAGCCACCACATGGAAACGCGGCCGCTCGGGCCCATCTCTTGTTGCAAACCAGAGCGATGCAGGTGCTGCCCGTGACAAACAGCCTCTGTATATGGCAGCTCTCTCCAGCTCCTTTCCCTGTCAGACTCAAGCCCCTCTCCCACGCCCAGGCCCCCTAATCACCATAATCAGCTCAGTTCACACATTTGGGATGGACAATTCAGGGCTAAGAGCCTGGCTCCTGCTCCTATTGAAAGCCAAGTGAAGGGGTTTGAATCAGGGCTGCCTGAAAATGCGCTGCTCCTCTGAAGCAGACCTGTCCCCTCCTGGGCACGGGGCTGGGGAAGGAGAGGTCTCCAGCCTGGCCTCCGGGGCTCTCACGGTGCTGCCAAGCTGAACTTTTTTCCTGCTTCAGGCTTGTATCAGTATTAAAAAAAGCCTATTGTGACAGAAGTTTATTGGCAGCCCTTCTCAATACCCATCAGTGCCTGACACACAGGATGTGGCACTGCTGCTCGGAGCAGCTCTCCCTGTAGTTCCCTCCCATGGCTCACCCTAACAAAACGTGCCACCACGACAGGCACGTCCCCTGCCGGGCTTGGCACTGCTCGCGTGCGTGACCTGGCCAGCTGTGGTGTGGGCTCTGGCCAGCCGAGAGCAAGGAGTGACCTTTGTGCATGGCAGAAGGGCACAGAGCACGCAACGGGGACATCCTATGGGAAGCCTCATCCAGGACTGGCAGTGTGCCTGAGGGTAAGCAGAGCAACTTGGTCTCCAAAACTCCAAAGGCTGTGCCGGGTCACTGTGGTTGCAGGGAGAGTGGTGGCAGCACGGTAGGGCCTCCAAAGACCTCGCTGCGTTGGCTGGCCCCACTCCCAGGGGTGATGCTGCCCCGCAGCTATGGGTGATGCCATCACACCGGTGCTGGTACAGGCACAGGGCCTGTGGCAGCGGGCAGGTCAGGGAAGGAGAAGGTGTGCTGTCCTCTGAGCAAACGTCCCCAGGTGCTTTCCCAATCGCCACCCTTGCTTTGAAACGGTTTCCACTAGCACGGGAGCAGTGATTTGCCGAGTTTCTGATTTCCCCTGCCGTAAGTTAAAAAGCCCCCAAACGCAGCCCAGGCGGTGCCCGGGGGTGGCCGGGGTCCCCGGGGCTGCCACGCTCGGCAGCCCCCGTCCCCGGGCACGCGTCCGGCCGGGCCCTGCAGCCCGTGCCCGCCGTGCCCCTTCCCCGCCCGCGGCCGCCCCGTGCTCGGCGTGCCCCAGCCGGCAGCGGGGGCCCGGGGGGGGGTCCCGGGGCGCCGCCAGGCACCGGCCGCACAAAGGCGCGGCCGCCGCGGGCCGGGGCCCGGCGCGGCGGGGGCGGGGGCCCGGCGGCTGCCCCGTGGGCCGCGGCGGTGACAGCCGGGGGCGGGCGGGCGGGCCGGGGGCGGGGGGCCCGGCCCAAGTTCCTGCCTCCTTGGGAACAAAGGGAACTCTGTCTCGGCATCTGTCACCGCCGCGGCCCGCAAACTTTTCGGTGCGCCTCGGCCGCTCGCCGCCGGCCCCGCCGCTGCGGGAGGGCCCCGCCCGCACCCCGGCCCCGGCGCGGCGGCGGCGGCGGCGGCGGCGCGACCCCGGCGCGGCCCATGCAAGGCCCCAGGCGGCGGCGGCGGCGGCCCGGGGGTAAGAGCGCAGCCGGAGCGGGCGCACAACATGGAGTCCCGGCGGGCTGCCGGCGCGGCGGCTCGGGCCGGGCCGGGCCGGGTCGGGCCGGGCCGGGCCGCCGGGGTGCGGCGGAGCGCGGCGGGGCTCGGCCGCCCGGCGCGGTGCGGCCCCCGCTGTCTTTGTGCGGCCGGGCCGGGAGCCGCCCCCCCCGAGGCGGCGTGAAAAGTTTTTGCAAGTCCCGGGTCGGTGTGCTTGGGTGGGTTTTGTTCGCGCTCGGCGCTGTTTTCCCCTTTGTTGTCGCTGGGCGCTTAGTTCGGGAGAGTTGCTTCGGGGCCGGGGGCGGTTTTTGTTGCTTTTCGATCGCTTCGCGGGCGGGGGGCAGCGTTTGCTCCCCGGCCTCTTTTCGCTCTCGCCGCGGTTTCGGGTTTCTTTCCCTTTTCCCGAGCTCCCCGGTGCGGGGCGGGCTCCCGCCGCCCGGCCGCCGGCTTTTGTGTGCGCGGCGGGGCCGAGCGCCCCGCTACCTGTTGCGGCGGGGGGCGGCGGGGGGTGCCCCGGGGCTGCCCGGCCCCTCCCGGCGCGGCCCCTCCCGGCGCGGCCCCGCGGCTGACAGCGGCCGCCCGGAGCCGCCCCGCGCCCCGCCGCCGTCCCCGCGCAGGGCAGCGGGCGCCCGCCCCGCGGAACAATGAGCGGAGCGCGGCCGGCGGCGCCCCCCCGCCTCTGCCCCCTCCCGCCCGGCTCCCGAGCGCTCGCTCCGCCGCCCGCCGCGGGGGCGGCTCCTGCGGGACCCTGCTCGCGCCCCCTGCGCTCACGCCTGTGAAGTCCCCGCAGACCTCCGGGGGCTCCGTGCGGGACGGCTGAGGTGCCGTGGGGCGGGCCCCCACCCCCGGGGGGCCTCACGCGCCCGGATCATTCCTCTCGCCGCCGGGCTGGGAGGGGGTAAGGTGCCCCCAGGCTCGGGCGGCGAGGGGGCTGCGCGCCCCCGTCGTCCCTGCGCCCCTGGCTGGGACGCCACGTGATGTGTGCTCTTTGGTTTCCACCTTGCCAGGCTTTAACCAGGAGAGATCTGCAGGCAGCTCCACCATGTCGGATAGCGACCCCGGGGAGGACGACGGTACCACATCTCTGGAACCATCTCAGTTGAACAAGAGGAAAAGAAGGGGCAACCTGCCCAAGGAGTCTGTAAAGATCCTCCGGGACTGGCTGTATGAGCACCGCTTCAATGCCTACCCCTCCGAGCAGGAGAAGCTCAGCCTCTCGGGGCAGACCAGCCTCTCCGTGCTGCAGGTATGACCCGGCCCCCGTGCGCTGGGGCTGCTGCTGGGCCCTCTGCCACAGTGCTGGGGAAGGGACGGGCTGGGGCAACCCCTCTGAAGACCCCAGAGGACTTGGCACGCTTGAAGCATTGGGCAGGAAGGAGGCAGAGAGGGAATGGCAGGGAGGCAAAAGTACTGCGTGTAGGCAGCCTCTAACTGGGAGAGGTCTGTGCCCCAGGGAGCAGTGGAGCAGGCGTTTTTCCCTGGGCACACCCCAGCAAAGGGGCCAGGCCACCTTCCAGGTCAGAGCTGGGCAGGGGACAAATGTCCCAGGAGAGAGCGCGCCATGCAGGGCTGGGCTCTGGCCTCGGGTGGACCACGGGTGGCACCGGGTGCTGGCTCGCCTGCTTGCCCCAGTCACAGTGGCAATGTAAAGGGGAGCCCAGCCCAGCCGAGCTCGTCTCCGTGGGGCTTCCTCTGCACCTCTGTCTCCTTGCCCTGCTCTCGGCGCAGTTGTGGCCAGCCGGCCCAGACACTGGTGTGTGGGCTGTGACAGTCTGTCTGGTTTCCCTCTCCCTGACCGGCACAGCAAACTTTCTTTTTAATGTTTTACTTATCTATTGAAATGCTGGCTGAGCAACAGATTTGTGTCCGGCCAGCAGCTGGGCTGCTGCTGCAGGGCAGGCTGGTGGTGCTGGGGCGCTGTCAGTCGGATCGGCTGTGGAGCGGTGATGGGCCCAGGGTGGTACTGGTGGTACTGGGCCTGACAGCTGTACCCAGCCCGGGTGCTGCCCGAGCGTTGGCTCCGTGGGGGCCACAGCCGCAACTGGGGACAGTGGGACTGGCCGGCGCCATGCAGCCACCCCCCGGGATGGAGTGGGGCATCCTCATGCTGTGGTGGGGAGCTGTGGGAAGGTGCTGGCCCTTGGCAGGAGGTGTGAGTGAGGTTTCTTCTGCTGTGGGAGCTCCATACCCGGCAGAGGTGCCCGCAGAAGTGGTCGCCCCTTACCTGAAGGGGGGGGCCCAGCCCGGGGGTGTTGCGCAGGCCAGCTGGGGGCTGTCACTGGGATTTTTCCCTTGCTCCGAGGTGACACACGGGGCACTGCTCAGCTGTCCTCTGCCTGATGAGAACAAGCAGCCTGTCGGGGTGGTGGTGTGGGACACCCCACGGCAAGGCAAGGCCGGAGAGGCCTTGGGGGACAGCCTCAGGAGGGGTGCTTGAACCAGCAGGGCCGATCCGACTCCCCCGGGCGCCTCTTGAGCGCAGTGGCTGAGCAGGACCCTGCGCCCTGCAGTTGTTTTTTTATGCGTGCCCCTGCCTGGCTGCCAGTGGCGAGGCAGCGGCAGTGCGGTGGCCCCAGGTCTCCAGGGCGACCGGGCAGCCTCGTGCCCCGTGCAGAAAGCCGGGGTCAGGAAGCTGTGCCGGCTCCCGGTGAGGCTCCCGGGCCAGCTCCACGGCTACAGGCCTCCCTGCCCCCTTCCTCAGAGGGAGAGGGGCGCGCAGCGGGGCCAGGCTTTTCTTCCCCAAGAGTGCAGAGGATGCTGCTCTCATGGCAATGGTGGCTAAAAACATAAAACATTAAAAATAAGCCTACTGGCTTGGAAGGGGAACTGCCGAGGCTTGTCTAGCTCCGCCAGCAAGCGAATGCCATGCGGCAGCCCGCGTCCTGGCCAGGCGGTTGAGCATGCCCGTCTGCCGCGCTCTCTGCGTGGAGCTGAACGCTGGAAGGAGCAAGAGTGTGGCTGGGGGAGCCACTGGGATTTTGCAGGGGCTCCTCGGCACTGCAGAGCTGGTTGGGCTTTTTGTTGGTGCCAGAGTGCAGCCCTCTGGTTGGTGATTTACAGCTGCTGATGGCCGTGGGATCGCTGGAGCACGTCAGGGGCTCTTGGCAAAGGGTTGCAAGGGAGTGTGTTCGCAAGGAAAAAGGGGGTGAGTCTCACATATTTGAGGGTGTTAAATGCCAAATATTGTCTGAAAGACAAAAAAAGGACAACTGAGATCTTGCTGTGATTGAAGTTGTGGTAAGTTCTTTCTACTCAGGGGAAATATTTTACAGAGACATTGATTTAGGAAAGATTTTTTTTCCTGTTTTATTCTCTTCTAGTTGTTTTCTAGGAAGAAGGCAGTTTTTTTAACCTAGCTTTTTGTATAAAAACACTAAACAATATATGGTTGTTGCTTTTCTGAAGGGTTCCAGAGGTGTAGCTGCAGAGGTCTGCCTCTTTCGCATACAGATGTTTGGAAATGCCTTTAAAGCTAGCTTTGCTGGTTAGCAGGAGGCATGGAAACATGTCAGCGAATCGCCGTAATCCCTGCTACGCGGCAGGGGATGGGGAGCTCCGCGAGTGGGCACTTTGGTATCGGAGATGTCGAGGGAGGGTGTGAGAGCTGCGCCCTGCTTTGCCTGCGTGCTGCGGGGCAGCTCTGCCCGTGGGCAACCGCAACGAAGGTGCTGGGAGGAAGGGGCTGCCCAGGCGGGCGGTGCCGGGCAGGAAGCAGCCGGCACTGAGGTTTCCATGTGCAGCCCGGGCAGCCCCTGCTGGGGCAGCTCTGCCTCTCTGAGCCACGGGAGAAGGAGGTGCAAGGTTGGGGGGAGCTGTGGGGGGCGCGGGAGCTGCTTGCTGACAGCACTGCACCCCTCTCTCCTCCCAGATCTGCAACTGGTTCATCAACGCCCGGCGGCGGCTGCTCCCCGACATGCTGCGCAAGGACGGGAAGGACCCCAACCAGTTCACCATCTCTCGCCGAGGCGGCAAGGCTGGTGACGTGGCCCTGCCACGGGGGGCTGCTGCTGGCTCTGGGGTGCTGGTGGTTCCTCCCATGACAGCGGCGGGGGCCACCAAGGTGCTGCCAATGTCTGTGTGCCCACAGGTACTGTGCCACCCCGCCCAGGCGCTGGGCAGCAACCTGACGGTGGCGGGTGCCCGCAGCCCTGAGCGGGAGAAGCAGCCGGGCCTGCAGCAAGCGGAGCCAGACCCTCACCCCAAGGCGCCGCTGGGCACTGCCGGCAGCACCATGGCCCTGCTGGCACGGGCTGAGGCCGCCAGCCCCACCAGCGGACTGTTCAACACGCCGCCCCCCACGCCCCCTGAGCTCTTCGGCGATGACTTCAGCAGCTTCCAGCTGCTGGTGGAGGTGGCGCTGCAGAAGGCGGCTGAGCTGGAGTCGCAGCGCCAGGGCGGGCAGCTGCCCCTCTCGCCCCAGCCTGAGCCCCCAGGGGCCTCTGTCGCCAAATAGCCCCCAGGCCTGGTCCCACGGGGTGCCCTTCCTTGGGGGTGCCCAGCCTCCAGCCTCGTGCCACCCACAGGGTCCCTCTGGCCCGCAGGATCCCATGTCTGCCTGCACCCCCAAACAGCTCATCTCAGAAGCGGACTCGTGCGTCCCAAGGGGCTCCGGTACCTCCGCTGGCCACGGGGGAGAGGAGAGGAAGGGCTGTCCCATCCTGTGCTGGGGAAATGCTCACCATCCTTCAGAGCCCTCGCTGTCCGCACTCCTGGTAGGGACAGGACCCTGGGCAGGCAGGAGGACGTGGCTGCTGCAGCCTGGCCAGTGCGGAAAGAGCTCTGCAGCTGAGCGACCTCTCCTTGCCACGACCGGCAGTCACTGCGAGGCCACAGAGCTCCCTCAGAAAACCTGCTGACTTCTTTTTCTCTTTCCTGTAAACAAGGGTCCAGCCAACACCACTTCTTCAGGGGGAGAGAGAATTCTTTCCCTTGCCTTTTTTTTTTTTAATCGTGTCTGTTTTAAGGACCACAGATGAAAAACTTTTTCTCCCAAATCTCTCTGATTTCCTTTTTTTCTACCTTTCTCCTATTTTTATGGAGGGCCTTTCTGGTACCTTGTGCTGGCCAGGAGCCGTGCCTTGCCTGGGGAGGCGCAAAGGACAGATGAACTGGAAACCTGAAGTCTGTGGCATTTTCTTGCACAGAAAACATGGGAGTCTCCTCTTCTGCCTTAGGGTGTTACAGATGCTGCCAGTAGAAATCTCCATGGTGCTGTTTAGCAGTTTTTTGTTGAAACATTTTCCCTCTAATTGTGATTTATTCGATGTTTTGTTTTGTTTTTTTATTTCTTCTACAAACATTTCCGCGACTTCCCTGTATTTCTCTCACGTTCCTGCTGAAGATGTGCACGTTGTCTCCTGGAACAGAGAGTGCGTTGCAGAGCCTGAGAAACGCCGACCGCAGGCTGCTGCTGGGGGTGGACGCAAAGTCGAGACTGTGAAATTTTTTGTATCCAACGTTTTTATTTTTAAAAAAAATATCTGGAAAGCAGCATGTTGCGGGCATGGGCTGCCTCTGTGTCCCTCTGCAAGTGCAGCACCCGCAGCCTGCGGCCTGCAGCCCCCGGAATGCGGAGTTGTCTCATCAGCCACGCTCGATGAGCCGCATGAGAGCCCGGGGGGGTGGTGGGGTTTGGAGTCCCGTTGCTCCCTGCTCCCCTCCCTTGCGCTCGGGAGAGCGTGGTAGGGCCGGTGCTGTGGTGCTGGTGACCTCTAGTGACAGCCGGCATCTGCGGGGAGCAGGAGCCTGGGCACTGCAGAGGTCCTGGGACTATTGTTTCACTGTAAATTTAAGTTAAATAGTGATACGTACACACATATGTAATCTATCCTGAGAAACACTAATCCTAGGTTATTAGCCTGATTGTTAAGTTGCATGAATAGAGATGATAACGTCCACAGGATCTGGTGCTCTGCAGCAGCTGGAGCCAGCAGTGCCAGAAGAAGGCAGTGATTTTGGGGTCTGTTTTTTCCCCTTTTCTTGTTCAGAGGAGAGGAGGGGGTGTTAGCAAGTGCTTCAGGGGCTGGGGAAGGTTTACCAGTGGTGCCTCACTTTGCCGAGTGCTCCCATGCAGCGCAGGGATGGCTCCAACGCTGGTGGTTCCCAGCTGGGCAGGGGCACCAGCACAGTGCTGCTGGAGCTGATGCTCACCGTGCGGTTACGAGCATTGCCTTTCTCAGCTCCCCCTGCTCCAATTTATGTCCAGCCTTTGCCCTCTGCCTCCTTTCTGGAGAACGTCCTTTATTTTAGGACTGCCTCCCTTATTTCTAGGTAGCCCTTCCCTACAGTGCCCTCTCCCTCACAGGGGAGGGAGAGGCTTTTCATTCACCTCCCCTTATTTTTGCCTCAGTCAAACCAAAGCGGGGATGAGTAGTGCTGCTGCACTGGGGGCAGGAGCACTACAGCTATCCCCGTGGGATGAATTGGTGTCACTGCCCTGGGGATGGACCGGGGGGTGATTTTTTGAATGAAACTTTGGAGCAAAAAACTACTGTAAATATATTTTTCTTTGTTCTTCTGTTGTCAAATAAAAGGTTTTTTGGTTTTGTTCTTTTTTTAAAATACGAGATCTGAGCCAGGCTGGATTATGTCATTCTTGGGTGGCTCACTTGCTCTTCCCTCACCTCATTACCCAACATGCTGACGCGCTGCAGGGCCAGCCCCCAGCTCCTGACACCCAGCCAAAGCAGCTTAAGAGGTCTAAAGAGCATTGCTGGGTTAGGAAAAAAAGGGGCCAGTGCCTGGCACTGGCCTGCACCTACCCCGCTGTCATTGGGTCTGGCAGCCACTGCATGCTTGGTCCCACAGCACTTGATCCTGATGCACGGGAGAAGGGAAGCACCCTCTGCCTCCTTGCCAGCATTGGAAAAGTGAGACAGCATTGCTGTTAACTATTCACTGAAGGGGAAAAAAACAAAAACAAAACCAAACAAAAACCACTGAACAGTGTGTCTTGACTGCGCATGAAGTTTTGAAGCCCCCATGGGCGGCTGGGCACGGTCCCTCTGGTACCCCCCCGCACAGGCACCATGGCAGGACACCGCAGTAGGGCTGGGGCTGGGCTCTGAGCTACTGCGCCTGCTCCTGCGCTGCCCCAGGGGCTCGGACAGCTTGGGGCAGACACTGGGAGCATGCACACTGATACTTCATTTGCTGGTGACTTCTAACGTGCACCCCCTGCACCGTGGTCCTGGTGGTTCCTGCTGCCTTACCTCATGCCCCCATGCCCTGGGCAGGGGCTGTGGAAGGATGGAGACAGCTGGCCCCCAGCCTAGCCTCACTCCTGCAGCTCCAGGGAAGCCCCCAGGCTACTCTGGGGAAGAGAACAGCAACAAAGGGCCCCTGTACCTGTGCTGGCTGCTCCTGAGTTCTGCTTTTGGTGATGGCCGCAGGCCGGGATGCAGCCAGAGCTGAGAGCCCAACCTGGGGCAGACCGTGCAGCAACGGGGATCCTGGCTGATTAAAACAGATGGTGCTCTCCCCGCCTGCCTTCGCCTGTCCCTCCCGCGTCCCCAGCGAGCACCTCCGGCACCCTGAGCCCGATGCTGGGCCGCGGGCATCCCCCCGCAGCTCAGCCAGGCTTTGGCCAGAGCCTCGGGGACCTGCCCTTGCCCCTGTAGGGAAGGGGCTGCCGCTTCCCCGCAGGGTTTGGGCTCCCGCCACCTTTCCTGCGAAGGGGCGCCGGGCAGGCACGAGGAGCGGGCAGGGGGCGCAGACAGCGCTGCCCCCCCCCCGAGCCGGGCAGCAGAGCCCCGACCTCCCCCGGAGCGCGGCCTGGCCGCGGGGGCGCAGCCCTGCCCCACCGCTGCCTCCCCCCGCGGCCTGCTCCCGGCCGAGCGGTCACCGCAGCGCCTCCCTCCCTGCCCGCCCCGGCACCGGCGCCGCTCGGACCGGACCCGGCGCGGGCGAGGCGGCCAGGCGGGCGCGGCCCCCCCAGCGCAGGGCACGGCGCGGGGCCCTCCGGACGCTGGGCAGCCACGGGCCGAAACGGGCCGCGGGGGTCCCGTGGGCGCCGCGAGCGGCCGGCGCCCCGCCCCGCCCCGCCCCGCCGCGCCCCCCTTACCTCCTCGCCGGGAGCGATGCCGGGACCCGCCCCCGCGCCGCCCTCCGCTGCTCGCGCTGTGGGGAGGCGGCACCGGCCCGGCACAGGCCCGGCACCGGGGGGCTGCGGCTGCCCCGGGCGGGCCGGCGGGGGGCGGGGGGCGGCTGCCGCTCGGCGCGGGGCCACAGCGCCCGGCCCGCCCCCCGCCCAGGGGCGGAGCGCCGCGTGCCCCGCCCCCTCCAGAAGCCCCGCCCCCATCCAGAGGCTCCACCCCCCTCCAGAGGCACCGCCCCATCATAAACCCCGCCCCCGGCACAAGCCCCGCCCCCCGGCACAAGCCGCGCCCTTCCCTCTCTGGCTCTTTGCTCCGGAAGTCCCTCCCCCACCTCAGGACACGCTCCGTAGCGATTGGCTAGCCAGACGGGCGCGCCCCGCCCCCTCCGCTTTCCCCGGAAGTACCCCGGATTCGTAAGGCCCGTCCCCGCCGCGCACTGGGGGCAGCCATTTTGTTGTGGCCGCCATTTTATGGGGGGAGCGGCCATTTTGTTAGACGTCACGGGGCTCCGGGCCGGGGCCCGGCTCCTCAGAGCCCCGCAGCCACCCGCGGAGGAAGGGCTGCGGGCACGGGCCCGTTTCACGCACGCGCACCCCTCGACCCGTGCCGCCCCCCCCCAAAAAACCCCCACACCCAGTCAGTGCGACCATCCCCCGAGCCCGACGTTAAACGTGGGTCGCGTCGCGGTGGGATCCCACTCGATGCGTGATGGCAGTGGGAGCACCGCACAGGACAGCACAACAGACCACGTTCACTCGGGCATCGTTCAAGATTTCACTTTTATTTATTTTTTGCCTTCTGGATCACCAACACCCTCGCTGAAACTTCTTTGGGATTCCACCCCCACCCCCGTGAAAGTAGCACGCTATCTCCCAGCTCATCCCAACGAGTGAACAACAACAACAAAAAATCCCCAGCGAGATCGCCCAGGATGGGACCAGATGCTTATTTTGAGGGGGTGGCAAAGAACTGGGTGGTGGCAGTCCTGGCTTCAAGAAGTCAGACTGAAAAGGAGGCCTACAAAGGGGAAAAATGGGCTAAAAAATATTTAGCAACCCTTCCTCTACCCAAAGAGCAGGAAGATAAGGAAAAAATAGTCATCTGATTACACACAGGGTATATATTTTTACACACACTTTTACACACATCTAGATATAGTACATGTAAAAATATATGCTATACATATGCCCATTCTCACCAAGGTGCTTTTACTACACCGTCTGCACTGTGTGTGGGCATGTATACGTGTGTATGAATTAAATGTACAGGTACTACTAACTGTATATGTGCATATGTACACATACGTACAGGCAGGCAGCCTACTCTCAGCTACCCCTGCCTTCCTCTTTGTACAAAACCCAGTCCTCCCACTCTGAAATACCAGCACACTCAACCCAGCCCTCCCCTGCCCCAGCCTACTTTGAAACAGGTCCCGTAGTGTAGCAGCTTCTTTCTCAACAAGCAATTCAGGGAAAATAATTTTGTGAAGGGCAGGGAAGAGGAAAAAAAAATACCAAAGTGAAGCATGTGGGGATCATGTCTGTAGTTGCTCTGTGGTCCTTCCGTTCCCCTCCTGCGCCTGGGGTAGGGTACTGCTCTCGGGATCAGCCAGCCAACCACCATCCCTGCCCCTCTTTGCCAGCTTATTGCACATTTGCTTCTGTACTGCATTTCAGCAACTCTGCATTACATTCCACAGGTCCTGTCATCCTTCCACTTCATTAAAACAGGAATACAAACCCATGGCCCTGTCCCTTCCCACCCCTTCTCCCCCCACCCCAATATCCCCATCAAAAGGAAAACAAAACCCAAGAAAGGCTGCTTGCTAGCAGAGTGCAACAGTAGTACACGCTGAATAGGTGTTCTCTTCAGGAGCTCTGTGGAAGAGAGGTTATTTCTAACACAGTAAACAAAGCCATGCAGAGGGTAGGAGAAAGGGAGCAGAAGGGGGAAAAATAAAGGATGAACGAACAGAACTAAGGAGGAGGAAGAACATAGCATGGCAAGTGCTCAAGGCTTCATGTTTTTTGTTGTCCTCTTCTTGTAAACAAGCTAATAATTCTCATTAGATAGAACAAGTAAAAATATTGAAGTTCCAAGTTGAGGGGCTGGAATTTCCAGGAGTCTGTTCAGTCCGTTCAGCAACACCACAGCCAGTGAGAAAACGAGGGGTATGTTTTTCTTTTTTTTTTTCCTTTTTTTCTTTTTTTAAAATCTTCATTACTTAAAGCTGAGAGAAAAAAGCCAACTCAGGAGCCCTTTTCAAGGATGGCTCATTGTCTCTAGACTGAATAAATCACACTAGTTTAGAGAGAACCTTTTTTTTTTCCTTTTTAATGACTTATAAAAACCACGCGGTTCCTTCCTCTGCCCCTTTGCTCAAAGGCGGGTCTGTGCCTCAGGGACATAGATCTCGATGCTGTCTGCGCTCTCCGTGGCCGAGTTCTGCCGGACAGAGGCAGCCCGCTTGGCTGCCATGAGACGCTTGCGAGCTTCCTGGCGCTGCTTGTCTGAATCAGAGGCTCTGTCCCGGTTCAGTTGGGATTTGGACTTGGCTGGCTTCTTTGGCACTGGAGGGGGTGGTTTCTTCTCTTCCTTTAGGGAGACAGTAAGGAAAAACCCAAACATAAAATAAAAATGCACATACAGAAGCTTGCTCTCTGCTATGGTGGGGACTCATGTCCTGAGGGACCAAGTAATGAGATTGTGGAGTGTCAGGTGAAAGAAGCAGGAGCACTTCCCAAGCAAGACACTCATAAATTCAGCTTTCCCAACTTCTAGAACTGGAACATTTTGTACTTCATAGTACAGAGAGGTATTCTGTGGCCCAGACTGGAGTTTTCTGGCTATGTCTGTAGCCCAGCTGTGGGTCAGGGTACAACAGACAGCATGAAGACTGAACTTCACCTGGAACTGCAAAATTTTAATATGCTGTCCTGCTCGCAGCCATAGCACTCTTTCCTCCCCTCATATCTGGTAAAGCAGCCTGGCCCTGGGACACAGCCCATCCTGAATTTTCAAAAGGCTCCAGTAGATGCTTTTTATACCACCCAAATACCAGGAATAGCTGCAAACTACTTATGCAGTGCTTTTAACACTAGAGGCCTCCTCTGCATCACTGCTTTAAAAGCACCACTTCTCTCCCCCCATCGTAATATTCTTCCTCTTGTACAAAATTGTTTCCACTATTACTCAAGAGGAATGTTCTCAATGCATTGCAAGGCTGTGACTGCATGCATGGGGAAGATGGCTGATAGATGCAATCTTATAGTACAAGTGCTAAAAGCATTATCAGAGGCAGCTCTATTTTATGGAGAGATTACACTGCATAACTAGAAGGTGGTAAAGGTCCTACAGATTTTCTGATTACAGACAGGAGTTGATGTCAGGTACCTAAACTGTCTGCAAGGTGCTCTGGCCACTCTAAACTGCCCCACACTCACCTTTCTCTCCGGTGTCTCTGCCAATTGCCAGCTATTAGCTTTCAGGTGGTAGAGCTCATCAAATTTCATGCTGATGTCTTCAATGGACAACTGCAGGAGATCCCAAAACCCAGCTAGGTCCTGGGCTGTGGGTCTGGGATTGGCATTAGGATTCTACCAGGGAAAGCATAAAAGCATGTTAGAATACACCTTCCTGACAAGTACAGCAGTCTGCACAGGGTACATATTTACCCCTTTTAAACCTTACAGCTGCCCAATGACTGAAACTTCAGGAACACACAGGAAACACCAGCCCGAAGTGGGTAGAGGCATATGACCATCATTTACAGTCAAAAATATTTCTGTAGCAAACAGGAAGCAGAAATCCTGATGACATTTTTCCTATAGGAGCCTGAAATGTAATCCTGAAAAGGCACTGTAGTGAAAAGCAATAGCACTCTTCTCCCCAGAGCATCCGTCGTTAGTCTAGCCCCACAGCAGTAACATCCAGCTGAAGCTCCCCAGCATATGATTGAGCTAGAACACAGTTTTGTACTCAGATCATAACTTCAAGGGGCGTAACAATGGAAATTGATACAGCACAATGCAAAACACAGCTCTGACACCTGGAGAAACTGCATGCTGGTCTTCTCACAAGCAAAATTCAAAATTGTTTCAGATCACTTTGCTACATGCCCCTGAGAGAGTATCAGTATTTCTCAGGCTAGGTTGAAAAACTAAGTATCTAAAGTAAGTTTTTCCCCATTATAAACAGAATTTCCCCAATTCTCAGGCATATGAACTGCCATCATAAGCCTGCATTGTCTCAGGGAAGCACAGGATCAAATCTGAGCAACACAGCACAAAGCATTAAAGAAAAGCTTCAGCACAGAACATTGCTGAAAGCCTGGCTGCTGGTGGTGTTGCTGCTAATCTCTCAGCCATGTTCAGCCAGAGATTAGCAAGGAGATGCCCAGCGCTTCATCCCCCCTCCTTCTCAAATAAGGGAGAATGGACCTCAAGAATTTTGCAAAATCTATGCCATGATAAAGCTTGAGGAGGGGAAAAAAAGAGAAAAACAAAAACCCAAAACTCAGATTCTCACTCATCCCTAAGTTATCTCCACTGAGATCTCAGCAAGGGCAAGCCTTTGCATTACAAAGAGATCCAATTCAAACAGTGCTTTGTGACCAAGCAGGGACAATCATATTGGGACAGTAACCATCCACATAAACTACATGCAAAGCAAGCATATTTGGAGAGGAACAGTGGCCTTTTCAAACACTGCCCCCATTTGGCAAAATCTGTGGTTCACCTCAAAAAGTCCTTTGGAAGTAACAAAGGAGAGTTGGTTTCCAGGACATGCAGCAAAACGGCTAGCTGACATACCAGAGCTACAGAGCGACTCAATGTATTTGGTGTACCCTGATGAGCAGCTCAAGAAAATTCCTGTGATAGCATGAGCACCAAAAGGAAACTGCAAACACTCATCCCTGAACAGAACACAGCCTAAGAACTGCCCAATCAGCCTCCCACTGCTCATCTGCTATTTAAAAACAGCATTCATCCATTGTGGCATGGTGGTCAGGTTGTAGGCTATACAGCTGCTTTGGCTTTGCCCTGCAACCCTGTTCCACTGACAGCAGCCTGTTAATTAATACCTGATAGCGCTCCTATTGTGCTGTTGAAACAGATGTATCACCCTCCCAAACAAACAGGAAAAAGAACCAGACTCACCAAGTTTTGTTCACAGAGGCCGTGGAATTGCTGGAACTTCTGTGACATTAGTAGCTGTGCACTGCCCACTGCACTCAGGACTTTTCCTAAGACTGCAGTAGTGGGGGGAAAAAAAGGACCTCAATTGAACAGACCATCAAACAGAGCAACAAAATCAAGTGTATCTGGAGCAAGAAACACTCTTGAGTCATTAGGAGTTTCAGAGATCCCCAAGGAACTAACTGTTCTCAGATAAAGAAGCTGCACTGAAACTGCAGTCTGTGACTGGCTTTGCAATCTATTATTGCTCCTTCTAGAGCAGGCCAAAAGCAGGCCAACAGACCGAGATTGTTGCATCAGAGCTTATGGGAAGTTCCTTCAGCAGGCTTCAGCCCATCAAACAAGCCACAAGCACCACCTCAGTGAGTAGATCTGCTGGCACCTGCTTCACAAATCATTACCTGCTCTTCTGGTCGTGTACAAGGCAAAGATGGCAAGGGGCAGGAAAACTGTCTCTGATCTCCATTTACGAGAAGGAATTTGAATACTGACTGGCAAGGGTTTTTAATCAGGATGTTTTTAAAATCCAGGACTTTATGCTGCTCTTAGTGAGTCTCCAAGAAACCTTTGAGTATAGCAACATTCTTCTGCTCAGTAATGGAAGAACACTGAATACGGGCTTTTCCATTCCAAAGGCAGGGTTGAGAGGCCCACAGCGTGTGCAAATACATCATGAAAAGGGATGAAATGTTTTTTCTCCTCCCTGGCCTGCTGCAGCATCTACTGAATTGGTTCTGAATGTTTATAGATCTGTGCTTGGCCAGAGAGCCATAAGCTGGGCTTTCTTTATAGACACTATGTTCTCTGTTACAGAATCAGCTAGGAGATTGGTCTTAAGGTCAGTCTCCCTGTCTTTTCTTGACAGGGTGACCTGATACACCCCACCCCCTTGAGGCAACCAGAACCCTGGCGCTGCCTGTCCAGCTTGGCAGCCAGTGCAGCATCGCTGCGCAATAGGATTAGAGATTAGTTGCCCTCCCCCCCCCCCCCCCCAGCAGTGACAGTGAGCTATAACCAAATCTCATCATCTTTTCAACTTTCTCAGATATTTACAGGCCCCAAAGATCATGCCCCCTGTAGCCTAGTTACCCGCTTTTGTCACTCTGTATGCATCTAGGCATGATTTTAATTGTAAACAGTACAATTTTTGCCAACTCATTTTAAAATAATGAAACAAGCCCAACTGGGCTGAACCCAATAAAGTCAAGTGGCCTTATGTTTCCTGTACATGTACTTTTGGTGTATTTAGTGTGAATTCATTAAAGTGTTCCTGTATGAAGAAACCTCCTCTTTGCTGTTAAGACAAGCCCAATCAGGCAGGCTCAGCAGTCACAGTTCCTTCTGCCCCACCACCAAGTAAACTTTCACCTGTCCACTCAACTACAATGCGTTAGGCAGGGACAAAGATCTCACAGCCTCCCTAAAAGCAATTTAGTCAAGCTTTCAGCTGTTTTGACTTGTCAGTGGATGATGGCAGCTTCTGAAGTCTTCTCTGCTGCATCTTAGTATTATTTCTCACCCAATCTGCTAGAGAAAGTTGCCTTATCCTTTCCTATCCTTTCCAAGGACAGACTGCTTCTTGTCCCACCCTCACCTCCAGGTTTCGCCATTACGCTGTGGGTAATCAGCCATCTAACCACAGAAAGCTAAACCAATACTTGGCTTTAATTCTTTCTCAAAGGAAGAGCTGCTAGGCTGCTCCAGTTTAGCATCCAGAGGCTGGCAGCACCTACCTTCTTCAGAGAGATTGTTCTCTTTGGTCTCCTGGTCCATCTGGCGGCACCAGCCTTCTAAACGTTCTGTTTCTGCCTGAAGCAGCTTCAGAAACCAGTACCCATCCCGCCGGCAGGCTCCTGGCTGTATGGGTTCTGATGGCGAGGTGGAGGATGTCTCAAGCCAAGGGTCAGGAGGAGGGAGAGAGGAAGGTTCCAGGGCTGGGTCACTGTTATCTCCATAGGAGAGGTTTCTCTTCATCTGTGAGGGCTTGGCTGGTTGCCTGGTACTGGTATCAACACTAACAGCGTTGTTGTGTTGGGGGCACTCAGCAACACCTCTCTCAGATGATTTAGAGCTAGAGTTATTAGGTTCCTGCGTGTCAGAGTCTGTGTCCTGTTTGGAGGACATACTGCGAGAGTGGCTGTTTCTAGAGAGATCAGAACCAAACGCATTAAATAGCAGAACACAACTGGGCTGGCTGCACACGCCAACAATGAAATGCATTTGTTTATTAAGGCTGCAGCTGAGCTTTCCCCTGCCCCTCCTCACACACAAACACACACCACACATTCAGACAGACAGAATTATAAGGTTGCCTGCTTACTGCAATAGGCCATTCAGATGAGAGGACTGATGCACATCTATAATTACATCTTGGACTTTTTATTTCAAACTCCCATTGATTTGGCTGTTTACAGAACAAGTGCTGTTTTCAGCGGTGTGTGCTGCAGAGGAAGAGCTCTCCACGGGCCCCCATTCTACCCCACTCGCATTAGAACAAAGAACGGGAGAAGGGGAAGGTCTAAGCAAAACTAGAGGGAAGCGCAATTTAAAAGAAAAGAGTAAGAATTGCAAAAGCCTGCGTCTTTCACTTACCGCCACTCGTCCTCTACCTGTACCCCGATGGACTGGAATTTGGTGGCTGGTGGAGGAGGCTCCTCTTTTGCCACTGGCTGAAGGCAGTCAACCTTATTGAACAAAAAAATACAGACAAAAACAGACACAAGAACTTGCTGCTGGAATTCACGTTAGTAGACCAGGAGGGCTGCTGCACACACACACAGCATGCGGACACCACACGTCAACTGGACTACAACTGTGCTATAGGAGAGGTGCGAGGCTGCTGCTCGTGTTTGCCTCCACTCGAGCACCAGGGCTGTACCAGCACCAGGGCTGCTGCGAGGCGTCTGCTCTGAGGGCACTTGGCTCTAACACCTGCTGCTGTTTGCACGGCAGTGGCTGGGGAAGGGCTGCGTGTGCCCAAGGGAGCATCTGCATGTGGCGGGTGAGAGACTGGCCAAGACCAGGGAGCTTCCTCAGAGGGTAGCGATCTGATTAAGGCTGACAGCAAAACCCAGCTTCCTCTCTCCCAGGGACTGACACCTTCCATAGCCCCGGATAAGAGGCTTAGAAGGTTTTAGAAAGGAAATCCAGCTGCAGGGCAGGTGGCCTAGGAACCATCTCAGAAAACGAAGAGGAGAGAAGTCAGCATCTCCAATGCAACTTGTCTTGCTTACTGCTCTTTAACACGTTTTGCCCTGCTAGCCACACAAAGAAGCCTCGCCCAGCTCCCACATTCGGACTTGCCCGAGTGCCCAAGGCCCCACCTGCAGGTTATAACCTGCAGCACGGAGCCAGCACTTTGGGACAGAACCACTGCTTGCAGGGACCAGCCATATGTACCTGGGAAATCTGTTCTCAAGAAAAGGTTGGCAGTTGCAGATGATAACCTCTGCTGAATAAAAGCATGGGTTTATGCTACTCAATGGGATCTCATTTGACTGTATAACCTACAGCTCATTACCATCAATTTCCACAGAGTTAAATGCTTCCAGCAGGAGCAGTAGCAACCCACTGGCACAGCCAGCCACCAAGGAAGTGCTCCTGGTCTGCCTATAGCCCTGGGACCAACTCACACTGCAGCAGCCCACACCACGCAGACAGCAAGCAGAAGAGCCCACCACTCAGAAGAAAGTTGTCCCAAGAACCATGAGGGACAAGGAGCAGACTGACGCTATGTAATACAAGTACAGAGCACAGGATCAGTGCAGGTGTACTAGCAGCGGAAGGCCTCTTTAGAGAGACACTGGGTTAACAGGGTCCCACTGCTTTATGAAATGTTTTAATTTTGTACTAAAATAATTTATTCCTTTCTGGCCTGCTATGAACAGCTTCTACTGTATTTCACCCCGGGAGCATGGGAAGTTAGTCTGACAAGCTATTCTCTTGCTATTCTAAGTGAGTTCAGATGCACACCTGGTCACACAAAATGCACACGCTAAATGGATGGGCTAAGGACATTCCTTAGGACACAAAGGAAAACAAACTATTCCGTACTTGTATTCCTATAGACGACAGCTTTCTCTTGGGGACGTTTTCCACTTTAGGCTCTTCGCTAGTCAGAGTCCCTTTGTCACTTTTCAAGGTTGCATTTTTCTGTGGTAATTCTGGAGTGTCTCTTGCTGGAGTCACGACACTGCCCCGTGTCACGCTGGGTGTCCTGGTGCTGTCCAAGCTGTCTGAAGAATTGCTCAGCCCTGACTGACTGGTCACCTCACTCTTGTGGTCCTGGCTGTCCAGGTAGGTGTCCTGCGCCGATTCAGTGCTGCTCTGCACAGTGACAGAGATGAACGGCTTTGATGTGGTCCGAGGTGGGACAGGAGGTGGAGTCTTTTTATATGCCACTAGGCATGATGAACCTGCAGGGACGGAGGTGGGAAGAACGGAGAATGCAAGAGACAGATTGGAGAGAGAGAGAGAGAGGGAGAAACACAGTAAAAGAGAAAGAAAAAGCAGGTCAGTCACAACATCCAAGAAGAGCCTCCAACTAGAAGCTGGAGGCAGAAATGCAGAAACAGCCTACAGCCAGCAACTCACACTGGGTAACCCAAACCAAAGCATACTGGGAAGCAAAAGGCAGAGCCAGAGCTAGCTTGCAAAAGAAGTCAAAAGAAATTCCATGATGGGTGAAAGGCTAGAAGCAGAGAAGAGGTACAGAGAAGCCTCCCAAGGATGCTACAAGGTTTAGCAAGTATAAGCCTCCACGGTGGGGGAATTCTGTTTGGCTAAGCCCTATGTTTTAGTGTCCTAGTACAGCCAAGTGTCTCAGCTCTTTGTCCCATCAGTTGACAACTTTCAGAGTCTGGATCAGGATGGTGGTTTTTCCTATAAAAATGGAAAGAAGCCATAAAGTTTATTAGATGTTGATGGTAGGAATGAACGTTTGTGAAGTACCTTAAAAACCCATCTGCTATGCATTTACAGCAAAATACATCGTGCTGGATCTAACAGCCTGAGACAGGCCAGGCAGTGCTGCTCCACATCCCCAGGTCCAACCAGTAATGAGGCTGAAGATGTGTTCCCAGGAAGAACACACAGAAAACACATCGACTGCATATGTATATATACACACATACATGGCCAGCCACACGTCAGACGAGAGCAACTAAACAAACAAGTGACAGCAGCAATGGCTTCATCAAGGTGGCCCCTCCAGCAGCTGGGCTCACTTCATCTGCCCACTAGCTGGCCTCTGGATCCCAGTCCCCGATGTCCGGACATGAGCCTGAGGCTGAAGTAACAGCCCAGCCGCAGTATAGGCCATCACACGTACACAGGACTGGGTGCTCTCGCCCCAGGGCCGCCTCACCCCCTTATTCCCAGGTTTCGTCACCTACTCCCTGGCTCACCTGGCTTGGCCTTTCCCAGCGAGCACACACACCTGCACTGCTCTGGTCACTGCCCCGGGGACACGAGGACCCTGTGAGCAGCACCCCCGCAGCCCCAGCTGCTGCAAGCCCAGAGCAGGGCCCTCATCCAGGGCAGGGTAGGAAAGACTTCGATATGGAGACAGCACAGGTTGTGCTGGCCAGGGCAAGGCACAGCCAGGCAAGCACACTGAGCAGATGACTAGCCACGTGCAGCTACCCTCTTTTATCCCTTTACCCCTCTATTTCCCCACTCTTGATCAGATCTCCTAAATCCCTGCCCTTATCCCACCTTTGGTCTAGCAAGTCCTATATCATTCCAAACCGCTTTTCCTCTGTGCCCCCAGAACGCATTGCACCCTGTGGCAGCAATTCCCTTAGCCCACGAGACCCGAAGAGCTCATGGTGATGGGTGCCGTGCCTGGCCACCAGGCTAGTGGCTCCTCTGGGACAGCCCTGGGAGAGCTCCATCCCCAGGAGACCTTGCTTTGGGTTCCCTCCTGCTGTTGTGTGCCCCCACACTCCTTGAGCTCACACGGATGGAGCTGTGATGGGCTGGTGGCCCCTGAGGCGAGCATGGCAGTAGCCCAGCAGGGTCTTACGTGGGCTCCCCTTCCTGCCATTGCCTCCGAGCCCCTTCATGGGCTGAGCAGCTTGTCAAATAAGCTAACAATCTTCCTCTTAATAATGACAAAGGCCCACACCATCCTTTCTCCTTGCACGGCAATCCCAGCCATCGATTCACCCACCCCCCAGGAGCCCTCTGAGGGGCTGCTAGGTCTGTGTGGCTGTGGTGTGCCGAGACCATGGAGGGAACAGCAGGACCAGAGCTGCTTAGGTTGCAGGGTAACCCCGCCACAGGGGCCCTGCCCTTCAAACTGACCTCCCACGCCTCCCACCACTCCACGCACCTCCCTCCTAGCCCTTGACCAACAGGAGCCAGCACCGGTCCATACGTCCCGCAGCAATACAGATGGGCTGTACAAACCCCAATCCAATTACTACGTGTTCTCCTGGTACGGACCTGAGGACTGCAGGAGCTGTCATTTCCCTTGGGTTCCTTGCACCAATCCATATCAGTTAAGCTTTACACCCCAAATTACAAGCCCAATTATACATACATAACATACATAACCTCCCCATAACCCTTGACCCTAAATCTGCTGATATAGTGAGGGATGCACAGATAGAGATACCTCGCAGATCGCTGTCATTATACAATACTGACAACAATTTCATCATTTCTACCCTCAAAGTAGCCACTGGCACATTAATAAATCAAGTACCAGATCAGAAGCAGGTCAGGAGTCCTCCATCCACCTGGGGACTGTGAGGGCAGGTCCTGCTGCTTCCCAGCGTCACCTTCCAACAAACTGCACTGCCTGCATGCCCCAGGGAGCTCACAATAGCACATTTGACAGATATTTTTTAGGGCAATTGGACACAGCCATGAACAATTCTGGCTCAGCCCATCACAGGGTGCTCTCTGCTTCTTGAGTAGTTTCAGCACTAATAAATGAGAAGCAACGAATGACCCTGATTAGAATTGCGTACAGGTGTGGGAAGTGATGTTTCAGCTGACCTGAGCCTCCTGACTCCTCCTTTTTCTCCCCAGAAAGGTCCCTGTGTAGTCAACTTCTGCTGTAAGCACTTGCAGGGTGCCCCGGGGCCTGCCTCAGTCTCTGATGGGGTCAGAGCCAGTCCCAAGCACCCGCAGTAGCACAGCCATATCCTCTGCAGGGAAATTGCACAGCTACACATTGTGCATTGCTGACTTGTTGCATATCCCCATACCCACCACATTAATAGCTACACGTTCCATTCCAAAGGGAGCTAAAAGGAAGGGGTTACAGAGAAGGAGGAGGAGATATATGTTTCCAGAAGTATTTATGCGCCTGAAGATGCTGAGAAGCCCCATAATGGTCCTGCTGCTCCAGGAGCACTACAGAGCCTGTGAGGCTGCCAAGCAGGCTGCCTTTCAGCGTGAATCCAAACAGGAACTCAGAAAGACAAAGCTAATACCTGTTCCCTCCTGCCCTTAATACACAGGAGTCCAGAACAAATTGAGCAGTGTCCTGATAGCCACAAGAGCAGGACCTCTCCTAACTGCTCATCCCAGCCCCTACACCACCTTCTGACACGAGTCCCTCTTGCAGCCTTGTGGGACATGCAACAGGGAGCCATGCAGCTGAAATATAACCAGGACAGTTCAGCTTGACCTGTTCCTGGTACTATTCCTTGTGTTGGCACAAGCCATATAAACTGCTCAGGGCAGCCTGAGCCCACAGCTGCTGTGCATCCAGCCGGGACGGGAACTTCTTATGCACTTTGAAAACCACCCACAGTCATTTCCTGGAAGGTCAGATACAAATGCTGCAACTTGTTAAATTTACGTGCCAAAACACAGCTACACGCATCTTCCAGCCAATCCTTCAGTCATGTAAACAGTGTGCCCCTGCACTGCACGGTCACCGCTAACTGATGACTACAGCGGTACCGGCATTCCCTTCCCACTCACCAGTCACACGCCACCCCCTTCCTCAGCAGGGTGCAAACTCATACATTAGGGCAGCAGCAGGACTTGCTGCAGATGCTCAAGCAACACTAGGTCAGAACTGTTCAGTATCTCCAAGCCAATCAGTCTCACCACTGGGACGCTCAGTTCAGCAGAAACCCTAGAGCAGATGGCACCCCTTGTACAGGCTGAACTGCAGCACAGAGCTGACCTCTGCCCACAGCACTGCTTTTCTGCATCTCGTTTGTCGTACGTATGAATTGCCAGCTCAGCAAGAGGCAGGGAGACGCTAGAGCACCAACTACTGCATGCCTGCCCCCTTTTCCCCATGATCCCTGCTGGGCATCCCAACACCTCCTTCGGTATGCTGTAGATCCGGTCAAGTTAAAACTTGACTGTTACAGATGTTTGCCTGCTCTACCCTTTCAGGACAAGTCTTGGCTACACCTATGTAGCCACCAGGCTAAACTGGTGAAGCGCTCATGTCAGCATGGCCAGGAGAGCATTCCTCCCCAGTTGTACACCTGAATGGCCTCTTGGGTGCGTGGTGAAATAGCTCATCTGCACACACACCTGCTCACGCGGGATGACTCTCTGATGACTGCTCTGGCAAGTGGAGGAAGAGAGTTCAACTCCAGACATGCGCTAGGGAGTGCGAGAGCAGCCCGTGCATGTGTCTGCTCAGGCGCTGAGCTCACGGCTGGCTGCTGGAGCACAGCAGTGGTGGTGGCTGCTGCTGGAGTTTCAGGCAGGTGGAGCCCCGCCAGCTCTCCAGAGCACAGAAACAGAAGCCATCGAGCATCCCATGGGTAAAGAGCACCCACACCGTCACTTTGCCAGGGCTAGCCACCAGAAGAACACCATCTTGAATAGTTAGATCAATTTCTGGGCCAGTCTCACATCCAATCTGTACATCTCATCCCAGCAATACAGGATCAGCCAGAACAACACAACAGGAAAAGCCCCTTTTTAAAGCAGGCTACTCCTCCCTGCAGAGAGGGATTTGGGGGTTCTGGCAGATGAGAAGCTCGACATGAGCCAGCAGTGTGTGCCTGCAGCCCAGAAGGCCAACTGCATCCTGGGCTGCATCACCAGAGGGGTGGTGGGAGGGGAGGGAGGTGATTGTGCCCCTCTGCTTTGCCCTGGTGAGGCCCCACCTGGAGCCCTGCATCCAGGTCTGGGGCCCCCAGCACAAGAAGGTCATGGGGCTATTAGAGCCGGTCCAAAGGAAGGCCACTAAGATGATCAGAGGGCTGGAGCACCTCTCCTATGGAGAAAGGCTGAGAGAGCTGGGGCTGTTCAGCCTGGAGAAGAGAAGGCTCGGGGGTGACCTCATTGTGACCTTTCAGTACTTAAAGGGTTCTTATAAAAAGGATGGAGCAGGACTCTACTCGTGTAGATAATGATAGGACAAGGGGGGAATGGTTTTAAACTGAAAGATGGGAGATTTAGATTGGATGTTAGGAAGAAGTTCTTCACTCTGAGGGTGGTGAGGCACTGGCACAGGTTGCCCAGAGAAGCTGTGGATGCCCCATCCCTGGAGGTGTTCAAGACCCGGCTGGATGAGGCCCTAAGCAACCTGATCTAGTGGGTGGCATCCCTATGGCAGGGGGGTTGGTACTGGATGGTCTTTGGGGTCCTTTCCAACCCAAACCATTCTGTGACTCTATGCCACCAAAACGCAGGAAGCTCATGCTGCCACATGCAACTGTACCAGGAGGCTGTAGCAGCTACTATCTAAGACAAGCAAAAACCACCCCAAGGGGAAGAGGAGAAAGCCTACCTGCATGACCCTCCAATTAAAGATACCCACCAGACATGGCCTCTCCGTTCTGAACATGGCACTTGGCCCCAGCGTGCCCCATGTCACCGAGCAGCGAGCCTCTGTGACACCATCAGGCATGGGGCAGAACCCATGGGAGTGGTGTGGTGGTGGTTTGCTGCCATGTTTACACAGTAGCACAGCTTGAGTTTCCCAGCTGCTGTTTATGCCCACAGGACTGTATGTAACTGTAACAATTAGGAAGGTCAATCAATTATCTGGTATTGAATACTGCAGCTAGGAAAAACAAGGGGAGGGTAGCACATCAGACAGAAGGCAGCAGTAGAGTTTCCTGAGGAAGACTGGTGGTGATCAGGGTCAGTAATATAAATTCAGCCTTCCATCTATCTACAGGCAGTAAGAACACTGTGGTGCTACATATACGGACCAAAGAAGCTACTTCTTTTGTTCCAGGGGATGGTTTCGCACTGTCCTGGCCAGCTGAAGGGCACAGAGCTTGTTAGAAGGGATTCCCATCATACCAGCAAAATGCCCTGTTAATTTAAGTGTAGTCGGAATTGATTATGTGACCTACAGGAGTTTATGGCTCTTAAGAGCTCATGCAAATAAAAGGAACACAGTTCTTCAAGTCTCCTGATCTTCCTAAGAATGCCCTGACGAGCACAGTTGGAAATAAATCCCACTGAAGCCCTCTGCAACCCTAAAGCAGACTTTTGATTGCAAACCCAGAAACTACAACTTAGCTAAAATGGGTTTCAAAAGCCAAAGTTGTGTAAACATCTAAAACAGCTCCCTTCTCCTTCAATGCAATCCTGAACCACGTTTCAACATTTCTTCAATCCATGGGAAGAGACAAGAAGCCAAAAGGATGCTGTGAGGAAACCAAGTGCAACCTGCTGTTTCTGTAAGGGAGATACTACTGCACCAAGAGCAGGCAGCATGCCCCCATGGACTACTAGAGGTCAATCCCACCAGCTATCAGTTCTTGAGCTGCTGGAGGTCATAACCTATGGTATTTAAAAACCCACCAGAGATTTGTTTGTGATGTAACGTGGAGCTGCAATCCACACAGGCAGTTGGTCAGGTATACATCTTACTCTGCTGTTTGCCCATTGCGTACAGCACCATCAGCTAAATTTGCTTGTGAACATTAGCCCACACCGCAAAAAGGCACAGAAGAACAAGAAATGTTGAAGTTTTGCTTAAGCTTCCAGTTAAATATCCTGCCCATAGGATCTCCTAAGGCTTGAGTAAGTTGTGCTTGAGTAAGTTGTTTGATGCTGATGTGGATGATTGATCTGTTGGGGGAGCACTGTCTTTTTAAAGTCTTCCTTGTGTAGTTGTTTTTAGAAAGCATCATGTCTGAAAGTTAGCATCTTCCCCACGACATTACCTGCTGCTCTTGGGGGCTTGGGCAATACCCACTGACTTTGCCTCAGGCAGAAGAGATGCACTTTCAGAACCTGGACAAGCATTCCTGACCCTCAAAAACAGTTGAGCATGCCATGATCCTCTCCTTCTCCTGCAGAATCAGGAAACTGCATCTTGAAAGACTAAGGCACAGGAGTCATAAAAGAATATTAAATCCAGCACTGCTTTAAGAGGCCCCTGTTTAAATACCACAAGGCAGTGCTTACCTGCTTAGTACCTGTAGCACTGCCAAGGTATTTGGTTTTAGATTTAAACATTGAAATTGCTGTCAAGTGTGTGTCTGGCATGAAATGCAGTTCTTTTGTTGCTATTGCTGATTCAATACAGCCAGGTGGTATTTCTAATCATTTCCATGGCTTTGAAGACCCATTCAAGCCATCCTCATTTTTATTAAATCATCTCAAAAGCTGCAAGCCACAATCAGTTGTGAGGACAAGTTAGATCTCCCTCAATTGTAGTAGCAGGGCTCAGATTGCTATCACTTTCCTGCCCTATGCATCATCCCCTTTCTCCATGGGAAGATCTGAAGAAATGACCTCATTTCCCCATGCCTGAGGCAGTGTGTTCCCAAATAATCTCTCCCACTACAAGACAAGTTCATTTGCCTTTTAAATGAAACATCTTAATAATATTACAGCAAACAAGAAGCCTCAGTTGCATTAAGCCCATAGGTTTTAGTCATGTCTCTGGACTTCTTTAAGGAGTACATACATTTAGAGGCAGTTTTCAATAGCAAATTGGACCAGAACGGTCACATTCCAAACAGTCCGACCTCTACTTTCATGAACTTGCACAATACTTCAAAGCTAAAACTATAATGAACTGCAGGATGTTTTATTTGTAGAAAGTCCAAGTAAAAATGATTCCCACTAACAATTGCTACTGAACACAATACAGATTTTTATTGATTTTATGGTTCACAGCAATCTCTTCAAACCTTATTCGTGCTTAAGCAAAGTCTTTCTAGCCCTTCTAGCCCTTGAGACAGCGGCCACAGCACACAGACCTACCTGAAACTGTATTTGGACTACAGAAGCTGACCAGAAGCTGGTCTGTTTCAGAACAGCTCATGTGGAAGGGACCTTCAAAGATCATCTAGTCCAACTCTCTGACCTCTTCAGGGCTACCCTGTTAAAGCACAGTAACAACTGCATCGCCCAAATGCCTCTTGAACACTGACAGGCACTGGGCATCAACCACCTTGCTAGAAAGCCTCTTCCAACCTTTGGCCACCCTCACAGTCCAGAATACTTTCCCGATGCCCGGTCTGACCCTCCCCTGGCACAGCTTTGTGACCTTCCCACACATCCTGCCATCGGTCCCAGGGGGCAGAGACCGGCACCTCCTCGGGAAGCCGCAGAGAGCAGCGAGGTCGCCTCTTGGCCTCCTTTCCTCCAGACTGGACCACCCAGGTGCCCTCAGCCTCTCCTCACAGGACAGGCCTTCCAGCCCCTTTTCCAGCTTTGTTGCCCTCCTCTTTCAAGGACCTTAACATCTGTTTCATACTGTGGGGCCCAGAGCTGCACACACTTTTCCAGGCGAGGCCCCACCAACAGAAAACAGAGGGACAATCGCCTCATTTGACCGGCTGGCTGGGCTGTGTTTAATGCACCCCAAAATGCATATTTTTTTTCCCCCCTTGGCTGCCAGGGCTCGCTGCTGGCTCGTGCTGAGCTGCTGTCCCCAGCACCCCCAGGCCCCATCCAGCTGAGCTGCTCTCCAGCCACGCGTCTCCCAGGCTGTGCCCGTGTCCGGCACTGCTCCGTCCCAGGGGCAGCACCCGGCCTTTCCCTTTGTTGACTGCCCCACGCTCCCATCTCTCCAGGTCCCTCTGCAGGGAGTCAGCAGCACCTCCCAGTTCAGTGCCATCAGCAGACTCGCTGAGGATCGTCCCACTCCTGCCGGCAGATCGCTGATAAAGATGTTGAACAGGCCTGGCCCTAGAAATGAGCCCTGGGGAACGCCACTGGTGATCAGCCCCCAGCCAGATGCAGCCCCGTTCACTAGGGCCCTGTGAGCTCTACCATCGAGACAGTTCATCACCCAGCGCAGTGTCACAGCTGGACAGAAGGATGCTGTGACACTATCAAAGGCCTTACTAAAATCCAGAAAAACCACATCCACCTCCTTCCCTTCATCCACCAAGCAGGTGACCTTATCATAGGAGACCAAATTACTAAGACAGGACTTTCCTTTGATGACCCCCTCTTGACCATGCCTGATAACAGCTTTGTTCTTTAAGTGCTTTTCAATATCCCCCAGGATGATCTTCTCCACAACTTTCCCAGGGTCTCAGGTTAGACTGAGGTCTGTTGCTTCCTGGGTCTTCCCTCCTGCCCTTCTTGTCACTGGGTATAATGTCAGCCAGCTGCCAGTCAGCAGGGACACCCCCAGACTCCCACCACCTTTGGTAAATTGCTGAAAGGCTCTAACATCTGCTAACTCCCTCAGTACTCTGGGGAGAATCCCATAGACTTATGAATGTTGATCTGATACAACTGTTCCCTTACACGTTCTGTGACCATAGATGGAAAGTCACTGCTCCCCCAGTCACGGTCCTCCAGCTTTGGAGACCAGGCACCCCAGGATCTGTCACTAATATTACTATTAAAAACTGAGGAAAAAGGCATTAAATGCCTCCCTTTCCTCATCCCTACTTGTTGGGTGACCATCTTCATCAAGTATCAGTCCAAGGTTTCCCCTAAACCTCCTCTTGCTGTTGACATTCTTGAAAGAGCCCTTTTTTTTTATTCTGACACCACAGCAGCCAGATTTAATTCAAGATGAGCTTTGTTTTTTTCTTGTTTTGTCCCTGCAGAAGCAAACAGCAGCTCTGTGCTCTCCCTGTGAAGCCAGACCTTCCTTCCAGAGGTCACGTTTTCCTTTTCTGCTCAAGTTCCTGGAGTCACCTGTTCAGCCAGGCAAGTCTTCTGCCCTGCTTGCTTGACTTGTGACACAGGGGGATTGCCTGCTCCTGGGCTTTTAGAAGGTGGCTCTTGAAGATTGACCAGTGACCAATGGACCCCAAACCCTCTAGAGCTGATTCTCAGGGGACACAGAACTAGCTCTCTGAGTAGCTCAAAGTTTGCTCTCTTTAAAATCCAGGGTGGCAACTCCACTGACCTCTCTCATTATACCAAGAACTTTGAATTCAAGTATTTCATGAACACTCTGGGCAAGACAGCCACCTACTGTCACACTCCCACAAGCCCTTCTCTATTCTCAAACAGGCCCAGGAGGGCTCCTTTCCTACTTGCAGCAGGAAGTTTTCTTCAGCATGCTTTAGAAACATCCCAGGCTTGCTGGTCACAGCAATATTATATTCCCACTTTGTCTAGGAAGGTGGAATTTACTAGAAGGACAAGGGCAACTGATCTGGAGATTTCCTACAGAATAGCTCATCCATGTCACTGCCCTGGGTGGGTGGTCAGTAGTAGACACCCACATCTGCTGTGCTCTCTCTCCCCTTTATTCCCCACCCAGAGGGTCTCTACTGCATCATCCCTAACAGCAAGTGCTGTGTAGTCTCATCTCTCCCTTACACACAGCCCAACACCACCCTGCCTGTCCCTCCTGAACAGCCAACAGCACTCCAGCCACGGGGCTCACCCCAGCAAGTCCCACTAATACCAGTGATATAACTCTGGGAGAGGACCAGAACTTCCAGTTCATCACATCTGTTCTCACACTGTGGGCATCGATACACAAGCATTTCAGATGTGCTCCTGAACCCTCACTGCTCCCCAGAGCAGCACAGACACTCCATTAGCCTTGCCACCTCAGATGGTGCCACCCAATCCCTTGGCCTAACCTCAGTGTTCCTAATGGTATAGCCCTCCTCCCTCAATCCTAGGTTAAAGCCCTCTCCATCCACCTCACCAGGTTATGGGCCACGAAACATTTCCCCCATTGAGACAGGTGGGTTATACTCATTGATGGTGAAGATTTGCCAATTGATGAAGATACTTAGATTGGTTAAGGCATGAAGAGAAATCTAGGTACCTGTATTAGTCAACAGGAAAATATTTCCATCTAGACAAGATGGGCATCTTCACATGACAATTCCCATTTCCTGCAATGAACAAGTGACTGTCTTCACAGAAGACTTACACTGGTTAAACAAAGCCACACTCCTGGAAAGCAAACTTAAGTGACTATTTAAATACATTGTTTGTGGAAAGGCTGTAAATACGTACTCCTTCAGTGTTTTCCATTCATCCACTTTAGCAGTAGCAGTCTTTGAAAAAAGAAAATCTTATCTCCACACTACATAGAATAAAATAAGCACCTGAGAAGGAAACGAGCAGCTGACAGTGACCAAGCCAGAGCAGCAGTGTGGGAAGCAGAGCTCTTGCTCAGGCTCCCCCCACCAGCCGCTACATCCACAGCTGTGCTGCCAGAGCACTGCCTGCACTACAGCCCAAGGTGTGTGCTGCTTCCACAGAAGCCAAGTGTGCCCCCCAAGACCTGCGGCATGACCAGCCCGGGTCCTTCAGAAGCTCTCAGATCATCAGGAGCAACTCCTTCAGCACCCAACCAGCTCCCCCCAGCTCTTCTTGCTGTAGCTGCTGTCATTGTGTAATCATGCAGATAACAACCCTGGCTGTGGTCTCAAGTCAGATGACAGCATGTGCATCAGGTGGTGCTCAGTGACCATCAGGAGCTGTATGCAGACATCTGGGAGGACACACCACCAGGCATGCGTTATAGCCCCTGCATAAGTCCATGCACACAACAGCCCAGCTCCTGCTGCACATCCCCAGAATGCTGCAAGTACTTCTGGAGGAGGTTAGAGAAACCCAAGCTCACGTTCCCCGCCCAATCACCTCCCTCATCCTCAGGCCTTGGCCATGACACAGCTCCATAGATAGAACACCAAGCCCCACAGAGTGCTTGCATGCATCTGAACTGCAGCCAGGGCAAGGTGGCCACCGCCACACCACTGCTTCTTCCACCACCACACTTGCTTCCAGGACAGATGCAGTGAGGTCTGGGGCTGGTGTGCACTGCCCCATCTCTTCCCAGGCAGTGGGCACGCCCTCAAGCCAGGCCCAGAACAGAGCACCAGCACTGCTGGGACACCCAGCCAGATGCAACATTACTGCAACATCAGGGAACACAACCAAAGAGGCCACAGCAAGGGAAGCTGGATCTGCAGCTGAGATCAAGGAGAGGTGAAGGGAAGCAGGCTCATCTCTTGCACCTCATCCTGAGGAGGAATCAGCTTGAGGTCACACCCCAGCTCCGTGCTCCATCACGCAGCAGCTGTTACCAGCAGCAGCTTTGGGAGACAACCATACATCAGTTCAGTTTGTGCCCAAGTCACTTTTCCTGACCCAAACAGCTACAGAAACTGGCTATTTCCACTTACACACGCCTTACCTCACCGGTGAGATGAACATGCATCCGATGGATGTGCCCTAACAGGGCCGTTCTTCCCACACAGAGTGCTTTCCTCCAGGAACACGCGCCATGATACCGTGGACACACCTGACGCATATCCCAGCTCACTGCTGCCAGGGGCCTGTAGCAGGCTTCTAGACTAAATTTCTGCTACCTGGCTTTTTTTGCAGAAAGAAAAATAACTTTTTAGCTTTAAGGCATGAGAAATACCTACTTCCTTGGAACCCAACCACAGGTCAGCCAAAGAAGCTAACACAGTTGTCTCCTCACCACTAAGCAGCAAACACTGCCACATTTGCTAGAGCTACAGTATTAAAGTCAGACCCACACAAATAGGTCTCTGCTTCCTAGCTGGGACAACACTTGCTGGCCAAGCAAGCACAGACATTGGGGAGACTTGGCACCTGTTGCTCTGGTTCAGTACCCACCTTGGTCACAGCATTCTTGCACATCTCTAGCGCTAAGCTGGCTGGATAGCATTTCTGACAGGTATTTATTTGCTGCCTGTCAAGATAAAAGGGACTGCCTTGCATTTGTTTGTCCATTGCTAATAACATTCAGTTCCTGCATATTGCAGAAGCAAAAGAACAGGACATATCTGCAGGAAGACAACCCTGAACTCAAGGGAACATCTTTCAAGTGTTACAGTCATAGTAAGAGTGCCCCCTGCAACAAGTACACAACCAAAGGACTCTCCTTGAGCATCAGCCACGTATTTCTGGACTAATGGTACCGCTTCTATCCAGAAACGCACCACAGAATGCTCTGTGCAACCATTTGTGTTCTCTGCCCAGCCATGACAGAGATGCCTCCAGGGTGAAGAGGGGCATTAGTTAACAGCAAGGAGCAGCTGTGCTGGCACACCAGGCACAGGGTGAGGCAACTAAAGGAGGGCAAGCAAGATGGCACGAGTCACCACTCAGGACTGCAATAAATTTTCAACAGATTTCTGGTTAGATGACTAGTCCCTGGTATTTTGCAGGGGGAGCAGAAATGTTTAGTCAGTGAAGGGAACACTAAGAGGGCTGTGATCTCTACCTTAGGGGCTTTGAATTTTTCAGTGTACCAGAGGTCTGAGCACCTTGGAGATGCTCTTATTAGGAACTGACATCGATACCTAAGCAGGGAAGTTACAATAAGTACTCATACACCAAGAACTGCCACACTGGGAAGGCAGTTTTTTTTCCCCCTTCCCTTTCAAAAAAAGGCAGCCACTTATAGAAGGTCACGAATTTAAGAAGAGGTATGAAGCATCAGATGACACCACCCAGGAACGCTGGGGGTTTAAAAATACCCTATCTTGCACAGTTGGACTTCTGACTGATTTTGGCCACTGACTGCTACGGCAGTTTACACTACTGTCAGGACAACACATGCTGCAGAGAACACCAGCCACAGACACTCCCAAACCCATCTGCAGTAACTATTACTGGGGCTTCTATTTGTGTTAGAAGTGTCATTGTAATTTCTCCCCACCCTCCCCAAAGTAATTTTCAGGACAGGTTTCTGAAGCAAGTAAGAGCAGCAATACACAACTCCACCCTGCTCTACAGATGCACGTCCAGAAAGCTCTCCATCTGGACTGTGGAGTCAGGCAGTCTCCAATCCAACTAGCACAGGGCAGCATTGTAAGGGAGCTTTTTTTTTTTTACTCCCCCCAAGCTGTTAATTCATTAATAAGCACAAAGAATCTGGAAAAAAACCACTGCCCTGCCTTGAGACATCACTAGGAAGTAAAATGCCACAAGCATGGTGCCAGCAAAGGCAGAACTCCAGCTCAGGCAGGACCAGAAGCCCAGTCCCCACGTCCCCATTGCCTCTCCTGGGCTCTGCTCACCCATCATATTCCCACAAGCTCTACCAAGGATCCTATCCTCTCGGGCCAGGGTCCTCCTCCACGAATTCAGCCAGCACAGAAGAAGTCACCAGAGCCTCAGCAGGCTCCCAGGCAGCAGCAAAGGGGTGACCAAGCATCTGTCCTGCCAGCTTGTCCTGCATAGGTTGGGCAGCAACGGAGACACCAGCCGATTCCTTCCACTGCCTGTCTTGCCTGGACCCCACAAGCCTACAAAGGCAAACCTGCAGGCTTGCAAAGAGCTGCCTTCCCCCACGAAGCACAACCACAGCACAACCACTTCCCAACCAAGTCCCCAGCTGTGCAGGACCTGCGCAGCAGAGCTCAACAAGCAGAGCAGACAGCAGCAGCTAGGGAGGCGCCAACACAATCCTAACCCCACAGTAGTTTTTTTTTTTTAAACAAGCATAGGAGCTTGCAGCAACAGAAGCTCAGCTTGGCTTTGAATGTGTCACCCCCACCCCCCAGCCCCTCACCACCTCTCATATACACGCGAACAGGATCCTTCCCCTCACAGCAGCAACACAGTGGCTCTGCCCCAGGTGAGAGCCATGGTGGGCAGAGCGAAGAAAGCAAGTCCTCCGCTGCTGCCGAACAGGACCCAGGGAGCAGGGTGGCCAGGAGGGCCCCGATATATGTCCGCACAGGGCAACATCCATGGGAATTCATGGTGCTGCTTTCCCTGCCCCTGGAGAAGGCAGCAGGCCCCACTGATGCCTCAGCCATGCTGCAGCGAGTCCTCTCCCAAAAGTCCTCAGCAAAGGGCTTAGCTCTGAGCCGTTCACGCTGCGGAGGATTCCTGGAGGGCAGAGATGCCCATCAGGCAGCTGCCGTCAGGACAGACTATTCACAGCCTATGCCAGATCTCACATCCGATGTAGGTGAGAGTCAGTGACAGATGGGGACACGCCATCTCACAGAGCCCATGGAGGGCACTGCCAGCTGCAGGTCACAGCTTCTCCCTCCAGCACCACCAGGGTGGCAGAGCTGGCCTGCAGCTCAGCACCCTACCGCTCGCAGGGCTCCAGGAGATGCTGGGACCACTTCAGCAGCCTGCAGACCACAGCTCAGTGACCACTTACCAGCCAAAAGCTCTTCAGATAAGTGAGATA
Source organism: Anser cygnoides (assembly GCF_040182565.1). Classification (NCBI taxonomy): domain Eukaryota; kingdom Metazoa; phylum Chordata; class Aves; order Anseriformes; family Anatidae; genus Anser; species Anser cygnoides. The sequence continues at coordinate 15,878,609 of NC_089888.1, forward strand.
CGCTACCCTAAGATATGCTGACACAACAGGAGCGCAGCCCTTTATGCTAATGCTGATACACTGAAGCACTGTCCACTTCCTTCTCCTGCTCCATGCAGCTGTGCCCACAGCAGACTGTCACACAGATGGGTGGCAAAGCTCACTTTGCATTCCCAGCACGAAGGATTACCTGTTCCAAAGCAGAACCTGCACCTTGACCACGCAGTGGTCAGCGCAGAAGCACAGACATGCAGAGCTCAGCGTAGCGCTCCCACCACCAGCAGAGAGACTGGAGAGACTAGACTGATCTGCTAGCTAAGCAGGAGAGAGAAAGTGTTTTAAGATACATGTGGAGTCTTGCTTTCCATGAAGAATATTTTCAGGAACAGCACTTATTGCAGACCCCGTTCCTCCTTCCTTTTAAAGGCCTACTGTGGTGATCAGAAATAATGACACCTTCACTGAGAGGCTGGAGGAGTCCGTTACAGCAGACCGCACACTGAAGCTTGTATCTGGGCCAGTTTTGGCTCAGCAGCCCTGGATGTATTAGAAAGGCCTCATGAAGAGCAAGAACGGTGCAGGACACCCACAACCACAGCCAACATATGCAGAGAGGCACTGAAGGGAGCACTTGCCCAAGCTGGCTGCGGCAGCACTGCTGTCACACAGACCACTGACCCGTCTTCGCACCTCTCCCTGTTCCAACGCCACTCGTCCGGCAGCTTTTGTTCAGAAGGACAAAGGCAGCATACAGGTGAATGTAGTACATACATGAACCAGACATGAATTAGCCAGTGCCACTGTGTTGCAGGCTGCTTCCCTTCTCCACTGGGGACATTAATCCATTGCTGTCAGAAGCAACTGATGCCACATGAAGTTGCAAGCTGCACCAACCAGGGTTAGGCATTTAGAGGAGACACTACTCTAACAAGTGACTGAGAATCCTCTGTTCATCCACTACTACAGCCACTTCTAAGTGCACTGAGAGTATTAGCATTAAGGTATTTAGGAAAGCTAGTATAATTAAGCAGCTCTTATTAGTTTTTCTCCGAGCTAGTAGTTTCTAGAATATCCTGCAGAGGTAGGTTCCACGCGCTAATTATGCATCACATGAAATACTCCTTCCTGCTTGCCATCACTTCACTTTATGCAATGCCACACTACTCTCGTTCAGAGGATGGCACTGCAGGTGCTTTTAACTTGTTTGTGTCACTGTGGAAATCCAGGGAATCTTAACACTTCCTCAAAGTCACACCCAGTCAAAAAACACATGGCTGGAAGCTCATGCAGGACTGCTTGATAACCCCAGTCTGTTCTTGTCCATGTCAAAGAACAACAGCCCAGACTTATTTTAGCATTTGCTGACCTCTAAAGCACAAAGTCATTCTCAAGCACTTGTTCAGGTGAAAGGAGACACATTGTACTCAAATGCAGCTTATTGCCTGCACTTCGAAAGCCTGCAGAGTGCAACAACCCAACTTCTTGCCTTCTAAGAAAGAATTTGTCCACCCACCATGTTACCAATAGTGCCATTATTCTGCAGTACTTCCCCACATATGTCCCTTTCAGCTCAGTGACCATCCTCCAATCCCATCAGTAATCAATCTCACTTTTGGTCCAGGTCTTTGGGCAGCTGCGGGAACGTGCGCTGCAGTATGGTGGAACTGCACCAAGGCCAGCCTGGCCAGGGAGCTGGAGGTCCTGCAGGAAGTTCCTGCTTCTACAGATGTGCAGTTTTTTTGCAGTACTGGCTTGGTCCCACCAACAGTCTTGGAAGCATCGTGGATGGGTTGCCATTATTTTAAGTGTGCCATTTAAAAACTGTTCATAGAAGAGCTAGCCAAGAGGGTGCTGAAAGTGCTGATGGCAGTCAGCAGCTTGTCAGATACTGTGATAACAGCAACAGGGCTGCACTGGTGTCAGCAACAACTAAGCTCTTGTTAGCACTCCCCTGGTATAAACAGGGCTCCTAGAAGATTGCTTCACTCCCAAGAACAGAAGGAGCAGCAATTCTCCAACCTACCTCAGACAGAATATCTTGAAATTGCCACCATTGCTGCAGAAAAGCCTCAAGGCAAGAGAAGAATTAAATCCCCCATTACTTTATTCAGTCTCAAGGTTTTCACCACAGTGTGTACTTACCATGTTCCAGTTTTTACCCAAACAGGGAATTGCTGGCATCTGCTCTCACAGGATGAGATTCCAGCTGTTTTAGGCTGATGCAAATATTCAGTGAAGCAAATACTCAGTGATGCCACCAAGAGCAGCAGAGGTGGTTTTGCCAGAACATTATGAAAAACGCTCCCCACACCCAGATGACTAGAAATTCTTTGTAAGCTAAAAACAAACCACACCCTGTACCCACAGGGCCAGGGAAAGCACATGTGTCAGCAGACAACAAGACAACAATAGAACAGTCTCTGTGCAATGGAGATGGGGAAAGGCATCAGGCTTAGATATACTTCTCCCTGCACTTACCCACCCTGTGAAAAAACCTAAATGTTAATCAGTATGGTCTTTTTCCACTTGGACATTTGTTTTCAGGCAGCAAGTACCCAAGACTTACATCTTCAAAGCTGCAATCATCAACGGGTTTTAATATTTAGATTAAATTGAAGCTATTTCCTCCCTTAAGTATGTACAAACCAAGATGTGGCAACATTATGCTAATACTGGAGAATCAAAGTCAAAGTTGCTGGGAAACTTCTGTTTGCTAACAGTATGAGCTTTCCAAGTTACAGGAAACTATTCCACATTCTAATTCCTAATCTAATATGGCATTCGTTATAAGATTAAAAACATGGATGCAAAAGGCTGTAGTAGGTTCCTATCATCGGGTTGCTCCCTCTCTTCTTCATTAGCATTAAATTTGGCAGCAGTTAGCTGCTGCACCAATCAGAGCAGGCAATGCTGCAAACCTCTCATCTGATCTAAAGAAAGAAAATCAGTGCTCGAGAGTCAGGGCATGCAATTAAGCAAATATACCAGCTTTCTAATCCTTTTGGATGAGGTATTAGAAAGCTTTTCAAAGTATAGCTGTTATCATTGCTTGGGGTTTCTGCATATATGAACTAACCCACATTACAACAAAGCTGAGCTGACTTTGTAATACCCCTTCTTCCACACTGCTATGCACACAGGGGGTACACTGGGACCATAGGGTATGTCTGCAGTTACTTAGCCTACGCTGCTCGCCCAGAGGCCTCAACTTCGATTTCCTAGGAATTTGAAAGACCACAAACACTTCCCTAACAATGGTCCCTTCTCCCAGCCTTTCAAGTGAGGGGGTTCCTAGAGTAATTCCAGAAAGCGCTGGGTTATTCTATTTGAGGAATCAAGGAGACATGGATTCATGTAGGCAGGACCTGCTCATCCACAGCCATGTTAACCTGGTCCTCTAACCTGCCATAAGGGTTCTTTGAAGATTTAAGACTATTATCTAGGCAAGGAACACAAGGAGAGGCGAAGACTCCTACTGCATCGATTTCACAGATTCAGTCACTAGGCAACAAGACTGGAAGACACTGTCTTAGCGGTGCTGCTTCTCTTGCCATTTTGCCTGCCATGGTAGACTCAGGACCTACTCCTTTGTCTTCAGCTGTCTTGAGTTCGGTATTGTACATGGAAGACTCCCTGACCTTCCAGGGAGGGTTACCATTAAACTCCACTCTCAAGGAAAAGCATTGTATGCCACTAGAGCACAGCCTGCTGCTGTCAGGAACCTGCTCAGCCATAACAGCTTATTTTCCTGCCTTGAAAGTTACGTGCTGTAAGACTTCTGGGCTTCACCTCCCCTGTTGGTTATTCCAGCCTGGGCTCTGTTTTCCACATGGGATTTATTGCTATTGACAGATCACTAATTTCCCTGCACAGCTTTCAGGTTTCTACTTGCGTGACCTCATCAGCAACAAACACCACCTAGCTCAGACTCCCAGGAGTCTTCGGGTTGTTCTGTAGGATATTCCAAAACACTTGCTCCCAGGACTCCACTTGTAAAAGCTAAATACCAACAAGCAGATCAAGCAGAGCTTCCAGCATTGGCACTTCTGCTTTTCCTAATGTGTTCCACCACACCAGGCGGAAAAGGTTAGTCTGACCAGGTTGGAAGAAGGTAGCAAACTAATTTAGAGTGGCTTGAGGAAGGCGGTGAGAATGACCGTGAGCCAGACTGTTTTAAAGTTATTCCAGTAGAAAACAGTTTACCAGGGATGTTTTTTGGAAGAAGCCACTCCTCGCTCAACCACAGCTGTCTAACCCTGAAGAACAGCATTCACTTGATTGCCCAAAGCTGGAGGAGCCTCCAGGGAAGCCTGCTGAAAGACACTACTCCAGCTTTCTGTAGTCAAAGAGATGTAAACAGATGTCACGAGCAAGCTTTCCATGGTAGTTTTTTCAGAAGCACAGAACAGCCTCAGAAGCCTAAAGTGTTGCTTTCTCCTATTCATTTTCAACTTTCCACTTAGCACATACTACAGCTTCATAAGGCTGTGTCAGACATCCGCACCTGTACCAGGCAGCACAAACACCACGAGGTGTTTTCTTCAGCTGCAAATCCCCTGCTTCAGACATACACAAGCCTTTTCTCCAGTATAGAGAAATCTCAACAGTAGGAAGTGGTACCACAGCAAAAATGCAGGATCTGTTGTACTGTTGGTACAACACGGTATGCAAGTCAAACACTGGAACTGACATAGCAGCTCCAGGAGGAACTGCCCTGCTTCTCATATCAGGGACTTACCCTGTCTGAAGTTCTGGAGAGGAAGTTATGAGTCTTCTTGAAAGGGTCTTTGGAGTCACAATACTACCAAGCAGCTGTGCTGCCAGCCCTTCTGGAGAACATGATCAGAGATTTCAGCAAGCAGGTGCCAGACAGTTGTTAGCCACAACCCTATCTCTCCCCCATTTCCCCTTGCCCAAAATCTGAGCATTCAAACAGCCGTTACAGCATGAAGGTAGAGACTACTCAGAAGTCCACATGCCAAGACAACTCCTCCTGCAAGGGTGGAATGGAATGGACAAACTAAAACTGCTCCTAGTGGAGACTTCCTCACACCAACAAGGACGAAAAAGGCTTTGAAGAAAAAAATGAATTTGGATTTTCCAGGACAAGGAGCCAAAGCACTGAGCATTGGCCTGACCTTGCTCCCACACCAAGGGGAGCACACTTACCAGCTTAGTGAAAAAACCCCTCTGTATTTCTCTGAAAAGCCCAACTAACCCAGACACTCTAAAGACTGCCCGAGGCTGGAGTTATTCCTCCACTTGGCCATTTCCCCACACTTGGACCAGGAACAATTACTGAATTGGAATGAATCACTGCATTCAAGCATCCACCCTTCTTCATGCCAATTATCAAACACCAAGACTGTCTGTAGGATGAAATTCACAGTAAGAGCAGCTGACTCTTCCGAACAAAATGCCCATCTTCTGATGAAGTGCTTTCCGCCAGCTCAGCCTTTGCCTTTAGCTGAGAGTGATCCCTGAGCACACTGATACGTGAGTAGCTACTACAAGGTAAGCCCCAGTATAGACTCATACCATGTCAGCTACTCTGGGGTCTTCCACTTCGTGTCTTTGCAAGTAGGAACTACCATGACCACAAAGGCAGAGGGAGCTGCTCTGCCTCACCACTTCAGGCGGAGCCAGGACTAAGCCCAAGCACATACACTGCAGTCGGTCTGTCCCCAGTAAGGGGACAGTGCACTTGAGTGCCTCAGAGTCAGTCCTGATGCCTGTGATATTGGACTGGGAAGCAAACTAATCAATGCTTCCTACATTTTCCTGTGAAGTACCTTCAAGAAAACATTCAGCTTTAGATACTAAAGCCATACTTTCAGAGGCAGAGAGACCAGTCAGGTTTCTTGGATCTAGGCCCTGCCAGAAGAGTTGAGACAGTTACAACATGCTGACTAAAGATGCTTAGTAAGCAACTAAACACCAGATCTCCATCCCTTACAAGACAACTACTCTGAGTCTCAGCCAGGGTTTAGCTAAAGCTTGGTAAGAATGGAATAAAGCTACCAGAACCTCCTCTGCATGGCTCCTGCCAGGCAGCAGATGCAGTGTGAGCATGCCATCAACATGAGAATGACACGGGGAGAGGGAAGTGCTGTCAAGTAGCTAAAAAACTGGAATGCTGAAACTGTTCCCATTACAACATAAGTTAGAAACCTAGAGTGCATGCTGCAGAAGTTATTTTTTTCCCCGTATAAAGAAGCCACTATTGTTGTCAGCTCTGGCACTATACTGCAGTGAGAGAAAAATTCCTTAATAGTCTTTCAAAGGCCAAAACAACCACGTGCTTTAGAAATTAATAGTCCTGTGGCAAGCAAAGAGGTGGGGAAACACCAAATAAGTGCCTTTAGTTTTCAAGTGTCTGGTTTCCATTGTCTTCCACTCACACAAACCTGGCAAAGCACTGGATGCTCTCCCACTTGCTCCAGCTGTGGCCATGCATCCACGGGGGGCTGGGATGTTCGTAGAAACAGGGCACAGCAGCAGCCCCATGTGCGGTGAGAGCAGAACGCAGGTCCCAGGGCAGCCCCTCATGTGGGTGGCCACCCACCACCCACCGGGCAGCTGCTCTGCCTGCTCCAAGGGGCTCTGAGCACCCAGCTGCAGAAGAGTTGCCCTCACCGATTTACAGGGATGCAATGAGCAGCTAGGAGAGCCCTTCCTGCACAAGTGACCATTCCCTACTTGCTAGGGCTGGTGTCTTCGACAGTCATACCAAGAGTGAATCCAAGCTTCAGGCAGCAATGTAAACGTTTCTATTACTGGCCCATGCTTCCAGAAGACAAGACGCCTAGGAGATGATAGCAGACAAGCTACATACCAACAAGGCTGAATTCTGAGACTGTGAAAAGAACAACAATGCATTGAAGCATTGATGGGGAAAAAGTCCAACCTCCCTTTCAGCAATAGACATTTAGTTCTTCTATTTCTCTATCTGTAACCAGCACGCACTGTACAGCTGAGGAAACAATAGTAACAAGTTATTTTGGATACTGTTTTGTAAATAGATGCATGGCCAGTTATCTAATCATGGGAACATTAATACAAGGAGGCTCTGACAGAACAGCAGAGCACTTGTAGGGCTATTTAACAGCAAGCTTTCAGCAGCTTGCATCACCTTCATCGGTAAATTCCCATGGAGCTGCAACATCAGCAGCCTATGCTGCAAGACGCCTGGAACAGTTTGTGAAGCGCCACCTCCCTTGGTACTACAGGGCTGCCCCCTCCTACTCCAACCACTACTGTAAACAACCACAAGGACAGTTAAAGGAGGCACCTCTACAGCAAACTTAACTGACATTTAATTGACAGGACACCTGACAGAACTGCTACCAAGCCCAGTGCAACCTAGGCCAGCACCCTCTGCTATCCCCCCCCCAGCATGGATGCCTTATCCCTGGGGAAAGGGTGTAACAACCCAAGTGAGTCACACTGGGCACACAGGAGGCCACCATGCTGTGAGGATTTACACAAGGATACAGCCTGATTTCAACTTGATTTGCATACCTCAGCAGGCCTCACACCAGGAAGTCATTACTGAGTGCTTAGAAAAGATGCAAACAGCTCAGACACCAAGAAAGCAAGGCATGAGAACAAGGTATTTGTGTGAAAGACTACCCTTAACATTGCTCAAGCTCACATTAGTATGTATGAGATCCATGAGCAGACCACGATCTACACACACCTGTGAGGCCAGAAGGAGCCCTTTGTACAGAAGCACTGCATTAGATGGGCAGCACAGAGCTCAGCCAAGCCATGCACCTCGCGCTCTGCACCACACCAGGAGCATTACAGCTGCAGACCTAGGGGCAGCCAGAGCTTGAGGCCAGGCGAAAAAGCAGGGCTATGAAAGCAACCCAGGGAGTCGAAGCCCTTTTCTTTCTCCTTGCAGCTGTTACCTGTCCCCCACCACAGCCCCGGTTACCACTTGGCATGGACCAGACCTCGTGTGGCCACACAGCACATGAGGGAGCCAGGGAGATGAAGGCTGCAAGGCTCATCAGCATCCCGCTGACCACACAGAGAACAGAGGATCCATATGATTTGTGGTTTCTCTAGGCCAGGAAACCAAGCATATGGCAATTTGCAGCACAATTAACACTAACATTATTAACAGTATTATTAACAGTATTCTGTTAAATTAAGTACCGCATCGCTCAGAGCCAGGGTCATATCTAATTGAAATAGGACACAGCCTCCCAAACTCCTGTCCTACTGGACACATGCCTCTGGGACAGCTCAGCCTCTACCCCAGGACTATTCTGCCAGTGACAGTTTTAGAAGCACTCCCTGTTTGAAATTAAAGGACAGTTCACACTCTACAGCAACGCAGAAGGAAATATCTAGGTTCAGCTCCATCATGCATTTTGAATGAGCAGGCAAGTTTTGCACAAAACCACTGCACCTAAGTTCTGCAGATATTTAGCTATCTGGGCACATACACAATTTCAGGACAACATTTAGTAGTCAAATTCACTGGAATGTCCAGTACCACCATCCAGCAAGCTAAAAAAATCTTTAATAAATTCAGGACTAAGGACTCTGACCTGTTCTTCCTCTTGGCTTGCTTCAGCAGTGATCTTGAAGCAAGAGCATGATTTAAGGCAAATTTTAACACAGTATGAGTCTGCAGTCACTGAATGCCTGGCTTTACTAGACTGCTTTTTTCATTAGGAAGTTACATTCCAGGATGTTCTGCCCTTTGCCTGCCCACCCAGATTCCAGGAGAAGCCACCTTCTCTGCTACATGCAGCACTCCAAGCAGAGGAAAAACACGGAAGATGGCAACACTTAGAGCTAGAAGTGGATTCAAGTAGGCAAATGTTATTGCTGTTCTCAAACCCAGGATGTTATTAGAAAAAACTCTCAGGAGCCTGACTAACTAGAAAACTGCTTTGTGGTTTAATTCAACAGTCCCTGCCAGAAGGAACAAGTTTGCCTTGGGCTTTGGCTCCTGCACCTGAGATGCAAGAAGCTTCAAAACATTAAGGTTTAAGTTATCAAACACTTCCTTTAAATTTAGATTTTTAGATACACAGAATATATATTTGGCACCTTATTAGCAGAACATTCATTAGTTTCTATTAGATATGTATATGAGCAACACAGTGCAATAACATGGAACAATTCCTTCTGAAATTTTAAAGCTAGCTTGCAATCTGACACACCACCTAGGACAACCAAACTACCCTGTGATGTCCCACTCATTTTGAGCATTCAGCCCCTCAGTAGAAACAGAAGTTAATCTGTTGGCTCTGAAGGTGCCAAGGAGAAAGGTGACAAACTGAACCCAAGAGCAAAATAAAGCACAGCACGAAACTCTGGAGGGAGACTGCACTTCAAAAAGCCACAAGCACAAAACCTAGTTTTCCCTACGTGGTTGAGGCCCCTGCTGACCCCCTTCCCATCCCCGCTCCGCTTACAGCTGGCAAATTCTGCAGGCAACTTTGTACAGCACAACAAAGCGAGCAACAAGTGCTTGCTGTCTCTCAAGGCAAGAAGTTATGCCCACTGTACAGGAATGTGAGCAGCTGAGCTACTGCACCCTGAGGAGCATGAGCACAGCTGGAATCGCAGCATTTGAAACAGCCGGTTACTTTGAGAACAGTGCCCCAGGTTCTCACACCTTGATGCCAGACACACTATGAAGTACCACTCCAGTGGGGTAATGAGCATTCTGCTTTCTGGAAGTAGTTAATACCAGAAAAAAGTAGACCTATTCAGACTCCTTGCTGCGGAAACTCACTCCTTTCTTCTGTCAAAGCGATTTTGCCATAAAGCCAGCTAAGAAAGTTATTCATAAATCTCATCCACAAAAAGAAAAAGGAACTTTATCTTTAGTTTTTAATTAGATATTGGAACACTTACAAACTGCAGGGACAAAAGCTCACATATGCATAAGCTCCACTGCTGAATATGCAAAGTTCCCCCTTTTGTAGATACTGCTAGACTACTTCCTTCCTACATTCATGCTCATAGCTGTGTAGAAGCCTTAGCTCCGACCTTCACCACTTCGCAGTACAGGACAACAGTAACCAGAGGACCAGCCCACGGAGCCGAGAACTGCAATCAGCGCTCCTGCAAGGGACACTGATGGCAGCCTACTGCCCCTGCTTGCTGGACTGCTGTGCATTACACAGGGCAAATTCTGTGCCAATGCAGCCGTGAGCTGTCACAGTCAATCACAAGCAGTGCTGAGCATGGCATGAATCAGACAGTACAGATGGACAGGCTTGGAGAACCTCAGAACAGGAGGCCAGCTGAACAGCATCCGCTCCCCCTTCAAATAAGACGGACTGCTAATAATTCAAAGCCAACCAGACGAAACAGGTCTGCAGCTCTGTCAGTGTCACAGCAGAGCATGCACAGGTATCTCCCAAACCAGCTTTCTCCTGCATACATTTGCTACATGAAAACCTCAAAGGATTTTGAAAGCCTGCAGTTTCTGGGGAAATGCACTGCAGGAGGAGGTTATGCTGCCTCTGAGGCCAGGCCTTCAAATCCTGCAAACAGGCTTCAGCACCAGACAACCTGAGCACCAGAGGTAAACCAGCAGCTCCACCTTCAGCTGCGACGAGTTCAGATCAAGCAGCGCAGCAGAGCATTATCCACCTATGTTTCCACCCTATCCTTACTCAGTGTTGCCCAAACCACAGTGCACTAAGTCTGTCTGAAAAAAGCAAGTACCACTGACACAGAACTGATTCACATCCTGGAAGCATGTCACTGTTAACTAGGCCAGATCTTGAATACAGAAACAGTGAAGTGCTACTGTTGTCTTCTTTATGCTTGCCCTGTACGTGACACCATATTAGTAAGCAGTGCTCAACATGACTGGAAAGAGCCCAGACAAGCGCAGACCTTGGCTCAGTATGTTATCTTCCTTCTGGTGAGGGACTGGAAAAGAATGTACAAGACAAAGAACAACTGCATTTTTCTTTAAAGAGAGAAGGGTTCCATTATCTCTTGCCACTCACTGATCAGAAGTTACCAAGTGGTAGAGAGACTTAAAATACAGAGTCCTCTTCTATCACTCTGAAGCATGGTAGCTTAGCTAGATGGGAGCCCAAGGCTTCCAGATACGCTTAAGTGATTTCACTTTAGTCATCTTAAGAGCACCTAACAGCTTTACATCACCTACTTTTCTCTGCAACAGTTTGCTTTGTGCACAAATCTATATCTTGGATGACTTCTGCATGATGTTTGCAGGAGCTGTTTACCTTTGAACAAGTATACATGGCCATTGCTGCTACAGGATCAGGCAGCTCTAGTTTCCAAGTCTTTATCAGAGATCACACAAGACAACTTGATTTTCATCTCCAGGTCCTGGCTTGCAGCACGCAATCTGATGACTTACAATCTGAACAAGCACTTGGTGTCACAGCCCTTAGCTAACTGGTGCTGAAAGAATGTCTCCAACTTCAGTGCTGGAAAGATGCCCAGACAAACTTAGTGATTTTCACTACCTTATCTTTCAGACAGGAATGCTATTTCCCTTAATAACCCAAATACATTTCAGAGGGCTATTCTGCAAAAAAAAAAAAGATGTTAGAGCCCACTCTTCCCTTTTAAACTTGGAAACTGCTTTTTATCCTGTAGGTGACCATCTACAGCCAAATCTTTAAGCTTGTTTAAGAGATATATATACACCCTTCTGTCTACATTTCGGAGAACACAGTGGAACACACTGATTTGCAGTATATCGATTTGGTTCTGCTCCTATCCTTCTCAAGTGCTCAATCTACTTTGGCTGGCCTCTTTTTCCTTCTGCAGTGCAACCGTTGTTATGCCAGCCAAGTCAGTCTGAGGGATTGCATTAACTCAAGAAATCTGCAAGTAGGAAAAGGGTTTAGCATGGGGGAAAGGATATCATACAATGCAAACACAAGTTAAAGCATCTACACTAAAGTGCAAGGTGGTCAGCATAGACCTGCTGCTGGAAGCAGTTAAGAGGCTGCAGATGACAAGCAAGGAAGCCTGGAACACTGTTGTCCGCACAGCTGCAACAGAAGAGGTCTGTCTCTATTGCCAACCTCTTGCTCCCCAAAGCAGCACAATGCTGACCTAGTTTTCCTTTATCTAATAGCAACCACAGAAGAACCTATCAAAAAGACCAGAGATCTGTCACTTGTGAGAGCCACTCCTGTTCTGCCCATTCTAGAGCTGGATGAGCCCATTTCTCACTGACAGAGGTTACCTGCTGAAGCCATGGAGAAAGGAGAAGAGCTTCCAAGCTGCCCTATGAATTCACTCAGGTACTTTATATTATTTGAAAGACAGGAATCCAAAGACAACCTACATAGCATCTTCCATCGAACTCATGACATATAATGTATTATTCAGAACTTGGTAGTAGAAATTATCTGGTCATCAGATTATCTGATGTATAGCTGGTATTCAAGTGTGCCAAAAGCCATCACTGGCATAAGAACAAAGCAACTGAGAATATTAGATCACAGACTCATCCACAGAATTACCCCCAGTTAACTCCCTAGAGGGCATAAGTTTGGGGGATAAGGAAGTCCATGCAGTCTCATTCTGAAAGAATAAGCCATTTCACAGCCGCTCGTTCCTATAATAAAGAAATCTGTTGGGGATAGCTGGTTAGACAAGCCCATGTGTAATGAAGGGACTAGATTTCTTCTAGTAAGCAATGTATTCCTAGCCTTTAATGGAAATCTCCAAATACTTTGGAATTGGCTGTTTTGCTGTATATAAGGGAAACATTGTCTTATCCTTCCCAGAGATGAGGTAGTTTTCTACACATACTGAGAACTCAAAGCATGCTAAATACATATAAACTTAAAAACCATGTATAATTATAGATGGGCTATTAACTTTTTTCCTGAATTACATCTGTCTGCAAACTATAGTCTTAAGCAATTTCAGTCAGACTTTTTAGCATCCCTTTTCTTCTCTTAAAGAACTATTACATTAGGAGTCTGCAGAGTCAAGTAGCCTCAGTACAGGCAGCTCCACATCCCTTGTAGCAGTCAGGACAGATGTGACCTATGTCAGGTGAAAACTACACATTTTCTACACCCTTCAGTTTTTAACCAAGCTGGCCAGACAGCCAGCTATATTAAGATCAACACCACTGCCAATTAACATGGATTCAAATGCAATTGGCCTTAGTCACGTTTTTCCTTCCACAGGACACTTAAACAGTTCCAAATGACATGAGCACTACTGTCTTCATGCTATGAGCTGCTCTAGCCTTTCAGCCTGAAAACCCAGCAATTCACAAAGTAAATTAGAAAAAGAAGAGGCGTCTGTCAGCAGAACTGTTGGAAAACAGTTTTGATCCCTTCAGGAATACAGCCAGAAATTTCTTGCTAAAAAGAGAACTTGTTTCAGCTTCCATCTTACGTGATATTTTATCCCTTTTGTCTGAACACAAGGCTGCTTAAAACAAGCACCAGTCTAGATAGATCACAGCCCAGAACAGCCCAAGCCAACTGATGCAAGTGCAGTGCAGAGGATTCTTGCTGAACAGTGGGGCCAGCACACAGAGCACCCCAATCTCATCCCACAGCTCCAGCTACCCCCATGTGCAGGGGAAATCTACATTCCCCCTCCCTAATATCAGAACAATGCAAACAGAAGTGTTACAGTCAACGTGCTTCTGTGATAGCTGTAACAAAGCCCCTTTTCAAAGATAAATAACTGAAAAACTTCAGCTATGCATTTACCAGGCAAAGCACTGAAGACCAGAGTCCTGCTTTGCACTGACCAAGAGGAGACTGCAGTGGAGAGGTTGTTACAGCTCGCACACTGTGCCATGCACTCAGACACCTTACAAAAAATGGACAAAGCTGAGGATAAATGCATGGAAGAGACTGTACAGACCAGAACACATTCTCACACATTGTCTTAGCAATGGTGAGTCATGGCATTCCAGGAAATAAGACAAGTTCCCAGCACTCCGGCAAAGAACGGAATCAAGCCATGAAAGAAGCCCAGTTCTCTGCTCCATTCCCATCTTCTCTGAGCTCACACATGATGGGATACAAGTCAAATCCTGTCGGCCTTCATGATCTCATCGCACAGCTCTCAACAGCCCTGCTGCTCCAGTATGTGGTTAAGTGTTTCCCACAATGGAAACAATAGTTTCAGAAATTTGAAAGGTAGCAAGAGGCCCCCAGAGTTCACTCAAACGGCCACAAAGGTGATGTACCAGCTTTTTAGGCTGGTACAAGAGCTGCTGTGACAAGCTCAGTGTACCCGGGATCCAGCCACAAAAAGCACCCAGCCCACTACAAGGCGACTGGAACGCAGCCGAGTAGGTACTTGGGTTTTTGGCATCAGACATTTGTTAACAGGGCTCAAGTGAAGCAGCGCTGTGATAGCTGGAGATTTTGGGCTTCTTGCCATGTTTTTTTTTTTTTTTAAGTGAGCTCAACACAGACAGCAACGAACAGTTTCAAGAAAGTGGTTGTATTACACCTCTTCCACCACATTCAGCCTCAGTTAAGAGCTCTGCATCATCCCAGACATCTATTGAACTGTTCTGTCTTCTTCCAGGTATTGACTACTGGGGTGGATGGAGTGCAGGGGAATATTTGCAAGCTGCCTCCCAGCTACTTCCGAGTGATGCCACAGCATGTGACATCATGACTGCCTCCATGGGGACAGAGCAACACAACTGCAGCAGAACAGGCCAGTTAGAACATGAAAGCTCTTTTGTGGTTTGAACCATAGTAATTGAGAGAAATAAGAGAAGCAGTTAGAGAAAGTACATCATTCCAACAACAAAAATCTGGCTTTGAGTTTGCCAGGTGAACCTAAAGCCCCTGAACCATGACTATGCATAAAAAGCACTTCTACACTGGAATATTCGTCATATCATTAGCGTCTTTCCTAGCTCCGAGTACACAGAGCACAGCTTGGACCAAAGATACCATTTTTCTTCTCTCATATCAAGTTTTCCCTTCCACTGTAGCCTGCCCACATGCTTCAGAGGCTTCTCAGCCCATCACTCTTAAGCAAATCTTCCCAAGTGCCTTTCAACATGCTACACTTAGCACACACATACGAGTGAACACAAAAGAAACCAACCCAAGGCTGCCAATCCACACAATGAATCATGCCAGCTAAAACTACCTTCAAAGATAGAACAAACCTGGGATTTGAAATGGATTACATGAACAAGATCTGCACGTTCTAGGTATCTACACCATGTTGTTTTCAACACCCAAAGCACTAAGAAAGAACCAGTCTATGCTACGGGAAGTTAACTTGCCCCTAATAACACCCAAACGATTTAAGCCAAATTCAATTCCCTGACTGCTCCCCACATTCCATCCTACTGCACATGTTAACCAGGAAAAACTTGCTCTGGTCCCAGAGATGAGGTAACTGCTAGCTGCACTGCTGCAGAGTGGCCTGGAGCAGCACAAAGCTACTAGGAAGTCCCTGGGGCAGAGCAGCTGCTTGGAGCATACCACAGTCAGGCTTTAAGCCTCAGACATTTCTTGTCTATCGATTCAGCCAGACAGCTACATTCAGGAATACATTTTACGGCATTATTCTCAGGTAGCCTAAACACGACAGCAGGATATGAATACACTTGGGGTTACTTTCTGAGAAAGCAAATGTGAAGGTGTAAGCCACAGGATGAAGTCAGGCTAGCTGGAGTGCGAACAGCTGCACCCAGCAGAGCAGCTTAAGCACAGCAATGCTGATCACGCTCATGAGCTGTGGCATTAAGCCTTCAAGGGTAACACTGCTTACCAGACCTGCAATGAGCAGACCTATTTTGTGCTTCTCATACAATTTGATGGGAAGAAGAGGCCTGTCACTTGTGGCAGGGGAAACGGAGCACAGGTCCTAGCCCTGGCTGCCTTGTGTCATGTGGAGGCCAGGGAGCCATCAGGAAAGAAGCTGTTTTATGGTAGGAGGCACAGCTGGCAAGAACTGTAATTGAGTCACTTAAAAAGTGATGCTGAAAATCATCACACCATAAGAATTAGCATAAAACACATTTAACAGGCACCCTTAACTACAGCAGAAGCAGTTCTCAGCCATAAATCCATCCAAGTGAGAGTCACTGTACACAATACTTCTACCACCTCTTACCTCAGTTTTATGAAGTTATTTCACATGTAACAGCAAGACTTGATTTAAAACATTAACAGCAACTAGAGTTACTGCTGGGATTCATCCAGCCATTAATAACACGCCATCCTATGGCACTTCTGAGAAATGGCATAACAGGTCTTCCTGCAGCCTCCCCACCTGTGAACACCACAGATTAAAGCTGCAGAAGAACACACCTGCATGCTTCCATCTGCAGTACAGTACCCGAGGGGCACCGTGTTTCAAAAACTATTGTTTTACCCAATAGTTAATTCATTCTTCAGCATTTCTGGCATGCAACCTAGTTCACCCAGAACTGCAATCACATCCAGCAGCTATCTGAACACATACCATCACCCATACCCAAAGCATGTTTGTTAACATAGCAAGAACTAGAAGAAAGCAGAACACATGATTAAGTGTGAACCAGACCTTGAAGCAGAGGGAAAAAAAACATTATCAACAGAAGGGAAAGAAATCATGGAAGCAGAAACAACAACTCTGGAAGCAATCAGCCTCTAAAGTTATTTTTAGAGCTACCTCTCCCAGCACCCTGGATATTCAGACACTTTAAAAAAAATCAGAAAAAAATCAAAGGTAAGCACACAAATAGCATGCCAGAAGAAAGCAGACAGTGCTTCAAAGTCTACTGCTGTTGCAACACCAGCAGCCTAAATGGCTGGCCCAATTCTGTCCTTTGATTCAAGGAGGCCTCATTAGCCCGAGTCCTACTTTGCTCTGTGGAGCAAGCACACAGCAACTCCACCAACTCTGCTGGAGAGCTGCCACATGTGTGCCGGGGTAGATGGTGAGAGCTGCAGCAGGCCTGGAGACCACAGCAGAATGTCAGTCCGACAGGACAAAGCACAGCACTTCAAAGAGGCAAGATGACAGACACTTTCATCTTTGCTCTTTAAAGCTCTCTATTTAACACCCAAGATGACAGGTGAGGAAGTTTCCTCTGCATGTTCAACAGCCCTCCCTCTCTGGGTGAGCCACCTCCCCAGGACAGGCCCCAACAGGAGAGGAGGGGTACGTACCGCACCCACACTTGGTGTCAGTAGCTCGCTAGTGAGCATTTGTTCCTCCAGCCCTGAACAGCATTGGAGCCACCACTTCGGGGCTGGAAGACAAGGCAAGGCTCATGCCTGCTGGGAGCCTTCCCTGCGCCCTGCACAGCTCTACAGAGGTTCACAGCAACACGTAGAATCATAGAAACACAAGGTTGGAAAGGACCGACAAGATCATCTAGTCCAACCATCCTCCTATCACCAATACTACCCACTAAGCTACTAAATCGTATCTCATAGCACCTTGTCCAGGTGCTTCTTGAACACTGCGAGGGACAGTGACTCCACCACCTCCCTGGGCAGGCCGTTCCAGTGCCTGACCACTCTTCAAGAGAAAAATTTTCCTGGTATCTAGTCTAAGTCTCCCCAGACACAACTTGTGGCCATTTCCTCAAGTCCTATCATTCATTATCTGGGAGAAGAGGCCGACCTCCTCCTCAACACAACCTCCCTTCAGGTATTTGCAGAGAGCAATGAGGTCTGCCCTGAGCCTCCTCTTCTCCAGACCAAACACCCCCAGCTCCCTCAGCCGCTCCTCACAGGACTTGTGCTCCAGGCCCTTCACCAGCTTTGTAGCCCTTCTCTGGACACGCTCCAGGGCCTTGATGTCCTTCTTGTAGTGAGGGGCCCAAAGCTGAACACAGCACTCGAGGTGTGGCCTCACCAAAGCAGAGCACAGGGGGACGATCACCTCCCTGGCCCTGCTGGCTGCACTATTCCTGACACAAGCCAGGATGCCACTGGCCTTGTTGGCCACCTGGGCGCACTGCTGGCTCATGTTCAGCAGAGCATCCATCAACACCCCCAGGCCCCTTTCCTCTTCAGTCTTCTAGCCACTCTGCCTAAAGCCTACAGCATTGCATGGGGTTATTGTGGCCAAAGCGTAGGACCCGGCACTTGGCAACACAGAGACCTAATGCTCCTCTCAAACAACTGGACAGCAGCAGGGGTCAGGGGCCAGTGTGCCTGGATCCTGCCAGCTGTGGGCCTCCCAGGGAGGACAGCACCACCAGGCCCAACCACTCACCTCACCCTACAGCAAAGAACAGCAGCCAGAACCGCAGAGCCTCACCATGCCCCAAGGCAGCCCCAGCCACCCAGGGGAGCTGGGCCCTGGCCCAGCAGGGAGCAGGCAGAGGGCAGCACGGCCAGCGCCAGCAGCAGCACCACACATCAGCCCAGCAGCTGACACAGGCAGCTGAGGCAGCAAGAGCCTGCGTCCCTGTGGTGATGCGACCACTGTGCAGCCCTTCATGCGAGGGCCACAGCCCCGCTCCAGCTTGGGCCTGAGCAGCTCCTCGCACCCAGCTGCCATCCTTCCTGCCTCTTACATCTCCTGCTTCTGAACAGGCCAGATGTTCACAGCTAAAATGGCCTGACTCCTATTTACATTATTTCTAAAGTTTATGTATTTCTTCAGATCTGATGGCTCTTTGACATCAACTCCCTGAAGCACTCTGAAAATGAATTAAAGCATTACAAAGACGAAGAGCCAAGAGAGCCAACATACTGAAACTACAGAAACCAGTCCACAGCCACACAGCAACCAAGCAGGTCAGTTTAAACACTGGCCTCTTCTTGAGGGACAAAGATGTCCACTGAAAGCACACACAAGGCATGCACAATTTGTACAGCAGACAGGGACAGCATTTGCTCAGGACTGAGGACAGATCCACACAGGCCTTTTGTTTCCCTTCCCCAAATGCCTATGGTTCCTCCCAGTCATTTGGCTTGAGAAGCACGAGCAACTTCCACAATAGCAGAAACATCAGAGCCTGCATTGGCAGCCTCCCCTCAGCAACCCAGAGCATTTTGCAGCACTCATCTCTAGTAAGCAAGTTAACAGAGCAGTGATAAAAGCTAATGTGTGGCATAATATAACTATTAGCAGCAGCCGCCTCCAGAATACCCTAGAAGATTGCAGGGTGACAGTGAGATGCAGACACTGGAGCCAGGTGCCAAGTGCAAAGCCAAGCTCAGGCAGCAGCAGCCTCTTGCCTTGGCCACCATGCTGCAGGTTACAGATCTCCATTTCCTGGTACCCAGGATTTCCCCGCTCAAGGCCTTGTTCTTGGCACACTGCAACCTGGAGGGTCACTGAACCCAGCACTTCTGAATCCAAGTAGCTGCTTTGTCCAGCACCAGAGCTCAAGGTTGTGCAAGCGCTGTCCAACTTCTTTCTCCTTCCAATGGGTCAGAATAAGCAGCTGCTCAGGCACTTGGGGGTGGAAGCTCTCCATCCCTGTTCCACTAGTGCCAACTTCCCAAACCCATCTTCTCCCCAGGGGAGTCCCCCTGCACACCATAGGCAGCTGAGCATTCCGCCAGCTCCACACTGCCAAGGAGCTTGCTTTGCTCAGAGTAGCAGCGCTAAGAGGCCAAAATCCTCAGCCCAGGATTGCTACTCAACTGGCAGGTCAGACAAGAAAACACTGGTAGCCTTTCAATAGAGAGCATGAAAACCTGGAAGAGTTCCTGGACAGAAGTGTTGTGACTCAGGACCTCATGTTTGGGCCACGCTGAGAGACTGGGAAAAGCCTCAGGGTTCAAAGAAGGAAGAGAAGGCTTCTTAACAAAACAGTTACTGAAGTGACCTTACAAGAGGCAAGGGGAGACTGGCTGTACAATAGCATGCTGGCGCTCAAGCTGTTCTGACGCATGCTGCTCTCTGTAAGAACAGCACTAACCAGTCTGGCAGCCAAACAGGCAGTGCAGCAGCTCCTAACCAGCACCTTTAGAGGAAGGTTCAAGAATCCTCATGGGAACATTTCCACTGTGACCTGGGACACTTTCTAGCATCAGACATCCATAGTTGCCTAGTACATAAGGCCCAAGAGGTATGGGTTAACTTCCCAGTTTTGAGTTTCAGTTTAATGCAACTGTAGGTATCCCCACCCCGGCTATGAAGTTTGAGATCCCTCTTGAGCACAGCAAATGCCCTGCAGGGACTACGTTCAGTTTGAACATTCCCCAAATATAAAAAAACAATGCAAATAATTCTCTTAGAAGTTTGACTAATCTTATGACAAGAACTTCCATTAAAAATTCCCTTTTATCAACTCTTAAATACCTTTCGGCTTTCATCAAATGTTACCTTGCACTATGACAGAGCATCAGTGGAAAGTCACATTCGGCTTCTAATCTTTGCTTTAATTTTACACTGACAGCTCACACTACACATAAGAATTTACTTTTCAGACATCACGTAAGAATTTACTTCAGACATTCACTACTTGAGTTTTTCCATCAGTTTCAAACTGGAGAGACAACACAGTAGCTTAAGCTTTGATCTTAGAATTAGGCTTAAAAGAAGAGATCACTGCAGTCAAATCTGGACTTCTTAAAGAGTACTAAATAGGATGTACAAAACTGAGAGTCAACATGTCCTTAATGTAAATACTAGTGGTAAGTTAAATTTATGCATCCTTGTACTGCTTCTCTTATGAGTGCTGCCATTCGATGCAGCAAGGTACAGCCTGTTTCTGGCTAGTCCACTGTAAAGAGACTTTTTGTTCTCCCAGTGTTGCAAGAAGAGATGACAAGCTTAACCCCTAGACATCCCATATGGCAGTAAGGATAATCAAGTTCCTGCACACGCTGTCTGCTATGAGGGAGCAGTGGCAGGGTGTAGTACTTCAACCCACATAGGTATCAGACATCCTTCTTGCATCACAGTACATGTACGTGCCCCTCTGCTCCTTTAGCAGTAATTTCACAAGACCAAACCTCCAGCCACCAGACCTGGCAAGGTAAGAGAATCACAACCCTGCTGCTGTCTTCTCCAGAGCATATAAATGCTGCAAACAAAAATTCAGGAACAATTCCTCCAGGGGAATTCCAGTTTCCTCTCCTTGAGGGAGAAAGGCAGGCTCTGAAGCCCCTAATCGAGTGCACCTTCTCCTCACAGCCCTGTTCAACAAATCACTCACTCAGGTTTCAGACCTTCAGCAAACCCCAGCATCTCAGCAACAAGTGCTGCCTTCAGGCCTCCTAATTCTTTCCTATATAACCGTACTGTTACACACTGCTGGGTGAATCTGTATGTTTACCTGCTTACAGTTTTCAGGTCACTATAGCAGCATGCCCCAAGAGACTTCCCTACAACCTTCCTGCTTCATTATCACCTGCAGGGGAGGACTGTCACTGCCCCGGACAGCTGACTGTCCATACCGCAGTACGTAAATGCTATTACTGCCCTACCTCGCATTGTCTGTTATGCTCAGTCTCCGTAAAAACTAAAAAATGGATTCACACATTTATGTATTTGAACACTTAACTATCTTCAGCAGAAATTCAAAATACTTCTGAAACAGCACATTTCAGGCTTATAGGCCGTATCCTGGCAGGGCAGAAAAGTGAAGCAGAGGGCTAAGCTTAGGCCAGGACTTCAGTCATGGGGTAGTTACAGTAGTTACTTCCCTTGCCTACTGCTCCTGCAGAGGACAGAAGGCTCACAGTGTTCTCATCTGCACCAAGTGGCCAATAATTCATTAATGCCACAAGAGGAACTGAAGCAGACAGAATTCCTGCTCTCCTCATTAACTAGCACACCTGTGAATAGTTTACCTTTCACTTGTTTAAGGACAAGTTACTTCAAACCCCCAGTATCATTCTGTCCCCCCACTTCTCCCTCTGTCCAGGTGGTAGGCTAGCCAGAGGTCACAGGCTGCAGACCAGGAGAGAAGGGAGGGATAAACACATTCTTTGTGAGCTCTCCCAGGGGAACCTAGTTCACCATTCTCATCCCTCAAGCCTCAAATACAGCCTGCACAGAACTTGATCCAATAGCCTGAACTCTAATCTCCTTTCCAAGCAAACTGCAATTATACTTAGTATTTCTCCCCTCCCTTTTTAAATCTGCTCTGACAGGAAACACACTGACAACTTTTCACTGAAGAAATTACAGTAGATTTTTCTTGAACAAGGCCACCCGCCTGCACAGCCTTAATCCTTGCAGCTCACATATGTTACTGTAACTTGCACTGCACTGAATCCAATTATGCCTCCTCAATCCATTAAAAAATATTTGAGGCTGTCACACAGGTTGCACAGAGCAGAAGTATCAGCTGAGGAGACAAAAACAGGCCCTGCTGCAGCATGGCTTTGCAACCTTATTTCTGCAGAGACATCTACAGCATTATTAAGAGAATTAGCAGCAGAGACTGTTACAGGTTCCACTGAATAGTTCACTCCAAACTACCGGAGGCTGGACTCAGCTCTACAGAGGAGACCAGAACTGACATACAGTTATTTGTAAGTGCTTGGCAGTTACTAGTTATCCATTAAAAGCTTTTAAAATTACATTGCTCTGGCAGCATGCACAGCTCAGAGTGAGCTCACAGAACAGCAGGCCTCCCATGCATTACACGTTATGTTAGAACAGCAGACGGATAACCTTGAGCTAAGTAGCCAGAAGCATCCACAAATCTCAACTGCACATGCAGATTAGGTATCCAACTACTGACTCACCCACAGCTGCAAAGCAAAATGCAAGCTCTCCCCAGCAGCTGACAACATTTGCCCCTGCAGCCAGAGGAACAGAGCACAAGCTACAGCTGATCAAGTTCCACAAAGGTACCTGTTGGCCTCGGAGGTGCTGAGGGCTGCACGATTTACCAACTCACACCACATTTTCAATCTTCTCCATACAGCCAACCCACAAATAAAGAAAATTAAGTTCTGCCATTATTGCCCTTGCTGACAAGGATCTGCTGGGGACTGAACAGGGCTTTCTTGTCCTTTCAGAGCTGCCATGCCACACAGTGGCTGTGCCCCAGCACTTACAGGCCACATTACAGATCCAGGGGCCTCCTTACACCTATTTCAGCTACAGAGAAACGGCTTGTACAGACACTACAGATGTTAACAAGCTACAGATGCAAAATTCCTTTTTTCCTTTAAACAGCCATTTAGCACCTGCATCTTAATAAAGAAGGACAAGCTTCTAGATTTTCCTTAACTACAACATCTGTCTGCCACAAGTAACCTTTTCCTGAAACCCATGTACTGCTGCAGAGTAAGCACACATGATATTTATCTGAAAGACAAGCGGGCTAGATCTGATCACTAGTTATGTGCGCTTCTCCCCACAAACACATTCAAAGCACTAACTTCACAGCAGCAAATTTCTCCTGGAAGAACAAGCACCAGCTAAGCAATTTGGACCCTTCAGAGTCAAGTCTGCCAACTTACACGAGTTGGCAATCTGGCTTGTTATCATCCCACATGAGTGGAATTTATTTTTAGGACCCAATGCCACATGCTGTGTTTTTTTGCCCTCCCCCAACTCACAAGTTAAAGCCCAGGAGCCAGAGATCCCGGTTCCGTTCCCATCTCAAATACACATTTCCGGTATGCCCTGAGGTCAAGGTCCATACTTTCACAGAATAAGTAATATTACTCCTACCAACATCATCCTAGAAATAATCCTTCTCTTTGAACCTCTTAATAAAGACTCCAGTAGAAATTAGGAGTTTACAGTTACTCAGTGCTCAAAGCAACTGTAAAACACCCTTCCCTCTGACACCTCACACTACCACCAGAACTGTTGCTGCTATTAAATTCAGAGGCACTCAGCCTAAGCCACAAGCCCCTTGAAGAGGGCAGGGCAGCTCACCGTTGGCATGTAACACCAGGCAGCCTCAGCTGGGACCTGATCTCATCCCAGGCCAGAGAGACTGGAGCACTGTGGCCAGCCCACCGAGCGCGGGGTGCTGCTGAGCGCCTGCCCGTAACAGCAACGGGCACTGGAAACCTCGGCATCCGTTCAGCATCCAGACATCCTTTCTTGGGGTGAGGAAGAATCCTAACAGCACCTTGAAAAGGGGTCGGTGTCACTTCGGGAAGCGTGCGATCTAGCGAAACACTATTTCATTTTCTACAGCACCCGGGGACTCCTTCAAGGCCTTAAGCACCGGCCTGGGGCACCCGGGCACTGACCTGCCGTGACCCTGCTTCGCTCAGCAGAGGCTGGGGGGAGCAGCGGGGCGCTGGCCGGCCGGTAACGCAGCTCTCCTCCTTTCCTTCCCTCCCGCTCCCGGCTCCCTCGCTGAGGCACAGAAGCGGGCGAGGGCCCGGTGCCGCCGGCCGCCTGCTCGCGGGAGGCGGGCGCCCTCCCGGGGCCCTCCCGCCCCTCGGCGCGGCGCTGGCCGGCGGCAGCCGTCCCCGGCCGGGCGGAGCGAAGCGCGGGGCCCCGACCCCGCGGCGGCAGCCACGGCAAGCAGGGGAGGAAGCGGGGCCCGCCCGTCCCGGGCCGCGGGGCGCGGGGAGCGGCAAGCGGAGCGGAGCAGGCAGGCGGGGCGCGGCGCCCCCGCCGCGGAGCCATGCAGGGCCCGGCCCGGCCCCCCGCCCGCCGCGCCCCGGGCACGCACTCACATTGCTTGAGGAGCTCCAGACACAAAGCCATGGGAGACACAAAGGAGGGGCGGAGGGGACCGGAGACACGGGGAGGCGCGGCGCGGGGGCGCTCGGCCTCGCCCCGCCGAGGGGGGCTGCGGGCCGCTCGGCCGCGGCGGGGAGGTCGGGCCCGGCGGCGGAACAGAAGGGCGGGCGCCCGGCTCGGGCCGCGCTCGGTGCTCCTGCGGCCGCGGCCGGCGAGAGAAGGGAGGAGACGCGCACAGCCGCCGCACTCACCGCGCCCGCCCGCCGCTCCGGCTGCGCGCTGCGGGCGGGGCCGCGCCTTTAAAGCCGCCGGCACGCCCCGCGCGTCACCGCCCGCGCCCCGCGCAGGCGCGGCGGGAGGGGCCCCGCCCCCGCCCCGCCCCGCCCCGCCCCGCCCCGCCCCGCCCCGCCCGCCGCCGGGCCCCCGCGGAGGGGGGGAGGGGGGAGGGGGGCGGCGGAGCGGGGCCGCCCCGGCGGGAGGCGGGCGCGAGGCCGGCGGGGCTACCCCGCACCGCGAGCCCTGCTCGGCCCCGGCGCGGCCACGCTGGCGGAGGCGGCCCCGAGGTCGGCGCGGGGGGGACGGAGGGGGAGTCCCGCACGGGGCGGGTCCGGCTTCCTGCCGGGGGCGCGGGGCGCTGGCCGCGGCGTTGCCCCGGGGTGAGAGCAGGGCCGGCGGGGAGGGACGTCTCCTTCCATCCGGGGGCCCAGATAAACGGGCCGGGAAGCGGCGGGGCTGCGGGGCTTTCCCGGTGCGGGGGTTTCCCGAAGTGGCCGGCCGGGCTCCGCTGTGGCAGGGACGGGGAGAGCACAGCCTCCCTTAGCTGGACGTGCTGCGTGCTGCAGGGCTGTGCTTCGGGCCCGGTCAACCCCTGGGCTGCAGCCTGAGGCGGGCTGCGGGGGGAGAGGGCACCCGCAGCCCGGCACCCGCGGCCCGGCACCCGCAGCCCTGCAGACGGATGTGCCTCCTGCTGCGTCGCTGCTCCTCTGCTTGGGCAGCCCTGAGCTGGGCATCTGGACTGCCACATCTGCCCCGCGGCGTGGCACAAGGCAGTGGCCGTGAGCCAGGCGTGGGCAGGGGGCTCGTTCTCGGGCGCAGCGCGGGGCTCTGTGGGCAGCGGTGCTGCCGCAGGGCTCAGGCAGGCAGCAGGCGCGCTGCCTGAGCTCGAGGTACGGTCGGTCCTCGGATGCTCTGGTCCAGTTCTGACTCCGCGCGTTCCCTGTGCTCAGCGCAGAAGGGCTGGTCTGGCTTCTGCAGCAAGGAACAGGGAAAGCGCCTGGGCGAAGTGGCGTGCCCAGCTCAGCGCTGCTAGGCGAGGGTAGGTAGGGCTGAGGCACCGCCAGCCTTGGCTTTCAGGGATGGAGTCCCCGTGGCTGTTCTGCAGCAGCTCGCTAACACAGAGCCCAAGTGGGGCCAAAGTTGTAGCGGTGAGACACCCATGGCTTGGGGCCTCTCCCCTCTGCTGCCTACCAAGACAAGCAAGAAAGCTTTCAGCCTGGAAAACAAGGACAGGCTGGGGAGTGGGGATCAGCGGTGGACTGAGAGCCCCTTGTCACGCAGGTGGTCAGCAACTCTGCAAAGCTCCGAGCTGATCTCTTCCTGAGAAGACCATACAGTGGCTCAGTAGATGGAAGAAGTGATAGAAAAGCATGAAGGGGGGAGAGGAAAAGCAATCCGGAATGAGAGAAACACGCAGAAAGAAATCCTCATCTGACTGCACGGCCTGGAATCCTGCAAATGCTCAGATCTGAGTGCATCTCCTTACTGCACGTCACCTGGTCCCTGGTCCATTGTAAGGCCATCATCGACCACCGCGGGGTTGCTCTAGGGATGGCATGGCCCTGGCAGGCTGGTCCCAGAAGGAGGTGCAGAGGGGGGGGACACAAAGGGACGTCTGTGGTGGCCTGGCTTGAAGGCAGCTCTGCTCACCTAGTTTGCATGGGTGGTGGAAGTGCCAGCGTGCTGATCGATACTGGGTCCCTTGGCCTAAGGAGAACTACGCCTGCTGTGCAGAGCACTGCACCGACACGAGGGCTCTCTGCTGTTGCTCTCTGGTGGCTTTGAGCAAGCTGGGGCACCCCTGGGTGCTCTGGTTTTTCCTTTGTTCACACTACTGGCTCTTTGCAGCCAGCACAGCTGATAAAAGCAAGCAACAAGAAAGACTTGGCTTTCTGACTGTGTTAACAAAGGAAAATGCTGGCAGGTGTCTTTTGAACAAGCAGTTCAAAAGATGTCCCCCACTGGGAGGAGGCAGATGTGGTCAGGTCCTTGGGGCCATGCTCACTTCCCAGTATTAAGGCAAAGGTGTTCTGCCTCCCCCGTGTCTGCTCATGTGGGTGCAGCATTACGCGTGGGCTGCAGCTCCCCCCTTCCCGAGCATCTGGGCCAGTGGCATTGCTGCGAGGCCCAAACTGGTGGCCGCCCAGCTCCTGTGGTGCCACAAAGGATGCAAGCAACTAAAGGAAAGGTTGCTGCACTGGGTGCTGCCTGGAGTAGGGCTAAAATGTGACAGCAGAGAGCACCAAGTGCAGCCTCGCTGCTGCAGGACAGAGGTATTTTTTGGTGATGGAGTTTAATGGCAGGGTTACAGCCATGGAGCAGCATTGGGGAGTTCCTGGGGAAAAGGGAACAGACTGGGGCTCAGGGTTTGGTAGTGGAGTTTCCGTAATAACAAGGAAAAGATTAGAGATGAAAAATGAGCAGATAAGTATGGAGAGAATCAGATGTCATAAATTTCTTTGTGTCCTGCAGAACAGATCATGGAACATACATATCCACCCTTTTCCCTTACAAGTGCTGAAGGAGCACACACCATAAATCTCTCTCTGGTGTGCACACACACAGACAACTCTCTCTCTCTTATCTCTTTCCTGCTGGTATGTCAGAGAAAGCTATTTCTGGAACGTGAAATCTAGGTCAAAAAGAAGGAGAAAATCTGAAGGAAACGATAACAGTCTCTCTCTTCAAAGGCCATATGGGGTCAGCCCTAGTTGATACGATTAGCAAGGGGCCACTCCGGTACCTTACTGCTCAGCTGCAGCCCCTCACACCCTAGCTGAACAATGTGTTCTGGCCTGTGCCGTGCTTTCCTCTGCATTCAAATCGCTGGCTTTTCCCCACCAAGAGAACGCTCTGCTCCGGCTCCAGGTGTGCCCGTGGCCTCTGTGGCTGGCCAGCTGAGGGAGGAGAAGAGCACAGTTTGTCTACCTGTTTGTGACCTGCAGAGGAGGAGGAAGGGAGTCTTCCCTCAAAAGCCGTTGCTACATCACAGTTCTGGAAGCCATGGAAACTCGTTCCACAGCGAGGCAGCCTTTGGGGGTTTGGTCAGCTGCACAATGCTGCTGTCCCGTGACACAGCGTGGAGGTGTGCAGGTGCTTTGTCTCGCCATGCCCCTTCCTGCAAGAGCCGTGCGTGGGGCTGTCAGTGCCAGGGCTGGGATCTGCCTTCTCCCAGGGCAGGGCAGGGCAGGGCAGGGCAGCGTTCCCGGCACAGCACTGGTCCTGGGAACTATCTCACTAGCTCCGTTGTGGAAAAAAAAGCAATACAAAGGAGACACAAAACTGGTTGGAGGCAGAAGAGGAGCTATTCTGTCATGCCTTTGAGGAGTATGTATCCCAGGTAGAGAGCCCTCATACCCGCTTGGGCTTGGCAAAGCCATGGCCTGTGGATGGCAACAAGGTGTGTGCAACCCTGGCTGCTGCAGGCACAGGCCTCGTGCCTGCTTGTGGTTGGAGCGAAGGACTGGACTTTTTTGGTCTCCTTCTGCACCAGGTTCTGTGATTCCTTTGCCAGGCTGGGCTCAGGGTCTGCAGCCTCTGCTCCACCGGTGCTGCTGTCATGGGGCCAGCAGAGAGGGAGAACTGGAGGGTAGCTGCCGTCTGGAGCTCACGCTCTCAGGGATGTCTTTTGTCTCAGCGACCAGTAGCAAAAACAGGTCAACAGAGCCCAGGCCTCGAAGGAGGAGGCAGAGCTGGATCTCCTGGCCTCCCTGGAAGAGATCTGGGCACAGAGTAAGGAGACGGGCACCTGGGCTTCTGGGAACAGGCTGCTGAATCCCAGGGCAGGGTGCTGCCATGAGCAAGGCTGCCATTACCAAAAAGCCTCAGGAGAAGAGCTCGAGCAGGGACTGGTTTGGTGTAAGCTTTCCCGGCTGTCACTGGGGCATAGGTTGGAGGCTGGGCTGGGGTTTCAGCTTATTTTTCTGTGCTTTGCTCACCTCTCTGCTTTCCCTCTTACCCTGGACATCAAATATTCAGGGCCCTTCGAGTGCAGCTCTGTATCCTCACGCAGTCTATTAAGCAAGCAATTCCCAGTGATGCCTCTAATAAGAAGGAACTGGGGCTGGGGAGCCCTTTGTAATACACAGGAGTCTCTGTGGCTGTCGGCAGAATGCCTGGCAATTAGATGAATAGGTTTCACTGGGGCTTTTCAGTCTCCCACTTTGCAAAGCACAAAGCTTTGTTTAAGGCTGATCAAGGGCAGCTCATCATCTGTCTAGCTGGCTGTCAAATGGGAGTTAATTGCCCCGTAATATGCTAGTGACACAGGAGTTTGTCTGCGCACACTGCAGACCCCGAGGCTTGCAGTCCTCCATGAAATACAGCCTGCTGCATCTCCTCTTCTCCTCAGCTGGGGGCTGAACCCCCACAATACTGCTTAGCTTTACGATTCGGCCCTTCGAAGATCAAGAAACCTGCGTGAGGCACAGCATTACTGCTGCTGGTGCCTCTGTAGGATGTGTCTGTACAGACAAGAAACCCAGTCCTCCCCTCGGTGACCGGGAACACGATGGGCGCAGTTCCCCTGGGCCAGCGCATGGATGGTGAGGAGGAGGGTGCCCACGGGAGGGGAACGGGGTGAGGACTCTCGGTTGTTTCTTCCCAGAGCCCAGCATGGAGCAGAGGCCATGAACAATTAGGCCTGCAAGCAGTGGGGCACCCACTTCTCTCTGTTGCTCTAGCTTGATGCCGTCAGGCTGCAAGGTACTGCCGTGCTGCTCAGGCTGCAAGGTACCGCACCCAGCAGTTACAGCCTCAGGGATGAACACGTGCATTTGCAGGAGGAACTGAGACCGTGTCCCTGATTAAAGGTGTGACTGCTGTCCAGATTCGCCTCCTGCCTTCCCCATTGTGCACACACACAAACACAGATGCTCTTCTCTGCTCCTCCTCCTCACCCCCCCCCCCCCCCCCATCAAATCTATTTCCTTTCCGAAGCCCGTGCAGCAAAAGTAAAGGGATGGAAGGTGTTCTGAAAATCAGCAAATCTCCGCTGGGTCATGTCACAGAGAGGTGACGCTTGAAAGGTGGCAACGAGTTGTTTTGAATGCCCCTTTCTGTGCTGCACCTGCTGTTGTTTCCCAGCACTGGTGGGGGCTTGCAGCAGTGCTGAGCTCAGCATCATCTGCGCTGTCAGGAGGAGCAGGGTGGGAGTGGGCCGTGCTTGTGGGTTGCCCGTGCTCCCCTTCCTGCTCCCCCTGCCTACTGCCGGCACAGGGCGCCAACCCAGAGCTGGGTCGCGTGCTCTCCAGTGCCTTCATGCCAGGATCACCCTGCCCAGCTGGACCTGTCTGGGTGTCCCTGTGGGTGACAGGGCTTGCTGCTTGCCCTGCGTCTCCAGCAGCGTGGTCAGCCCTGATGAGATGCTGTCTCTCACTCCTCCTGCCTGCTCTGCGGTCTGCCTAGTATTGCCATATCCAGAGCATCATCTTTTCATCTGTGTTCCTGAAAGCATTCCTGAGAGTTACACAGCCTCCTTTCAGCTCATCACAGGGCTGAAGCAGCAAGTTGGATCTGTGGACTGAAACCATGTGCTCTGTGCAGCCTGGCTGAGGACAGAGTGCTGCCGCTGCTGTCCCAGACCCGCGGTGACACCACTGACAGGATGCAGTGGGTGTGCTGGACAGGCAGGATGGGAGACCTCAGCTCCTCTGTGTTACAGGTGAGTGTCATCTGGGGCACCGGTACCTGGCGACACAGTGCACCAGCTCTGCCCTCTGAGGCTTCCCTGATGCCAGGTCCACAGGGTCTGAGCTGCCCTCACTGTACCTTGCTGTGTTGGGCTGGTGACCCCAGCACCCTGGCAAAGTGATTCACCCCAGCAGCGGTGCTCGGTGGGGCTCCATGTGTGGCAGAGCTGGCTCCTGCAACCATTCTGCAAAATTACCGGCTCTGCTGCAGTGCTGGGAGAGACAGCCCAAGGGTCAGGAACATCTGAACAGCGCTGCCTCCAGCCTCTGCCCTGCCCAAGGGGAAGGAGTTGCCCTGGAGTCACCTCTGAGGAAGAGGCCGAGCTCTTGTCCAATACGGTAATTACTAATCAAAAGAGAAGGGCCTGCCCAGAATGAGTAATGCCAGAAGAGGCATCTAGAGGTGGGCATAGTGCGTTAACCACTCAGGGACAAGAACACAGGCTACAGGCGCTGGGCACTGGAGCTCAGAAAGGCTCCTTAATGCCTTGAAATTCAGCGCAAGACCTGTTTGTACCTCACACCAGAGATGTCAGATGGGGGTCTCTAGGTTAGTACACTTGAGGGGCATACACGACTAGGTGCCTTAGACATCTGTGTGGCTGCTGCCACCCAGCATGTCTCCGGGAAAGAAAGCAATTGGAGCCAGTCCAGCCAAAGGATAAACTCCCAGCACCTCCTTGTCAGAAGGTTTTGGAAGACTCTCCTCCAGGCTATAATGCCAGCAGCAGCCTGTGGGCTGGGTGTGGCCAGGTGACACTGTCACTGTCACCTCTTCTGCCCTGGTTGCTGCATGGAACTGGGCCAATGCTTGGGCTGCATAGGAGCACCTCTGGCCGTGCACGCTCCTCTCCTAGCTGGGCAGGGTCTGACCTGCCTGCGACTGCTGGGCAAAATCACAAACCCTGAGGGTCCAGAGGGGGCAAACTTACACCGTTCACCTTTTTCCCCAGACTTGGCACCCCAGACCTGTTTTTGGAGTCTTGCCCTGTACGGGAGTCTGCAAAGAACCAAGACTTACCAGGAGCGGCTGAAGAAACTGGGGTTGTTCAGTCTGCAGAAAAGGTACCTCGTCACTCTCTACAACTACCTGAAAGGAGGCTGCAGTGAGGAGGGTGTCGGTCTCTTTTCTCAGGTGACAAGTGATAGGACACAAGGAAATGGCCTCAAGTTGTGCCAGGGAAGGTTTAGATTGGACGTCAGGAAGAATTTATTCACAGAAAGTGGTTAGGCATTGGAAGAGGCTGCCCAAGGAAGACATAGAGACACCATCCCTGGAGGTATTTAAGGAACGTGTGGTCATGGCAGTGAGGGACATGGTTTAGTGGTGGACTTGGTACCATTAGGTGATGGTTGAACTTGATGATCTTATGGGTCTTTTCCAACCTAAATGATTCCATGATTCTATTGTAAAAGACTTTGGGTGAAACCCAAAGCCTTGTCACTTCTCTGCCACTGAGGGATGGAGGCAGATGTCTTCTGCCCTCCCTCCTTCTGTCAGCCCCAGTTTTTACCTCTGGCAGAAGGGGCTGAAGAGATCAGGATTCACTCAGACTTGGGGGAAATGAATGCTGAGTCCCTGACGTGAATTTTTGCTCCCAAGAATTTCAGGGAGAGGTCAAAGCTGCCAAGCGCAGCCCAGACTGGAGGAATTACGGTCAGATGCATAACTGAGAGGAGGAGGAGGAGGAGGAGGAGGGAAGCTATCAGCAGTGCAGGGCAGCAGGACTGCACCCACAGCCCCGTGGGACTTGG
Organism: Anser cygnoides; assembly: GCF_040182565.1. Classification (NCBI taxonomy): domain Eukaryota; kingdom Metazoa; phylum Chordata; class Aves; order Anseriformes; family Anatidae; genus Anser; species Anser cygnoides. The sequence goes on from NC_089888.1 coordinate 15,910,852, forward strand.
GGTGAGGAGGGCAGCCAGTGCTCCCAACACGCAGCAGGGCGACGTGGGCATCCCACAGGGTGCTCCCAGCTGCAGTGCTCCCAGCCAGGTTTGCCTTCACTGAGCGAAGGCACTGAGCCCAACCTCTGCAGCCTACAACAACCGTGCAACCAGAGCCCGTCTGCCATTTTGGCACCCACATCCAGGGATTTCGACACGGCCATCCTGGCAGCATCCTGCCCTGCCAGCACGGAGCAAATTCAGAGACGCAGGCCCCATGGAAATCTTGGACAACAGAGGCTGGAGACACCCTGCAAAGTGTCTGAGGGCAGCGCCCTGCACCCCCAGCACCTTGGGCACTCACACCCCATCCCCACGACTGCCGTGGCCTCGCTGGCACTCACTGTTGGTGGGCAGGGTCCTGCTGCCGCTGAGGCTGCCCGCTGGCGGGGGGGAGATGGAGCGGATGGAGCCGGTGTCCTCGTCCTGGGAGCAGCCCGCTTGGATGGCTCGGAGGTAGCTGTGGCTCCGGGAGCGGAAGTAGCTGGGCAGAGGCAAGTCCAGCACCTCGGCGGCAGCCGACTCGGCCTCGCTGTAGGTAGAGTCACAGACCGCCTCGTACTGCTCCCCCAGCTCCGGCTCTCTCGCCTGCACAGGAAAAGGGGCAGAGCAGTCACCCCCTGCCCAGGGCCAGGCCCCTTCCCTTCCCTCCTGCAGCCTTCTCCGCTCCCCTCTGTGCGGTGGCTCCCAAGCGGTCTCAGCCAGACACAGGCAGAGCGGGAGGAGCAGTGCTGGCCGGCATGGGGCTTCTGGCCAGGGGAAAGGGGCCCCTCCTTCCAGGCCAGAGGATCCCTGCGGGAGCAGGAGGCACTTACCACCACGGTGCCAGTAAAGCACTCCCCAGTCTCTGCTGGAAAGGCTGAGTACGGGAGGCCGAAATCCCTGCCCGGCCTCCAGCAGCTCCCTTGCCCTGCTGGCATGGCTGGGGGACCCCGAGCTCAGCTGCGAGACCCCACTGTGGCGGACTCACGGTGAGTGAGGTAGGCTCGGGGGGCGTCTCTGTGCCCTGGGCCAGGCCACCTGGACCCGTGCTGGAGGCACAGTGGGGAAGTCATCCCAGCCCTGCCTGAGATGGGGAGCAGGAGAGAGCTCGGTGCAGGCTGAAGCACGACATGGCCTGAGCAGGGAAGCTCCATTCCCTGCTCCCCTGCTGCCTCCACCTCCCCTGGCCCGGCCCTGTCCTTGAGGGGCAGTAGCTGATCCAACTTCAGCTCGGGAGACTCACCCAGATCAAACCAGAGCCAGCCTGAAACAGCAAGTGTTTTGAAATACCGATGATGAGAGATGCTGAGGTTTGCCCTGTCAGCCACTTCCACCTCTCCTGGCCCTTTCTTTGGCTTCAAGGACAGTATTTATGACCAGTGCTGGCATCCGTAGCCTTTCCCCGAGCTCCACAGGGTTTGGCTGAAAAAACTCGTCACTATCCCCAAAAACACTCTTGAACCCTCCGCTGAGGCTGGGGGAACCAAACTGTCCAGTCGCCCTGCAGTGCCCTGGGCTGGGGAGTGCATCCTTCTCCTCCTGTGGCCCTGGGCAAGGGTGCCCCACAGCTGCCTCGCACCCTGCGGCGGGGGTCCGGGGAGACCTAAGAAAGCTCCATGAGGAAGGAAGAGGGAATGGCAGCGGGACGGTACCTGCTCTCCATGGGTAAATATCTGAGGGATAAGTGAGGGGGGTCCAAAGATCTGGAAGAAAGAGTTGGAGAAGGTTAAAGGCCAGGAAAGGGGCAGCCCTCACACAGACAGCCATTGCACAGGGACCAAGGACGAGGGGAGCACACAGCCCTTTCCTTTGGGCCACCACCGCTGACACTTCAGTACAAACTTCAGAGCCCATAAGATGCCAAGCAAAATGCCTCACAGGCCCCACAAACAAGGCACAGCAAAGCTCCACGGGACGCCTCTGAGATGGAGAGAAGCTGCTGATGCATTCAGCCTGTTGTATGCACCGTGTATATACACACACAGGGCATACTGGCACTTTGACAGCAGAAACACAATACCCTGACTGGGGCACCCCTGGGCACACACAGGGTGCCTGTGGCTGTGGGATGAGGACTGGTGTGGCTCCTGGTTAGCACCCTGCAAAGCCCCAGCACTGGCCAGCACTCGTGGCATGGCCAGGAGCAGCGATGGCCCTGCAGCTGCAGAGCTGGGTGCACGGGCAGGCTGAGCACTGCGCATCAGGGAAACCGTCCTTTGCCCTGCTCGGGCTTGGGCTGGCCACCTTGCTGCTATCTCCTCTGCCCCTGCACCAGGAAGAAGCCCCATGGAAGCAATGCTCTCTTCTCTCCATAGCAAAGCCATGGCACACGCTTGGCATATGGACAGATGCCTGACAGACACTGCAGTGCCTGCAGGGAGGAATCCCTTCTCCCCATCTCCTGGCTGTTCCCTCCATCCCTGGTCTGCAGAGCACAACCACTCCAGGAGCTCTTCCCTTCACGAGCTGCTCAAGATGACACATCTTGGGAAGAATCCAGGTTCAAAATGTACCTCAGGGAAGAGGCTTGCCTCTGGGGGCCGGGTCTGGCCATCCAATGTAAGGCACAGCTCAAATTGTGTCTCAGCAGTGTCGGGGGTCAGCAGCTGGCTCTGTCTGGCAACAGGTCCCTTCCTGTGAGAGGTGGATGCTGACACACATCAGATGAACCCCAGACTTCCAGAGGTTTGCAAGGTGGAGTTCAGCTTGCACAAAGCCAGGCAGAGTGGGCTTGTCTTTGAGAGAGAGATATGTTTCTGTATGGGAGGATGCTAAGCCTTGCTGGACAAACGAAGATGTTGGGGGTCACCCAAAAGGGAGGGCAGGGGAGGAGCTGCCTGCAGCACTTATGAAAAGGCAGCTCGGACCTGGCAGAGGATCAGGCCAGCACACGTGAGTGGCTGTACTAGCTCCACCCTGAATCAAGAGTTATGCACTTTGTGAGAGGCCTCTCAGTCCCAATTCAGCTGCAACTAGACTGTCTTTGATTTGGAGGAAGGCAGGCAAAGCACAAATGATGACACCAGCCCCATGCCTGAGCTGGTGCCGTGGCAGTCAGCATGACAGGGCTGCAGGTCTGGGTCTGGAAAGGAGCATGTGCTGGGCGCTTCCTGGCACAGTGCAGACTGCTCAGCCCCTCAAGACACTTCTGATGCCTTCGTGAGGACGCTGCACTCGGCTGCTAAATGGCAAACGTGGGGTGGGGGAGAGCACAGACTCAGCCTGCCCGTGGTTTCCCCTTCCCTGCAAAGGCCTGGCTTTAGACACAGGTTTACATGCAAAGGACAGGAATGCAATGGGCCTGACCTCTTTCTCTGTGCGACAAAACATCCAGCACATTTTTATCAATATACAAGGAACGAGACTGACCACAAGGAACATGTACGCCCACAAGCAATGCTCTGTGCCTCTCCCCAGAGCTCTCCACAAATGGCTCCAACTGCAGGTAGCAGCAGGAGAAGCCAGCAGTGTGGCTGGAGCAGCCGGCTGGGGATGCATGTGAGTTCGGAGCCCTGTGCACCTGGAGGGGAGTGCCAGCACACACCTCCTGCCCTCCTCCATGCTGTGTTTCCTGCTGTCCAGCCCACTTTGTTAACCTCGTGCTGCCTCCCTTGATCAGGGAGCACTGGCAGTGTGTGGGGAGACAGACTGGAGCAGCATGGAAGGGGGGCGTGTGTGCATGTGTTCTCACGCAGGCACAAAGGGACAGAGAAGGGACATAACAGAGGCCCAGGGTGACAGTGACACAGCTGGGCAAAGCTTGTGGAGCCACTGCTGCTCCAGACACCTCCTCCGAAAGGAGGGGTCCCCGTCCTGGGGTGGAGATGAGCACATGGGAACTGTGCAACGGCCTTATGCCAGCATGGGTTATTTCCTGGCTGCTGGCAGCTGGCTTACAGCCACTCAGGTCCTGAGCCACTCCAGTTTCGTACCAAGGGGAGGATGGGTCATAGCATGGGACTGGGAGTTAAACCCAGAGGCCATGGTCAGGGTTTGCTACCCACCATTAGCACCTCCACTGGCACCCTTGGCTTTGTCCGGACTTCCCTGTGACATGAGAACCAGGAATACACAAGAGACACCCCCAGTTAGCTGGCAGGACAGTCTCCTGAATTACAGGCACCTTGGGCCTAGGTCCAACTGGCTTCCTGAGGACGGGGCCCTCAGAGCAGAGCGGGATTTCTGTCCCCTGTGAACCTCTGCAGGGTCCCTGGCAGCTGGCCTCAGGCTGCACGCTGCCTTCTGCACCAGCGAGGCTGGCCCAGGCTCTGTGCCCACTCTGCGAGCGAACGGAGCTTGCAGCAGGAGTGGGCAGCCTTGCAGGCAGCTGCTAGGTGGTGCAGAGTGTGAGCCTGCACATGGAGCAGCCCTGAGCTTTCCCTCTTGCTGTGAAGCATGGGGGGGGCTCTGGGCTGCTATACCCATGGCCACGGCTGCAGTGACTGCAGCTGCACCAGCAGTGCTGAGAGGAGGCAAAAGCTAGAGCAAGAGAGGTCTCATGTGAATTAAGGAGCTGTCCCCGAGAGTTTAATAACACTACCAGAGAACAGCAGACCTGTTACTGGGATGCAACTGGTGCCTTATTTTTAAGGGGCAAAAGGATATTCCTCTTCCCATCAGCCAGCCTCCATTCTCTTTTGGGCTGGGTATGCAGTGGGGCTTGCCTTCCTGGCATCTCACCTGGTTGATGCAACTGGACTCATTGACGCTGTCGGAGATCTGGTTGTATTCTTCCTCCCAGGTTGGGAACTTTGGAGGTAGGAGGATCTCGACAGAGTCCAGGCGGTCCAGGCTCCTACAGCAGAGAGAGAGGGTGTGAGGGGCATCCCCACGGACCGGGCAGAGCTGGGGCTGTGCTGGAGCTGCTGGGGCAGCTAGACCACACTGCCCTGGCACCCTCTTCCAGGCACGGGTACGGACGGCAGCACTGAGCTGATGCTGTACACCAGATCCACAGCTCGGCCCTCGCTGCAGCTGCTGGAGAAGATGGAAGCACTTTCTCACCTTGCTGGCCACTGGCTTAAGCTGGTACATGGGTGAAGGTTTTGTGGGGTGCAGAAGAAGGAGAGGGGACAAAATCTTGTGCCCCCCAGCCCCCAGGAATGCAATGCAGATGCCAGGTTTGTCCAACCCAAGCCCAGGGAACACATGGTATCTGTGCCAGCCCCCACAGTTACAGACTTGGCTACAGACCTGCTCCTGCACAGGCTGATGCTGGGGGAAGCCTGCTCTTCCCTGCCTGGACTGGTGGGCAGGGGGTGGGAGGTGGTAGGGGGAATGATTTTTCAATTATATTGTTGTTGACTTCACAATTAGAAACATCTTCAAAACTTTTTGTTGGCTTTTGAGGGAGACCTCATCAATGTGTATAAATATCTGAGGGGAGGGTGTTGAGGCAATGGAGCCGGTCCCTTTTCAGTTGTGCCCAGCGACAGAACGAAAGGCAACGGGCACAAACTGAAGCACAGGAGGTTCCGGCTCAATATGAGGGGGCACTTCTTTACTGTGAGGGTGACAGAGCACTGGGACAGGTTGCCCAGAGAGGCTGTGGAGTCTCCTTCTCTGGAGATATTCAAACACTGCCTGGATGCCATCCTGTGCAACATGCTCTAGGTGATCCTGCCTGGCAGCAGGGTTGGACCAGATGATCTTCAGAGGTCCCTTCCAACCTCATTCTGTGATTCTGAGATTCAGTCTGTATAGAGGAACCCCAGAGTTTATCTGGAAGAAGCTCAAGGGGAGCCAAGCCTGGATAGCACTGCTTCAGGAGCAGAGGGCTTTGTTTTCTCCAGAGCAGCTTTTGCAGCAGGCTCTGAGGGAAGCACTCTGTCCCATACCCGGGGCTCGGCAGGAGCCTATGCAGCAGCAGTAGAAGAGCAGGGCTGTCAGTGAGCCTGACGCAGCCAAAACCAGAGCAACTGTCCCTGCTGAGAGCTGGGTGCGCAGCGGCCAGGAGGCAGGCGGGAGGATGGGTGGGATGTGGAGGAAGAGGAGAGGTCCTTGTCAGACCAGGTGGGTGTGTGACCGCCCTGCACATTAGCTCAGTGCCATCTTTTACGCACATACTTCTCTGGTGTGGTCTCTGTGCGGACTGCTGGGGCTCTGGGCATGTAGCAGGGGACAGACAGGCATGGTGGGGGGTGAGCTGCAGAGGATCTGCCTCTTAAACCACCTGTGGGCCCTGCAGAGCAGCATGGGGGTGAAGCTCTTGCCTCACCTGGAGGGGCTGTGGTGTGCAGGAGGTCAGTCTGTCTGTACGCCAGCAGGATGGAGTGCAGGGAGTGTCCTGGCCAGGCAGACCTCCAGGAAGGATGGTGGCAGCTCCTGAGTCTCCATCCCAGAGCTGATGAGCGTGGAGAGGGGCCTCTTCTTCCAGGGGTGATGGAGGAGACACCCAGCCCCCAGAGGACTCACTACGGAGCTTGGCCACCCACCAATGGTCCCTTGGCACACTAAGCCCTGGGCTATCTGTTCAGCTTGTTGTTCCCCTCAGCATGACAGGGTTTTGTCCATAACCCCCTCACCAGGAGGGGACCCAGCAGCCCTGGCTGAGGAGACTGAGGGCTGCGATGTGGGTGGGTGTGCAGCCATGCCAGGGCATGGGGCCATGGCTCTGCTCTAGCTGCTGTCCCACCAGCGTGCCAGGCTGGTGGGGGAAGTGGCCAGACCCTGCAAAAACCAGAGTGGCCACAGCTCCAGAAGGCTCCCTGGTGGGGGCAGAGCCAAGGGGGTGGTCAGCAGATGGCAGCCGTGCCCATGCTCCAGGCCCACCTGGTGCTGGGCCCCAGCAGTCCAGAAGAAGTTTCACACCCTGATGGATGTGACCTGAGTGGTTAATTAGCCCAAGACAGGAAGAACCCCAGTGTCTCAACTTGGGTATTTTACACCAGAGACCCCTGGACCCAGCTCTGCTTCCCCTGAAGTATGTGTGAGGCCATGGAGCAGGCATGGATTTGGGGAGGGATTCACAGCAGGCATTTCCAGGGCTCCCTGCAGTTAGCTTTGTCACCGTCTCCCACCAGAAAGCAGCATCTGCTCCACAGTCTGATGCCACCATGAGGGGTCTCCACACTGCCTGCTGCTTCCTCACTTGTCTGGTTCTATCTGCTGAACTCTGAGCAGTTCATCTGCAGCTGCTCCTGCCTCCTCCTGCCCCTGTGCCACTCACGTATGGTGCTGACTACAGCATCTGAACTGCCCACAGCCTGTCACAGCCCCTGGGTGCTTTGTCCTGGGAAGCATAACCTCTGTTCAGGTGGTTCACACAGACCCCATCCTGGGAGGGCTAGCCCCTTGCCCAGCACGTTTGCTGTGTTCCCCTTGCTCTGCTGGCTGGCTGTAAGTCTTCCTCCCTCCACACCGGGTCCCAGGCCTCTTAGTTCATCTCTCCTGTCTTCAGGGGACCACCCAGCCTAGTGTGTAAAAGGGGCACTCTCTGGCTGGTCCCAGACACCTTGGGACACCTGTGGAGCAAAGCAGATGGCACACTTGCAGTAGCCTGTGGCCCATGTGCCGCATGTTCCCAGCCAAACTGGCTGAGCATCTAAATAGCATCACTGGGTTGGGTTCTCCACAATCTCTTAGAGGAGCAGATCCTTAGCCAGAGAAAATCCGCACAGCTCCACCAAAGGATTCCCCCATCACTGAGAGGACAGGGACCTGGGGCAGACTCCTAGCACCAGGGCTACTTGGAGTCACCAAGGTCTCTTCAGTCCCCTGCCACGTCTTCTCCTGTCATGCTCGTCTCCTCATCAGCCTGTCCCATGGCTAGTTGAGCTGGTGTGTGGGAGCTCTGCTGGGCTCTGATCCCCATGTGGGGTTTCCGTATGGGTGTTGATGACCAAACCCCAAGGACTGCTTCTGGGGTGGTCCCTGGGGACCTGTACAGAGCTCCCAGGGGAGCCCCAGAGTTACCTTTGGGTAGTGCTCTGCTCACTCAGGGACTGTTGGGTGGCCTTGAGGTAACTCTGCCTCCGAGCTGCAGTTTTCGGGGATGGTTTGGGGCTGGTTTCTGAGTCTTCACTATCATCATCCCCCATGGCTTTGATGTAACTCCCGCTTCGCATGCGCCGGCACGGGATCTCACTGTCTTTGTCTCGAGACAGCGTGTTGTTCCACTCCCCCTGAGGCACCTGCAAGAGTAAGGGGAGCATGAGCATTTGTGAGAGAGCATCTCTGGGACCAAGGGGACCATGGGGATTTTGGGAATTGGCGGCAAGGCCAACTTTTGGACCCTCAGATGGAGCATAGGGGAAATGGGAAATGCCATTCCTTTCCAGCCCTCCCTTGACAGCTTGAGCCAGGCAGCGTTGCATTTGATTGCCTCCATTTCAGCACATCTACCCACACGCATTCACCCAATGACCACTGCAGACCAACTTCACACTGGACCATGCTTACACAGTTGATATAAGCTGCACAACATCAGGCATAATGAGGAGGGGACAGCCTCACCAGATTTGCACTGCACATTGGGACAGGAGCGGCACACATTCATTTAACACAAATCCCATGCTTATTAAAGTAATTGCACACGTTGTTCAGGCCAAAGTCTGTAAGAGCTGTCATAGACAGGACCTACGGATCAGAACCCAGCCCTCCTTCTAAGGTTTCTGAGTTGAATGGGACTCTTAGTGTCTGAAATTCATTTCAGAAGCCAAGCCAGGCCCTCACAAATCCTAGAGCAGCTTGGTTACATAGACTTTGTGGTGATGTCTGCACAGAGATGAGTAACTTGTGCAAAAAAAGCATTTCTATCTTCACTAGTGTGACAACTCTGCCATTAATTTAAGGCCATCTCTCATTCCCTCAGTAGAGACGGGTAAGCTAATGCTTTCCATGAGGCCTGAAGTGCTGAGAATCTCAAGAAACTAACACCAGTGCCTGTCTGCCCTGCGAAGGGTTTATGTAGGTGACCGGAGGCATGGCCAAGGCACTGGGCCAGCAGCAGAGTCAGATGTCAGCCTAGGACTGATCAAGACAGGAGCCACATGTGGTGTGGGACAGTCCAGAAGAAAGATTGTGCAACCTGAGTTGCCAGGATCAAGGAAGTGCCACAGCCAGTCCTTGGAACGAGGAAGCATGGTCAAGAAGTGAGGGTTGAGGTGAGGACTGAAGCAATTTTCTGCAATGGTTCCCAAAGGATTTCATCTTCAGCAGTCTGTCCTGCTGTGTTTGCACATCCAAAGTGTGCAACAGTGCGGGAAGGCAGGTGAGCCTGGGGCCAGCAAGGGTATTCCCCGAGACAGGTTCTGCCGTGGCTGGTTGGTACGTCCAGCACCCTGCTGCAGCTACAGCAGTACCAAATAGAGGTGATGGTGAGGGAAAGCCGCAGAAAGTGGGCTCTGGAGATCTCCTCTTACAAACACACACAGAGCAGGACAGCCCAAGGCTGCCCAGTCTGCTGCAGGAAGCAGGCTGGCTGGAGAGCACCATGGGGAGCAACAAAGGGCCATGTGCTGCATCAGCTCATGCTGTTGAGAGCATCCACATTTACTGTGCTGATGGAGCTGTTGGATTTACTCAGCTCCCTGGGGGGCTGTGGGACTAATCAGCCAGTGTTTATATAGTGCTTTGGGAATGCAGAGAGCTGAGTTGCAGCTAACTGTGATGAGCCAGAGCTGCTAAGCACCACTTGGTTCCTGTTCCCCACCTTGTTCACAGCTGCCCCAGCCAGCCACCCGCATGGAGTGGCCCTGAGGCCAGCCAGGAGGGATCCTGCTGGCTCCAGCTGAGTCCCTGCTGCAGGAGAGCTCTCCACGCCCCTGGGTCACAGGGTAGCTGGCTCTGACCTTTCCTCAAGGAGGCAGGAGCCCTGGGAAGCACTGTTACATCTATTGTATGGGCCCTGGTGTCAGGTCTGGCTTGAGGCTGGATTTTGCTGCCTGCCTTCTCCTGAGGATGAACTGCAGCCTCCTACCCACACAGCTCCTGGGCCAGCAAGCAGCTGGGGTGGGGAGTGGGGGGGCCGGAGAGGGTTGGAGTCTGTAGCCCTGGCTAAGAGTGGCATTTCCTCAGCAGCCAGGCATGCCAAGCAGGGGCCAGAGGACCACACAACCATCCGCTATATAGAGACAGATGCTGTATTTTGTGGGAGAGTTTTGTGGGAGTTGTGCTGAGCCCTCTTATCCCAGCACCTCCCACTGCCCCAGCAGGACAGAGGGCATTAAGACCCCTGGCCCTTGTGGACACCGATTCTGCTGCTTGAGACCTGGCTCTGCGAGTCACTCAGCTCACACTGCATAGCCTCGGACTGTGTTTCTGCCTCCTGGACTTGGCACTCAGCTCTAGGCAAAGCAACAAAAAGATGGTGGTTTCAGTATGTCTCTGCTGGTGCAGCTTGTCTGTGGCAGCATAAGCCATGCATCCCACAGTACTGCCTACCCTGTACAGACCCAAGACATAGCCCTCTCCTCAGGACAGCCCGCAGCAGCTTCCCTGTCGCATTGCAACAGTTGTCTGGTCCTAACTAAGCTGTCTTGTTTCTCCTTTCCCTCACCTCTCCTTCTCCTCTACTTTGCACCTTGGCAGGGCAGCATACCTGGTGCCAGAAACAAAGCTGCTCTCAGTGTGCTCCACATTTCAGTTCAGCAGCAGCAAGGGTAAGGATGATGCTTGCCAGGATACCCTTTGAATCCAGCGACCCAGTTTGGAGTGCGTCCCATGTACAGCATGCAAAGTCCACAGGGATTCCCACAGCTTTTGCTGCCCATGGACCAGAGTGCAGGATGAGTGTTTCATGTAGGTGCCCCCAGGGAACTTGTAAAGCAGTGCAGGTATTCGAGGTGCTGTTCAGGATCCTGCTGGCTGCTTCTCTGCATCTTCAGGTACCCAAGGACCAGAAGAGCCTGTCCAACAGACTCTGAAGCTCTGAAATAGGGGATGAAGAGCCCAGAGCATCTCCTATTATCAAGGGACAGACCTTGATAGTGACTGATGCAGCATCTCCCTGGTAGAATCTCTCGTGGAAGCTGGAACCCTGAGCTCTGCACACTGCCCATGTTTTAAAACAAGGACAAAAACAAAATGAGAGCTGCCATGTGTTACTTGTAGGCCTGGCACAGGGAAGATCAGGAGGTTCCCCATAGGCTGTGGGGATTCCTTGTGCACTTAGTTTCTCAGATGTAGGCTTGGTCTCACCCATGGTGTTTTTTTTGGTGTGAAAGGAGTGGGAGCAAGAGGATGCCCAGGTCCACTACCCTTGCAGATGGCCAGTGGCCACAGCAAGCTCAGGATCCACCCTACCCAGGTGGCTGCACTGGGGAGAAGTAGACAGCGGAGGATCTGCCAGGGCTTGGGATGCAGATTCCTCTCTGCCTGGTCTTGGTGCTGCATGGTGCCCCTTGGCACAGGCACTTGACTGTCGCTTGGAGCTGGGCTCCACTGGCACCATTCTGTGCAGTACTGCTCTCCTGACCCTGTTATCATGAGCTAAGCATAAAGGGGACAGGAAAGAAGGGGCCACATGGGGGTTTCTCCCCTCCTTAAGTATGGAGCATTCCCCAGTCACCAAAACAAACGGAGCATTACCAGAAGTGAGGGAGCAGTGAAAGGGAAAATTCACCTCCTGGGCATTGGCAGGGACAGAAGAGCTCCACTGTTCACATCACTTCTGAGGGCACGGGACAGAGAGACTTGCAGAGCAAGCAGGGTTCCAGTTTGCATGTGTGACAGCTCCAACATGCAGCCCAGCCCGGCACATGCGGACATGCAGCACACATGAGCGTACCCGCTGAGGCACCCACGGAGCTGGACTCAGCACGCAGGGATGCCTGTGCCATGCAGCCAGGCTGCAATGTAAGAATGAGCTTGATGAGGGCACACTGCCGCTCCCTCCAGAGCCTATCCCTTGTGGTGTCCTGAGGGCTCCTTGTGATCTCAGGTGTGTACCCAAGAAAGAAAGCTGGAGCCCAGGCTGCCTACGTGCCTGACCTGACCTTTTGGCAGGGGGGCTCTGGGAAGGACCTGGTCAGGGTTTCCTGCCCCATGGGAGCAATCAACAGCATGTCTGACACTCAATAGGCTGCTTGCCCTGGCTTGTGAATTCATGTTTGGTGCTACTGGGGGAGTAAGGAAGCTTTGGTGGGGTCAGGGAGGCTAACCTGGATGAAGCTCTAAGCTAATGGACAGTGGTGTGACCCTGTACCCCAGGAGCACCGGGGAGGCAGGGGGCTGTGTCGCTGGAGCTGGGGCCCTTCATCCCCCTCCCCACAGCCCAGAACAGCCACAACCCCAACTGTCTCACTGCTTATTCTGGGAGATGGTTATGAGAGAGAAATACCCAGGGCATGAGCAAGGCTGAACCACAGTGTCCCCCGAAAATTCTGAGGGATGCCGTGGTGCCTGGGCAGCATGGAGCTGTCCCTCCCTTGCACACAGTGTGTGTAAATAGGGTGGGCTGCCCAGAACAGACAGCACTGCCCAGATGGGGGCCTGAGTGCCTGTGGGGCAGAGGCTGCTTGGCACTGTCTGCTCCTGCTCTCTCCTGGCCCAGGGCATCTCTTGCTCCAGCAAGCCCCTTGGGCACAGGCTGCCTGGCTGCTGGCCATGCGTGGGGCCCACCAGGAGGGGAAAACATGGGGATGGGGAGCTCAGCCTCCATCCCTCGGGAGCTGTGCTCCAGACTTTCTTCCAGGCCATTGCCTTGAGGGCTGCTCCAGAGAAAGCCCTGGGCTGAGGGACAGGGCTGCACCTGAGTGGAGCTGGGTGATCAGCTGCTCTCAGCTCCAATGACTGACTGGTTCTGGGAATGGGCCTGGAGATATGATGAGAGCCCCAATAGTCCCTGATGAGTCTGAAGCTTTCCCAGGGCTTGCAAATGGAGCAGGGGAGGTGAAAAGCTTTAGGGTCTTACCCCAGCCTGGAGACTGAGGGACCTGTCCCCATTTTGCTTCTCCTGCCCTCCCTTGGGTCAAAAGGGCATTTCTGCACCTCGGAGCCCCCAGGCGTTTCCCCCTTGAAGCAGCCCCAGCAGCAGCAGGGCTGGGTGCCCCACAGCCCCCACACACCGGGCTCTGCAAGAAGGCAGAGGCACTCAGCTCCTCGCTGCTGCAGGAGTGGGTGCTGGCAGGGGGTCTGTCCTACTCCAGAGGGACATTTCCCACACACTGTCCACCAGATACTGGAGGTGACTTCACCTCCGGCTTAGGTCCCTTCTTAAGCTAAGGGCTGGATGCAGTCCGGCCTAGGCTGGCCATGAGCACCCATGGTCTATTGGCTTTTGGGGGCAGGGGTACATTACGTGCATCATGTCTCCTGGACTCAGTGCCCACAGTGCTGGCTCTGTGCCCTACCCAGAGTCGTGGCGGGGGCTGCCGGCCCCATCCGATGTTCCCAGGAGGGTCAGGGAGGGGAGGGAGCTGGGCAAATCTTCCCCTCAAAACAAGATCCCTACCTGGCCGCTGCCTGCGTCGGTTGGCCCAGGGCTGAGGGGCTGGTCCCACCTCCGCAGGGGCTCGCTCGGTGGCAGCGGGGCAGCACCCGTGTCCTCCCAGCCGAGCGGTGGGGCTGCCCAGCTGCTGGCTGGGCTCACGCCACCCAGCTGTGCCCACAGCCCTCCGTCAGGCTGTCAAGAAACGGAGGCTCATTACATGGGTGGGGAACAAACCATCAGGGTGGTCTCATACCTGGGCCTGGCCAGAGCCCGGGGAGTGAGTGAGCACTGGGCAGAGGCTGCGGGGTCTTGGCACCCGGGGCCATCTGTGCTGGGCTCATGCAGAAGGGGTCTGTGGCTTTTTAAACTTCTAAGTGAAAGGAGGGAGCAAAGAAAAAGAAACCAGGCCGAGGACATGTCTCTGACAACATACCCAATGCAATAACTCCCACCACAATTTGATTTGCAGCAGTGGCCAGCAAGATATCAGAAGCAGTGTGTGCTTCAATAATTCATGGCTCTTTAAAGCCCCTAAGCCTGCTGGCCACAGCCAGGGGAGCTGATGACACCTTTGCATTAGAAAAGTATGCTGGAGGTTTACATTAGGTAGCCCATTCAATCATCCTGTCCCCTGCCTTCCCCCATCCAGGCCTGGCTTATTTATCTTCATTCCTATCTCCCAGGCCTGGGTTCTTCAGGTGCAGCTTTTTGGACTGCCCAGTGACCATGGGGCTCTTGCGGCCCTCAGCGTTAGCCATGCAGGCCCTGCCATGCAAGCCGGGCGGCTGGCGCTGCCCTCTTCACCCCCAGCCCTGGGGTAAGCAGCAAAGGGAGCTGAGCCCCGCTGCGCTGCAGGTCCTACCAGCACTCCAGGGAAACTCTGTGGAGCGGGACTGATGGGGCATGCTGGCACATCCTTGCGACGCATGGATATAAGGGGTTAACATCAGTTATTACTGGCATCCTTCATGGGATGGTGGCAATGCTTGGCTGGAGGCCGTGCAGTGCAGCGGCCCCTTGGTGTGCCTGGCTGCCTGGGCACCCCACAGAAGCAGCTGCCTGAGCACTGGGTTTGCCCCAGCCACGATGGCTGCAGGGTCTGAGTGGGCAGCAGGGCACGCTCGGTGCGTGGGGTTCTCCCAGCAAACTGGGGTCACAGCAGAGGGCACTGAGGCTGCAGCGGGGTGGGGAGCAGGGGGCTGGCAGGCCACCCTTGTTGTGGGCGCTGCGTCTCCTGACCACACTGCTGTGGCCCAGCACAGAGGCTGGTGGAATCCTGGAGCAGCCCGACCCTGACAGTGCCGTGTCCCCATGGAAGATGCGGTGGTCTGTCCCTGGGCATAGCTGGGGCCTGGGTGACTTTACCCTTGCCATGTCCCCCTAGCCCTCTCCTGGCAATGCGACTTGAGGTGGCCGCTGAACCATCTGGAGTTGTTTGATAAGTTCTGCCAGGCAATAGGGTGCCCACTGAGAGGGTGTCCCCTGCTCTCCTGCACTGTCCCCTCATGGAGCATGCCATAACCCCCCGCTGCACCCACCTGCAGGTAGTGGTAGGCCAAGTCTTGATGGCAGGACTTGGATTTCAGCAAGGCTTTGTCAATCGTGGCTGAGGCCTTCTGGCACACTTCCCGGGCATGGCTGAGTGTCAGCGTGGACCAGGAACCCCTCTTAATGTAGTTGGAGTCGTTGTTGATGGGGATATTGGTGCAAGGGGTGACCTTGAGGTCATTATTGCTCTTGGAGGATTTCAGCATGTGCTCGCTGATGGTGTTGTAAGCATGCATGAAATACTTCGGCTGGCTGTGGTCCGGCTGCCGGCCCAGTGTCATGAGGCCCATGGGGTTGCGATAGCTGCAGGTGTCACTGTCTAAGTTGTCATCTGAGCTCCACCAGCCTGATATGTTGGATCTGGTCCTGCGCTTGGGCTCAGATGTCTTCGCTCGGTCTTTGCTCTTGCTCCTCCGGTTTTGCTTGGGGTCATCAGCCCCTTTCTTGCCATTCACATTGCCTTTGGTGGGGCCCTCCAGAGACTGGGACTTGGCAAACAGTTTCTGGACAGAGTGGACAAGGTGCCGGATCCGCCCAGGGCTTTCACTCCGGTGTTTTGCATCACTCCTCTGAAACTGGAGGGTGCTGAAGCCATCTCTGTGGATGGGCAACTGCTTCTCAAACTGATCGAGGAGGTTTGCAGGCAGGCGGTTGATTTTAGTGGCTTGGGCATGGCTCGGAAAAGGGTTCTCATCTGGGACCTCAAAGTGGGAGTTGTAATGGATGCGGGGGAAAGTGCTGCTGTTGGAGATCTGGTTGTTGAGTGGAAGGAGACAGTCTCCATGGAGGGTATTCTGGGCTGGGAACCGGGGGTCCATGGTGAAGGAGTCAGTGGGGCTGAGGAGATAAGGGTTCCTGTCCTGGGGGGCATAAAGAGAGTCTTGAGGGGAGTCCAGGTTATCGGAGAGGTGGCGGCTTCTATTATCTCCTAAGCCCTTCATGATCCCAGCGTTTTCTAGAGCATTGCTCAGGGATGGTGCAGCAGAGCCCTTGCACAAGTGCTGACCCTGCTCCCCGCAGAATCCTCTGCACCTGGAGGAAGAAGAGAGATGCTCAGAGGGTGCTGAGAAGCTCTGCAGCCCACTGCTCACCGGGGCAACCTTACCAGGGCTGTACCAGCTCTAAAAGCAAGTGCCTCAAGGTTAAGGGATGAAGGAGAGAAGCAGGATAGGAGAGAGATCACACAGCAGGAGGGAAGGAGAAGGGGCATGAGAACCAGGGACTGGAGAGAACAGGGTACAGAAGTGGAGCACAGTAAGGATTATTTCTTTTTAGTTGCATTTTAAGTGCTTGTGGGTCCCAGGGCTCATCCACAGGCTGCTTAAATAATGCTGCTGCTATTTTTCTGGTCTCTGCACATGTTTATTTAATAAAGTCCCTTCCCCGGCCAGCATAACAAAAGATAGCAGGGCTACTGCCAGCAAATCACTGCTCCTGTCCCATTGGTTCACAGGGGCTGGAGGAAATTCTGCTGTCAAACACTGCACATAGGCCTTGCCTGAGCCAAGGGAAGCTAGGAGCTGAGCATCCGGTCTGCTGCATTATGTTTTGTGTTTCGGTGGTTACTGGATCTCTGAAGGGAGCTGGCAGTCCTGCTCTGTGCTGCTTGCAGCTGCACTAATGTGATACGATGTCAAACGTCTCCTCTCAGACAAGCACTGGTGTTTATGGCATGTTTTACCCCAGAGGAAAATGTTTCAGTAGCTATGATGAGAGCATAGGTGTTTTTGAACACTCTGAGCCTGACCTGAGAAGCTGTTTGCTGCTCAGTTGATCTTTTCTGCCCTGCTGACTTGCTCCTGGGGGAGCAGTGCCACTCTTGCTCTGCCACAGCAAGAGGCTGAGGCTGGTTCTCCATGGTCCATGCAGCAGGTACAGGCATCCCTGCGGCGTGGTGAAGGGGACAGACTAATTTGTTTGGGGAGGGGAGCACCCAGGTGCACTGACTCTGTCCTGCTTGACTCAGAGGAATCCCCATCTATGCTGGTTTATACAGGGAGAAAAGACAAAGTTTTAAACTTTCAGTTTAAAGAGAGTCAATGAACATACGGATAAGCCAAGCTGATCAATCAATTAGTTGATTTTCTGTATTTAAAACCGCTTTGAAATCATGTAGTGTATAAGCTAATTCTTATTCCCTTAGACATTTTAGTTTAGTTTCTTGTTTTTGACTGAATGCAGTTTGAAGATGACTAGCAAACACTGAAGCATATTATGGGTGTAAAAATTCTGAGAAATGGGTTCCTAGCTTACTTTTGCAAAATCCAGGGTGCCAAAACATCTAAATATAGCTGAATGGCTCTTCCTTGGTGAGATGAAGTGGCTGCCCTGGGAGCTGGGAGGATGGGGGTCTGTGCAGATGAGCCATTTGCCAACCCTGTGTTGAGCCAATGTTCCTCAACATGCACCTGGAAGGGGAAATCATGCTTGGACCCTCAGAGCCCCCAGGGAGCTTGTCAGAGAAAAAAAGCATTATTTGCTTATTCCTCAAGAAGCCAGTCAGATAATGGCGTGTCCCTGTGAGAAGCAGAACTGTTAGAAGGGAGGGCTGGTAGTCCGTGCTGGTGGCTTCTCCCTCGTCAGCTGCAAACTGTGCTCGAGTCTTCTGGAGGAACCTGGCCTCCCAGCTAGGACTGAGATAGTGTGGGGAAGAGTCAGCAAACACTGACGGATCATAGGAATTGACAGTCTTGTTTTCCTTCCTCACACAGAAAAATGCATTAATGATGAAAAGCAGATGGGGCTTTAAAAATTTTTTTGGAAAAAAAAAAAGTCAGAAGTGTCATGTATTCTATAGCTTGCTGGGTTTGAAAATGTGATTGAAAAGTCTCTGCCCAGCTCTATCACTCCCATCGGGCTGGCAAGGGCTGCGTCTTTTTAAAGCAGTGGTTTGTGGACAGCAGCCTGGGCTCTGCTCTGATGTGGAGACCACCATCCCTTGTCCCACAAATGCTGCTCCCTGGGGTCCTGCCAGCCTCTCACAGCAGAATTCAGCAGCGTCCACTTCTAGGCAATGCAGCGTTGGTCCATGTGAACTTGTGGCCTGCACTATTTGTGTCCCCAAGGGATCTGGTGGCACTGCCCAAGGCTCAGTCTGTCCTGCCCTACCTCTCCTGAAGGCCACATGGAGAAGTTGCCCCATGGGGTGGGTCCTCATGAACTGCTACTGACCTGGGATTGAGTTTTCCCCCTGCACCTCCCTCGCAGCCCTGTGCCCTGCTGTGTGGCCTGGACTTTGGGTGGTGGGGGCAGGATGGTCTGACCCTCAGGCCTCCACCACATGGAAGGTGCCCGTGTGTCTTGGGTTTGAGGACATGGCTGTTATCCTAGGCTGACCTAGGGGAACTTTCACACCAAACCCACCTTTCTCACCATAACACACCATGAAACATCAGCCTCGGTTGGTGTCCTGCTGCTCATGGGCCATCTGTGGGTACCATCCTCTTTCTTCCCTGTTGTGCTCCTGGGCAGCTGAGTGCAGCAGCCTCTCTGGAGTCCCTCGCCCGTGGGACAACACAGTGAGCCAGTGGAGCAGCAGAGGGGCTGGCTGGAGGAGTGCCCTAGAAGAGACACTCACGCATGTACCAGGCAGCCCTGCTCCCACTTTGTGCAAGCTGGCATCAGTGCAGTGAAAAACAGGATGTGACAAAGCCATGGGAGATGTTCCCAGAGGAAATGCTCACTGTTTCTGAGAAGCCACGCATTTGATCTCTGGACAGAAGAGAAGGACAAGGTATAGCTGGCTCTAGCCAAAGCCAGCTGCCAGGTCTTCAAAATTTCAGTTGGCCATGAACGGACAGACTCAACACTGCCTGACTTGGAGGGGAAGCCCTGCAGGCAGCAGGGAGCCCAAATCCTCTTGGAATGCCAGCAAGACCTGCCCGAGCTTAGTTCTGCCCACCATGGCCTCTTTCTCTTCTTTTTCCCTTCCTTCTGTTCTCCAGGTCTAGACTCCTGGCAAGGTCTTTCACTCTGGCACAGCCACACGTGGACATCCCAGCTCTGGTGGCCACTGTGCCACATTACTCTGTGGGAGTCAGACACTCCCTCAGGAGACAACACAGCTGCCGATTTTATTACATTGGGATGTCCCTGGATATTGATAATAAATATGTATTTTCCTACAAAGGGCAGTCAATATTTGAAGCAGAAATCTCCCAGGCAGTCCTGAGAAAGACTTCAGCCCAGTGCCTGCTTCAACATAAAGCACATCAGCATCACTGCTTTAGTATTCCCTGGGCACTGGGCTCCAAAATAAAGTAAAAATGCCCCTAGGATTAAAAATAAATAGGGAAATGAAATGAAATAAATTACGTGAAAATAAATGAAATACAATGAAAGCCTGACTTATAAGGGAAAAAAAGTGGGGCCAAGGGCTGGCCTGGCTTGGGGAAGGCTCAAGAAGCACAGGGGCGGGGAGGTAGGACTGAGGGGCTATGGGGACAAGTGGGCAGGGAGGAAAAGTGAAGTTTGTGCAAGGGGCTGGGAGGATGGAAGCAGAAGGGATAGGGGGAAAGGAGGTGGGTGGGCATGGAGCAGGGGAGGACAGGGAGCGCCCTTTCTCCCAGGCTGCTGTGCTCTTGCCAAGGGTGGACGCTTGCTTCTGTATGGCAGAGAGTTTATAATCCCTTTTTCCTCCTTTGGCCTCCTGCAAGGATGCCAACCAGTCCTCATCCTGTCCTGCTTGCTGTGGGCATCCCCTCACTTGATTGCCAGCTGCTGTGTGGGATGCAGCCTCAATGCTGGGCATATGTGGGTCAAGGCAGGTGGGGCTGGTGGGGTGGTCATGGCTTTTCAGCTGCTGGCACCCACCTCACGGTGGCTGTCGCATCCTCTGTGAGCTGGTTTCTCTTTATGATGAATTAAACTCTTTTCATTACAGTTCCCCTCTGCATCCCTTGGCAGCTCCTCAAGAGATGGTGTTGGGGAAGGAACAAAACCAAGCCTCTTCCACACTTTTTTTTTTTTTTTTTTTTAGTTTGGAGAGATGAAAGATTTGAAATTTGATTTTGAAATTACATCTCCCAAATCCATGACTCTGAAGCTCACAAACTGAGCAAGAGGAAGGAATATAGGGACACTGTCAGAGTATGCAGGGATGTGACAGGGAAGGCCAAGGCCCATTTAGAATTAGATTTGGCAAGAGTGGTGTCCCCTGTCAGCTGTCCGGTGCCCTGCCATTTCACCCCCACGCCAGACCACAGTCTAGCAGGGGAAGGCCCTGCTTAGGAGATGCTCATAGCAGGGGTTTGCCAGAGCATGGAGTGGATGCATCCCTGAGCCCAGGGGAGGGGGCTGCTTTTGCTGTGTGGCCCCTTTACCTTCTTTCCCCTCAGCCTGTGTTCTCATGGAATCACAGAATATCCTGAGTTGGAAAGGACCCACAAGGATCATTGAGTCCAACTCCTGGCTCCACACAGGTCTACCCAAAAATTCAGACCATATGACCAAGAGCATAGTCCAAATGCTTCTTGAACTCTGTCAGGCTTGGTGCTGTGACTACATCCCTGGGTAGCCTGTCCCAGTGCGCAACCACCCTTATGGCGAAGAACCTTTCCCTGATATCCAGCCTGAACCTCCCCTGTCACAGCTTGACTCCATTCTCTGGGTCCCTCTTCCCGCTAGCTCTGCTGATGCTTGGAGGTCCCTGAGGTGCAGCAGATGACCTGAGCTGATTTATGGCAGTTTTATATGTCCCAAGCCACTCCAAACCCCAACTGGAGTCACCCTCCTCTTGGGCACAATTTACGACAGCAGCACTGGGACTGCTGCTTGCAGGCTCAGGCTGCACTGAATCACCTACAGCAGCATATCCTGCAAAATACACCTGCAGCTCCCAAGACTGAATAGCATATGAGATCTCAAACAAGGCAGATGATAGCCTTGCCTGAAGAAGCTTCCTGCTTAGCAGGGAGTCCTCTCCTCCCCTGGCAGGGAGCTGCCAACCTCTCCCTCCTGTAGGGCCCACAGCTGCTGCATGCTGTGTGGGAGACGGGGCTGGTCCAGGGTCTGCTGAAGCTGTTGGGAGATGGTTCACTCCACTCCAGGAAGACCGAATCACGTCTTCATTGTGAGCTGAAAATCTTCCATTGTTGTAAGAGATACTTCACTGAGTGCAAATATTTGCTTTTCAGTCTCTTTTTAAAAGGAAAGAGATTAGGTTGGCCTGAACTCTGGACAGAGCAGGAGATCTAAAAGGAACTGGATGGAGAAGAGGAGCCAGCTGCAATGCAGTGCATATACTAGTAAAGCACAGTTTTCCCAGCTGTTTATCTTGTTCTCACTCTCACATGCCTGCCCAGCTTCTGGCTGTCCATCCACCCAGTCACCCAGCCCAGCAGCCAGGCAGCGTTTGGTGAATTACTCTGACATAAGTCCTTGCAATTATGGTTTGTAACTCCTGGCAGAAAGTGTGAGAGAGATCTGTCAAAACGTCACACAGGACAGAAGTCCAATGAGCTGTTTTCAAGATGTCTGTCTCTCCGTGCAGTCCTGTAAACCCTCTGAAGTTACTTCTGTCCAGCCAGGATCTCTCTAGTGGCAGCTCCAGCCTGTGATGTCTTGTCCTGTCCCCTCTCCACATGGAGAACAGATCTCTTTTCTCCCTCCCATCCTTGGAGACAAACTGCATGTCCTTTGGGAGGTACCCCCACCAGACTGTGCACTATGTCCTCAAGAGGGCAGCTGCCCAGGAGATGCTGACCAGTTTCATTTCCATCTCCCCGTAGAAATTCTTCCTGCATTGCCCTGACATGGTGAGGGCAGCAGAAGGTGCTTGTCCTGCCAGAGGACCACTGGAGGCTCCATGGAGGCTGCTACTTGCCCATTCTGAACAGGCTTGAACCCCAAGACGTGGAGCAACAAAGCCTGGGAGGCCCCTCTGCTCTCTGACCTGCTTCTGTGCTGGGACTCTGCACTGTGAGGGGCTTGGGCAGACCAGCTCTCACTTCCCACCATGCTTGCATTGTAACTTCTGGGGGGAAGCCAGGAAAAACTACCATTTTTCTCATGTCTCTGGATTCCTGCTGGCCAAATTCCCAACTTGAATTCTACAAACTCACCTTAAGAGTGGACAGTGAATACTGCAGTGTGCCCCCAGCAGTAGAGCAGGGTTGTTGAGATATGTATGTATTTAAAAACTAAACAGGGTGTGTGTTACCTGGGCTGTTTTGAGCATAACACTTTGTAATGCCTGTTTGGAGGCACTGCATGAGCTAGTTACAGACTTCTGCTGCTTGTGCATGAATGTTGGGAGTGGACCATGAGGACAAACACATCTGCGGGGCTGCGGATTGTGTGTGTGTGTGCTGCAGCCAGTGATGTGTCTGGTGGAGAGCCACGTGCAGGGCTCGGGCTTGCCCTGCCAGGTACTAGAGGTAGCCTAGAAGGAGGCCAGCTGTACCTCTGCAGCTTCTACAGCATGAGGGACTGCAATCTGCATGCGGGTGCTTCTGCTCCTGTAGACGCTGTAGAGCTGCAGGGATGGATGTGTTTCACCTCCTGCCTGCCAGCGGTAGGTGCAGGCTCTGTGCTGCCTTCCTCCCTTTTACCATGCCCTTGGCACACACCCTCCATGCAAGAAGTTAATGTCCTCTCCCTGGCCACCCTCATCTGCAAACACAGCCGTGGCTGCCCTGCCTGAGAGGTGCCTTGAAGAGGCACGTGAAGAGCTACATAATCACAACTGAAAGCATAATTCCTCTCCTCCCTCACTTCCCTCTCTTTTCTGCCTCCCCCTCACAGCTTAGCCATGCTTTCCCTGCAGTTCCCATCTCTCCCCCAGGTCAGCTCACAATCATGGTGAATTATAGCAGCAGAGCTTTCCAACAGCTTCTAAGTTTGCTCCCTGTGGAAACACCAAAGCTGTGCCTCCACCCCACATGCCAGCCCAGGGGCCTTTGTCCTTGCTAAGCAGAAGGAGGAACCTACTATGGTGGATATCTCCTAGGACAGCTCAGCTCTCTCATCCTAACCTCTGACATATCGCATATTAAAACATAATGTACCACAAAATCAATGCACCAGACACCAGACTTTGGCCCAATTGGTGCCAGTGAGAAGCCAGAGAGCCTCTTGCTAGACTTCTTGGCTGGCATACTGATAAAAATCACAGGCTCATCTGTAGAAGAGACCTCTTGAGATCATAACCTTTGAAGAAGGGTTTGCCTGAGCAGGAGTGGTTGGGGAGGGACGTGTCCTGAGGCAGGGCTGTCCATGAAGGGCCAGGAGGCCATTCAGGTGCTGGTCAGAAGAGGCAGCCAGTAACATGAGGCTGCTCAGGACGTAAGTCCTCCACAGGGACCAGCCCCAGCCCTGATGGGGCTGCAGACGCCCTTGGGAGTTGACTAGTTGTGCCCTCTGCTGATCAGCTCTGCCAGGGCTCCGTGTACCATCACCGCCCACGTAAACCTCGGCCCAGCCATCCAAGCTGGCTGCAAACACATGGGTGGCTTTTATATATAGCAACCTAGCAGCATGCTAATAACTAGCTAGATAAGGAATAAATGATTTGCAACCTGCACAAGAAAAATGACTCCCCGCACCCTACCTCAAGAAGCTTAAAATTGTATACTGTGGTATGGGTGACGTTGGTCTGCCTACACGCATGATTTCAAATGTTCCCTGAATTAGCAGGAACACTTCATGTGGCATTCAGCGAGGGGGGCCGCCAGCTTCCAGGGCGTTGCATTAATGATGATTCAAAGAGTTCAGAATCTAATCGCAGGGGATAAAAATAACCAATTTCTACTTAGAGCTATTCATTATACATCAGACCTTCCTCCAGGCTCCTTCTACTTGTTGTTCCTCCCATGGCAGTTTCCCAGTGCTGCCAGGGATCTTCCTTCCAGTGGACTGAGGTCCAAGCAGTGCTGCCTGCTGTGGACCACTACCGGGAGCTTAAGCCAGGGTCTCCCAGGGAGCCCCCCCAGGGCTAATGTCACACTGAGATGTGTGACAGCATTGCCAGGAGCCGAGGCTCGCCCACCCTTCCCCCTCACTCTGTACAGCAAGGGAGCAGGACAGGGGGTTCCTGCAAGTGATTTAGCCCATCTGCCTGAGATACCTCCTTAGAAGGTGGGTGACCTGCTTTAGGAGGGCCAGTCTGTCCCACTGCTTGAAGGTGTCCTGCTGGGCTTGCCCAGCCCATCTAAACATCCACCTCCCAGGCAGCTACAGATAGATGAAGCAAATCCCAGCATGGCTATGCTGGTGTTCAAGACCAAAAAAGCATGCAGCACTGACCTCTCAAAACTACTGAGTCCTGTATCACCACTGGAGGGACCTACTCACATCCTACTTGACAACAGAATTTTGTGTCCATGTAAAGAAGAATCTGCATACAGCTCCCAGGGTCTTGTGGTAGATAAACAGTGTGCTCCAGCAGCCCTGGGAGCTGCCATCTCCTTGCTCTTTGGGGAAAGGGGGACTGTCTTCTGGGACTGACTGATGCCCACTGTGGTGATGGGGAGGGACAGGATGTGGCTGGAGACATCCCAAAACAGACAGTACATAACTGTTTTCCTTGTATGCTAGACACATTTTTTTTTTTTTGTATCAGCACAACCAATTTCGGTGAAAATCAGTAACTGCAATATGACAAAGATTTTTGACTTCAGATGTTGACTAATCTGGAGGAGCAGATGAGCCCTAGAGAGAGAGAACTTATTTTCATGCAAATGTCACTGGTAATATAATCAACTCTCAAGGGAACAAAAACCCAGAAACTTTACAACCTATTTGATTGTCCCTAAATAGAAGTTTCTCAAAATTCTCCAGGAGATGGGATCTGCTCTGAAGAAAGAGATGCAAAACATTAAGTAGGACGAATAGACAAAAAAAAGGAAAGATAAGAAAGGGAGAGTTTTTAGGAAGAAGGCAGGAGAGCTGATGAGATGGAGCAGAAGGACCAGGGAAGTCAGCGAGGGTCATTGTGGTTTGAAACCTAGCTGCAGGTCTGTGCTCTCTTACAAGGCACCCTGGGCACATGGTGGTGCATGCTGTGGCTTGTCTGGAAGAGCAGCTAATAAGACTGCTTGGGAAAAAAAAGATTTTTTCTGTTCAGTGCTGTTCAAGAGGCCTGGAGGTGTGTGTGTGTGTTTGCAAAGCCCTCCATGGAGCAGGCAGAGGACGAAGAGCAGTTTACACGTCTGCCTTTGACCTTACAGAGTATGCTGCTGCTCCTGGGGATGGAGGTTTTCTATGCTTGCAGTGAAAATTTGTGACGCAGTAGAAGGAGGCCACTCTGCATGGCTGGTTGTGCCACCACCTTGCTGTGGACTTCCAGCCAGATCCTCCTGTCTCTCTGTGCTGCCAAAGTGAGCAGCAGCCCAAGCCTAGCATATTGAGGACTACGTAGATGATGAGGAGGTGGGGGTAGCTAGGAGGACAGGGCCAGGCTTTTTACCCTATGTTATTTGTGGCACAGCAGTAACAGGGTGCTCTGAATGGTGTTGGCTGTTGCTGTGTTGCTGCTGCACCACCAGATCTCTGAAGCTTGCAAGGATGTTGCTTGGTTCCAGGGCAGACGTTCCCGTTACCTGAATGCCTGGATGAAGCTAGGTGGGTCCTAATGCCAGCATGAGCAATGCAGGATGGAGATGCTCTCTGGCACTGGATTTGCTCTGTGCCCAAGACAAAGCAGCTCATGGTGCCTGAGGGTCCTGGGGCAAGGGGAAGCAGGTGGAAAACTCAGCAGCTCCCTCTGCCATTCTTCCCAGAGAACACACTGAAACTCATCTGCAGCATCCTGCATGCTCAAAGCTGCGGGAGTACTTCCTTTGTCTCAAACTAGGTCAGCGTGGAGGCGTGATGTTACTATAGCAATCAGTATTAGATTTCATAACTTTCATAACTAGCGATGGGTGTGTTGCAGGATTCACTACTAGATGGAGGGAAGGTTGTTACTGAAACGCCCTCTTCAGCTTCCCTTCCCCAGCCTCCTTCTCCCTCCCCCCCACCGCCTCTTGAACCACATGCACAGAGCTGCCCTCCCACCAGCTATTTCTGAAGAGCCCCACAGCCAGCCCTGGGCCATGCCGTACCTCTCACAGCTTGCTGGGTTTCAGGACTAGGCCAGATTCAGCATCCTGTGCACCGTGTTCCTCTCTGGGCTCCGGAGTTGTCCCTCATGAAGACCTGCCAGGCAAAGAGAAAAGGGAAAATGTCCTCAGGTCACAGAGCACAACAGTGCTTCCCTGCCAAATGTCCCAGATGTAAAATCGCTGCAACTCTGATTGACACACAGGTTGTCTTCATTAAGTTTCAGCAAAGGCACAAGGGAAATGCTATAAAGCATCCTACATAGAGAGGCAAATGTGATGCCTGTGGTGGGAAGATATGGAAGTGAGTCCCATGTCCCTCTGCATCACACATGGAGTGAAAGGATGGACTGGAAATCAGCCGGGTGGGGAAGAGACTGTGCAGGCCTGGGGGCACAGGGCTGGGGTGAGCCCCTTTGTGGGAAGGTGCTCTTTGACTTTTCTTCCCTTGTTCCTCTGTCTTGAAATAATCCCTCAAGGACTCCCCTTGCTGCCTATGGCTCTATCTTTGTTTCTTAGCCATGCCAGGATCTTACCGTCCTGAGCAGGGACGGTTCTGCAGCCCCCTGTGCCTCATCCTTTGGGCTCCTCACTTTGCTCTGAGTCCTCAGAGAACATAGTCTGGAACAGAAGGAAGTCTGGTCCTGGGGGTAAACACCTTCCCCGTAGTGGCCAGCCACCTTTGGTGTGTTTAGCTATACCCCTGCCAAAATCTGCATCTTACTTTCATTTATCAATACTCATTAAACTTCTGCTTGAGCAGACCACACTGTAAATCTCTCCCATCTGGTCACTAGGTGCTACTGTATTTCAGCTAAAATGTTGTGGTTCTTCCCTTATTGTCATTCACCATCAGCTACACTGCAACCAATTGAAAAAAGTACTCCCTGTAAGGAAAGTAGATAAAAGAAAAAAATAAATACAGGGAAAAAATAGCTATGTTTCTTAGCGTTCTCTAAAACTTATGCATCACAACACAGAGCACAGCTTGCATTATTTTATTAGTTAGATTAAATATTATTTGGGTTTTATGTCTATTAATTTCCAAGGGGTGTGTGTGTATGTGTGTGTTTTCTGCTAGGATAATCTGGGGCGTTCAGCCTTTCACTGCTGAGAAGCAAGGGACGGGAACAGCGTAGTAACTCAGCCTGAGGAGTCAGCCTTCCTCTGCTGGTAGTTCTCTTCATTGGACCAAAGAGCCCTTTGGGTCTTGAAAGGCTAGATAAGATGGACAGACAGATACAGCACAGGTAGAAGTATTTGGTGTTCAAGAGGTGTTCAGAGACTCTCAATGGGTATCCCAACAGACAGAAGAATGGAAAGCCTAGAAAGATCAGAAGACTGCCCTCTTAAGTCTGGTACAAGCCCTCTTCCACTTCCCACCAGTTCTGTACCACTTGAACTCCAATGCTGCTGAGGAAGTGGCTAAAGGAAAACCACATGCCCTAGGAGAGCCAAGCAAGAGACAGCTGTTGTTTAGACAAGGCAGTTGTGTCCTTCCCCAGAGTGCTGCTGGTGAGTAATTACTCAGCTGTGAAATCTAGAGACAGAAACTCTATCCAGCAGCCTCAGAAAATGTGCTTCCCCCTAACCAAGGAGGCCTTTATTGTGGAGGCATCAGCTGTTGAAGACAAGGGACAATTCCACATTGCAAGCTCAGACATTCCTGAGCTCAGAGATGTGAAAGAGGCTGCAAGTTGCTGCTCACAGGCCACTGCTCCCAGCACTAAATATAGAGCTCTGTGCATGTGATAAGACTAGGTATGACAGGTCTGGTTGCTGCAGATGGCCATGCAGCAGTAATTGCATTGACACCATCTAGCATTTTCACAGCTCTCCCCACATGACAAGTTGGGTTACCTTTGAGCCAGTAACCCAGACATGCAGGGACTGCAGCAGCCATTAGCACAGACAGTATATGTGCCCAGTGCTACCCGCAGCCACCCACAGCACCAGCATCTTGCCCTCCTGCTCTAATGCCACCAGTGCTGTTACAAAGGGTAACACTATATGTCACTATAGCCACCAACGTCCATCATGAAAGTCACCAGTGTCTGCTAGCAATGCTCTCAGCATCCCTCCGGCGTGCCCAGGTATTCACCCCTACTGCCCAGCATCCTGTATCACCACCAGTACCTCCTTGTGCTGCAAGTATCTGCTCCCAGTAGCACCATAACACCATCAACCATCACCTCTGTGTCTGCCACCAGCACTGTCAGCGTATCCTGGGGTACTTCTGGAGACGGTGATGGTCCTGCAGCCCCTTGCCACAGAGTGGCTGTGATGGGTGGGAAGAGCAGTGCCTGAGCTCCAGGCCTCCACTCACCTTGCAGGTTTCTCAAAACAAAAGGTGAAACTCTGGAGGAAGTAGTCTTTTTTTTTTTTCATTTCTTTTTTTTTTCTTTTCTTTTTTTTTTTTTTTTCTGTAATACTGCTTTTGTCTTTGTATGTTACTGTGGCACTGAGCAAGCAGTGCTATAATTACCTTTAATTAATATCAACATCAACGCCCCAAGGAAATGCAAATGAACCACTGTGCCACCAGCACAATTACATTATGTTAACCACCAGACATCCATGTCCATCATCCCCATCTTTCTCCTATTCTCAGGAGCAGCTCGATCACCACCTCATGGCTGCTGCATGGAGGGGGTGAGATTGGAGACGTGTGTGGAAGGACACCTATGAGAGGTGGTGTGACCTCAGGCAAGTGGTTTGCAGAGTGAGGGGAAAGGTGGGGAGCTGGGGGCACGTTGGGGCCCTTGAGCTTCCAGGCACTGAAGGCACAGGAGGCTGCTGACATGGTCTGTATGCTCCCACGTTGTTTTCTCAGAGCTGCCCTGTTGACAGACTGATTTTTCTCCCCCACGTGGTTTGAGACACTTTCGGTGACCTAGGGCCTCAGATGTTCTGCAGCCAAACCTCATTGGCGAAACCTGGTCACCTCCTGGGCTTTGCTGGACTCCAGTCCTCCTGCCAGCCCCCTTCCAGGGCTGCCCTAACTTCTTCCCATCCAGCGTCACCCTCACAGCAGTGCCTGCACCAAGACAGAGCAAATAAGTCTGGTGTTGCTGTCTAGAGCCGTAAGTGTCTCCTCGGTGCAGGTATAGTCCTTCTGAGTATATGTGTGGTTTCAGGATATGCCAAATTGCCCTGAACCTGGTTCCTCCAAGACTGGAGGAACTGATCTGCTCATATTTCAGGTTGCATGTCACCTGCAGCATGATGTTTGAGACCATTTCTCTTTCAAGACCTGTTGCTGAGGCTCCGTCCTCTAAGGCTGTCAGGACTGACCACTGCAGCCTGCTTCCTCTTGTCCCTCTGCAGCCTGAGGCTGACATGTGCCCAGAGCCAAGGCAGCCTTTCCTTTGCCTGGTACTGCAAATCACCCGTGTTAGCACGGGGAAGTTTTCATATTCACCAAAGGAAGAAGGTGTGGGAGAGCAGCACCCTCCCCAGAGGGGTCTCCTCATCATTTCAGCTGCTGTGAGTAACCAGCATATGGAATGACCTTAGTACTAAGGCCTTAAAAGGGACGTAAATAAAATCAGCTCATGATTTTTGTTCCTCTGAGCATTGGTCTAGGAGAGGTGGGCCACAGCCTGCTGATCTGTACCCACATGGTCCTGTTGGCTTTAAAATGTGATTGGGGAAGACCTTGAGGAGACACTGATCTGGCTTTTGTAATCCCTGGTGTTTCCACTTCAGAGACAACCACAGGTAGGTGACAGAAAGAAGCAATCCTGTTTGACTAAAGGATCCAATTGCTTGCTGGCGACTCTGGACAAAGTTGTGAGGGTTTCAGTCATGATGGGGAGGTGGAAAGCACAGCCTTCACACAAGGTAGCACAATGCAAAGGGCAGGATGGGCTTTCCTTTTCAGCAGCCACTCCTGGGTCCACACTGTTGTAGTCACAACCTCAGCACAGCAAGACAAGCAGGGCACTGACTGCAGGCTGTCCTGGGAAGGTGCAGGAGATGCTAGGATGCAATTTTAGTGCAAATATCCTGAAGTGTTAAAGCTCTAAAACAACTCTTCAGGCTGGGTCTGTGTGAGAAAGGGAGGTCCCTCACCTCCTGCTGTGGGGGGGACTTTCTACTTCTCTTCTGAACTTGAGTCAGCCAACTGCCCCCGTCTGCTTCTTGTTAAACCTGAGACAAAATCAAGTCCTCCTGGCAGGGAACCAGCAAAGTGACCCGCCTGTGCATCTCCGTGCCCCAGCTGGACCCGTGTTGGATCTGGTAGGTTAGATAAGCTGTGAGCCTGAGAGAAGATGCTGGGAGCAGAATGCCCACGTGGCACCACAGGGACAAGGGGACTAGCAGCTCCAACACAGGGGCAATAAGAAATGGGTGAAGAGCACAGTGAGGCATGCCAGCTGCCAGCAATGGCAGGGACTGCTGAAAATGCAATGTTCCCCTCTTCCTGCTATCATCCATAACTCAAGTTCCCCCTAATACCTAGATTTACAGGCTGCACGTTCGGATATAGTCATTACAAACATCTGGTCTGCTCTCCTTTATATAATAGACCATAACATCTCTCTGTGCAATACCAGGAATAGAAATAATGAAAATAAATATATTTGTGTTCTTGTACCTTTAATCCTATAACCATTTATCTGGTTAAAACAAATAGATTGAGCTCCTTTGTGTCTCCTAGAAAGAACTATATTTCATATGAAGGATGCTTGTGGCCTGATTTGAGAGCTATCACTGCCTCACATTCAAGAAAGAAAAAAAATGATGCTGTGTATAGAGTGGAGAGCACAGATGAGATATGTCTGTTCATAAACAAAGAGATCTGTAGTCAGTGTTGAGATTGGTTTGAAGCAGGTATGAATGCAAAAACCTGTGTATGAAAGCACCAGAGGAAACAATAAAGCAAGGATGGGAAGAGTGACAAAGTCCTGCTAAAGCGTGTTCCTTGCTCTGGGCCCATAAGGGCTGTGCTGTGTGAAGGTCCCTGCACAGATGATTTGTCAGCAGAAGAGTTGTGTTTGGGTCATGGGAGGAGGAAAATGAGGTTATAGCACACTGCATATGCTGTTTCTTTTCCTGCTTTCCTGACAGGAAGATACGGTGAACAAGGACACAAAGACAATACACACTATTCTTGCACAAGATTTATGGAAATTGAAGTAAGCAAGATGTTGTGGCAAAAAATCCACCCATAGTGACCATTAACTCTTAAAGGGTGACCCAAAATCCACATCACTGTTAATCAAGAGGAACCAAGAGATGTAGTGGGGACTCGACAGCAGCATTCCTTTTCTTTCTTCTCGTTTACAGATGATACTAGCAAGACCACCAGGAAAAAAATCTTGGAGCTTGTGAGATCATGACTGAGAAAGACTTAGGAGAGAATGAGTCTGAGTGACCGAAATCTGTTTCATTTGAAAGAAATACCATCTTCCCTTCCAGTAACATTCTCTTTCAAATTTTCTTTCATTAATTTACTAAATTAGCAGTGAGACAATTGGGTTCTGCTCTGCCTGACTAGAGAGAGGCCAGCAGCACTGGAGAGAAGAGCAGAGGACACGATTCCTTGTGAGTGGAGGTCACCAGTTCTTAGCGTGCAAACAGCAGAAACCAGCTCTGAGGTTCCTGGTGGAGGAACAGGAGATGGAACAAGACTGGATCCTGTCCAGTCCATGCAGTAGGATAATCATGACACCCAGCAGGGAAGAGGGATACTCCTACTGAGGTGTCCCCAGACAGGTGGCACATTCCCTCCCCAGGGCCCGGATACTCAAGCCTGGGCAGCCTTTACTTGGTGAGGAGGGTTTCATTAATCCGCACTAATGCCGCTTCTCACAGGCAACAGCTGCCCTGGGGAGCCTTTATGTCTCTGCATGATGAAGGTTCCTGTGGCAGTGCCCCGCAGGCAGCCTGAGGGAGTGAGGTTGGTCTGGTATGGCAGCAGACCAGGAGATGCTGCTCATGATGGTAGACCTTCCTCCGAGGGGATGGGGAGCAAGAAGGGCACAGGGCATCCAGTACCCAACAGGATATGAAACAATGAAGGAGAAGGGCAAGTTGGAAAGACCTCATTTAGTCTGACATCATGGTATTGAGAATAAAGTCATTCCAGACTTTAAGAGAAGAAAGAACTTGAAGAGTTCTTGAAGAGGACTTGAAGAGAAGAAATTATTTAATTGCCTTCACACTGAGGAGAAGGAGCCTGGGTAATAAACTCTGCTCACAGACGAGCATGAATCCAGCTAGGAGAGAAATATAATTGGAATGTTAAAATCAACAAATGTTAAAATCATCACCTTTAGGGAGGAACGAGGGTCCAAAGAGGGACATTGAATGTCAC
This sequence comes from Anser cygnoides, assembly GCF_040182565.1. NCBI lineage: Eukaryota > Metazoa > Chordata > Aves > Anseriformes > Anatidae > Anser > Anser cygnoides. Next base: position 15,943,154 of record NC_089888.1, read on the forward strand.
GGTGCTGGTAAGGGGCAAGGTCAGCTTTTTGAGTCATACCTACCTGTAAAGCACATGATTACGAATGGTCACAGTTCTGTTTCCTATCAGAGAAAGCAGAAGATGTATAGAACCTTTCACAACCCACCAGCTTAGGATGACTTGGGTTGGAAGGGACTCAAAAATCATCTAGTTCCAACCCCCTGAGCTTGTCTAGGTGAGCATAGCAGCCTGCTTTGCAGGCATCTTTGTGATGTTGTAGTGGGTTTATGTGGCAAGGTTTTGGTAGCAGGGGGCCATAGGGCTGGCTTCTGCGAGAAGAATCCAGAAGCTGCCCCATGTTAGATAAGGGTCCCGCTGCTGACCAGAGCCGAGCCAATAAGCGATGTTGTTTGTGCCTCTGTGAGAGAATATTGCAAGGGAAAAAAGCTGCTGGGGAACAGCAGCTGGGAGAGTGAGGAGTGAGAAACCTCTCTGCAGCCCCCAAGGTCAGTGCAGCAGGAGGCAGGAGGTGCTCCAGGCTCACAGCAGCAGTTCCCCTGCGGCCTGGGGAGAGGCCCCTGGTGGAGCAGGCTGTCCCCCTGCAGCCCACGGGTCCCACACGGAGCAGATCTCCACGCTGCAGCCCGTGGAGGAGCCCCCGGTGGAGCAGGTGGATGTGGCCTGGAGGAGGCCGCGGCCCATGGAGAGCCCCCGCAGGAGCAGGCCCCGGGGCCGGAGCTGCAGCCCGTGGAGAGGAGCCCACGCAGGAGCAGGGGGTCTGGGGGGAGCTGCCACCCGTGGGAGACCCAGGTTGGAGCAGTTTGCTCCTGGGGGATGGACCCCGTGGTATGGAGCCGTGTGGGAGCAGTTCTTGAAGAGCTGCTGCCTGTGGTCAGCCCCCGCGGGCTCAGTTCGGGAAGGACGGCATCCCGTGAGAGGGACCCCACCGGGAGCAGGGGCAGCGAGTGACTGAGAAGGAGCAGTGGAGACGAAGCGCTATGGACTGCCCGAAGCCCCCATTCCCCCATTCCCCTGCAGGAGGTGGAAGAGGGTGGATGGGGGGAAGGCGTTTTTGGTTTGTTTTCTTTGTCTCTCACTTCTCTAGCTTGTTACTAATAGGTAATTTTTTTTTTTTATCTCCCTATGCTGAGTCTGTTTTGCCCGTGATGCTGCCCACCTGAGTAAAATCACCGCAGATATGCATGGAAAACAGGTTGCCTTGGTATGAGGAACTTAACTGGAGTGACCTGTGCTGAGAACTGTATCCTAGTATGACCCTCCAAGATGGACTTGAGGGCCGTGGTGACTCAGCAGCTGGACTCAAGACATCTGTACAAAATGATCATTAAAATGCACTCTGCCTTGATGCGTGAAGGACACTGTAGTAGCAGGACCTGTGTGTGGCACAGATGGTATCTTACTGGAAAAGAGGGTCCTTTTATAGCAGGTTGGTATCTGGAAGGATGTTGATAAATTAGAGATAGTTTAGAGAAGATCCACAGGGAGTGAGTGCATGATGTGGCTCACGCAGGGAGATACCAGGAACAGAAGTGCCTTAACTGCAGAACACAAGTCCATAAAATCTTGACAACAGAGGCTCCAGAACCCCAACAACATCCAGGGACAGGCAGTACGAAGCGTATGCCAGTCCAGACCACAAGAAAGGTACGGTACTATTTTTTAAAAAGAGCAATCAGCCATTAAAAGGATTACTCTCCCCTGAGTGCAGCAGTGCATTCTCCATCCTGGGCAAAAGTTCAAGTTACCTGGGAGGTTTTTCCCAAGATGTTTAGTTCAAACACAGTTCAGAGATCTGAAGGATTGATGATTTCAGCTATTTCTTCCGCAGTTGCTCTTACCTTTCCAAAAGTGGCTGTACTTCTGGGTTAGGGCACTGTGATAAATGGGACAGTCACACAAGTTCAGGACCTCTGATTTCATGTTTACGTCTTCCAGGAGACAGACCAGATTTAAGGCATTTTTTTTTCTTAAAATAACACTGGGAGAACCACAGTTGCAGAACAGCATCAAATGTACATATCGTCCCAGTACCGTTTAGTCACATGGATGGGTTGGCCCAAATGCCAGACCCTCTATTGGGCCAGGAAAAGCAGTGGTGAACTTTCCTGTTCCAGTGAGGTGTTACGGAGAGGTTTGGGATCTCCTGGTCGTTGGTCCCAGTCTCTCCCAGTCTGCAGGAACACTCATTTCTGGAGTCGGTGGGGGGGGACAAAGCCATATGGGAGTACAATGTTTTGGGAGTGTCCTGCCTCACAGGTGCTGCAAGAGTTGAGTCTGGGACACAAACCCATGGCCAGCAGTGGCCTCCCTGCTTGGAGGTGCAGCCAGCAGCATGGAAGAAAGCCCACAAAAGTCTGGGAAATGCAAGGATGCAGGTACAGCTCAGCTCAGAGAGCATGAGGAGAAACACCAGGCTGCACTTGCTCAGCCTGTAGGCTCTCTGCTAGGAACCTGGCACTGATCACAGACAGGCCACTACCCCAGGCGGCCACCTATAAACAGCACCTCAATGCCAGTGGGATGCTCACAGCCTTTCTCATGTGGTGAATGCTTTCCCATGGTATTTTCTACTCTTTCAGCAGTTTTTTCTCTCCCCTAATTCCTGAGCTGAAGCCAAGGGAGAGAGTGTCTGGACCTATGAGAGAACATTACTGTTACTGCTCTGGCACTTGGACATCACATCTTCCAAGAAACTTAATGTTTCTTCCCAGCTTTCTTTGACTGAAATCAAAGGAAGATGTGAACACTGCTTGAAGTAACACCAGGCACACAGGGAATGCAAACAACTGCCTGCTGCCTCATGCTGATGAACCAGGCTGGGACAGAGCTCTGCACTACCTGCTGGCCAACGCAGGCTGAGCTGAGGCCCCCTGAGGGCTGCAGGGCTGCCCTGTGGCACCACAGGCTGGTTGGCTACAGCCCAAGGCTAGGCAAGACATGGGATGCAATGGTGGCTGTGCACCTTGAAGAGGTTTTCTGGGAAGGCTATGCATGACTACAGAAAAGAAAGGAGGCACAGGGACAGCGATTCAGCAACATTGACCAAAAGCCAAAGAAGAACAGATTCCTGTGTGCCTGCAGCTGCACTCACATTCAGCTGTGGACTGGCACTTGCTTACTCCTGCACAGTCTCTGCTGGCTCTTATTTTAACCTTCAGCAGATCAGGTAAAGCATGAAGAAACACCATTTGATTGCACAGGTGGGATAACCAGCCAGGGCTGAAATGTAGCTACAAGAAGCTGTGTGCTGCCCAGCCTGTTCCTGGCCCGCAGCTCGGCGGTGTCCTCGCTGCTCTCCTCACCCAGGGAACCCAGGAGCCTGTCCTTGGCTGGGGTCTGAAGGGGTTTCCTGCTGCAGGGTGCCCATGACCTGACCATGCCCACTGAGCCCTGTGGGACGAAGACCTACTGTCCTGTTACAGAGAACACCTGAGTGATCTGTCCTTGCCAGCACTCCTTGTTCTCTCTCCCTGTCCCTACTTGTCTGCTCAGGGTAATGAGAGAAAGAATCACAGAATCATCTGGGTTGGAAGAGACCTCCAAGATCACCTAATCCAGCCTCTGACCTAACAATAACAAGTCCTCCACTAAACCATATAACTAAGCTTTAAATCTAAATGTCTTTTAAAGACCCACAGGGATGGTGACTCAACCACTTCCCTGGGCACCCCATTCCAATGCCTAACAACCCTTTCTGTAAAGAAGTTTTTCCTAATATCCAACCTAAACCTCCCCTGGCGCAACTTTAGCCCATTCCCCCTCGTCCTGTCACCAGGCACGTAGGAGAACAGACCAACCCCCACCTCTCTACAGCCTCCTTTAAGGTACCTGTAGGGAGCGATAAGGTCGCCCCTGAGCCTCCTCTTCTCCAGGCTGAACAACCCCAGCTCCCTCAGCCGCTCCTCGTAAGACTTGTTCTCCAGACCCCGCACCAGCTTCGTTGCCCTTCTCTGGACTTGCTCGAGCACCTCCATGTCCTTCTTGTAGTGAGGGGCCCAAAACTGAACACAGTACTCGAGGTGCGGCCTCACCAGAGCCGAGTACAGGGGGACAATCACTTCCCTAGTCCTGCTGGCCACACTGCTTCTTATACAAGCCAGGATGCTGTTGGCCTTCTTGGCCACCTGAGCACACTGCTGGCTCATATTCAGCCGACTCTCAACCAATACTCCCAGGTCCTTCTCGGCCAGGCAGCTTTCCAACCACTCATCTCCCAGCCTGTAGCGCTGCTTGGGGTTGTTGTGCCCCAGGCGCAGGACCCGGCACTTGGCCTTGTTGAACCTCATACAATTGGCCTCAGCCCATCGCTCCAGCCTATCCAGATCCTCCTGCAGAGCCTTCCTTCCCTCGAGCACATTGACACACGCACCTAACTTGGTGTCATCTGCAAACTTACTGAGGGTGCACTCGATCCCCTCATCCAGATCATCGATAAAGCTATTAAAGAGAACTGGCCCCAGTACTGAGCCCTGGGGGACTTCACTAGTGACCAGCCTCCAACTGGATTTAACTGCATTAACCATGACTCTTTGGGCCTGGCTACCCAGCCAGTTTCTAACCCAACAAAGTGTACGCCAGTCCAAGCCACAAGCAGCCAGTTTCTTGAGGAGAATGCTGTGGGAAACGGTGTCAAAAGCCTTACTGAATTCAAGGTAGACCACATCCATGGCCTTTCCCTCATCCACCAAGCATGTCACTTTGTCAGAGAAGGAGATCAGGTTCATCAAGCAGGACTTGCTTCTCATAAACCCATGCTGACTGGGCCTGATCGCCTGGTTGCCCTGTTAAGTGCCACGTGATGACACCCAAGATAATCTGCTCCATGAGCTTCCCTGGCACTGAGGTCAAACTAACAGGCCTATAGTTTCCCAGGTCTACCTTCTTGCCCTTCTTGTAGATGGGCGTCACATTTGCTAGCTGCCAGTTGACTGGGACCTCCCCTGATAGCCAGGACTGCCGATAAATGATGGAAAGCGGCTTGGCCAGCTCCTCCGTCAGTTCTCTCAGTACCCTCGGGTGGATCCCATCCAGCCCCATCGACTTGCGCACATCCAAGTGCTGTAGCAGGTCACCAACCATTTCCTCATGGATTGTGAGGGCCACAATCTGCTCCCCATCCCCTTGCACCAGCTCAGGGTACTGGGTACCCAGAGAACAACTGGTCTTGCCACTAAAGACTGAGGCAAAGAAGGCATTAAGCACCTCAGCCTTTTCCTCATCTCTCGTCACTAAGTTTCCCCCCACATCCAGTAAAGGATGGAGACTCTCCTTAGTCCTCCTTTTCATGTTAATGTATTTATAAAAAACATTTTCTGTTATCTTTAATAGCAGTAGCCTGATTGAGCTCCAGATGAGCTTTGGCCTTTCTAATTTTGTCCCTACACATCCTTACAACATCCTTATAATCCTGAGTGGCCTGCCCTCTTTTCCAAAGATCATAAACCCTCTTTTTTTTTCCTAAGCTCTAGCCACAGCTCTCTGTTCAGCCAGGGCAGTCTTCTTCCACACCGGCTCGTCTTTGGGCACGTGGGGACAGACCGCTCCTGAGCCATTAAGATTTCCTTCTTGAGGAGTGCCCAGCCTTCCTGGACTCCTCTGCCCTTCAGAACTGCCTCCCAAGGGACTCTGCCAACCAGTGTCCTGAACAGCTCCAAGTCTGCCCTCTGGAAGTCTAAGACAGCAGTTTTACTGACCCCCCCCTCCTGACTCCACCAAGAATAGAGAACTCTAACATTTTGTGGTCACTCTGCCCAAGACAGCTCCCGACCACCACATCTGCCACCAGTCCTCTGTTTGTGAACAGAAGGTCTAGCGGGGCACCTCCCCGGTAGGCTCACTAACCAGCTACATCAAGAAACTCTTCCATGCTCTCCAGAAACCTCCTAGACTGCTTTCTCTGAGCTATATTGCATTTCCAGGATATGCCTGGGAAGTTGAAGTCCCCCACGAGAACAAGAGCTGACGATTTCACAGCTTTTGCCAGCTGCCTGTAGAATTCCTCATCCGTCTCCTCATTCTGGTTTGGCGGTCTGTAACAGACCCCCACCAGGATGCTTGCCTTGTTGGCCTTCCCGCCGATCCTAACCCATAGGGACTCAACCTTATCATTCCCAGATTCAGTCTCGAGTTCCACAATATCAAAACACTCTCTAATATAGAGAGCCACATCACCACCTCTTCTGTGCTGCCTGTCCCTCCTGAAGAGCCTATAGCCAGTCATTGCAGCACTCCAGTTATGGGAGTGGTCCCACCACGTTTCAGTGATGGCAACCAAGTCATAGCTAACCTGCATTACTTCTCTCTCTGGGTCTAGACACAGTCTTCTGTGACCACTCAAAATCCCAGATCAGCTCTCAGCAACCCCCCCCGAACCAGGTCTGCCACACAGCCACTTATGTCAGAAAACCCTGCTCTATTAGCTGCCAGCATCCGTTTCCACTGAGAAGCCCTTAGCCTTCTCCCTTTGCTGTCTCTGGTGACCCACTGTGCTATGGAGTGCACCAGCAAAGCTCCTGGCATGACATTTGGGATAACCTGTATCACCTAAGAGAGTACCAGTGATGCAGAAACCCTTGGGCTGCCTGGGACAGGTCTCTGCTCTGTGCTTCTTGCCCAAATCCTGCTCTGACATGGCAAACCGGCTGCACCTTTGCAAGGGATGGAAGAGACAAAGCACATGGAGAAGCTGTATGTGGAAAAGCAAAGTAAGGGCAGACCAGGCTGGTGCTAGAAGAGAACAGCCTACCCAGAAGAGGGAGCATGCATGCATGCGTGCTCCCCTCTGTGTGTGGCTCTGCTTGTGTTGTGTGTCTGGGTGTGAATTGCACTGTTTGGGCAGCCTGGCCCATCACACTCACTGTTTTGTGCTGTCATCCTGATGGCCATGGCTGGCACTGCCTTGTGGTGGATCAATTTGTGGGGCTTTGGAATGCACTGGGCTGGTGGCTGTGCATTTGTGCTGGATGAGAGGATGTGCTGTGCTGCTGAGCAGCAGCGTCCTCTCAGTGGTGTGGAGGATGCTGTTGTTCTGATAGCAAGAACTCTGCAGGTGCCTGTCTATAACAAGATGAGTAATTCCCTTTCAGTTCTTTAATCAGTCACTTCTAATTAATGTGCCAATTGTTTTTCCTTAGTGAACAGTTCTTTCAAGATGGGTTTTTACTGCATCTGCTGGTTTGGGTAAAGTCTGTTCCCAGAATTGGCTGTGTTTTTCAGCAGGAGGCTCCTGCCGAGGAGGCTGCAGGACAGGGCTTGTGTGCAGAGCCAGGCACGGGTCCTGCCAGCCCATGGCTTACACCAGGGATGAGTGCCCAGCAGAGGAGCCACTTGCTGCTGTCTGACTTTTGGGGTGGTTGTAAAATAAAAGGTCACCTCAACAAGGGATGAGTGCAGTAGTGTTTAACTGTGACAGGCTGTTGCCTTGATGAAGGACTGCATCTCCTTGCATCCAGACATTGGAGGTTGGTCCTGCATCGGTGGCTCCTGGCTGGCTTTGTGCTGTGCCAGAGGCAGATCAGCTCACAGGCTGCCTGAGGTGCACAGAGAGACTTTCACACCACCCGAGATGCACACAGAGCCTCGCAGGCCCGAGGAGGGATCATGTGCGTGCTTCCAGGATGGGGGCAGTCCTGGAGGTGACCTGTGCAGGTAGTAGTGCCCTGGCATTTTTCAGGGGGCCCAATGAGTGTTCTTCCCTCATGCAGGCAGAGACATTCTCCTTATTCATCTCTCTTTCAGTCTTTTTTCCCCTTTTGAAATGGTTTTAGCTTTCTGCTTCTGATACCTATCTCATGGCAGTGAGTGCCAGAGGAAAATTTTGCTTGTGAAAAAGGACCTCACCCTGTCCCTGTGTTAGGGAAAAGCTTCACCAAAGCAGCAGAGTTCCCTGCTTTGGAACATGCTCTGTTTCACAGATCTCAGCCCCATGAGTTCCCTTGTCTTTCTTCCCAGGTGATTTTTTTGGGTCAGGACAAGTTGTGTTGCTCAGCCACGAGCCTCCTGCTGCTGTGCGGCTGCTCTATGGCAGGCGGGCTGGGCAGCATTCCCTGAACACCAGCCCGCACTGCAGGGCAGGACCAGCTAAAGGCAGTCCTGCCTCCAGCACTGCTGCCCTCTGCCACCTACATGCTGTCTGAATGCTACTTCCCAGCAGGAAGTTATCCGTCAGATCTCCTAAAGGCACTACATTTTCTGACTACACTTTTCTGCAGACATCTATTACAGTGGCTGTGTTGGCTGTGTCACCTCTGCTCTGGCCTAATATCCTGCATCTTCTACCCCTGGGGGAGCTGTTGACCTGGCAAACACGATGCTCGGAGACAGGTCTGGTTCCAAGCCATAAGGATACACTGGGTGGAGTGAATGGCCAAATACTGCAAATACTGCATTCCCTGGCCACCTCTGTCTCCAGACAAGCCAAAGCCCTGTGTCCAAACATGTCTTCGTGGAAAGGCGTTCTGGGGCACACAGAGTCATAGGATCCAGCCTCCAGCAAGGGAGGGTATAATGCAGCCTCAGTAAAGCTATGGAAAAATAAAATCAGAGTGGCAGTGAAATGCATGTTCCCTGTGGGGGAAAACAGACGAGTTTGTGGTGAGCATGGCACCACTGCTTTGCACAGCGTGTATGGTAGGGTAGGGCCAAGCCCTGCTCTTCTTATGTTGGGCACAGATGAGCTGGGTTCAGGGTCTACCTCTCATACAATTCCCTTGGATGAGCATAAGCCAGGTTCTTTCTTCCTCTGGCGAGTGCCACCTTGTCCAGAGCAGCTCCGAGCAGGGAAGGTCAAACCACAGATGTACAGCGCCTGGAGACTGGGCGAGGGGAATCTGCATACACAGAAACTATTCAGTTTCTGGCTAAATTTAGGAAAAAAAAGTGCTTATATTTTTGCAGGTTCTTCTTCAATTTTTTTTTTCTTAAGGAATTGGCATAAGAAAAATGTTCGGGGATGAGAACAACCATTTTCTGTGGTCTATAATAAAATACTTTCATTTGGATTGGGTTTATTAAACCATTCAGTCTTTTTGTTGTAAAATATCACTTTTTAAAAATATGTCAGAATTATATTTTCATATTAAAAACTGATTTTTTTTTTTTGGTTTAGCAGACACCAAAATGGAAATGGAGGCTCCAAAAACTCCCCTCTTGTTCATGAAAGTTTTTGAGCTCCCTCAAGTCACATATCTACCCAAAAGATCACACATCTCCATTGTGTGGTGTCTCTCATGGAGGCACAGTGGTGTCCTCAGCCGTAGAGGTTTGTTTACTCTGATTCCTGAGTGTGACTTCCACTGTGTTCTTGGACACAAGATGTGTGCTTGGGTGCTGATGGCTGCCAGTTATTCAGTCCCGGAGTCTTTGCAGGCACAGAGGCGCACCTTCTGCACCTCACCTCCATGTCACTGGCTCCTCCCAAGGTTACCTTACATCCACACAACATCCAGATGTTCAGGTCAGACACTGCCAGTCCTGGACCAGAAGTTTTGCTTTTTTTTTTTTTGAATAATGAAGATGTGCCAGCCTCAGCCTGCACTTCCTCTGGGTGGGCTTTGCCCTCTAAACTCCCCTAACCCTAACACCAACCCCAACCCTAACCCCATCCCCTCCTGAGCGGTGCCCCAGCCGCTTCCCTTTTCCTGGGGAGTGTGGGTGGGTGGGAGATGGCCAGGCTGTCCTGCCTTCCTATGAGTCACCAGTTTCATTCTGCAGGTCCCTGGAACCAGAACCCTAATTACAGGGCAAAACTAGCGGAAACTAGCTTATTATTTACAAGGCTAATGAAAATTAATCATGTCTCCTCCTCCCTTTCTTGTGGGAACAATCATCTTACAGAAAGCAGATTATAAAAGCATTATGGGTGACTGCTGTGCTGTTTCTTGGTGCTAACCAGGAGATTGTGTGTGGGCTGTGGGCTTTGTTTGCATGCCACCTGAAATGCAAAGGTTAAGGGTACCCAAAAGCCTAAGTACCACTTACTGTGCCCCTCCCCAGGCAGGCCTCCACTCTGCTGCTGGCTGAGGCTGCTGGCTGTGATGGGGAGCAGATGGACCCACTGCCCCCAGCGCTAAGCCAGACGTGCTGCAAAGCCCTTTGGGCCTATTCCAGGCAGCTGCAGCTTCTCCCTCTGCCTGCATCCCTTTGGCACCATCTCTCCTTTGCGGACAGAAGGAGATGAGGGGTGTGGAGCTGGCCTCACGGTAGGGACTCGCATCCCACCCAGCCCAGGAGACAGGGAGGTACCTGCGGCGGTCCAGCAGTGTCCCATTAGCTCCACGTATACAAGGTCTCAGGGCTCCAGCAGCTCCACACTCCAGACTGCTGTGCAATGCACAGATAGAAATGTGTGCAAAGTCAGATGGAGGAAAACACGTCAAGGAGCAGATCATGTTGTGCAGGTTTGGAAAAACAGAGCATCCTATACTAACTGGAGCCGCTGGCTCTGGTGTGAGTGCTGCTGACCTCTTCTTTGGCAAAAGGACGAAACCTGTGAAGCGCCAAAACCATCACCTTCAGTCAAACCATTACCATCACTCAGGGGAAACTGAGGCATGAGATAAGGAAGGTCAGTCATGAAGTCAGGGAGAGTCCCTGGGTCTCCTGAGCTCTGCCCAGTGCCAGCTCCTGTGGTCCCCACTGTGAAAACAGCTGCAAGGGATGCAGCTGCGTGCCCCAGCCCCGAGGTGAGCCCAGGGCTGCCCTGTCTGCCCCCCCCAGATGACCACATCTCCCCTTTTCCAGGCTTTGAGCTCTCTACACTTGTGAACAGCCTGCCTCTCCCTGGGGAGCTGGACAAAGGCAAGGCAGGGGCGCTGGGAGACCACCCCAGGCCACCCCCAGCCGTCTCCAGGGCTGATCACCTGGATCTGGGTCTGGGATGCAGGAAGATGAGGCCCAGCCTCTGGAGCCAGGCTGGGGAGATGCTTCCTGCCAGACCTTCCTGGGCGGCCCCAAGGGAACACTGTGTGGAGGAGCCTGTCCCATAGCTTCTGCAGGCTACTGCGGTAATTAACTGCTGTTTTGGAGAAGAGAGGAAATGAGCAGGAGGTCAAATTTCAATTTCCCAGCTGTGTATAACCAGTTTCTATCAAGAAGCCTGAAAATAAATCTCCATTAGTCTAGTTACCATTTAATTAACATCACTAGCTGCAACATGTATTCCCCAGCCCAGACAAAGCCAGAACTCATCCACTATTGATGTACAACCAGACGGAGCTGGGGCCGGGGCATGGCTGTTGGGAATTCTCTACCCTGAAATTTAAGTCCTGCTGCCAACATGCTGGGCTTGTCCAGCTCAGGCAGGAAAGCTCTGCCTCAGCTTCCCCTTACTGCACTAAGACAGGAATACCTGCTGTGCCCTTCCCCAGAGCCAACTGCTTTTGGGAGCTGTTGGCATGGATGACTAAAACAAATTTGGTGAAAAAACTGGAGTTTGTTTCCCGTTTGCATAGTTTGGAATAAACAAGAAAATGAGGTTGTGGGGGTGAAACTCACTTCTGTTTTACCACTCAGCACAATAAAATCTTGTTCTTTCCATGATATCATGCTCAGTTTTCCACAAGAAAGTGCAGTGTTGGGAAGTGAAGGAAGTGAAGTTCTGAACTGACGATTGCAGAAAGAGATTTTGGTAAAAATGACAATAAGCATCCTGGAACTGTCATGGAAAATGGCCACTGTTTTTAAAAGCACACTTTTTTAATATTTTAATAGCCACTATATCTCAGCTACCAAAGCCCTGGTGCCCCTTTGTACTGGTTTTGACGGGAACAGAGTTAATTTTCTTCATAGAGGCTCATATGATTCTGACTTTTGGTGAAAACAGTGCCAACAAACTCCGATGTTTTAGTTGTTGCAGAGCAGTGCTGACACAGAGTCAAGGACTTCTCAGCTTCTTGTGCTGCCCTGCCAGTGAGGAGGCTGGAGGGCACAAGAAGCTGGGGGGGGACACAGCCAGCACAGATGGCCCAAATGGCCAGAGGGATGTTCTGTGCCATGGGGTGTCATGCTCAGCAATAAAAGCTGCGGTTAAGAAGGAGGAAGTGTGGGGATGTTCAGAGTGACAGCATTTGTCTTCCCAAGGAACTCTCACACATGGGGATCCCTGCTCTCCTGGGGGTGGCTGAACACCTGCCTGCTGGTGGGAAGCAGCAAATGGATTCCTTTTTTGGCTTTGCTTTTGTGTATGGCTTCTGCTTTACCTAACAAAATGTCTTTATCTCAACCCATGAGCTCTCACACTTGTACCTCTCCGGTTCTCCCCCCCCATCCCACTGGAGGGGTGTGAGTGAGGGCTGTGCTGCTGAGCCACCTGCCAGAGTTAAGTACGCCGCTGATGAATGTGGGCTGGCAAAGCAGGGCTGCAGCATGTGGCCCAGGCTGTGACGTGGCAGTCCTGCCTGGCTGGTGCTAAGACCATCAAGACAGGGCCACCTTGGTGGGACACTTACATGGGGACAAGAATGGCCTCTTCCCAGATGCGGATGACAGTGGGAGGGTCCCTGGGTATAGGTCCCTGTGGATAGGCACCAGCCTATCCAAAATAAGATGTCATCCCCTTGTCTGCCCAAGAGATGTCAAATGCTCTTCTGGCCTGAGTTATCCAGGGAGGGTTCACCTTTCCTTCTGTACCCAAAGGGTAGATGTCTCCACTGAGCTGTCTGGGAGCAATTTTTCCAGTAGTTAATGACCATGCTCTGTACCAGCTGGCAGTGCTGTAATCCCACTGCCAACCCAAGGTGTGGTCCCTGCCCAGTGAGCCAACACACAGGCTGCTGCCTGGACCCCACCTGGACCTGCATGCAGCTCATTGCCATGCAAGTCCACCTGGTAAGCTGGTGCAGGAAAATGGAACTGGTGGTGAGTTGTTCACACCAGTTGCCAGCCCTGAGAGCAGCATGCTTGGAGTATCGTTTCCCTGGTCTCTTCTTTGCCTGGTGTTTGGGGCTTGGGCTGCTAAACAGGGTCCCATGATCTTTGCACCCTAAGCACTCATTCAATTCCTTTGTCTATTGCTCAGCTGCAGTTTTGGGCAGTGAGCACAGCAGACACGTGTGGGAGCTGAACCCTGGTGCTTTCCCAAGGTGGCCTCCTCCTCTCTGCTTCTTTTATTCACTCCTATGTTGCTGATTTCTGCTCACATGTTGTCTCTTCACCCTGGTTTGCAATGCAAGATAACACTATCCCTGCCAAGTGACCTAGTGGAGAAAGAGCACGTTGGCTGTTAGCATCAGCCCAAGTGAAAAAAGGAAGGAGAAAAGATGAAGAATGCATTTCTCCTCCTATCATCATCCAGCTTGGCACTTATCTTCAAAGCACTGTACAAACATTAACTAATTAATCCTCCCAACACTCCCGGGAGGAAGAGACATATTAACACGACTCTTACTTTAGACTCCTGATAAACACGAAGGATAGATGGGCCAAGAGATAGCAGACAGGCGAAACAGGCAGGTCATGCCAGTTACTCCGTTCTTCCTGTTAAATACTGCAGGGTTTGTGAGTCAGTGGATGTGTCCCAGGCAATTATGCGGTGTGCTCACATGTTGGAGGGTGGACAGAGAGTGGAGGAGCTAGAGTAGAGAGCAGAACAGGCAGTGTTGCAGAAATACATGAGAGTAAGCCTGGAGCAGAAAGGGAGGAAGAAGAAGATGAGCCCTGTTGTCTGAGCAGACAGACAGGTTGCCACAAAGGCATGTGCTGGATGGCAGGCTCTGCCAGACGCTCTAGGTTGATGCTTTGTCACCGAAAGACCTTCTCTCCTCAGTCTACTCTGCCTGACCTTCAAAGGTAACCATCTCTGATGATGTCCTCCCTCTCCTGGAAAAGTGCTCTACTAAAGCAGACAGATGCTAGTGTTTGCTGAAGAGCACCAGGCCACCACTGCACACCTCAGTGGCTCTTCCTGCAGTGGGAGAGGTCAAGAGGACACAGACACATCCAAAACTGGGGAAAAAAATATTTCTGAGCACTAAATTTAACATTTTTAGTGAGTTGGAAAGTCAGAAAGCAGTTTAATTTGGGACAAAGCAAAAGTTTTCAGTGCTAGCTTTGAAGGCATTTCATAAATATCATAAAATCAGACCAAAATAAAAAGAAATCAGCAGTGCTGCTGAGACATCCTAGAGTCCCACAAATGATCTTAAAAATAAAGATGTCTTTCTTTCTTTCTTTCTTTCTTTCTTTCTTTCTTTCTTTCTTTCTTTCTTTCTTTCTTTCTTTCTTTCTTTTTCTTTCTCTCTCTCTCTCTCTCTGTCTCTTCCTTCCTTCCTTCCTTCCTTCCTTCCTTCCTTCCTTCCTTCCTTCCTTCCTTCCTTCCTTCCTTCCTTCCTTCCTTCCTTCCTTCCTTCCTTCCTTCCTTCCTTCCTTCCTTCCTTCCTTCCTTCCTTCCTTCCTTTCCTTTCCTTTCCTTTCCTTTCCTTTCCTTTCCTTTCCTTTCCTTTCCTTTCCTTTCCTTTCCTTTCCTTTCCTTTCCTTTCCTTTCCTTTCCTTTCCTTTCCTTTCCTTTCCTTTCCTTTCCTTTCCTTTCCTTTCCTTTCCTTTCCTTTCCTTTCCTTTCCTTTCCTTTCCTTTCCTTTCCTTTCCTTTCCTTTCCTTTCCTTTCCTTTCCTTTCCTTTCCTTTCCTTTCCTTTCCTTTCCTTTCCTTTCCTTTCCTTTCCTTTCCTTTCCTTTCCTTTCCTTTCCTTTCCTTTCCTTTCCTTTCCTTTCCTTTCCTTTCCTTTCCTTTCCTTTCCTTTCCTTTCCTTTCCTTTTCCTTTTCCTTTTCCTTTTCCTTTTCCTTTTCCTTTTCCTTTTTTTTCCTTTTCCTTTTCCTTTTCCTTTTCCTTTTCCTTTTCCTTTTCCTTTTCCTTTTCCTTTTCCTTTTCCAGTGCTGCCTTCAGCTGGCGGTACTTGTCAGAGCCAAGCCAAGGAGCAAGGGCTGGGTGTGCTGCTGTCAGTGTGCCACTTCCATGTGGTGGCAAGGCCTCCTGTGGGGCTACACAGCATCATGAGAGAAAGGGCAGCAGAAAACAGGCAGGGTCTGAGGAGCCAAGCAGGGCCCTGCCTGGGCTGGCATCCAGGTGTGCCCCTGGCCGAGGCAAGGGGAGCTCATTCCTGTGCTGTGCTGCCCACTGTTGCCAGCAGGGGACCAGCAACCAGCTCTTGCCAGTGCAGCTTGGTAGAGCTGGTGAGCAAATGCTGCAGGAGCCTCCGCCTTCATCAAAGGCTGACAGACTGGCATTAGGTCTTTGGGCTCAGAAGAGATGTGGCATTGCTTCTTGAGGACAGCAATAAGAGTTGGGCAAGGGAGACAGTCCCCGACAGGTGACCTGACAGGGAAGCATGGGCTGGGTCTCTCCAATATCCCTGGCAGATTGGTGTTTGGCACAGAATCATAGAAACATTAACTCTAGTAAAGACCTCCAAAATCATCTGGTCCAACTATCCCCCTACTACCAAAATTACCCCCTAAACCATGTCCCTAAGCACCAAGTCCAACCTTTCCTTAAACACCCCCAAAGAATCTACCTGCGAGAAGAGGCCGACCCCCAGCTCCCCACACCTTCCTTTCAGGTACCTGTAGAGAGCAATGAGGTCTGCCCTGAGCCTCCTCTTCTCCAGACCAAACACCCCCAGCTCCCTCAGCCGCTCCTCACAGGACTTGTGCTCCAGGCCCTTCACCAGCTTCGTTGCCCTTCTCTAGACATGCTCCAGGGCCTCGATGTCCTTCTTGTAGTGAGGGGTCCAAAACTGAACACAGCACTTGAAATGCAGCCTCATCAGAGCAGAGTACAGGGCTGGTTTTGGCTAGGATAGAGTTAATTTTCCTCCTAGTAGCTGGTATGGTGCTGTGTTTGGGATTTGGGATGAGAATAATGTTGTTATCATACTGATGTTTTAATTGTTGCAGAGCAGTGCTTACACTAAGCCAAGGACTTTCCGGCTTCTCGCTCTGTCCTGCCAGCGGGCAGGCTGGGGGTGCAGCAGGAGCTGGGAGGGGACAGACCCAGGACAGCTGACCCAAACTGGCCAAAGGGGTATTCCGTACCATATGGGCTCATGTTGAACAATTAATGTGGGGGGGTGGGCCGGGGTGGGGGATGCTTGGGGATAGTCTGGGCATTGGTCAGTGGGTGGTGAGCAATTGCATTGTGCATCACTTGTTTGTACAAACTATTATTAGTAGTACTATTACCATTATTATTATTATTTTCCTTTCTTTTCTGTCCTAACAAACTGTCTTTATCTCAACCCAAAGGCTTTCATTTTTTTTCTGATTCTCTCCCCCATCCCAGAGAAGGAGGGGGGAGGGTAAGCGAATGGTTGTGTGGTGCTGGCTGCCGTCCAGGTTAGACTACAACAAGGGAGACGATCACGTCCCTGGTCCTGCTGGCTACACTATTCCTGATACAAGCCAGGATGCTGCTGGCCTTCTTGGCCACCCAGGCACACTGCTGGCTCATGTTGAGACGAGCATCAATCAGCACCCCCAGACCCTTTTCCTCTGCACAGCTTTCCAGCTGCTCTACCTCAAGCCTGTAGCACTGCATGGGGTTGCTGTTCCCCAAGTGCAGGACCTAGCACTTGGCCATGTTGAACCTCATCCCATTGGCCTCTGCCCATCAACCCAACCTGTTCAGGTCCCTCTGCGGGGCCTTCCTACCCTCCAGCAGACCGATACTTCCCCCTAGCTTGGTGTTGTCTGCGTACTTACTGAGGGTGCATACAATTCCTTCATCCAAGTCATCAATAAAGATATTAAAGAGGATGGGCCCCAGCACTGATCCTGGGGAACCCCACTCGTGACCGGTCGCTGGGAACCTGCCTCAAGCCCTCTCCATGTCTGGGGAATTCTGAGCAGAAACTCCTGGTCCTTCTAGTTCCTTCTGTCATGCCTGGCTTCAAAAGTGAACCCACCCATGCCATCAGCACTGCCTCGTCTGCCATTTTGTAACAAACATCCTAATTATGGCACAATAGCTTTAATTGCAATTACCTCTCCTTATTGCTGTAATTTATTACTGCTGAAGTCTGACCATCCTGGCACTCTGAATTCATGAAGCAATAACACGACATGGCCTCCATGTCCAAGTGAAAATTTCACAGCTCTCTGAAGCCCCACCTGAGTGCAGTGGGGCAGCTCCTCCCATGCATGCCCTCAGGTGTGACTCATGGTGCCCAGGGCACCATGTATATCATACTTGTGTATGATATACTCACACTCGTATATCTTGTAGCCTGACCCTGTTTTTGCCAAATGGAGAAATTTCTCCTCTGAAGAGTCAGTGCTCACCTTGCATATTCAGGTCCAGAGAATTCACAGTCCTTGGAATTTATCCTAACAAATTAAGTGCAGCTGTGGCTGGCTGTTGCATACCTGTATGCTTGTCTACAGAAAATGCACAAGCATTGACCAACACAGTAATCTGTGCATTGAACTCCACAAGTTCTCAGTCTCAGAGGGTCCAAGGATCCGTAGAGAGGCCAGAGAAGACCAGAGGGCTCACAAACATGGTCCCACGGGACCTGGGCTGGAGGGTGCCACCCATCTGCACTTGTGTTAAGCCCATAGCCTGGGCTGGGCCAGGATGTTATCTGAAGAACCCATCATAACCATAACTATGACCGTGGCTAGTGTCACTTTCTAATCCTCACCCTCTAGCAGTCCTCTGCAGTACTCCTAAGCCATGTGGACCAAGTACCTTGGCTGTGTTTTTGGAATCTGATAACACCCTTTATCCTGCCTGAACACAATAAATAGGTCAAACATCTTAATTCTTACTTTGGAAGGCAACTTCTGCCTCCAATTTCTTAATGTCCTGTCTGAAACAAGGAGCCCAGAAACAAATGCAGCCTCTCTAATAGAGATTTTGAAGAACCTGATAAAGGCAGGTATTCATCTCTCCATTCCTGTTACACCTCAGGTAGCATCCTAACACCTTAGGATGTGGAGCTGCTAGATTGGGTCCAGAGGAGGGTCACAAAGCTGATCAGAGGGCTGGAGCACCTCTCCTACGGAGAAAGGCTGAGAGAGCTGGGGCTGTTCAGCCTGGAGAAGAGAAGGCTCCGGGGTGACCTCATTGCAGAAGAAGACTGTGTTTTTTCTGGCCCTTCTGCATACAGGGATGGATTCCAGTACATTTAGTTCCTGTTCCTCTAAGGGGCCCACACTAATTTGAGGTGTCAGGTCAGCTGGCGCTAGCCCAGAGATACCTTGCTATTTCCTCTGCTGTCTTTCCTACAACAGCTCTTCTTATAGGATGGATCCCAGCTCTTAATGCATCCATCCCTGCCTTTTGAGCTGTGCCCCAGTAGACTGTGCAAACACTCAGCAATGGAGAGGAGACCTATGGGCATGGGACCTTATTGCCCTGTCTTGCCTTCACCTCTGCTGAGACAGAGATTAGCTCTTTGTCACTCAGACTCGGAGAGTCAGTGGATGAGAAAAGGAGGGAAGTCACCCCAAATGGATGGGGTGACTTCCAAGCTGAGGTGACTGCTCTTCTTGCTCCAGGCAGAGCTGACCCAAACTTCAAAGACCAAAGTGATGGGACACAAGGATTCTGTTCACCTGGGATGGGCAGGGAGCTTGAAGAAATCTGAGGGGTCCTGGAAGTCATGTTTGGGGTTTGAAATCTCCAGATGAGGATCTCCAGGTTGGAGAGCATGACCAAACATGTCATTCTGGGGTGACACCAGAACTGACAAGAAACTCCCCATTGCCAGAGTACCTGGACTTAGATTTTGGGTCTCTCGTTTCTTGCTCTGTCTGATGAATGTCCCACACATGAGCAGGAATCTGCAGGGCCCAGGGAAAGGTAAGGCTTATTGTCCCTAAGCAATGGTACAAAACATCAAGAGTCAGTGCAGGAGTCCTCTGGGTAGAGATGCTGGCCAGCTATGCAATGGGCCTAGAGCAACACTGAGGGACTGCTAGACATCACTTTCTGCTTCTTTGCACTGGCTGCCCTTCATCACTTGATCAATCTACCTTTGATCTATGGGGCTTTCCATGTAATCAGGGGTGGGAGAGCAGGGGGTGAGCAGACTCAGCCCTGCTCTCCCACCAGAGCTCAGCCCAGCGCTGCCTGGTGCTTGCAGGAGCCTGCTGCATCTGAATGCCTCCCCCCCGCCTGCCCTCCTGCAGGTGGATCGCCCCCGGCTATGCTTTCTCCCCATGTCCTGCACCTGCACTCTCTGGCTCTGATACTCCAAGTGCCTGATTTGCACACTGCACTTATATGAATACCTTTTTTTGTTAAAGAAATAAAGCAGTATTTCTGGCCATGATGACTACTGCAGGGGCCTGCGTGCTATCTGCCTCGGAGGCATACCAGCTGCCTGTGTCGGTGCAAGCTGCAGCTCTCCTTCTTGCTTGCAGTCCACATTCAGCTGGCTGTGGCTTGAGATGGGGCAGCGGCTGCCTGAGCCTGCAGCCCCATGGGGAACACTCCTGTGCCCGCAGGCACAGCAATGCAGCCAGGGTTTGAAAAAGTAGGGTGGCAGTGGCAGAAATGGTGGGAAGCACACACCGAATGAAGAGGTACCTTCTACAGCAAACCTTTGGGGTGATGCTACAGGACGATGTTATGCCCTAGTGTAAGCAGCCGCAGGGCTCTCTATCCTGTGTGTGAGCCCTGTGCTCGGCAGAGGGGCACAAAATTTCCCCCAACAGCACAGAGGGGTTTGTCTGGCTATGCACAAGGCTTACCACTTCCCCATCCCCCCCATGCTACAACCCTGCACTTGAGCTTTAGTCAGATGTTGGTGCCCAGCCCCTGCTCCTGGTGAGCAGAATGGCCCCAGCTCAAGAGAGGCCCCAACTATGGGCATGGTGTGGATAGGATGTGCACAGGGAGGGTTCTGGAGAGACCAGGGGAACACCAAAAGGCTGAGCTTAAACTACTGTTGTGGAGTGCACTGGTCTGCATTCAACAGGTTCAGCCACTGCTAAGACAAAGGTGAGGTAATGAAGAGTGCAAAGCAAAGCACATTAAAATAGGTCAGCAGTAAAAAAAAAAAAAAAAGAATAACAAGGGCAGAGACAAGTCCCAGAGATATTCTTTCTGTGACTCACAGTCAACCAGAGAAACAAAATAGGCCAAGGGCTGAGGAGGACCCACCCTGAAGGAATAAGCCTTAGCAAGAGGCAGGTGGGGAGTGCGCAGTGCTCCTGCACTGGGCAACAGGGCTCAGGCTTGGCTGGCTGCCTGGGGGCTGTCTGTGGGCACCTAGGGCAGCTGGGGGGAAGGGAAGGGAAGGGAAGGGAAGGGAAGGGAAGGGAAGGGAAGGGAAGGGAAGGGAAGGGAAGGGAAGGGAAGGGAAGGGAAGGGAAGGGAAGGGAAGGGAAGGGAAGGGAAGGGAAGGGAAGGGAAGGGAAGGGAAGGGAAGGGAAGGGAAGGGAAGGGAAGGGAAGGGAAGGGAAGGGAAGGGAAGGGAAGGGAAGGGAAGGGAAGGGAAGGGAAGGGAAGGGAAGGGAAGGGAAGGGAAGGGAAGGGAAGGGAAGGGAAGGGAAGGGAAGGGAAGGGAAGGGAAGGGAAGGGAAGGGAAGGGAAGGGAAGGGAAGGGAAGGGAAGGGAAGGGAAAGACTGTTGCCAGGAGGTGCGGTGCTGGAGATGGGCAGGCAGGGAGCCCCAGGAGTGGGAGGATGGACAGACCCTGCTGCCCCCAGCCCCAGGTCAATGTGGCCCCGGTACCTGGAGGCCAGAGGCACCCACCTGCAGGCATCAGGCAAGGATGGCAGCCCTGGCCCTTCTGCCAGGAGCTGCTATCAGTGGGAGCCTCCTGTGAGGAGCACGCACTGCAGTGCCTGGCAGGGGACAAGGACGGTGACAGGGCGAGCCCTGTGCTGTGTAGGTATGAAGCCAAGCACCCTGCTCTGCCGTCCCTCCTCACTGTGGTCCCTCGACCGTCAGGAAAAACGCTCGGGCCAGCTCAGCAGCAGCCGTTGTGTGGCACTTCCCTTGCCAAAATTGGACCAGGTCTCACAGTTGCCTTGCAAGGCTCTGTTTTGCGAAGACAGGTTTCTACTGGCCCACCAAAACTCTTGTCTTAATTCAGTGATGCTGAAGCTGCCAAGAAGCCCCTCTTCATGCAAGCATTTTGCTTGCTTTGACAAGCTGTCGCTCCTGAGTCACACTGTTATGAAGATGTGGCTTTCCTGCTGTTTTGTCCCTGTTAGAAGGCCCTAACAACCCATTTTCCCTATGGGAAACAACCCATAACAAGTAACAGGAGGAGCCCAAGAAGAGAGAAGAAAAACTCTGCAGGCTGTTTGTCTCCGTGTGGCTGTGCTGCCTTCATGGACCTGCCTTCATGGCTGGCAAATGTGGCAGAGAAAAAGCCCTTTGGGAGAAATCCTGGACTGGCAGGACAGGGGCAGGATGAGGGAGGTCGGCGTAGCTGAGTGAGGCTGCTGCTGCTCCTGTGCTGGCACCCACTGCAGCCCTGGGTAGCAGAAAGTGCCGTGTTTTATCCATGAGTTAGACCTTAACTCTCTGGTCTGCTGCAGTGCAGGACTGCCCTAGGTGGGCAGCCAACAGCGGCCAGTTGCCAGGTGAAAACCACGGCACCCTAAATTTCTGACAGGCAAAGAGGTTTCTTGCTGAAGCAGCATGAAGAAAACTGAAATCTTTACTGTTCCTAAAGAAAAACCCAAGCAGAAAGGAGATCTGACACCAACTGCTACTAAACAGACTCCAGCCATCTGATGCCTTTTTGTGGACTTGCTTTCTCTTTAACATTTCACTTTTTAGCAGCTTGATCCCATTCTTACTATTTATTCATATGAAGCACACACATCTCCATCAGTGAGTGGGGCGCACTGCAGCCGCAGGGCTCTGGGTGGCTGAAGTCATCGTTTAACCTCCTCTGCCCAGCACCCTGCTCCGGGCGCCTGCTGGCAGCAGTGCCGCATGCACGCAGCTCAGAGCAGCCACCCCCTGTCACAAAGGAGGAGACCGAGGCCTAGCAGGACACCCAGACATGCTTTGTAGGCTGCAGCCAGGTGTCCAGCTTCCCAGGTCTCTCAGCACTGCTGTTTGGTTGAGGAATTCAGTTGTCTCCCAAGGAGGCCAGAAAACTTTGCTTCACTCTTTTATTTTGTAAGACAAGAAACAGGCAAAACCAGGTCTGCCAGAATGCTAACTCTAACATGCAGTTGTAGGGTCCACCAAAACTAGGTCCGCAAGCTTTCTTGTTGGCTCCTGGCAGTCCCTGGAGAGCTGTGTGTATCTGCAGATCATGGTGGGCCAGAGGTGTGAGCAAATTTGGGAGACTGAGGAAAGCCCTACTGGGTTTTGGGACAGAAAAGAATTTGAGCACTGCCTTCACCAGGACACAGGACGCTGCTTGGGGCTGGGGCCGTGGGGCCCCGTGCTGGCTGGGGGCAGCACAGCTGCGGTGGGGAGGCTGAGCACAGCCTTCCCTGCAGGCATGGCAGGGGCAGTGTCTGCAGGAAAGCTGTCCCTTTGGGCTGCAGATGTCCTGAATGCCTCGAAAAGGACAGGACCACATCTGACACAGTCGCCCTTCAGCTTTAAAAAACTCCTTCTTGGTCATTTATTTCCTTGTTTCTGAGACACAAAACGAGATAGGACAGGACAGGACAGGCAGCTCTGCTGGGCTTGTGTGCCCCGCAGACGCCCGTGAGCAGGGCCAGCGCAGTTACCACCAGCTGGCTCCCCCCAGGAGCATCGCATCTTCCCATAGCAGCTCCCCAGGGGTAACAGCCCTGACAGGCCCTTGGGAACTGCAGCCTGCTGGGAGCCACGGGCAGGCTGCGGTGGACGGCTTTCCTTCACAAGGACTTTCCCTCACCGCTGGGTGAAGGGGAACTGTCCGAACCAAAGCCTGGAGAACGCAGGAGCGGAAGGCAGGAGGGAAGCCCTCTTTTGGGTGCCTGGGAACAGTTGCAGCAGTGTGGTTGTTGTGAGTGCCAGGCTGCCGCTCGGGCTCACCCTCACGCCTGGCCAGGCGCCCTGGCCGTGCCGCACGCAGAGCTTTGCTCGTCCAGCTCGGAGCATTCTGCACCCATCCCTAGCTGCCAGGGCGCCAGCGCCTCATGGCAGGGCCTCATGGCAGGGCCTCATGGCAGGGCCGTCTCCTCTCCTCAGGCAGATCTGCCCCTGGTGGCTGGGGGCTCTTACTTACCCCAGTGCAGAGCACTTCTGACTTCCCATTCCTTGGACACAGGACATCTGCTCCTGAGCACGATGTTAGCTTGAGCCACACGCCTGCAAACATGACAATGATCCCTCTGGGCCAGGAGATCAGCCAGATATTAAGTAAGACCCTCAGGTAAGCATAGAATAACTTCAGAATAATTTAATATTTAATATTTATGGAAAGCCACAATGACAAACACTCAGTCCTAAAGAAACACAGGAATCAAACACGACAGAAAGGGATTATCAGAAGCAGTTCTGGGTTCCCTGCAAACAGGGAAGGGGCAACGCATGCTCTGAAACAGGAACTCCTCACCGGGTAAAGAGATTAAAAACCACCAAGGTCCTTTTGCCCAAACTTTGTAGCAGCTGTGTTGCAAATCCCTGCCCCCCCCAAACACTGCCTGCAGCATGGCGTTCACGCCTACAATTACACTGCCACACACCTGCTCTCTTAAGCAATTCCTCAAGTCCTGTGCCATCTCAGCACCTTCATCCACCACTATTGCTAAAGCACTTTACATCTTAAGGCAAGGCGAGGCAAGGCAAGGCCAGGCAAGGGAAAAAGAACAGCAGCAAATGACTTTTTTTTTTTTTTTTTTTTTTCCTCTCAAAAGTACTGGTTTGCAAAGTAAAGCCTGCTGCTGTGGCTTGGGGTGATTGGGTAACCTGCAGGGCTGCACGGTGCCGTCAGCACGCAGGGGCCATGCGCCTGCTGCAGCCTGGCCAAGCTCCCAGCCCACCTGCTGAGGGTGTAAAGCAGCGTGGGGCAGTTTGGCCGCACAGCAACTCACACCTGAGCCTGCAGGAGCCCCTCTGAGACACGTCCCTCCCTGGCTGAAGCCAGGAGCCTCCGGGCCAAGGCTGCAAATGCTGCAGTGCCTTTCTGTCACTTTGCACTTCTCCGGGAAATTTCTAAAGCTCTTCCCCCCTGCTCAGAGTCCATCAGCCGATTTATTCATTCACAAACACACGCAGAACCCTGGCTGACTCATGTGAAGTTCTCAGCTCACAGTATTTGGTGTGGTCTTCAAGCGGTGCTGCTCCTGGAGTTGCGGGATTATGCCAAATCTGAGCTTGATTTTCTGTATTTTAGGTAACAAAGCTATGGTCTTCTGATTGCAGTGATACGACAGCATGGCAAATAGCTTGTAAAATCAGGAAGAAGCAAAAAAGTCTCAGCATATAGAATTTTCAAAATCTTCAATCTCTGACTGTCTAGAAAGCCAAATGTGACATCCCAGCATCCAACTTTGATTATCCTGATCTCCCATGTATGGAAACCTGAGTTGTTTCTAAGAACACCTTAATATTTCTGCAGGCCTCCTCCTGAAGTCTCACAAAGCACAGGAAAGCTTTGTCACCCCGTGCTGACCAAACCTGTCTGTGTTGGAGAGAAAGGAGAAAGCCAGGACTGACTCTGTACTCCCACCTCAGGTGTCTGGGTAACCAATCTCCAGGCAACCCCGGCCCCCAAGGGTGCCAGGGGGCTTACACATATCCTCCCCCCCTCCCAACGTTTTCCAGATTCCTATCAGTACTGAAGATGGAGGTAGCCACAGGCCTTGAGGCCTCGTGTGCAGTAGGTGGGTCAGCCTTGACCTGAATGTCCTCAGGGACTGATCCTGCTCACTGCATACAGCCCCCCCCGGGAGCACTGCATTCCAGCTCTCACCACAGCCTCTTCCAAGACCCAGTCACTCTCAATAGCAGCACTAGCAAGATACCAAGCTAGATTATCTATACTGTGGGGTTCTCCCTCCCCTTTCAAGCATGTATGTACATTCACACATGCGTGTACAGACACGTGCGCTGATGCACACATATGCATGAGCAGGGACAAGGTAGGTGCTGACACAATTCCCCAGGCAACAGCAAAACACACTAGAGACACCGCAAGGACCCAAGAGAAGGAGAAGCAAAGCAGTAGGAGACAAATCAGTTGAGAAAACCCTGGGAGTGTCTCGGTGACAGCAGCGAGCAGGGGAGAAACTGAGTTGCACAGCCTCGGCAGGACCTGGAGGGCTCCCTGGGACCTGCAAACAAGCTCCCACCCAGCCCCAGAGCTCTCTTCACATGTGCCGGTGTGCACTGGAGGCTTCCAGCAATATGGGCTGCTTTGATGAACCTCATTCACGTTCGTAGATTAGTTGCTTTTCTAACCATGGCATCAGTTCTGTGCAAGCATCATCCGTGTCCTGTGTGCCGCTCCGTGTGCCCTCTGTGCACGCTGCCCGGAGGAGGGGGCAGCCCCTGCCCACAGGATTGGAACAGGAAGGGGCACAGCTTTCTGCCAGGGCTGCCTCCACCCTGCCAGCCTCTTGCAGTGAGGAGGAGCTGTCTGGCAGCACTCCCATAGGTGCTGGCACCTCCTTTTTTGTGCCAGCCAGTATTTTGGATGAGGTGGACACTGAGTGGTCAAGACTTCTTCAAGGGAAGTTTCAGTGCTTGGGCTGCAGTAAGCCTCCTTTCCAAAACCCATTTAAATCACTTCAACCTTTTGGTACCTCAATTTCCCATCTGGAAAGCAAGGTTTATTATATTTCATCTGTCTGTCTTACCAGGAAAACTCATAAGCCATTTGGGACTAAATATGAATTTGTGTCTGACTTGCACACTGGGGCCTTGGGCTCTCTAGGGGCTAATGTGATCATTTGTGCTGCATCTAGTGAGGAGAAATACAATGCTGTGGGTACTTATTCCTGCACTCAGAGACAGGAATTTAGCAAATTGCACTTCCATGTAACGAGTATGGTGGTCTCAGCTTCAGCATTCACAAACACTGGTTTCTCTTGTGCTTTTTTTTTTTTTTTTTTTTTTTAACTACAGACTTTGATAAGGGCTCACAAATATTCTTCAAAGACAGGGCTGCTATGGTGCTTGTGTGTTCACACATATTTACATGATACAGAAGCGCAACACCTTAAATGAGAGTTATGCTCACCTAGAGCTGTGATAAACATCCTTCTTTCACACTTCCCCTGCTGCTTCCCAGTGCTTTTCCTTCAAGGATGGCTGTAGAAGGACGATTCAGGTAGCGAGTGACCAGTGGGAATAAGGCAGTGCCGACCTCAGCTAACCTGGCCTCTCTGCACCGGTACCCCTAAACCATCACGGAGGTGAAGTCACATCTTTGCTGCTGTGGCAGACCTTCCACAGGGATGTAGCAGAAGAAACCCTCTGGAAAGCTGTGCAAGCTAAAGTGCCCAGGAGCCTCCTGAGGGACATGTGGGGGAAGTTTGGGGACTGGACATGATAATTTGGGGATTGCACAAGGCTTGTTATGGGATGGTTTAAGGGAAGGCTTCCTTTTGGAAGAAGGGAGGGATCCAGGTGATCAGAGAGGAACAAGCATGTGGTCTGTCCTCATTTCTGATTTTCCTGTTGTGCATCCTCACATGTGTGTTTGGATCATCCTTGTGTGATCCAGAGCCAGCAGTGAATTTGAGACAGACCAGCCAGTGAGTGCAAGAGGCAGTGCTGGAGTCAGATCCTGGAGAGATGGAGGGCCTGGGAGCTGTGTACCGAGGATGCTCATGAAAGGGTTTTTTCAGTGAGCCTCACAAGGAGGACGGGGCTGTTCATGTAGCCTGTATCCCCATGGGTAGCCACGCTGTGCTGCCCTCATGCCTGAGCGCCTGTCCCTCTGTGCTCAGCAGTCCTGCAGGCTGTGTGGGCATCTGGCTCGGCCCTGCTGCTGGCTGCACCTACCAACAGTGGCAGGAAGCGACTCCTCATCTCGACCAGCCCCAGACGGGAGGAATCCCTGGGACCTTCAGTCCATGGTATTGAAATACCCTGAGCAGTCCTGGCCAAGGACATGCTCAGAAATAACATCTGGGCCAGGCCAGGCTGAGAATCCTATTAATTGCTTGGTTGCTCTGTGGTTTGTTTGCCTGCTGCACCTGAATAAGTACAGCTCAAGACTGTCATTGTCAAAGTTGCAGCTGGGATACAGGTCTGGCATAATGGCCCTGAAAGCAGGCCAGGAAAGCTGCTTTTTTTGGCACCTGAAGCTCTGTGTTAATAGTAAGATAATATATTGGGCCCTACCTAGTCTTGTCTTTGAAACTATTTATTATCAGGGCATCTTGTGCTGCTGCCTGGTAAGTGTGACTTACTGCCAGGCAGGATGAGCTGATTTATCATCAGAAGCACCTCAAGAGACAAGACCACATCAGGATGCTATGGAGCATCCTCCACTACCCGGGAGGGCAAATACATGCCCTTATGCCCAAGCCCATCCCTTCATCAGCCTGTGGGGCTGCCCTGTCCCAGGGACAGTGTCCCCCAGAGGCCAGCATAGCCTGCTTACACCCCTGCCTGCCTGGTGGTGTTTGGGGAGGCCAGGAGGGTGGAAACTGGCAGCACAGCTCAGCGCTGATCTGCATGCTCCAGCAATTTCATAGGGTCCTGGTCTGCCTGTGTGTGCCAGCTTGCATTTGCCAGCTGCTCAGAGAGTGGGATTTAAAGCCATCCTCCCAACAGCTGTTTGTGCATATGGCACGAGAAGCCAAAGCGCTTGTGAACCCTCAGCACTTCTGAGGGCCGCTGCCGAGGAGGCTGCCTGGGTCTGGGCTGGTACAATAGCCAGCAGTCATGCTCAAAGGGCCAGGAGAGGAGATTCTGCCTAAATGTGAAGCAAGAGAATGAAAGGGAATAGACTGCACATTACAGGTGTGGCTTCAGTCCTCACCTGCTCTGCAGCAGCAGACTGGACCAGCCCATCTGCACAAGCCTTTCTGACCCACAGATCCCAAAAGTGCTTCTGAGCCCTCCCAAATGGACACTGGGACAGGATGCTTCACTCTCTTTTGGCCTCCTGTAGCCTGGACTCCTGATGGAAATTCTCAGGCTGCGCTTAGAGGACTGGGGCTGATGGGAGATGCAGGCAAAGGCAGTTATTTTGGCTGTCAACCCACTGGAAGGCATGTTTGGAAGCACATTTTTTGCCACCAAGAGGACAAAATCCTCTTTTAGGGAAGGGAACAACTGAAATCCTCACCTGGCTCCTGGCACTGGGGCTTTCAGAGAAATCTGCTGTGCAGGGAGGCCACATGCTCATCAGAGCTGCCTGGTGACACCCCCTAGTCTCCTCCACTCCAGAGGAACCAAGAGCAGAATCAGACAGGGGAAGGAAAAGAGACTGGATGTTTGTTCTGTCAGCTGCCTTGGCTTCCCGTACATCTGTGATTATCTAAGAACAGCTGCTAATGTCATGCATGGTCAAAAAAGGGAGTCGGAAGCACAAGGAGTGTGGAAGAGTGAAAGGGAAAAAGATGTGCTGTCACTCACTGCCTGGGGTAGTGGCAGCTCAGCAACTCAAGTCCCAGCATGTCCCTCCCAGCTTTAAGGACCTCCGCTGGAGGCTGCCAAGCTCTTTTTTTTTTTAGGGACACTGGTGCTGGAAGTGGCGACAGTGAAGTGACAGGGCCAAGGAGCCCAAGCCCAGCGGAAATCCATAAGCATCTTTTCTAGACAGGGATCACTGCATCCCTCTGTGATCCCAATTCCGCATGGTCCTGGGTAGGGCTCAGCACTGGCTGGGTGCTGAAGATCTGCTCAGGCTCATCCCTGCTCCAGGGTGACACTGGCACCAGCTTTAACTTGGTGAGCTGGAACCCAGGAGAACTTTGCGCCCAGGAAGCTGCTGCATCCCATTTAGTACATTCAACCTTCCTTTGCTCCGAGGTCTTTCTTCAGGGCACAGGAGTGAGGTAGCAGACCAGTCACTTTCTGCGTAAGCAACTGGACTCAGAGCTGTGGTGCGTACAAAGCCTCTGCCTTCATGGGGTGCTGAAAACGCTCAGCATCCCTCAGGACATATCCTGAATTCTCTCCCACAGTCGACAATTGCCCAGACTGGGAGCAGAGTTTGAAACAGCACATCTGGCACCCTACTGGTAGGGATCTGACTGTCCTAGCGGTGTCATCTGTCCCTGCAGGACAGGGCATCAAGGGTGAGGCTGCCTCTTGTGCCTGTGCAGCATCAGAAGAGGCAGGAGGCTGAATGCTCCATGGCAGGAGAAACTTGGGGACCTGGTCCATGACAGCGAAGATCCCCACAAATAACAGAAAAGCTCTGACCCCCAGGAGCCTGGATGATCTTCCACCTGTGGAAAATAACCCCTGAGGAAAGCAAGCATCCAGCCTAAACAGGGCTTCATTTGTTGTTGACAATCCAGATGGTAATTATATTACCAGCCACCTGACTTTTCATTAAGGCCCAGTGCAGATGTTGCTTTCTGGGACTGACAAAAATGTGTTCATTTATCTTCAACAAAGAAACACACACGCTCCCTGTCGCTTCTCCAGTGACCCGGCACAGCACCGGTGCTGTGTCCCTTTGCAAAGCCACCCTTGGTGGCACTCACAGGGTCCCACGTTCCCTCACAAGGATGCAGCTCTCTATGGCCACTGCTGAACCCACAGCCCTGCCACCAGCCTCGTTCTTGCCTTTAACCCTGGTCCCTCCACCAGCCCTGGTCGCTGTGCTGCCGGCCTCTCCAGCATGGGCAGAGCGGGCCAGGCAGGGTATTTCACTTCCCTGCAGACAAAGTCTGGCACCTCCGGGCCAGTTTTGTGGGCGAGCCAGGGAGCTTGGCTGCCCTAGCGACAGCCCTTGTCCTGGCACAGCCCCGCCAGCCTCATGCTGACTGACCTTCCCCTTCCCCCCACGGGGCTGGGGCTGGGTGTCTCTGGTGCCCACTCACTGCGGGCTGGTGGAGCCCAACCTGAGCGGAGCCGCTGGCAGCAGCCGTGTGGAGAAAGGCCAGGGCTCGGTCTGCTCCTGGGGTCCCATCACAGCCACGGCGCAGCGCCCGCCTGCCAGCAGCAGCAGGGGCTGAGGGCCTGGCCAGGCCGGCCAGCTGGTCGGTTAGCGATGCAGGTGATTCCATGGCCTCATTAGAGGGACGTGTCCCAGAGCATACAGGCAGCACAAGGGGATGGCAACAGAGTCTGCTTCTGCCTTTACAGCACGGATCCCTCGGTCTGTCTGGGGGAGCGGGCTGGCTGGTGTGGCGAGGCTGGGGAGATGTGAGGGCACGGCCTGGGCACATGCAGCCTCCTTGTGCTGTCCATGCTGCTTCTGCCCTGGGGTGGAGGGAAAGGACTTTTGTACAGGATATAAACAGTATCCATGACCAGCTTGTGACATTGCCAGGGACAAATAACTCCCCACCTAATTTGCTTTTCTAAGCCTCTTCCTGCAGAAAATATTATTCTGGCAGCAAATGTCACTGGATCCCTTTTAGAGCCCAGCTGGCGGAACAGAGCAATGTGGACAGGAGCCTGGTACCCAGGCTGAGCTAATGCGGCCAGTGGAAAGCCCCCAGCAGCTCCAGACCAGGGCTCTCAGCTTGCAGGTCAGAACAGGCAGGCCCCAGATGACAGCTCTCTGGCTGAGCTGAGTTGCCAGGAGGAAGTGGTATTTCCTTCCTCTGCCATCATTTGCGCTGCAGCTTAGGGTGGAGGGTGCAGGGCACAAGGGATTCAGTGGCTCAGAGACTTGCAGTGTGTTGTGGCACAGCGTGTCTCCTGTCTGCTTGGCAGTGGAAACAAGAGGTGCAGAGCACCACAGCCCATGCAGCCTTCATTCAGTCCCTCTCAGCCATCATTCACGAACATGCAGATGCGATGTGCAGCATGTTGGCATCCAGCTCTGTTTCAGCCTTGTGGCCGTGGAGCCCCAGTCTCTCCACTCACTCCATCTCACCAGGGCTGGATCCCCTGTCCCATTGCTGCCAACCCCCTCTCTGGGCTTGTCAGGACCCACCACTGAAATAGTGCCTTGGGGGCAGGGGGAGGCCATCCCTAGTGCTCACAGTATCACCGGAGCATTGCACTGATCCTGGTGTCTGCTGTACCTTTGCTAGTTCCATGCTCCTGCTCTCCCTTGGAACAGCACTCAGCCTGGTCCATCATGTGAGGATTGTCAGCAGGAGGCTGCACCATCAGCTTAGCATTAATGTTAGTGTCATGAACACCACTACTGCTGGTGCACCACCACATGGATCCTAAGGTGGCTCAGATGGACGAAACAAATGGGAAAAGCTCCTCCAGCCACCTCAGATCCAACACCCTGCTGAGGCTGCAGGGAGTTTGGCCACCATCACAATTTTTCCCAGAGATGTAATTTTTTTTAAAGTCCCAGTCAACAAATCCTGAGACCACCCTCTCCTCATAATCTCTGGTTTGCATCGTCACTGGGCAACACTGCTTCAAATCAATGGTGCTGAGCTCCATGTGGGGTTCTGTTGGGCCTGTTTTTTGTGTACCAGAGACAAGGAATTATCTCATGATGTTTAAAAACAGTTCTCATCACCTTCATCACATTTTCTCCTGACTATTCCTGGTCATCTTTGCCTACTTTCTCATGATGTCTCCAAGGTCCTGCAAGCTGGTGCTGTTCTTTGACCTTCTGCCTTAGAAAAATCAAGCTGTCAGGCTCACAGAGATGCATGGTTTTCCTAGAGGTCTTCTACTTGGGCTCTAGGCTGGGACATGTAAGACTAAATAAGTAAATACAGGCGGGAGCAAACAAGAAGATCCTCCAGATGCCAAGACAGATGGCCTTCAGGACAGAGACTCCCTGATGCAATTGGGTCAGCCAAGGTGGAGGTGAAGTGCTAAGCCTGTTCCTTACTCGGAGCCCTGCTTTTGAAGAGGCAAATTTGCTGCATCACCTCCTCCTCCTACCTCATGTGTCCTCTTTCCTGTGACAGAACTGCTCCTTTGCCTGCTGGAGCACAAGGCTGGCTGTGGCACAGGGTGACCTGCAGCCATGCTCTGTGAGCACCACTGCTCCCACCAGCCACCTCCTTTCCCCCTTTCCAACTCAGAAGTGTTGTGCTTGCCTGTGCACCCAGAGACTTCTACCTTGGATTTGGCAGAAGTTGTCCCAGAAGTCTGGGGTGGGCCCAAGTCTCCTGGGATAAGAGTGGGACTTCAGTGTAATAGCACAGTGAAGCGGAGACTTCAGCAACCTGGGGGGATGGTTTGTAGACCTGAAGACAGCACACATGACACAGTCTGCACCTAAGCTACCATGTGAGTCACATCATACCTTGCATGGAGTTTCTTCTGGGACAGTGACACAGTGCAGGCTGCATGGTGCTAAGCTGCCACCAGGTTAAAGCACAACAACATGCCTGCCCTGGGTTCTGGCGAGGCTGAGGTGGCAGGAGAGACAGCACAGCACGCACTGGATGGAGCATGACAGCCATCAGCCAACCTGAGCTGCTGGCCTCCAGTCCAGGGCACCCTCCAGGAATGGTTGTGCCAACAGGCACAGGGACTGTGGGGAGGAAAAGAAAAGCACATGTGTGGAGCCTCCCAAAGATGGATATGGTCTGGAGTCTTGCACTGCTGTTGGTTCCACAAGAACCAGTAACCTCAAGGTTACAAGGCACAGCATTACTGCCATACACAGCCGGCTGTGTATGGACCATACTGGGATCACACCCAAAAGGGTGTGTGTGCTACCTGCAGACTATGGCTACAGGTTATACATACATCTGATGAATGCAAGGGACCCCTGAAGGACTTTCTCAGCATACAAGACATTGGCATGTCACCGTGACCCTCCAGGGTCAGCTCCCTGTTGGGGCTCCAGCCATGGAACTGCAGGTAGGAGTTAGTTACGGTTATGTGAATACCAACCTGTTACTAACAGCTTGATTCTATTAATAATAACAGCTTCTTTAATAAAAGGTGTTCCAATAAGTATTGGTTGGTATCTGTATCTTCTCCACTCAATCCCCTGACAGGGAAAAGGAAATCAACACCAACCTGTGTGGTGCCAGGAGCTGGACTCGATGATCCTTATGGGTCCCTTCCAACTCAGGATATTCTATGATTCTATGAACACCACTGGCAGGACAGGGCAGGGCCAGGTTCCAGATGACACAGCTACCTGCTGGAAGGCTTTGCACCATGCCTACAGAGACTTCTGCCTTTGGTCTCCAGAGTTCTCCAGCTGGTTTGATTTTTTACTCCTTAAGTTTCAGCACTCAGGGCAAAGCCAGCTCTCCTGGGACAGAGTGTAGCATGTCACATCCCGTGTAGCAGCCAGAAGGGAGGCCAAGACACTGCTAATGAATCATTCCCACAGCATGAGAAAGCTGCTCTGGGAGTTTCCTGAAGCCACAGGAATGATGACAGCTCCCCTGGATAGCTGAGGGACTCCTTCACCAGAGCTCCCTGGCCCCTGCAGGCAGCTGTCAGCTTCAGCTCACTGCTTGGCTGCCTTTGGGACTGTATCCAACTCGAGGGTCTTGCCTGCTTAGCTACCCCAGGGTGCCACATTGTTCCTGCCGGCCTCACATGCCTGGTCAAGGCATGTTCAGAGTCACCTTCTTGAGATGTGCTTGGTCCAGGCTGAGCTAAGAAGGTGTGCACTCTGCAATTCTAGGGTTGAGAGCTACCAAAGGCCTCTGATCCTGTCCAGTGATGTCCCAGGGACATCTGTCGACTTCCAGCAGGGCTCAGATGCATGAGGTCTAAATGTGCACAGAGATTTGCACAGAGTTTGCAGCAGGGCACTCAGAGACTACTGTTTGTTTTTGCAAATGGGAAGAAAAAAAGCTGATTTAGCTGTAGTCTTTCCACATTCACACCGGTGGCCAGATAAACACATTTTTCTCCCTGGCTGCGAAGATGCCTTTTTTCCACTGACCTACCTGGCTGGTCCAACACGCACCCCTGACTGTCCCATTAAGAGTCAGTCTCCCTGCCTGTTTCAACGTGAAGAGACGTGAGCGTGGCAGTGGGTGTCAGCTATGTGGCACGATGCAGGTGTTAGCAAGCAGGCAGTAGCTCAGAGGTGCTGGGGTCACTGGCTAAGCCCTCTGCCCCCTTTGGCAGATCTTCATCCTGACAGACAGGAGGGTGCTGCCTTGGGTAGTGGTGCAGCACAGGGGTGCTATGGTTGCAGCTCTACAGAACTAAACATAACTCCTGCTCCTGTCCACAGCACACACCACAACACCTTTTCCTAGCGCCAGACCTGCTAATTGCTTGCACAATCAAAGCACTGTGAAGAGGAGACAGCAAACAGGTGTAAACACCCGGTAATGAAGATTAAGCTGTGGAGCCTCAAGGCCCTCGCAGAGTCCCCGTGTTGCCGTTTGTGAAGAGATGCCACAGAGCTGTCTGTACAAAGCTCAAGCTCCAGCAAGTTGTTTTTCAAGCTTTGGCAGTGCTCAGTCCAGCAGCCAGCAAGACTGCAGGGTATCCCCACACCACCCTGTGAATGCCCTTAGCCTCCCCCGTTCAGCCAGGGCCCTCCTTCCAGCACAGCACCAGGGCTAACTGCAGCTGGATCTTTGCTCTGTCTATCACTTGATCTTTCTTTTAAGAGCCCCAGAAAACAGCACTTGCTCTTGGGCTCTTTGTAACCTCCCACCCCTCCCACCCCTTTTTCACTTCCTTGTCTTCTGGTAGAGGCAGGGGTCAGCTGTCCCCAGGGGCTGGTTATTCCCCAGACCCAGCTCCCAGACATGGTTGGTCCCCAGCCTCCTGGGTGGCTGAAGACCAGGCACAGAGATGGGTCTGGTGTGACAGCACAGCGGGCGCTGCAGTCTGCCTGCTCCGTGAAGGTGGTGAAGACGATGTGCGGTGTGCTGTATATATCGTTTGTGCCATTGGGACAATACTTAGCTGTGTTAGAATAAATGGAGTGTGCTATTGTTGTAGATTACCAAATAGCATTATATTGCACAGCTGATCAACTCCTGTTTCAACAACTCAGAAAACACACTAGTTTTGTCTTGCTGTCTATGGGTAAGGATTTCACTCGAGGTGATTTCTCTGAGTGACTTTGCCTTCTCAGCACTACAACACGACCCTGCCCTCCCTCCCCCCACTCATGTCAGCAGGACCCAGAGAGCCTCCTGGCCATAGATCCTCCTACAAAGGGACCACAAGACCTTTGCCCTGGGCTGTGTATACATCAGCTGCAGCAAGGGAGACAATTATTAAGGAGGGAAGAGCCACTGTGGATTGTGCTTTTTTACAGTGTTTCTCTCCAAAACAGGATGAAGGACAAGCGCATCATGTGGAAGCTCTTGAGGAGACACAACTTGTAAATAGTAAAGGAAGCCATCACCTATGACCTTCACAAGATCTCCTTCCAGTTTCTTGATGGGCTTGAGCTCATTCTCCCTTTCTGTGCACTGTAAAACATAAGTACTAACTGAGAAGTGAGAGGAAGGGACCTGCCAACATGGGCAAATTATTGTTCTCCAACAAACACATCCAACTGGTTCATCTAAGCACTCTGAGAATTGCCTGGCCATAGCCTGTGAGTAACTGAGCTCGGCCGCTTCACTGACTTGCCCTTGAATGGGAACGAAGTGGCCTCCAGCCCCTCACTGGGTGCTCTGGAGGCGCCAGCACCCTGGGGCTGCCCACATGCTGCCCTCAGCTTGCTGGGTGGCTCTGAGCCCTGGGGCTGCCATGGCTGGGACTCGACGAAGAGTGAAAACAACTCTTAAAGGCAAGAAACATTCTGTCGATAACCTCTGGCAAGCCTTTGCATCTGTTGGCAGAGGCAAAGTGACACAGGGAGGGATGTGGAAAGGCACTGTGACTGCTCGTGTCTCACAAAGATCCCTGCATGCCCTGTGGGGTGTTGGAGCATTTGGGCCCATTAGAGCAGTCAGATGTGGACTGAAATTTGGCAGGCAAACGGACAACATCTCAAGCTTGGGTTTAAAGCTCCCCTCTCCTCTGACTGATGGCAGAATTTGGTTTATTTGGTGCTGCCAAATTTCCAGTTCGCAATTTTTGTAATTGGCTTTGCTTCTGCATACAACACAAATCTCTAAAACGTGCCTCCCATGATGTGTTTGTGTGTCCTAATCACTGGAAATTTAAATTCAGCCACCTGCAGACGTCTCCTCCTTAAGAGGTCCTACTTCTCTGTGTGTTTCCAGAAGAGCACAGACTGGTGTGTCTTCTTTCCGTCTGCTTCCTTTAGCATCTCTGCAATTTGTTTCTGAAACAATACAGCCAGCCCTGGGTTTGCAAGACCATTTGGACTTCTAAGCCACTGGAACAGGAGGAATATCAACTTGTGGGCCTACAGTAACGGTTGCTACAACCTTTGCTGTTTGCCAAAAATTCTGTAACATAAAGGGGCAAAGGAGAGATGCAAGAGGGACATGGTCCTTGTGTGAACCCCTTGCAAGATGGAATTTGCTTCTACAGAGAAAAGATGGAGGGAATAGACACTTGGTTATTTCAGAAATGTCATTTCCTATATCTGCAGCTTAAAATGAATATGGTGCTTTACAATGAAAGGCAACAGGATATTCTTCAATGCCTTGCACAGAATAGGCACACAGGGGCTTTTTCAGGCTGCTGTTTGATTTACACAGTGAGAGGCTGGATCCTGGTTGTTGCTGAGTTCCCAAACTCCCTGTGATCTGCTAGGTCAGCAGTGTCTCAGTACTGGTGAGCATCTGGCACAGAGGGAGCTCTTAAAATTAGCTAGTGGTCAGACACACTTTTTACTGTCCTCCTGTGGATTATTAAGCTGATGCTCTCCCAGAGCACTGTCATGACTCATAATGCTATATATATTTATATATATAAATTTGGAATCAAAGACCCATCAAGCCATCCAAAATCTGCTTTTCCTGCATGACCCTGAGTTTGTGAGTGCTCCTGCTGTTCTCATATGCAGCGCAGAGCAGAAGCATTCCCCCAGCCCTGCTTTGCCAACACTGAAGGAGGAAGATGATGATTTCCAAAAAGAATGATAAATTCTTGAAAATCTCTGATAGCCTGGAGACAGCGCAGTACCCAGGGCGCTTCCAAGGGATGGCTACTGCAGGTGACTTGGATGAGATGAAAGGAGGCTACAGAGACCCCTACCCAAATGCAGGCTCTGTGCCTTCCTCCCCACTGCTGTGCCCTCTGCAACCTCTGGCCCCAAGAGAGAAGGTGGCATCTCCCCCCTCCCAGGACACAGCCTTGGTGATCAGCCTCAGAGTGAGGTGCCCATCTGTATCCTCACCTCCCTGACCTGGCTTCCCATTTGCAGTTGTGGGGAGTTCACTGTGGTACTTGAAAATGATTTTTGTATCTCAGTGTCACTCCAGGATGTAAGTGCTCTGAGAGATGCTCTTCCTGACTCTTTGCTCTGAATTGTATCTAGGAGACAGTCACATCCCGTCTGCGGTGCAAGTGAATGAATGTGTTCCAGAGCAGCTGCTTTATCTGAAGGTTTCATAGACCAGCAAACTTCTAAGGCCTTGAGAGCAGCCTGCTGGATCCCAGCACTGTCTCCTTAGGTCAGACTGGGCTTTTCTGAACCTTTATTCTGATCTCGTCATCACTCAAGCTGCTAAACACACCCCAGGAGGTCCTGAGTCGTTCTCCCCCATTCATGGAGCACAGCAACCCAGGGCCTTGCAGGATCAGCCTTGCCAAAGTGAGTTTTCACTCCTGTGCCTGAGACAAATTAACTAGAAAAAAAAAACAACTTCCCCCCCTGCTATTTAGGTATCTCATTAGAGCACTAGAAACTGCAGGTTTTTTTTTTTTGTTTGTTTGTTTGTTTGTTTGTTTTTTGGTTCCATAAGATCCTACAGGGCCCCTTTAAGGAGAGGAATAGATGTTAGCTAAAATGAACTCAGTACCTTT
Source organism: Anser cygnoides (assembly GCF_040182565.1). Taxonomy (NCBI): domain Eukaryota; kingdom Metazoa; phylum Chordata; class Aves; order Anseriformes; family Anatidae; genus Anser; species Anser cygnoides. Next base: position 15,980,930 of record NC_089888.1, read on the forward strand.
GCTTCAGTAGCCAAGCCTGGTGGGCCCTCATAAAATTCCTCCCAACAGCAAAGCATCACACTTCTGAGCATTTGTTTACCTTTTCCTTGTGCTAGTAACCCAAGGATATCATCTGTACCCATGGAAAAACCCAATTCAATTTTATTACCCTACTTTCAATTTGATACACCTCAGCCAAGTTTCTCCCATTTTGATCTTTAATTATGCTCATTTTCATAGACCCTTGGCTAAATTTGCAGTGAACAGCTCTGCATGCTCTCAGGTCATCTTTGGGGGAAATGAGGTTTTCTGAACTGATAAACAATGGAGGAAAAGAAATAAAAAGAAGGAAAAAAAATCTATCAATGATAGGAAGCCTGTGTTCAAGTTATACATAATGTACTATTCTGCCACATACAATTTATCTTCTGACAGATGCCACTGTAGCATATGGCATATGTATTAAAGAAGGAAATGCAGAATTAGGAAAAGGCTGAGTTACCACTTCTGACGTGGCTGTTATTATTTCATTACTGTATCTACTGCAGTCCCACCTACAGTATGACTTTGAAAGGACTCTCTTCTTCGCCGCATCATGAAAACATGATCTGGAGACATTCCTGCTCCAACTGGTTCTTGACTGGGATACAGCAGTTCAGGACACACACCACTGCTTGTGTGACGGTCCCTTTCATCCCCAGCACACAAAACACTAAGCATGTATCTAACTTTAAGTAGGGGCTCAATTCGTTTTGGAGCTTAAGAATATACTTAAAGCTATGCACTTGTTTACAAGCTTTGCTGAAGACGACCTGCAGAAAGAAGGGACTAAATGTGAAACAGTGGGTAGAGGAGGCACAGGAGAGGTGTGGGGTTGTACTGGGATTGCCGTGTAAATGAAAGGGCTGCTAACAGTCTACCTAAACAGAAATCCCAACTAAAGGAGCAAAAGTCAATAACCCAACTCTTATCACTCTTCAATGCCATTGCCAAGTAAACTGATTCTTCTAATTTGTGACACTTGTGCTTGGTAAACTATGTCCACACAACTCCAATAGACGAATGAGGGCTTAGTCTCTCTGGGATGGCACTGTATAAACACCCTCAACTACCCACACTGCTCTCCTTAAGCAAAACAACTTACATCATCACTGTTGTTGTTTCATGCATTTTGCTTTCTTTCAATCATTTTGCAGAGGCCGTCTTAGCAAGCCTTCTGTTTTACAATTGCATGCGGTCTTTGATGAGATGGTCACGGAGGGACTCCAGCACTTCTCAAGGAAGCTGTTACACGAGGATGTCGGGAGCAATGTTCTCACCACCACGCTCCTCAGATTCACGGCTCAGTTCCTGATGCTGCTGGGGATTGGCATCATGAGGCTTGTTTGTTTCTCAGCATGTTATTCACTGACTTTATTTTCCAGCCAAGAGAGCTTTGCAAATAATAAGAAAGGATGAATGGGATGGTATGGGATGATTAACCAGGATTTCAAAGATGGGCCAGCAATCAGGATAGCCAAGCACCATTGCATGGAGAGTGAGACAGTCCTGCAGCCATTTGCCCTTAAGTAGATCAGTCAACAATGACTACCTATACCTATATATATCACACAGCACAACGAAGCTGTGTTTTCACAGTCTCTCCTTTTTTGTTGTTGTCAAGTTTTTGATCTCCTTACAGTAGAAGCTCCTAGATTTATTCCTGCTCTCTGAATGCATTGCCACAACAGTTGGGTTTTGATGCTGTTATAATCTTTCTGGACTATAAAAAACAAGTCATGTCTTTCCATAGCATATGGTTCTCCCCTTACAACAACAGACACCAGAACTTTCAATTAAGTTTCTGGAAGCAGTGCTGAAATACGCATGACTCATTTCAAAAGTGCACTAACAAGTGAAATGATCCCATTTTTTGCCAGATCTCTGTTCATCAGGAAACAAACAGTATCTGATGTCTTTCTTTCTTTATACGTTGATGAAAACAACACCCTTCTCTGTCGACTCTGAGCTTGAGTAGAAATCGTCCAGTTAAATATTATAATATTTGATAATAGTCCTGCCAGCATGGAGCTGACTCATTTAATGTAATGTGCTGCTCCCTGAAGATTGCTTTTCAGCACAGCAAACAATTAGCTAGTTCATTCATCTCAGCTTGAGAATGGTAGATACAGGACCACGGGTACTTTCCTAACGGGAGCTGATTTATCAACAATTGTAGTTGTTCCTCCTGTAATTAATCTTATGCTATTTCCACGCACACATACCCCTCTACTGACACTCAGCGCCTGGTTCCTAACTGTTTTTTATGCTCAGAAAGGCATGGAAATCATTCTGATTTCCGGTCACTGACACGGAAATGATCAGCCAAGATCAAGCTGTGACTCACGGGCTCTGCTCTCCAAGCCCTCAAACATCCCCTCTTGCTTGGGTGGAGCAGAGCCAGGTGCCACGTGCCGCGGGTGACAGTACCCAGCAGGCACCAGCACACGCAGCCTCGCACCAGCACTGCCAGCACGAGGCCTTGCACTGCTGTCACACCCACACCCAGGGCCACGTGCAGCCCCTTGCACACACGTCCACGCGCAGACAGGAGGGACACGAGGGACAACCACCTCTCACTCCCTCCCTCCTTTCGGGGATCTCTCTGGCTGACGTTTAAGTGGGGCTGTCTCCCCCCCATGAGCCTCATTCCTCCAACCTCCTCCTGCCCTGCTGGCTGGGGACACCCCTGTGCATTCCAGCCTCGATTTATTCCTTGCTGCTTGCCCGTGTGACAACAGTCTGTTAGCTTAACAGCTCCCCACCCTCCCAGGGACTTATCCTGACAGATTTGTGGCCAGTACTCAGCCCACAGGCTGCCTGGGCTCCTCTCCTCCAGCCCTGTACACTGTGGTCCTGCCACCGGCTCGATCTTTATCTGGGGACTGCCCAGAGACATTGCGCGGCCTGCTGTGCAGCACAGCTGCCATGTCGCAGCGGCCTGCCCTGCCTCAGCGCACCCCTGGGCGGGCCCCTGCTGGCCTGCCCTGCTTGGTCCTGCTGAGGATCAAAAATGAAGGACCCACCCTTGTCCCTCATTACAGTGGGCAAGCAGGTGTCAAGGAAAGATTATCTGTGGGACTCTGTGAGCGCTGGAACTCCTAGCAAGAGGCTTTGGTTGCTGGAGGCAGACAGTAAGGGCCAATGCCCCTGGTGTCCCCACTCTGTGCGGCTCTCACTCCCCTGGGCTTTCACTTTTTGGACTCAGACATCCACCAGCCCCACTGCTGGGAAGGCTCAGCAGCCTCTGCTGGGATATGCTGCCCAGCCCATGATGGTGATATGAACACCTGACTTGTTCATGCTCTGCCGTACCATTCCGTTCAGATGCTGTGCAGGAGCGCGTTAATGTGTTTGTGTTCTCCAGATCACAGGGAGAAAATGGTAGATCCCTGTTAGTGAGCCTTCCTTTATCTCGCATCCTTGCAAGAGAAACAGCTCCCGAGATTTTTTTTTCTTTAGACTTGGGCTTCGACTGGAGATTTATTTTATTGTGTTTTATAGCTATAATTATTGTTAGTGTGAAGACAGTGACCTCAGCACCCAGACAATGAATATAGCAGTGAGTTCATTCGCAGCATCCTTATAATTACTGCCCAAATATGTGCCATGGAAAACAACAGAAGGGGGGAGACCCAGGTACGAGAGGGAGGGACCAGGGAGAAGACAAGCATGTCCACACTGTTGCTGTTACTGCTTTTGGGATTGGAAAGGGAAAGGAAGAGCCCAGCACAAGTGCTGCACTCCCCTGCTCCCACCGATGTGCTGTGTGAGGGACAGAGCAGAGACACCTCAGTGCCACATCCCTGTGGCCACCACGAGGCTGGCAGCACTGAGACACAACAGAGATATTCATCTTTATAGCCAGGGGCTGTGAAAGATGCCCTGGGGGGACAGCTGGAGCCTTGCCCAGAACGCGAGAGGTCTGCCTTGGCTCTAAGTCACTTTGTAGATGGCTCTGGCTCACTGCCTGTTCATGTTCCGCTTTCTCTGCAGCAGGTCCATGAGCCCCTCTTTCCAAGGGCAGATGCCTGCAGTTTGCCATGGCCAGCTTGCGCTGGCCCCAGCAGCCTCCAGGAGCAGTTGTGTGGCCCAACTGTCCCAGTTTCCAGCACAGGCAAGCTACTGGGGTTTTTGGCATGTCCCAGTGCTGACTGATCCCATTTAACAACACCAGTGACCTTCACGGAACAAGGGCTGGAGAGATACCAACTAGTCGTGCTTCTACATTGCCCGCTGCATCACTGCTCTTGGGGCCAGGACTGAGAGTGCCGTGGCCTCAGAGCCCATGGCTATCAGTCCTGTGTTCTAGACAGGTATAGACATGGGGCAGGAGTCACCTCACCTTGGGATTTCTGGGCAGTTTTCCAGTTGTTGCTGCCACCCTGGCCTGTACCAGTGACTCACTCCTGGCAGCTGAGTCAGGACTCCTGACATGCTTTGTTATTTCTTTGTAAAAAAATGGGGAGGTTTCTCTGTAAGAGATACCCACTGGGGCCAGGAGAGTCCCCACTGTTTCTCAGCCCTTCAGTATTTCTGCAAGTGTCTCCAGGAAGGTGCCACCAATGTGGTCAATACAAGGTGGCATCTTTCTACAATGTGCCCTGACCAAGGGAAACCACCTGGTGCTGAAACTAAATCTAGGCTAAATCTAGTTGCTTCAATTAAATACTGGGTGAAGAGCTTTGGCCAAGAATGAGGGTGGAAGTGTCAATTTGAAAGGCATTTTGAAGAGTCTTTTATTATTTGTAAGGGGTAACTTCTGTGGCAGGTGTGCGAAAACAGCTACTTTATTCTATTCAACATTATACGTGCCAGTTTGAAACTGTGAGGGTTTTTTTAGCTTAAACATCAAAACCTCACAAATTAACAGAGAAAGAGCAAAAGCAGGAGGATCAGATAGTCCCAGAGATTAGACAGTCCCATGGGGCATGAGAGTCTTCAGTTTCCACTAGATTAAACACTTCAAGTTGTTTCAGAGTAGCATTTATGATTTTTACTTGGTTGAGAAGTGTCACTGTTTTCTGGTTTGGCCCAAACCAAACCAATTCCCTCGCAGACTTTCAGAACTGCCCCAAGAAGCCCTGCACTCACCTCAACTTTCTGGTGGCAACATCTGCCATCAACAGATCGTTCACCCAAACTCTGATGCAACAGGATCCTTCAGAATGTGCTTAATTTAAGCACTTGGACCAATTCAGAATGACTGTTGAATCTCTTCACGAGCACGTATTTCTGGATTCACCCTCTGAAGCACTCCGTCTCCAGCCAGGAAAACCCTACAGAACACGTATCATTTGCTGGAAGGTTAGCGCTTTCCTGGATGTTAACTGCTCGTGTACTTCGGCTAAGGCAGCTCTGCTGGGCCAGGCGGAGCCCCTGGCAGGGTCCGAGGCTCAGAGCCTGGCCAGCATGAATCCCCAGCCTGGGGCAGGACCCCCAGCCAGCTGCTTGTGCCCACACAGAGGCTGGCTGCTGAGTGTGCCAGCAAAACCCTGCTCACCCAATCCTGCACATTAGAAATATTGACCACTAGCACTGGATAAATGGGAGGGAATTGATACCAGCTCGGAGGCAATCCCCAGACCAGAAGAAAGACAGAATGAACCAGCTTATTATTATTATTTAATGCTTATATTGTGAGAACAGATGAATAATTTGTTTGCTAGGCTCTTCATGGGAAGCTGTTATGAAGCTTAATTCATTAGCGCTTGTAAAGTGACTTGAACTCATGAGATGAAAGGTGTCCTTAGAGTGCCACGAACTATTATGGCTCTAGCAGTGCAGATCTTTAATAAGGATATTGAACGACTCCTTTGAGCCAGCACATTGCTTTTACCTTCTTTATGTCTGTTTTTACAAGCACTATCTCAGAGAGCCAAAAAAATAAAGATTTACAGGAAAAAACTGCCACAACAGTGCACATGCTGTAACATGCCTGCTCATTCCCTGCCCAGAGGGGAGCAAGGCTGCAGCTGATGGGCCAGCGTAACACCTCTGTCAGCCAAGCCTTGCCACCCACCCTGCTTGCCACTTGCCAGTGGATGGATTTACTTACAAAACTGTGCTTTAGACTGGCTTGAGGTGGTGGGAGAAGGTCTGCCTGTGAATGGGGCTCATCGGTCTGCCACCAGCATTACCATAGACTGAGAACTGCGCCAGCTTGGGGTGGACCACAAGACTGAAGGAGAGGGAGCAAGCTGGCTTCATGAGGAGAAGAACAAGTGGTAGGACTCAAGGAAATAGTCTCAAGTTAGAGCAGGGGAGGTTTATATTGGACATCAGGAAGAATTTCTTCAGGGACAGCGTGGTTAAGCATTGGAATGGGCTGTCCAGGGAAGTGGTGGAGTCCCCATCCCTGGAGGTATTTAAGAGACGTGTGGATGTGGCAGTGAGGGACATGGTTTAGTGATGAGACTTGGTAGGTCAGTTTGAAGGTTGTACTTGATCTTGAGTGTCTTTTCTAACATAGATGGTTCTATGATTCTAAGAAGTGTTCTTGTGGGAGCTGGGGGCTGCTGGTGGGATGTCTGGTTTGCATGCAGGCTCCTGCCTAGGCTGACCAAGCTGCCGTGCTTCCCTCCGTGCTGCTGAGTTTGTCCAATACATGGGGTGATGGCAGTGGGGGAAACATCTCCTGAGGTCCCTCTCCATCATCTACCCATCTGTAGCAGCCTACTCTTGCCTCCTCTGACAAGCTGACAATGGGGTGAGTGGAAGATGCTCAATTTTCCTCTGATATGTTGGGTGGGCAAGCAGAATGTCACCTGCCACGCCAGGAGCCATGTCCCACCACCTCTATGTCCCAGATCAGCTGTGGCTGACCCTGGAGGCCCATCGAGGGCCACAGTGGAGATAGTTTCCAACACAGAGTGGGTGATGGAGATGGCTCCCAGGGAACAGCCTTCAGGCTTCAAAAACACAGGTCAGATGAATATTTCACAGCAGGAAAAACTAACAACAGCCCAGTTTGTTTCCTCCAGACCCCTCCTGGCTTGCTTTCTGCCAATGCAGAAAGAACAGTCCTCCTGCTCTCGCTGGTGAGCAGATTTATCCTAGCTGACAGGCTTTCCTTGTGTGTGCACTGAGTGGACTTTCATGGACTCCTTCTGTTGAGATTTTGTGACAATATAATTTCTCTTCTCTGTGCAGCCACTTGCTCCATGACAAAGCCATTATAACTCAGCCAAGCTCCACCAGTCCCATGTTACCATGAAGCTGCACTCACCCTCCCTTGAAAGCTTGCTTCCTTCACATTCATCTTCCTGCAGCTACTGTTGCTCATTCATCAGGTAAGAAGCCATGGCCATGAATCCACAGAGAACTCTTCCCTGCCTTAGCAAGTTGAGAAGATCTTTCCCTGCCAAAAATCTCATCTATTGCTGCTACATTTGGAGTCTAATTACTGATGCATTTCCCATAACCTGCAATGGGTTTTGAAAAAAATGCTTTTTAAAAGTCCCCTGCTCTGAGGAGAGCAGAGAGTGTTGATGAAGTGTGCCAACACAGCATGCCATCGTACTATAAGCACAATTTCCAAATGACCAGGAAAACAGCAACTTCTTTCATTGAGGGAAAAATGAACCCTCCAAAGAGAAAGCAGTGACCTTCTCATCTGCCTTTCTTTCTTCCTTCTCAAATGTTGCTGCAACCAGCAAAACTCTCTCATTATCTACAGAGGCAATTTTTACAAATTGCTCAATGAGGCACACAGTGCAAAAAGCATCTGACTGGCCCCTGCTTGCTGATTGCGTGGCCTGGCATGCTGGGCAGCGTGGGGCAGGTGTTAGCATTGCCTGAAAACAGGATCCTGCTTTGATTGGGCCAAAGTGGGGTAAAGGACTCATAATGGAGGAAAATAAAATATTTATCAGAGACTCATGGCTTTGGCAAAGGAGATTAAACTTAGATTAAATTTTTAAAGGCCTGTAAAATTTAATTGGCATTAGTGTAGGATAGTTTATGTCTCTGGAAACTAAAAAGGCTTTTCTGTCCAGTGTTAGCCTGAGCTTTGTAGAGCTGTCCCTTTCCGGTGTTCTCAGTGCTTCCCAGGGACCAGCTGGGCTGGTGCCTCTGTGCTACCAGGCTCCCATTCCAGTCTGCCTGCATCAACGACCTTAGGCCGAGCAATGCTGCAGGCAGAGACACAGCCCTTTTATCATGTCCTAGAAGAACCTGGCATCTGTGATACAGGCGGGCACCAGAGGGAGGAGACGATGGAGTGTGGGAGAAGATGGAACTGGTGGGCAGTGATGCGTAATGCTTGGGTCAGGTGCCTGTCTTCAGCAGGTCAGGGATTCAGGCCCAGCTGCAAAGTCCATCTGTAGCTCTGCTTCTGTCATCTGATGGATATGGCAGCTCCTCACAGCTGCTCAATACATGCCTTTGAAGGAGCCTCATCTTGGCAGATGTCTCTAACTTCCCTGAGTTTCTGCATGGACACAGGATAGGAGGGCTTGCCCTGTACATTCAGCCAAGTGTTTTTAGCAAGATCCAGCCAAAATCCAGTTCAGACTTTGCCCTGACATTTGGCTGGCTTCAGTACATTTCCAGTAGTAGGAGGTCTCCTCCACAGCTGCCCTATAATCAACAGCACTTGTCAAAACCCACCTGCTCTGGTGCCAGCTGTGTTCTTCACCTTGGGCTGCTCTCTCCCTCCACTGTGCCCACCAAGCTGTATTTAGGGAGTCACCATCTTCCTTTGCAGCCCTCATTTTGTGATGAACAGGGAAATGTTCACTTCTAGTCCCCATTATCATCTTAGATCCATGTTTTCCCCAGGTCTGGCACTTGCTTAGCCCCTGCCTTGGCAGTGTCCTTCCTGAACAAAGTGCCCGGGACTGTCTACACCTAGGGTAGATGAGCTTCATTCATGCAACCCCTCCCTATAATGTTTCCAAGGTCATTCTACCATATCTCTCCTGCTGCCCAGTGTCGTGAGGTGAGCTGAAAGGAGACATTGAGAACCAGAGGAGATGCTCAGAGCAGGCTGTAGGCACTGTGCACTATGTTGGGGATAGGAAAAACAGCTCTGCAGAAGGACTACGGACTCTTGGTGCTCTGTAGTGACTCTGACATACAGAGGACTCACCATACTATGGTACGAGCCTTTCTGCCCACCCTTCAGATTATCCTCCAGACAGCTAGGAAACAAAGCACATCAGGATGTTGTGCATGCCTGCATGGTGAGGAGACAAGCAAGACACACCCACAGCAACTGTACACACCAGGGGAGAAGCTGGCGGGGGGGCACATATCAGATTATAATGGCTAAACTTCTAATTATGCTTTGCCAGTCTTGCAGAAAATCTGTACTTTCTCTCTCATGCATGCGCAGCAAGATGAGCTCTCACTCACTTGCTTTTTAAAGTGATGCTTTATGTCAGAATAAAACCCAGGGATGGTCAAATCGTGTTATTCAAAGGGATGGAGACCAATTGTCCTGCTCAGGGATTTTTTCCTTCAGGCAGCAGTTTTATCAGTGTTGTATTTGTCTAGCTGCACTCTGAGTCCATGTTCTGGGCTCAGTTTGCCCTGCTTGTACAGTTTAGTCCTCAGCACAGGCAGGAGCTACCCAGGCTTCTGCTCCTGGATAGGCAGGAACCATCCAAGATCACAGGCAGGAGCTATACAGGCTATGCTGTACTTTTTCTGCTGATGCTGACAGCTTTGCAAGAGCTCGGAAAACAAGATTTCATTTTGCTCTTATTTCTTGAGCAGAAAGTCAGAAGCAGTAGGGGGAGAAAAAAATCTAGACAGGTCTGGCATGGCAGGAACAACCCAGCAGCCTTACTTCCAAGAAAAATGCTTGTCGCTGAGATCAGAATCCATCCAATGAGTTTTAAAACATATCATATCTCCTCTTGCTATCCTCTGCTCCTCTGCCAGCTCTTATGTTTCCAAATCTACACATGCTACCCTAATTCTTTGTCTTCCCCAGAGTGTCTGCTTTTCCAGTAATTTAATGGTTTCCTTTTTCAGCCACCCTTGTCAATGCAAAGAGCAGGTTTTTCATTGCAGGATTAATTTCCCCAGCTCCACTCTTCCCAAAGGCTTACACAGGCATTAAAGAGGTAACTCTTTGTTTTCCAGCAGGCAAAAAGCCTCTCCAGTGCCACCAGACTGAATTAAACAGGACATCAAAAGGACCTGCCAAATTTGATGTGACCAGACAGTGAGGGGAAGTCAGAGCAGTACCGATGCAGAGCAAAGACTTGGGATGCTGTTACGGCAGATTTTAAAAAAGGACAAATCCTGTGGAGATTTTCCCCTTTAAGGGAAAAGAGGATGAAAGCAGAAGGTTTCAAGCGATCCCGAATGTGCAGGCTGCCACAATGCAAGAGTGAGCCAGGGCTGTGTGGCTGACAGCCCCCCAGCAAGGCACTCACTGCTCGAATCCAGACTGCTGGATAAACATCTATAAGTCATTCAAGACGGTCTATATGTTGTCTCTCACATGTCCCCACCTGTCTAGGCAGTTCACCCCAGCTTAAAGGGAAGCTGCAAAGTAAAATATGTTATTAACTTTACCTTTGTAATCCTCTCCTGAGATGCTGTTTTCTGTTGGTGGGGCCTTACCTGGAATACTGTGTGCAGTTCTGGGCCCCACAGTATGAAACAGATGTTAAGGTCCTTGAAAGAGGAGGGCAACAAAGCTGGAAAAGGGGCTGGAAGGCCTGTCCTGTGAGGAGAGGCTGAGGGCACCTGGGTGGTCCAGTCTGGAGGAAAGGAGGCCAAGAGGCGACCTCGCTGCTCTCTGCGGCTTCCCGAGGAGGTGCCGGTCTCTGCCCCCTGGGACCGATGGCAGGATGTGCGGGAAGGGCACAAAGCTGTGCCAGGGGAGGGTCAGACCGGGCATCGGGAAAATATTCTGGACTGTGAGGGTGGCCAAAGGTTGGAAGAGGCTTTCTAGCAAGGTGATTAATGAAGTGTTTGACCCTGTCAGTGTTCAAGAGGCATTTGGGCAATGCCCTTGTTACCAGGCCTTAACTTTTGGGTAGCCCTGAAGAGGTCAGAGAGTTGGACTAGATGATCTTTGAAGGTCCCTTCCACATGAGCTGTTCTGTTCTGTTCTGTTCTGTTCTGTTCTGTTCTGTTCTGTTCTATTCTATCCTATCCTATCCTATCCTATCCTATCCTATCCTATCCTATCCTATCCTATCCTATCCTATTTGTTATGCAGATCTCTGATGGTACCACCCCAGATGACATCCCAAGTGCAACAAGAGAAAAACCTAACCTGGCATGTGGAAGTCGGAGACTGTCCAAGCCTGCTGCCATCCCTCTGCTTCTCAGTCTTTCAGCTGTATTTTGCCCAGTGCTGTAGCAGTTTGGGGAAGGGCAGCATCTGGGCTGTGTTTGCACATCTTGGAGAGAAAGGGGAGCCATCCCAGGAGGCAAACAGCTTGGCAAAGTCAAGTCTGGCAGTAGCCCACCTCCAAGAGGTCCCAGGATAAGAACAAAATCCTTTAGGGGTGCAAGCCCCTGCTCAGTGGGCTGGTGGTTGCAAACCCACCAGACACAGGCATGCCTTGGTTTATCCCCCTTCTCTCTGCAGTGGTGTGCTGAGCATTGATGCAGCTCTCTGCACCCCAGCACACTCGGGACCCCTGCTGGCAGAGTCCAGGAGAAAAACTATCACAAGCACGTATATATCAGGGTGTGTACGCCACGTAGGCCTGCTGGCCGCATGCTGTTGGTCAGGTGTGGGCACCCTGTGTCCCTGGTACTGACATGCACAGGCCAAGCACTGTTCATAGAATCAGAGAATCATAAAATCATTAAGGTTGGAAAAGACTTCCAAGATCGTCTGGTCCAACCATCACCCTACCACCAATGTCACCCCCTAAACCATGTCCCTAAGCACCAGGTCCAACCTTTCCTTAAACACCCCCAGGGACGGTGACACCACCACCTACCTCCCTGGGCAACCCGTCCCAGTGCCTGACTGCTCTTTCTGAGAAGAAATGTCTCCTCATTTCCAACCTGAAACTCCCCTGACGCAGCTTAAGGCCATTCTCTCCAGTCCTATCGCTAGTTACCTGCGAGAAGAGGCCGACCCCCAGCTCCCCACACCTTCCTTTCAGGTAGTTGTAGAGAGCAATGAGGTCTGCCCTGAGCCTCCTCTTCTCCAGACCAAACACCCCCAGCTCCCTCAGCCGCTCCTCACAGGACTTGTGCTCCAGGCCCATCACCAGCTTTGTAGCCCTTCTCTGGACATGCTCCAGGGCCTCGATGTCCTTCTTGTAGTGAGGGGCCCAAGGCTGAACACAGCACTCGAGGTGCGGCCTCACCAGAGCAGAGTACAGGGGGACAATCGCCTCCCTGGCCCTGCTGGCTACACTATTCCTGACACAAGCCAGGATGCTGTTGGCCTTCTTGGCCACCTGGGCACACTGCTGGCTCATGTTGAGGCCAGCATCAATCAGCACCCCCAGATCTTTTTCCTCTGCACAGCTTTCAAGCCACTCTGCCCCAAGCCCGTAGCATGGGGTTGTTGTGGCCAAAGTGCAGGACCCGGCACTTGGCCATGTTGAACCTCATCCCCTTGGCCTCTGCCCATCATGTTGCTTTCCTCCGTCCTCTGCAGGTGTTTCCTTGTGACTGAGTATCAGTGAACATGCACACACATATTTGTTGCCAAAAATAGTTCTGGTTGAATATAGAATCTGACAAAATATAAGAAAAAATCCCGAATGTAGTGGCAGGAATTACAGAAAGCATTTTGGTTGATGAGAACTCCCAGATTTACAAAGTTTTCCCTCAGGAAGCCGCCCTGTGACTGCATATGCTCACTGCAGCAGAGTTGGAAAGGCAGTGAGAGCCAGGCCGTCTGCTAGGCAGGCATGAAAACCCTGCCAGCATTGTTCTGGGACACCCCATTAACACACATCATTCTGTTAACTTTATACTGAATGTAAAAAAGAAGCAACAGCTGGAGATGAAATCTAATTTTCTGGGGGAAAATATGAGTAAAATAGAATGTAGCTGCTGTGTGAATGAGTTTATTCTCTGTTAAGCACTTGTTACTGCGCTGGCATGGCCTCTGTCGCACTGTGAGGGTAGGCGATGTTAACATGTTTTCTTCCCTGTCCGTTCTGCTACAGCCATGGCTGCAGCACAAAATGTCACCAAGTTCTACCACCACAGCTGCAGGCTTGCAGGTTTCTGAGTTGGAGAGTGCAAGTATTTAATTGCAGTCAGTTCTGGTAACTGACTCATTTACAGGCTAAGGACAAACCAATGCTCCATTGGCATCTGATGTTCGTGTCTCTGGGACCTCCTGCAAGCTGCCTTTCCCACGTGCTTGCAAGCAAACTGCTTCTCACTTCCACACTCAAAACACAAGCTGCCCTGACCATAACATAAAGATCCTTTATGCCACCCTCTCCAGTGGGACTTCCACATCCTTCCAGGGACCAGCCAGATGTGCTCCCCACGCAGCAAGGAGCTGGGACCATGCCACCTTCCCCCGCACTTCCCAAACTGCCCCCTCGGTCACTGAGCCAGTTGTGTCCAGCAGAATGGTGAGGCTTCCCCTTTGCTCTTCATGGGATGTCACAGGGCACTGGGCACCGCCAAGCTGCTGGCAGTGGGGGCAGCAGGCATGCAAGCAGGTCGAGTGCTTTGATGAGGGGCTACCACAAACCAGGGGGCATCCAGGGAGATGCAGGCAAAATTTTCCCATGGGTTCACACCAAGAATGACACAGAGGGTTCACACTGAGACCCTCCGGGCTGGGAAGGAGGACAGGCTGGGCAGGAGCTGCTGGTGAGGAAAAAGCAGGCACACAGTCAGCTACAGAGCAACCACAGACCAGAGATTTGGAAGCGCTCGGGTAGGGATGCAGCACAGAGCCTGATGAAAGGCAGTGCATGTTTGCAGTTCTGAGCCCTGATGGATCTTTCACTGGACAAAACAGGTCCTAATCCTATTTTTAACACTGTGGTAGTAAATGTGCCCTACAATACCCAGTGTGGCTTTCACAGGGAGAGAGATATCACATAGAGAAAGAGTAAAAAGCCACTCTGAAAACAGCAGCCAAACTGATACAAGAACTGGTGAGGATGACTTATGGGCAGAGACTAAGGGAATTTAATTTGTATAGCCTAGAAAGATGATGCCTGAGGGGGAACATGATAACACTATATAAATATCTAAAGGGCAGTTGTATGAAGAAGGGGAAAAAAAGTGACGCATGCACCAGCCGTGGGAGGAATGTGATGGACTGAAGAAGGGTACAGTTTCCCAAGGGAGCATGGCGGGCTGTTACAGCCTGGTGGGCAGAGAGCAGCACAGCGTGCCTGGAGCCTGCACGTGGTTCCCAGCAGTGGCCACGGTCAGAGCAAGGAGGATTGGGAAGGAGCAGCTTGGCACAAGCAGCAAGGGAGGTGCCCATGAGCAGTCAAGGCTGCCCCGCATGGGGTAGCAGGGTGGCACCTTCCCCTGCAGGCACCAGCAGGTGACTGCACACCAGAGCTGCATTAGCACAGGGTGCATTAGCACTGGTGCTTCTCCTGTGGGCTTAGGACCACTCCCTTGACAGAATCCTCCTCCTGCTCCCTTTGCTATCTCAGCTTTCTGAAGGGTCCTCCAGGACCAAGGCATCCAGACCCCTAATGCTTTCTAGCACTGCATGACAGAGCCTGCCTGCAAATTTCAGCATCAGGCTGAGCTCCTTCTACCTTGGCCATTTGGAAACGTACACAGGCAGCTCCAGGTTGTGGTCTCTTTCTGGAGAGATGATGCAGATGACACCCTGTGCCTGGCTACCTGAGAAGAGCACAATAACTGCACTGGTCCCAAAATGGAGAAAAGAGTGAAGTACACTGATGCCTGTGTTCCTGTCCCTTTCCCCTCTCTTCCTTGCAAATGCAATCACATTTGCTTCTTCAAAACACAGAAGAAAGAAAAAAGATTTTCTCTCTGTCGTTGCCATGTGAAAAACCCACACAAACAACAGGAAAAACTGGCTACCTCTACGCAGAACCCAGCACAGCGACTGCAGAGCGACTGTCACACAGGCAGCAGCCAAAAAAAAAACAGAGAGAAAAATAGATTTTTCCCTTCAGCCCTTTCAGACACATGACTTGGGACTTATTATAGTAATAACAAGCAAAAGATTTTTCAGAGGAGAGGACCAGTCTCCATTTGTTTCTTCTTTACATTGATGAAGTCCCTTCACCAATTTAAATGGGGCAGGTTCTGCTTTCAGCAGCCCTCCTTAGAACAGAACAGCAACTCAGTAACAAACTTCTCCATCATCAGGAATCCCTCAGATTTGGGTCCTTACAGCAAGGGAAGCCCAGGCCATGGGGCAGAGCTTTTGCGAGATGGTGTTCTGTTAAACCTGCCATTAATTGCTCTCTACCTATTACAGCTAATTTGCATGGCTCAGAGCCCAGAGGATTCTTTGCAAACCACCAGTTTACCAAACAACCCGATGCAAAACACAAAAGTCGTGTGTGCTGGCACCAGTGTCTCTCCTCCTCCAGCAAGCTGCTGGAGAACAGGCGAGGCTTCGCCATTCATATCGCCATCCTGAGCGCTGGGGAAGCGGCTGTGGAGGCAAACCGCAGGGAGGCAGGAGCTCGAGCAGCAGATAAGCCTTTTGGATGACTGTCCTTGGATTTGCTTATCTCCAAAGGGCTTAAAATGAGAACATGTTTGGATCTGCACATTTTCAAGTGCCTCTGTAATTATCCAAGTTACAAGCAGTAGATGAATCTGAGACGCTGGCACTCCATTGAAGCACGGCGCCCTTTAATGCCTGCCCAGCCAGCTGTGGGTTGTCATGGAGACTGCATCTGTCACCCATTTGTTTACAGGCCTTTTGAATAACCCACGCGAGCCAGACCTTTCCTGTTTTGGGGGGTGCCCATCCGAGATTTTGCTGAGGTTATCCTGATTCATACCAACAGACGTATTTTCATCCATAAAATCAGGAACAGACTCATGCCAAGCACTGCTACCACTGATGCCAAAGATGTTTCAGGCTAGACTAATCCCTTCTGCAACCGATACTTTATGTGATGATCTCTGTATAGGTTGCCCCTAGGCTCAGTGAATACAAACCACAAGCTCCTTCTCTGCTGTGCCTCATCTGTGGTGCAAACATCTGGTAGGGCTCAGTGAGACGAGGGGTGGCTGAAGAATGAAGCAGGAAGGATGGGCAGAGCTCAGAAGGAATGCTCAGCTTGGGACACCCCGCAGGTCAGAAACTCTCTGTTTGTTGTTGTGCACCTGTCTTGCAGGATTCAGCCTCCTTATTTTCTGGCACAGTTAGAAGACTTGCACAGGCTCTTGGCTATCCTGGCCTTGTTATTTAGAAGGAGTCAGGGTTAGACAGCACTGGTGGGCATTGGGCTTCCCTGGCTCACAGAGCACTCCTTTGCCTGGGGCGCAAGTGGGGTCATCACAGTCCCACAGACAGCAGGTCTGGGAGGCTGGGAGTGGGCAGTGTTGTCCACATGCATGCACCTCTCACAGGGAGGTGCTGAGGACAGCAGAGGTTGCATTTGTGGAGTCTCTTGAGAGCAGCAGCCCCACATTGCAGAGGACACCTGTTGTCCCACAGCCAGGGCTGGCAGAGAGGACAGTGGCCCTTCCCTGGCCACTGACCTGCTGCATGAACCTAAGTCAGCCTCAGCTGTCTGCACTTCTTGCAGCATGCCTCAGCTCCCCTTTGGCTTGCAGGAGGACTGCCAAGCTCACGTTGCTCACAGCCTCTGAAGCCCTGGTGAAGGAGGGGCTGAGAGATAGTGCACGCTGTGTACAGCTGAACTGCAGCCTTAGGCAGGCTCTATTTCCAGCATTCAGGGAAGGGGGAGAGCATTTGAATGCCTGGTCAAGGCAGAGAATTTATAGCTTCATACTAAAAAGAACAACAGTGACAACAGAGAGACACAAGGGCAAGTTTCACTCTTCATTTAATCCTAATGGATCTATTGTAGCAAAGCAGCAGCTAGAGCAGGCTGTGAACACGTGTACATTTCCCCCGGCCATCCTCAGACACCTTTGGTTTTATTGTTCAGAATTCCAGAGAACCACAGACTGGTTTAGGATAGAAGGCACCTCTGGAGGCCCTCTGGTCTGACCCCCTGTTTGAGCAGGGCCACCCAGAGCAGGATGCCCAGGACTGGGCACTGGCTACCCTTACTGCTCAGTCTGAGCTCTGGGGGAGAGCTACTGCCGTGCTTCCGCAAGGCCTGCCCTCTCCCTGTCCTGAAGGTGAGAGCCATAGAGTCATAGAGTCATAGAAAGGACCTGAAAGACCATCTAATTCCACCTCCCGCCACCATGGGCAGGGACAGATCCCACCAGCCCAGGCTGCCCAAAGCCCCATCCGGCCTGGCCTAGAACACTTCCAGGGATGGGGCACCCACAGCTTCTCAGGGCAATCTGTTTCAGTACCTCACCACCCTCGGAGTAAAGAATTTCTTCCTAATGTCTAATCTAAACCTACCCTCTTTTAGTTTAAAGCCATTACCCTTGTCCTATCTATACACCCCCTGACAAAGAGTCTCTCACCAGCTTTCCTGCGGCCCCCCCTTTGATCCTGGAAGGCCATTATTAGGTCTCCCCAAAGCCTTCTCTTCTGCAGGCTGAACAACCCCAGCTCTCTCAGCCTGTCTTCATAGGAGAGGTGCTCCAGCTCTCCGGGCACCCTTACCCTTGTGGCCCTCCTCTGGACTTGCTACAACAGCTCCATGTGCTCCTGATGCGGGGGCCTCAGAGCTGAACACAGCACTCCAGGTGGGGTCTCACAAGAGCACAGCAGAGAGGGAGAATCACCTCCCTTGCCTGCCTGACCATGCTTCTTCTGATGCAGCCCAGCATACAGTTGGCTTTCTGGGCTGCAAGCCCATGTTGCTGGTTCATGTTGAGCTTCCCATCAACCAACACCCCAGGTCCCATCAACCAACACCCCCAGGTCCCTCTCCTCATGGCTGCTCTCAATCCATTCTCTGCCCAGCCTGTATTGGTGCTTGGGATTGCTCTCGCCCAGGTGCATGACCTTACACTTGGCCTTGTTGAATGTCATGAGGTTCGCACAGGCCCACCTCTCACCTGTCCAGCTCCCTCTGGATGGCATCCCTTCCCTCCAGCATGTCGACCTCACCACACAGCTTGGTGTCATTCACAAACTTGCTGAGGGTGCACTCTATGCCACTGTCTATGTCACCAACGAAAGTGTTAAACAGCGCCAGTCCCACCACACGGATTGGTGAAAGTCTCCCCTCCCACCAGGCACCTCAGCACCCATGGGGGGACAGGGAGCCATGGGCAGAAGCAGAGCTGGTGCTGCAGCATGCCTGAGCTTAGACCCCACTGCTACACTGAAACTGGACTCACTCGGCACATTTCTTTGAGGACTATTTAAGGGCTCACGTACTTGATCAAACAAGTGGAGTCTTTTCAAAGGTTTTCCAGGAGGGTCCAAGCTGAGACAGCTCCCTGCTGGCATGGCAGTTTGAGGGTACCATCCAATTTGGAGCCTAAATGACACATGAGGACCAGCAGTGGCTGAACCAAGAGCTGGACCAACACCTTTTTTCTTGGTAGCCCATGACAACTTCTTCACTTCATTATCCATAGTTGCATTGCTTTCCTTTATCATGTTTCCCCCTACTTTGATTTTAGCTTTTTCAGCTAAATTGACAAAAGAGAGGAGAGGTGTTGGTTACAGGTGACTGCAAACCCTCCTGCTGTCTGGCAGGGCCTGAGGGGCTGCGGGTGTCGCTGGGCTGCAGGAGCGCGTTGTCCTGGCAGGCCCTGGGAGGCCGGGGCTGTGTGTGGGGTGAAGAGGACAGGGAAGAGTGATCTGGGCTGCACTGATGGTGATGAAGTAGATTTATACAACAGCTGGATGTTTGGAGGTGTTTCACCTTTCCTACAGCAGAGACAGAAATGCATCATCTTTGGCTGCAGAAGAGAGGTCTTAGAACCGAGGAAGGGCCAAGGCAGCCAGAGGAGCCTTTCCAAGGGGACAAAGGTGCAGACAATGTCTCTTCTCCAGGGCAGTCTGTCCAGGCTTCCCCAGCAGGTATCAGCCTGGAGGAACAGGACAGGGGTCTGCCCAGGTACTCTCCAGTCAATAAAGTTTAAACGTGATCTCAGGCCCTCAAGCCTGTCGTGAGGCACAGCTCAGGCAGGAGCCCAGCGTGGTGCTCACCTGGCTGAAATAGCCAGGGAAACCCAGAGCTGGCCAAGATCAGAAACCTCCCCATTCCAGTACACCTTGGCCTTGGCTCACTGGCACTGGTTACATGCTGCAGCCCCAGCCTTTCAGCCCTTCTCCTGGAGTCCTCGGGGCTGAGCATGCCGAAGGATATGGCAAGGGCATGCTGGCATCTGGTGCCTTCTCCAGCAGCACAGGCTGCTCCCCTGCCCCCAGGGCCATGTGGTTTTGGCTGCTGCCGATGTCACTTCATATCACTGCAGAGCAAACAGGGTCAAGGAGAGAGACAGGAAAAAACAGTATGTATGTCTGTCTCAACACAATCCTGCACAGTGGGGAACAGGGGTGCGCCTTGCACCCAGGCACATTCCTGCAGTCTTGCATTACTCAGCCTGGGCAGAGGGAGACATCAAGTCCTGCTTCCTACCTGATGCCAGATGGGATCTGTTCATTTCCTACCTTTCTTTCCTTCCTTTCACTCCCTCCATGGCTCCAGGACCCTCTGCCAGCTGGGCACTAATCACAACATATCCTGCCCCTTTCTGTCCCCTGGCCTAGCCCAGACCATGCAGTTTACAGACACTGAGCAAAGTTGAGCACAGAGAAGAGAATAGTAAGTGCAGGCAGGCATTTGCATAGCTGTGGCCAGGAGGCTGTATTTGAACATCTAATTAGATTACAGCAAACTTCCCGAACGGCAAAGCTACAGCCTTGTCACCCCCTCGAGACAACAGGCCATGCCAGGATTTCTGTCTGATTCTGATCTACATAATTTGCCATAATCCTTAAAACTGACTCAAGCAATGAGGTTCATTGCACAGCTCACTGGATTTAATCCACCACTCCAGTGGTGCTAACGAAGCTAATGGTATAGTCAGAGAAGGAACACATGTATAGCTAGGAGGCAGAGATAAAGCATTAATCCGGCCATATGCTTTCAACCTGCTTTACTCTTCCACCCCCACCCCAAAGTTTTTTGAAGCACTGGGGGAGAACAAACCTGTCAGGAAGAAAGAGCAAAGGAGAAAGAGTGTCTCTTGAAGGGGTGGACATGTGCACTCACATCTCTGTACACTACCAGCCTGCAGCAGCTTGTGTCAGAGACCGGAATGAGCAGAGGTTTGGTAGGACCAGGGAGACAAAGGGGGTAAGGGGGTGGAGATTTTGGGTGAGGAGGGTGAACTGCTCCCGGTCAGAGATGTAGCACCTGCTCTCATTTCTAGATAGAGTTCATCAATCCTAATCTAACCAGGTGATGTGCCTTGTGTGCAGTGTTCCCAGGAGCACCCATGTGGCATTGTGTCTTATTGTCACCGCTGCTGCTGTCCGTGAGTTGTGCATCCCAGCCCCAGAGCCACAGGTTTACTTGGGAGCACCGGCTGGGCTCTACCTCGCCCGCAGCCTATGAGCCCAGGGACCAAAGGGTTGGCTGCAGGCAGAGGGCAAAGACCAGGACGTAAAGAGAGAAGTTCACTTCACCTGAGGAGAGTAGAGCCACATCTGCAGGAAGGGGACAGGCCCACCAACCTGCTCAGGTATCCAACACATATACCCAAAGAGGGACTCACTTGCCTTCCAGTTTTCAGCTACAGACAGCTGGAGACGGGCTCTCTTCTGTGCTGTCCAGTGCCAGGGCAAGAGGCACAAACTGGAACACAGGACATCTGGAAGCACTCTGGACATCTGGAAGCACTCATTTACTGGGTAGGTGACTGACCACCTGTGCAGGCTGCCCAGAACAGCACAGCCTGCTGCACAGGTTGTGGAATCTCCCTTCTTGGAGATAGTCAAAAGGCATCTGGACATGGTCAGTCCTGGGCAACCTGCTCTGGGTGGCCCTGCTTGAGCAGGGGTTTGGACCAGATGTTCTCCAAAGGTGCCTCCAACTTCAACCAGTCTGGGATTCTGGGACTCTGTTAGAGAGCAAGGGGAAGGAGGCCACCCTGTCTGTGCTGGGAGGCTGGCAGGATAAGCCTCTGTGTCCGCAGCTCCTCCTACCTCCATGCTGGGCTGTGAATGGCTCAGCAAAGCCAGGCATGCAGCTCCTGCTCAGCTGGGAATGGCCTCCTCAGCTTTAGTGGTTGTTGAAAAGGGTCTTGAGCCACCTGCAGTAACCAAATCACTTGGGAAGTCAATGGAAACTTCACTGGAAACAGGATGTATACTGCCAAAAGTCACCTGAGGCTCTAAATCCACCTGAGGCTGAGCAAGCAGCTTCAGGCTGGGGTTTGCTCTGCACACAGCCAGAAGAACCCTGTGGTAGAGACGCTGATTCTGGAGTTTGTAGATACTGTGCCTTCTCCTGAACCAGGACTGTGCTGCCAATGCTGCCCTCTTTCCTGGAGAGAGATGTCGTCCCATTTGCCCCTGAAGCGTGGCCAGTGCCTGCCCCATCCTGGTGGCAGGAAGCAACCCCTGCCACTGCTGTCTTTAGGATCTGTCAGCGGGGAAAGGTGCTCTGCAGTGGCAAAGGCATTCAGAGCCCAAATTAGCTGCACTGGGCTCAATCTGAGATTTTGACAGCGGATGCCAAATTTATTTTCAAACGCACTCTGGAAATGTCACCGTGCTGGTCGGAAGGAATTGGGTACATGCTCCCTTTTAAATAGAACCAAGCATATGGGAGGAGGATGATTAGATTGCTTCCAAGCTGCCAAATTTCTTTGCTGCAGCAAAAAATCTTCCCCAAAGTGTCCCAGCCCACAGTGTTTCTGAGCACCGAAGTCTGTGCTGAGACTTTTCCATTGACAGTTGTGCTCCAAGCAAGAAAACACATCCTTCCAGTGAGGTCCCAGGTGGTCCTAGCCCAAGAGGCTCGGGGTCTTTTGCCTCCCCTTGCAAGCCAGAGCAACTGTAACCTGGGAGGGGGACAGAGTTTGCTTCTCTCTCTCGCGCCAGTGAAAAGCAGCACTGAATTCAGACTCCTCTCCTCTCACAGCACCTGCCTGTCTGTGGTGGAGTCTCTCAGGGAAGAACCATGTCCCTGCCAGTCTGTGCAGCATCCCTCAAATTGCGCCCATTGCACCCCTCTGTGCTGAGCCACCACATCCCTGCAGATCTGCGCAGAGGTTATCAGCTGCCCTCTTTCCAGCTCCCCAGAAATCCCCCCAGTGTAGTGAGGAAAGGCAACCTAGCAGCCGCTGGCAAACCAAGAGGGGAGTAGTGGAAGCTAAGCTTCTTTAACTCCTGGAAGATGAATGCCAGGCTTTCATATTACAGCTTCAGAGGCTTCAGCCGCTGGGCCTTCAGTGCTCCTTGCCACTGTCAGCAGGTGCTTGGGCCACAAGGGACCCATGGCCACACTATGACTCTTCAAGGAGCCAGAGCAGCATGACAGCCTGGGGAAGTGCTCCCCCTCTGTTCCAACTGCCCAGAGCTAACATTCAGACCCCACACTCAGCCATGTAAGACGAAAATAAGGGTGGGAAGAGAGATGGGACTCCATGCTTGAGCTCATTAGCCAGTGCTGGAGAAGCGATGCCTGTCCCACCTGGGCTCAGGGGCTCCCTTGAACCAGGCAACTACAGCATATTACCTACAGTTGATCCCCAGGTTCCCTTCAGTTTGGGGTGGAGCAATGTGAGATACCATGACCAATTTTTTCAGGCTGGAAGCAGGGTGAGCAGCCCAAAGTGCAAAGCATCATCACTGTGCTGTCCCTCATCACAGCCCCAATGAGGGGATGACCTTGGGATCACCCAAACCTTTCCTGCCCCACTGAGACTGGGAAGTGCACAAATAGCTTTCCTGTGCCCAGCAGGGAGCTTCCTTCTCTCTGTAGGTAACACTGAAGCTTCCCCAGGGAACAGAGCATGGTGGTCCTCCCAGGAGAGGACATATGGTCAGCACTGAATTTCCAAGTCTGGGGTCGGGGCCCTATCCCACCTGGCCTGCTTGAAATTCTGCTGGCCCAGTGTGGGGGGGACAGCCAAGACAAAGCATACACTGACCCTTCAAAACCAGCCTCCATCACTCATCCTCGTTTTCCCAGCAAGAAAACAAAGTATGCCCAGACCTGAGAGGACCTTGAGTATCAAGGGTCCTTCCTTCTGGTGCAGGATTAACCTGCAGTCCCTATAGGCCCTCCTGGCCCTCTCCCTGGGGCCCCAAAGCACCCACCAACTTCCTCTGTGAACACAGTAATCTGCTGGATCACAGACATAAAAATCTTGCTGTCTTCTTTCTGCTTCTTTTCCCTCTATAGCATTTTTCATGCCTAGGAAGGCACAGAGTGAAGCCAGCTGTACTGTCCCAGCTTCAGAGTGAAGCCAGCTGTACTGTCCCTGCTCAGCAGATCAGGAAAATAAGGAATGTTGCAAGGAAGCAGTAAGCCCTAAACCAGCTGAGAAGCAGCACCTCCATGGTCCTTGGGCAGCACTCCATGATCCAGGGCACTACCTGAGAGGCCCCAGGAGGACTGCCGAAAGCCCACCTGGCAGGTACCAGAGCCATAGGCTGACCCAGAACTTGCTGTAAAGTGGCCGAGGCTGCAGGGTACGGGCAGGAGGACTGTTGAGCCTGAGCAGTTAAAGCAAAGTGGCGCAGCTGCTCCTAGCTCTGCTCTCAGCCCACACGCTGCTGAGTGGCGGGTGGGAGGTTTTTCTCTGCATTGCAAATCCCTTCTTATTTGAGTGCTGCAGTGCTGCTTAGAAGGAAAACAACCACTTTGGAGAGAAAAGGGGTCCGGAATAGCACTGGCATCTTCTGCCCAAAGCAAGTCCTGGGACTGACCCCAGGAGAGCCTAGCTCTATAGATAAAGCTAAAGCTTCCCTAGCAGAGAGCCTGGCTGGGAGCAAGAACCATCCGTTCCCTTTTTCCTGTGTTTGTCCCTGGCACTGATAGCCCTGGCTAGGCTCTTTCTTCAAACTTAGGAAGCAGGAGGAGAGGAGGAAAAGGCAGAGGGAAGAAGGCTTCCAGGTCTGCGGAGGCTGGCTGGCAGCAGAACAAGAGCTGTGAGAAATGGTGGGAGCTACACGGCCAAGGGCTCATGGCGCAGGGCTGCGGCCCCTTAGCAGTGTGGCCCAGATAGCTCCTGGGAAGCGTAATGCCATGAAGATGCACAGGTAGCTTGCTGGTGCATAAGTTCCTCCATTGCCAAGTTTTTGGGAGCTGGCTTACTCAATGCTTGCAAAGGAGAGGTTGGTTTTGTGCTCCCTAACACAGGCGCTGAGGGACTGCGAGTCTGGAAGTCCAGGGAAAGTGTCCGCAGACTTTTTGCAGGTGACAAGCCTTTGGGGGGGTTCAGCAGCACTATGGAAATGAGGTTCATTAGATGTGCAGGTGGCTTTCTACAGAGAGCCCCATTTGGACCAGAGACCCTTTCATGAGAAGGACGAGGTCCTGGATTTTGTGCACCAAGACTTTTGATAAGAAGCACCATCAGGATGTGCAGGTTCAGGAGGCTGCCCAATCCATCTGCCCTTGTTCAAGATAGCCTGCAGATCTGCCTGTCCCGTCCCATCCTCCCCACTACAGCCATAGGCTTTCTTCACCACAGAATTTATTCAGCTCATCTTCTTGGAACAAACTATTCATCCATCCATCCACCTGCACTACTGTCCATCTGTCTTTTTGCAGTTTTCTTTTATCAACACACATCCCAAATCCATTGGCTGTCTGGGTTGCTGTTTGTCAAGCAAGGTAGCCAGGCAACTATTAAGATCTCCATTTATTAGTTCCAATATGCGTCTGTGTGTTTCTCTACACAGAAGAAAGTGTGCTCTACTTCTGGGCCAGCCAGAAGATGCAGAGGTCTGGGCTCTTGGTGACTTTAAGTCACCAAGCCTTAAAGTCTTTTCTTTGCTTTTATTCAGTCTCTAAGCAAGCAAGCTCCCAGAATGAGCACAGTTGTCTCCACCAGTGGCCTTCAGAGTGTGAAAAACAAACCAATCTCACAAACTCTCAATGTATAAATGTGAAAGTTGACTTTCCAGACATCACAGACCTCTTCTCTCTGAAAGAAGGACCCACTGCAAGTTTGAGCCTGCAAATCAGGCGCTAGGTTTCATGGCTCCATTTTATTCACCTTCTCCTACACCAGCATTTCTCCCCGCTGAACATCAGCTCAGAGCACCCTTCCCAGCAAACCCTCACCACTAAGGAAACACCACCGCACTGGGCTGTGCCAGACCCTTTGGGGACAGATGGGTCCTCAGCCACGTGCAGTTACAGATGTGCTCAGGGAATACATTCGTCTCTCAAGAGGAAACCCAGTGAGTATGGGCCAGGTGTTCAGTTCAACAGTGCAAATGGCCACCATGCCATCCTCTTCCACCCACCTCCTACTGTATTTGAGGAAGCAAGAATCTGTATGGGAGCAGGCCCCTAACCACCTCCTTCCCGGACAGGTTGGTCTCTGGCTTTGAACCTAGGGCAATCCTGCACTCATTTATGGGCTCCATCCCGTGCATGTGTCAATAAGCAATGCTGGAGAGAGATTAAACTTCTCTTGAAGATACTAAAGAAGGCAACAAGGATTGAGAAGTCCTCAGCTGCCTCTTCCCAGCACTCTAGGATCTTTAATCGGTCTCACTTCTTAGTTTTTAATTTCAGATTCTCCCTATGATGCACAAGGGCTCTGCTGTCCCTGCAGGCCAGCAGCTCCTTCCAGCCTCATGTGTGAATTTTGCAGCTGCACAGCAAACGTCAGCTCGCCCACCTCACTCAGCCCATGTGCATTTGCACCTCCAGACCCGAAGGGAGAGCATGGGGTGATGCATGCAATTATCCAGAGCTGACAGCAACTGTCCCAGAGACCTCTGTGCACAAACACAAGGATGGGGGTTTCTAGTGCAGTTCTTCCCTCTCCTTTCAAATAATGTGAGTCATTGGTTTCTCACAATCAATAGGCAGCAGGATGGTCACCGCAATGCAGCCACTGCCATGTCTCTCATGCAGGGGTTGTTTTGGTTCAAAATTCCCTGGGTGGAAACTCAACTGTACTGTGAGACAAAAGTCCTAATGAGATCTATGGCAAGAGAAAGGCCTTCACAACTGCATTTTCAGGTACTGTCTGGGAGGGCCGTAAAAGCAGAAGTCCTGACTAATCATAAGGATCCCAGCGCCCCTTCCGATGACATGGCACATGAGCAGCCTGAGCAAAACTGGCAGGAAGGTCCTTTCTTGAGACAGACATGAGCAAAGTCTCATGAGTGCTGACCACCAGGGATGCGTGCATTTATCAGAGCAAAACCAACCTGGGCTCGCCTGGCAGCTTTGGTGATTAGATAACCTCTGGAGCCCCCAGTACAAGAAGGTTGTTGGTCTGTTAGAGCAGGCGGCCACAAAGCTGATCAGAGGGCTGGAGCACCTCTCCTACGAAGAAAGGCTGAGAAAGCTGGGGCTGTTCAGCCTACAGAAGAGAAGGCTCTGGGGTGACCTCATTGCAACCTTTCAGTACTTGAAGGGGACTTACAGAAAAGACGGGGAGCGACTCTTTGCTCCATCAGATGACAGGGTGAGAGGGAATGGTTTTAAACTAAAAGAGGGGAGATTTAGACTAGAGATTAGGAGGAAATTCTTCACTCAGAGGGTGGTGAGGCACTGGCACAGGTTGCCCAGAGAAGCTGTGGATGCCCCATCCCTGGAGGTGTTGAAGGCGAGGCTGGACGGGGCTCTGAGCAACCTGATCTAGTGGGTGGTGTCCCTATGGCAGGGGGGTTGGTACTGGATGGTCTTTGAGGTCCCTTCCAACCCAGGCCATTCTGTGATTCTATGAAGGTCCTGTAGAAGGACCCAGCTGCTCCCAGACCAGTGCCACAAGGGGTTTGGCCTCCTTGGCTGAGTGAGCAGAGGAGAGCAGATCCAGGTCTTGCTCTACAGCTCCATCCCCGTCTGTGGGCATGCAAGGGGTTGCCCACAGGGAGCTGGGCTGGCAGCGGGCACACACCAGGGCTGGCCCACGCACAAGTGTGGGAAACAACCCACTGCAAACCCAGCCAGGGCTCCCAGCCTGGCCTGGTGATGGAGGCACTTTTGTGCCTGCAGTGCCCTGCACACACCACTGCCTGTCCTATGGAACCTGGGAGAAGAGGTGTGCATGGCTGCACGACAGAGGTGGGGAACAGCCCTGGGCCATCCAGCACTGCCTTGCAACCTTGCTGAATGAGCAAGCACAGGAGGTGCAAAGCATTTGTGCAGGCTTTTGGTAAGGGAAGGTGCCAGGGGCTGACGAGCAGGAGGACAGGCTGCTCACTGAGCAGGACAGTGTTGATGAGGCAGAGCTGCTGACACCAAACCCAGAGCAGGAGTGCTGCTTTGCAGGCAGGGAGACAGGCACCCTCCCCTCTAGCCCTAGGCAAATTCTGCAGCCTGACAGAGGTCTGCAGTGGGGACAGACCACGGAGCAGCACCAGGAGGTGCTCTGCCACCCACCTCTTGGTACATCACCTGCTGCATCTGCTGCCACACTGGCACCACCACCTGCAGCCAAACGTGCAGCCGCAGCATGCCCAGATGCCACTACGGAGTCCACCACCATGCCAGTGCTGTGAGCATCTTCCAGACACACAGACGACAGGGCAGGAGCACATCCTGAGAGCACATCCTTGGCCCTGACACTTTAGTATCACAGGATGATAAGCAAAGACACCTCCAGTACTTTCTTCCTCTCTCACGCCCAGGTCAGAGAGTAAGAGCTGGGTCTGTCTCTGCCCCATTATGCCGTGTCCCCAGCCTACAGGGGCTGGGGGCACCAGGCAGGATCTGGTGGCCTGGGCACAGGGGTCCCAGCCAACAGCACCCCTGTGAGCACTGCCCTGTGCTGCAGTGCCTGGCATCTGGCCCTCACCTCCCAGCAACTCCCAGCAGTGTGGCAGCTGAACCTGCCACTGGCACCACCAGTAACCTCCCAGTTCCCAAGGAGCCATGTGAGCCAGCAGCCTGCTGGGGAGGACTGCTCCTCCCCACTGCTGCTCCTCTGCTCCGAAGCCACAGGAGGAGCTGGGGCCAGGAGATGGGCTGGGCATGCTGGAGTATGCAGGGATTTTTATCCCTTTCATTACAAAATAGAGAAGGAGCAAAAAGAAAGGAAAAAAAAAAACAGCAAAAAAAAAGCAAACCTGACAACTCCAATTTCTATCCTAGTGAATAAATGAAACACAGCCCAAGAGGTAGTTAAGTGCTTGGGACAAAACATGTGTCTCCTACGTTAAAAAAAAAAAAAAAAAAAAAAAGAGAGAGAACCCAGAGAGAGATCAAGTAACTGCAATTAGAAGAAAGAGGTGGATGGGTGATTACCAGGGAGTGGGGAAGTGGGGAAGTCCCTGCTGCCATTGCCCAGTGCTCCTCCGGCCAGGGACCAAGGCCAGTGTTGCCATATGGGTCCTGTGGGAGAGGGGCAGTCCCACCCGTGTGCCCAGTGAGGAGGCCTCCCAGTGCCCAGGGGTGACCCCAGAGGTTTCTCCTACCTTGAGGACATCATTCTCCCCCCAGGCACCTATCCACCTTTGTGCCCCATAGGAACTGTGACCATTTGCTCTCAGGTCTCTACTGGGGACTGACTTGCCTTTTTTACTTCCTTGGTGTTTCCCCGGAATTTAAAGTCAGAAAAGAAAGAAGAGGCACATGTTCCTCCCAAAGGTGTGGAACGCAGCACAGCACCACCCAGTGCAGACCAGGGGAAGCCTCCAGTATGCAGGCACAACAGTCATGTTAGTGCACATGTGGGTTTGCCAGTTCCCTTCCCAAATGAGACAGCAGACTCCATCTCACCCATTCTTTTGGATGTAACATCCAAGAAGAACCCAAGCCCATCAGATTTCAGTTCCTTCTGGCCTTTCCTTGTCCATGGCACTACAGCGTGCAGGAGCTACCTAGAACTTTGCTGAGTCTCAGTCATCACCAAACCACATGCTCAATTTGCTGGATGGGTTGTGTTTGCGCATGTGTTATTTAGTAGGAAGGTTCGAGGAGGTCTTTCCTGAAGTACAGAAGGGGATGGGGTTGTGTGTGACTCAACCACAACCCAACACAGCAGCCGTGCCAGGTGCACGACTCCTTCCTCAATGCACGCATGCCCAGCCTCTACCCCATCCTCAGATCTCCTTGAAGTCTGCACCACCAGCCAAAGACTTAATTTCAAAGAGAAATCTCCATATATGTCAGCTCCGGGCTTGCAGAAAATCACATGCCTCTTCTTTCTGAATGACCCCAGAAGGTTACAAAGATGCTCTTTTATTGACCTAGATGGTGGGGAAAAAGATCAACTTGGTTTAAAAAGTGTGATGGATTTTTTTTCTGCAACAACAGCTCAGAGAAGGACTTTAGGAGCTGCTGTAACCGCTGAGAAAGCCACGTCCTGTGAGGGTTAGGAGCTCCCTCGTAGTACGTGATCTTTGGAGAAAGAGCTATTTGCTTCCAAACAGTGTCAGGGCCAGGACAGAGCACTCACACCAGCCTCTGCACTGTCTTCCATTCCACCACCCCTTGGCATCCCTTAGTTGCTCTGTTGACTGAGGCTGCAGGGCTGTGAAGGAAGATCGAACCAGACTCCTAATATATTCATGGTGATTATTGGATTTTATGACCATCTCCCTTTGGGAGGCCAAATTAAGACCTTTTGAAAACTTGGGCTTGTCTGAGCTGCTGGTGTCACATCCCAGAACACGGCAAGACATTGCTCCTGATGCAGGAGAGGCATGTGATTAATTCCTCCATAGGTTTACCCTGCCTATTTACCACCTTCCAAGTGTCTGCTGCTTCCAGAACAAGTTCCTTCCCAATGGACCCCAGCAGCTGTGACAACACTCCTTGAATCCAGAGCCCTGTCCTTGGCACAAGTCCATCTCTCTCCATGGGGGAGAAATACAGGCTTTCCACGTGTTTGAGAGGGCTGCAGAATTGGACAATCTTTCTCAGAAAATATGCAGTGGTACCTGGCTTTGCATCCATGCACGGACGTACAGAGCTTGTTCCACATGGCAAAGCAGTGGCTTGAAGGCAATCTCAGCCTTTCCTTGCAACAACCTCCTGCTCTGGCTTGCTGGAGAGGATCAAACCCCCACTGCACCGGCATGTGGGGGACACAGAGGCCTCCTGGATCTCCTTGCCCCTTGGCCCATGCCTTGCTTCACCCCCATGGGCTCTGGCCCTCTCTCTGGAAGCTCCCATACTCTGGCATTGCTCCAGCCGTGCTCCAGCCTCCCAGGCATCACCCAGAGCAGACTCCCGTCACAGTTCTTCCTGCTCCCCCACCCCATCAGTAACAGAGTCCTTGAGCCACCCTGTGCCCAAGTTATCTGCTCACCCCAGGCTACTGAGGCCATGCCCACACCTCACATCAGCTCAGCTCTGCGTGCTGGACCGTCCCCATGAGAAAGGAGGACCCCACAGCTTCCCCAGACCCAAGGGTGCCTTTCACCCCAAGGACACTCCATGCAAGAGCAGGACCATGACCCCAGGGTCCTGCACTGCCCATGGTGCCCAGAGCACTCACAGTCTAAACGTTGCTCTCTGAGGTGCCTCTTCTGCCAGGTCACTGCTGTCATGCATGAGCTGGAGGATGTTGCTGGTCCATGCGTTGGCTGCGGGGCAGGCAGAGCCGTGTGGCAGCTGTTTGACAATGCTCCTTGGGCTGAGGAGGGCAAAGACAGCTATAAGTTCAGGAAGGCATGGATTAACTCCAGTCCCTTCCCTACTGCAAGAGAACCATCTTCCCGAGCCTTCCCACACCCCCTGTCCCTTGAGGCCCACACAGAGACAGAGGCATCCAGCAGAAACACTCCTGCTGCACAGCAATCAGACCGAAGAAGTATCATTGCCCATCAGGTTCAGAGCACACCCATACCCAGAGACTCCTCTCCATCACCCTCCCTGGCTCCCTATGGGCCCCTGCCTTTCCTGGGAACACACTGAGCAGAGATGACCCATGGGACACTCATTGCATGGGCCGCGAGAAGCCTCGCAGGGGATCAGCCGGGCAGAGAAGCGATCTCAGCTCCTGGCCCTTCAGCAGAGCAAGAGGCAGAGGCAAGGAAAGAACTTGGCAGGGATGAGAGTCTTCTGCTTCTCCAGCCCTGCTCCACGTATGGCCATGGACTCACGAGATCACTGAGAAAAAATAGCCCACCATGGCTAGATGACAGTCACACAGCTAAGGCCATGTCCTCAGATACCACCCAAACACCTGCTGAGGTTTCCACCCTTGGGTTCCCACTGAAATGGCCAGCACCATTCCCCTGATTATAGGACCTCCATGGCTGTCTGAGACCAAAATTGGGATTTAACTTTATGAAGGTGTCCAGGAAGGTCAACAAACTCGTCTGTTGAACAGCTCATCCTGCTCCCAAGCGAACCTTTAGCCTTTATGACTGCTGGTGTACTTGGGCATTACACAGCTGCTCCTGGAGGCCTGGAGGAGAAATGGGGTTCAAGCCGTGAAAACAGTCATATGTGCCACCAAGCTGAAGCATAGGGCACCTTCCCTCTGCCCTCAGTCAGCCTAGTTCACCATACCAGTGACATGTACATCTGTCTTCCCCGTGCACTTTGAAAAGAGCAGCTTACGCTCTCATCGGCTTAAAGGAAGAAAACTTCATTGCAAAAAATCTAGGGAGGGGACTGACTGCCTGGGATCTAATCTGAGCAGAGCCTTCAAGATAAGAGCATTAAGAAGTGGGGATAAAGCAGCCTTGGTGCAGGAATGGCCTGAACTGGTCCCCTGTCTGGGAAGTTGCACATCAGAGCCGGCTAGAAAGACACGATCTGTGTTTCCATGCCTATAGCCACCTCAGTGCAGGAGGTGGAGGAGTTCTAAGGAGGGTGAGGCAAAGGAATCAGGATTGCTTATAAAGCTCATATTTCATATCAGCATCCTGAAATCCCAAGTGGGAACAAGGATGGCACAGTCGCCATCATCCCTCCCCATCTTGGAGTGGGGAGGGATCTCTCCCCATAGTCTCTCCTTTCTGTAAGGGCATCTGGCACCTCCAAGCACTGACTGCAGTTCAGCTCCAAGCTGGGACTGGATTCCCTCCTCTGGGAAGCCCTTCTTCTGCCTGCTCCTCCTTTATTGGTATTCACCCATAGCCACTATCACCCGGGTGACTTCTAACCCCAACATGTGCCCCGTGGGCCATACAGGAGCTCAACAGCTGCTGCAGCAGAACAGACATAAGCCGCTTGCTCCTCTGAAAAAGCCAGGCACCTTTTCTTCCTTTTGCCTTGAGACATAACCCTGCATCTGCACTTCTTGGGAGGGAGGGAATAAAGATGAAGCCTCTGATGAAGGCAGAGGTGGGCAATCTGCTCCCACACTAGGCTTGTGCCTGCAGGACAGCAAACCATCATCGTGCTCCTGAGACGAACCGAAACAGCCCTGCAGCTTGGTATAAGTAATTGAGGAAAGAACATTTGTAAGGCAAGAGACAGCTGGATTAGAAAGGTGAAGCCCAAAAAGCAAATGAAAAGAGAATCATCAATGATGGATGGAAAAGCAGTCCAACATTTTCCTGGATGTACTCTTGAACAGCAGCAAGACAGGGAGAGCTGAGATCAAACCACTGAAAGCGCCTGGGGCACCACAGGTGCCTGCAGGACCTATGCAGCTCAGGAGGCACAGTCCCTGATGAGTTCTACATTTCCCAGTCTTGGTGAGAGACCCTGCAGCCAGTGCTGGTCCTGCATCCTCCAGCTGACGTTAGGATGCCTGCAGAGGCTATGCTTATGTGCCCCAGGCACAGTTCGGCAGCGTGAGGCCAAGGGAGAGCAGTGACCAGGACTGCCTGCCCAGCACAGCCCCTCCTGCACACCTCCTTCTGCACAGGGTCACGTCCTGGCCCTGCCTTTGCACAGAAGAAATTCCCAAACTTCTGGCATCTTCTTCTTGAGGGCATTCAGCGAGGCCACACAACACACTATAAAAGTCATCACTGCAGTTTGCTTTGTTAATTGCTGCTGATCAGACAGCTTTCTTGGCAAGGGGAGAGAAAGACATTTGTATATAAAAATACAAATTGAGTTAATAAGACAGAAGAGAGTTCAAAACTCCCCTTTTTGCTCCAGGATACAGCAGACAGAGGCCACCCCTGCAAAGAGGAGCTGTGGCCAGCAGCCGGACTGCTCAGCAGCCTGGAGATAAGTCCCATCCATGGGGCAGGGGGTGTTGAGTGGTCCAGGTGAGTGGTGCCAACAACTGATGCATAAGCAGACTGACAAGTGATCAGACTTGCTAACAACAGAGCACTGGGGTTCTGCCTGTGGTGGTATGGGCAGACAGGGGAGGTCACAGCTCCCTCTCCCCCAGCGTTGTGACTTTCCACCTCCTACCTTCAACACTGCAGTTATTTGCCCCCAGGCCCATTAGAAAATGCAAACTGCTGTACCAGCCTCTCTGCCTAGCACCTGGCCACCTCCACAGCACCTCCACACCCTCCTGGCACAGCCCAGGGATGAGTCTCCCCATGCTTCACCTCCATTTTTGTCAGGATCGAGGCAACCTCCTAGAGCTTTCAATTCTTGTTCCCTCAGTACCAAGCAATAATCAGAGTCCTCCTGTCCAGCTGTCTCCCAAGTAATTTCATTCTCTATCGACTCTATAACCCAGCTGAAACTGCAAGCAGATGTGATTGCCTGATCCCAAGCAGGCCACCTGCTACAATGCAAAGTATAGTTCTGCCCTGCAGTCTTGCTTTTCTTTAAAAAACAGTTTGCTTCAGTGTCCTGGATAACCCCAAGTATTTGCAGACCCACGAGGGGGTCTCAAACCCAGAAGTATTTGCCAGTAGGGAGGAGGTTTCCCAGAGAAGCTCAAGGGGAGGTATTCATCCCAGCCCCATCATTTCCCAGTAGGTCGGAGCCAATGGCATTAGGCTGGCCCAGGTTGTCCCACCACTCTGCAGAGAGGGGTTGTATTGCTTCTGCTGTAAATGCTCCACCATGCTACAGCTCCCACCACTGCACAACACCTTCCCCAGTATGTCTCATGATCCTTACAACTGTCTTGCAATTAGGTATCACGAGGCACAGAGGAGTAATGACTTGCCCAGGAGATATAAGGGAGCAAACAGAAGACCCAGGAATAGAGTTTGCATCTCCCAGCTCCCACACTTTCAGCCTCATTATCCAGCACACAAGCTGGCTGTGACCCAGAGCAGCCCCACGAGCATCCATGTCAGAGGGATGGGAGATTTGGATAAGAAGGTACGTGGTCTGTGCAGAGCCATTCCCCAAAAAACACTCTGCTTCATCAGCAGCACACTCTGGGCAGCAAGATGCACTCAACAGAGAACTACCAGATCATGATCCAGCCACTGAGTAGAGTTGCTGGGATCACTGCTGCCAGGGGCTATCTCTTAAATACAGCTCAAATCCACCAAAAAGGATGTAAAATCCATACTGTAGTATCAGTTTTGGAGCCTCGTCCTCTAGCATGCAAATAGAGCAGGACCTACTTTCTAGGACAGTCACGCTGGAGCAGCCAGTGTCTCCACCCTGGGCAGATCTCCACTGTGCACACTGAGGAGATACACTCATCACCCCCAGGCACAAGGCAGTGGGAGCTCCCCCATTCGGGCAAAACCTATCAGAGATTTAACTAAGGAGAAGGTCCAGGCACAAGCAGCCCTCACTGGGCTGGGGGAGGAGGGAGGTGACTGGGGGTCAGGCCACTCCAAACTTAAGGGGCAAAATATATGGGAATATCCCAGCTGAGACAGATCAGAGATGTCTCCAGCAGAAGCAGTTCCCCTTCTTCTGGCTGAGCCCTTGGTTGCGTAGTCACCCCCTCAGTGCTGGGGAGCTCATGGGAATGCAGGGCAGGACACTCCCAGGAGGGCTCTTAGTGCCATCAGCCTGGAGGTGAGATCCAGGAAAGGATGAGGGCAGGGCTTGAGGGCAAGACTCCCCCTGACTTCTCTGCCCCGCTGGAGGGGGCTTTCTCTGCTAAGACAGCATGCATCAGGTCCCCAGAGGAGAGGCATTGCTGCTCCTTTTGTGGGCCTGGCTGGATATGGGTGTTAATGAGCTGGAACGTACAGAGGAGATGTATTTCTGCAGTGCCTGAACTCCAGAGGTACTTCAGCATCGCACAGCAAAGTAAACACCCCATAAAATGTTCATCTGGCAGCTGTACTATAGCACATAGGTTCATTCATCTCTGTTCCCAGCACAGTCCTTTGAGATCAAGAATAATTGTTTGCACTGCTGCAGTTTACGATGGAAGCACACAGCAAATCTGTGCCCCTGGTAAATGCTTGTGGGAGTGGTGGGTGTCCTGGGATCCCCAGTCCAGGCTACCTGGGGGCAGCAGCAGCAGTGTCCTGGGCTCATGCATGGCCAAGGGGGCTCAGGAGAAGCAAAGCGGTGGGACAGCAAAACAGGGAAAAGAAAGGTGTGAGTCAGAACCCCTCCACAGCATGCAGCTGCGAGTGCTGGAGGAAAAACCTCATGCCTGTACTGGGCCCAGACATCCGCCGGCGCACACCCCATCACCCACAGCCCCCTTCTGAGGCCACAGCTGGGATCTCGCTGGGCCAGAACTGTGCACACCAGTGTGGGGAAGATGTGTCTGAGGGGGCTGCTGCGACGCAGCTGCTGTGTTTGCTGCGGGGCACTGCCATGGCTCGCCCAACTTGCCAGACTGTTCCCTCCATCTGCTGAACCCAGCACGTTTATTTTTGTGTTTCCAAGTTTGATCAGATCGACTCTTCCACTTTAATCTAATGAGCGCGCTGAGCTGAAACAAACACAATCTGTCCATGGAGGACTGGGGAGGGATGTCTGGGGGCACCGCAGAGGCCCCATGGGGAGACCATGCTACCCTGGTGCAGAACCAAGATGCTGTTTGGGCAGCTCAGACTGCCCAAGTCCTCATCCCGCATAGTCCTCCCATACCTCCAGGGTCTGAAAACCTGACTGTGAAGGCCCCTCATGAAGAGAAGACCTTCCTCCT
This sequence comes from Anser cygnoides, assembly GCF_040182565.1. NCBI lineage: Eukaryota > Metazoa > Chordata > Aves > Anseriformes > Anatidae > Anser > Anser cygnoides. The sequence goes on from NC_089888.1 coordinate 16,017,017, forward strand.
CTGCCCCTGTGTGGGCATTGCCCTGTGGTCTTCCCTCTTTCCTTGCCCATTGCCAATGTTGCTTGACCATCTTTCCAGCTAATTGCCGTGCAGTGCTGTGGGCATGAGCCATGGGACATCTGGCATCTGCTCTGGCTCCCAGGAATGACCTTGGCCACTCCAAGGACAGTGGGAGCCTTTTCACCTTCCAGATTCCCCTAGAGGCAGACGAGAAGCTCCAGCAGGAGGGACAACGTGCACACCCTGCCCGCCTGCTTTGCTGCTCTCCATTTGCCAGCACCTCCACAGAAAAGCTGCAAGCTGGCCGTGCTGCTTGCTGGGTGGGACACAGCTGCTCCCACAGAAACTCCACGCGAGGGCTTACCCTTTGCCTCAGGCTTGCAAGTTTTCTTCTTGACTGTATTTCATACCCAGATTCCTTGCAGCCCTGGGTTTGTTTGCATTCCCAGCGGGTGCACAGAGAAGAGGGGCGCTCAGCCACACTGCTTTGATGTGGAGACCAGCAGGGGAGAGCAAGGGCTGAATGTGGGGTCCCTTAGGAAACAACCCAGCAGGGCAGCAGCAGCCACGGTCCTGCGTTTCTTCCTGGCTACCCAGACCACAGCCTTGGGGCAGATGGAGCAGAAAGACGGTGGCTCTGCAGCTCTCCGCATCAGGAGTGATTGCCCTGTCAAGTATCCAGCACTGCTGGAGCAGCACAGAGCCCCGTGGCCAGCAGACTCCTACGGGGCAGGGGCCAGCTGCCACCCAACAAGCTGTGGGGGCTGCATGGGCAGTAGCGGGGGGGCTGGAGGCAGGTGGCTCCCCCTGGCACCCAGCTGCCTGTCAGCGGCTCAGCTGGCCTGGAGACGATGTCTCCGGCATAGAGAGGGCTCAGCGAGTGCAGGGCGTGCAGGTGAGGAGCCAGGCATCAGCTGTGACAGCAGGAGAGGGCTGGGGCTGACAGGGCAGCTTTGGGAACTTTGGCAATTGCCCCTTCTGCCTTGAGAGCGCCTTGCTCCTGCCAGCTGCACTGCTTTGGCAGCGCAGCGCGGGTGGGCTGGGGAAACATCCGCTGGGGCAAGGCACATTTCTTGCACCAAGCACACAGCTGCCCATGCATGCACTGTTTGTGCTCAAATGGGTTTTTCTGCATCCCCCACTGTAGCTGGGTGTGTGTCTGCCATTAACCCCTTGTCCTCATGCACTGGCTCACCAGCCCTGGGGGAGCTGGGCCCAGACCTGCCTCTTTGCCGCAAGTCTGGTTTGATGCAGGCCTCGTGGAAGTTGAAAACGTTCATGTCAAAGTTGTAGGAAAGAAGGAAAAGGATTTAGGCAATTCTTCTGCTCTCTTGTTTGAAAGCAGACGGGCACTCAAGCACTGGGTTCCTGGGCTGCCCAGCCCAGCTGCCTGACACACAGCCCTACACGGAGCAACGCACGCCGACACCAAAGTCACCCTGGGACCAGCTGGCCTCTGGGACCTGCCCAAAGCCTGCCGGCAGGGCAGGATCAGTGTCCTGCCCAGCACGAGGGCCTCGCACCATCTCTGTGGCTGGGGCCCAGTGACACAACTGTCACCAGCATGAGGTGCGCAGCGTCCCCCTGGCTGGGCCTGCTGCGTGACATGGCTGCGTTGGCCTAACCTCACACCTCACTGTAGTCATGCCCTGCATGCAGACAGGTTTCCTTTGGTCTCCTCCTCAAACAGAATCCCCCAACTCTCTGCTGTTACCACATTTGCAGCTTCCTTTTCTTTAAAATAATAACTCAGTGAGTGCCTTGAGAGACTCTCTGTCACCCTGCTTTAATAGAGAGGGAAGATGAAAAGGCCAGGAGAAAATTTACTTTTGCAGCTCCTGGCTGTCGTTCCCAGTTCTATGCTCTCCTTCCTTATTTCTCATTCTCCTTTCCAGGAGCTGTCTTTTAACTCTTTGTTAATAACTGCTTCTCTCCCAAAAGCAGGCAGTGTCCTTCCTTGCTTGCACAGCCAGAAAAATGTCACACTTTCCCTTTGATGTCAAGATAACGTATAGATAGATGTAACATCGTGTGTATGTGTGACAAATGCAAACAGCGAGCTCTCTGGCTCAGATTTGGTAATTTTGGGAGAAAAAGGAAAAGCAAGGAAAAAAATCTTGAAATGAATTCTTTAATCCACTTATCTCTTCTATAAATATTTATGTTTGTCCCCTTCCTGGTGCAAAGGTTTGAGACAATCTCCCCATCCTTTACACACACGCAGAGCTGTGGCTGATGGCTCAGGTGGGCTCCGTGAGCCAGTGCTGGGGGCTGGGGGCGGATGGGACAGCCTGCTGTCCCCAGGGGACCCAGGCGCCCCGGGGACGTACAGGGCAGGTCCCAGCACATGGAAGAGATGACACCTTGCAGCCCAGAGAGGCTGCAGGGCAGCCACAAAGGACCCCGTTACAGCAGAATAAGCAGCCCAAAGCATGCGGTTTTGTCAAAAGCGCTTTGGAAACAGTTTGGATCTGCAGGAATGCAGCCCTGCACCCCATGTCCCCATCAGGCAGAGCCCTAAGCATGAGCCATGGTCGGCCCGAGGCAGTGGCTCCTGAGGAGCTGCTCCCTGGGGCAGGTGTCTGAAAAGCCCCCCTGAGCCCCCACACTGTTCCTTCTTCCTCAGTCCTCTGGCCAAGGAAGGGTTTCCTTTGTCCATACGAACTGGCACATGCCTGGTTAGGATACAGTGTGAGCCCTCTCCAGCCCCGTGGCCAGCTGCCAGCCTCCAGGAAACCTCCCCAGCCCCAGGGTCCCATCCACTCCTCAGCACAGTCCTTGGCTGGGTTCAGGGCACAGTTTGGGGCTGTCATAGGCAGGAACCACCCCAGGAGGAGGTCTGGATGGGAACAAAGTTTATTCGCAGACACTGGGCCCTTTCCTTGGCTCTTGGTCTCAGTGCAGAGCTCACCCTCACCATCTCCTTTCCCAGGGGTCCCCTCCCCATCCCAGGCACTTGAGCATCAGTCTTATTTTCATCTTCACATCCTGGCTTCACAACAGGCCAGGCGAGTGTGTGGCAGAGAAGAGCAGCCCTTGCATCCATCTAAGCCCTGTCCCCCATGAACTGGATCTGTGTGTGCTGCAGGCACACAAGGGGAAGGAGTTTTGACTGCACCATTCCTGTGGTTTATCTCATCCGTGCCACTGCTGATGTCAGTGCTGCCACTTCATGCAGAGTGGCTTTATTCCGAGCTGCACCAAGAGGAGAGGACCTGGGGAGGGTTTGACTCTGGTGTGCCTGGGGCAACCAAACCTGAAGAGCATGACAAGCATGGCAGGTTGGAGGGCAAAGCACACGACAGTGATGACAGGTTTGCGATTACCTGCAAGCACTTGCTCACCCTGGCTTCATGATTCACTGCTTTGGTAGCGCAGTGTGGCAGGCCGGGGGCGAGAGCCCAGCAGCAGGAGGTCGGTGCAGGAGCAGCCAGCAGTCATGGCACAAGGAAGGTCACTGGCACCGTGCTGGCTGGCATGCAGTGGACAGGCTCCCTGTGGTACCCCCGGTGCCAGAGGAACAGGCTGGGACCCCTGCAGTCAGCACACACTGAATGGCACCAGCAGTTCCCTGGGGCAGCAACATGTCCCAAGGAGCTTGGACATCTCTGCAGGGCACATTCCCTCCCAGAAAGCCAGAGCCTGTCCCTCTCTGGAGCCAGGCTATGCTGGTGCGCAGGGACCTTGTGTTGCACGGTGGCCCTGTGCCCCTGCTTTGCTCCTTTCCATACCACTTGTAGCCAGGCTGGCTTGACGTTTGTCTTCTGGGAACTTCTTGTTCATCCCCAAAGCTGACTGTCCCCCACAGACTTATTGCTTGACCTAAGACCAGAGACCACAGTGAGCACAGGCTGCTCCTGAGGCTCCCCAGATCCAGCCACAGTGCTTGCTCCTTCCCACAGACATCTTCTCTGGCTCCTCTGGGAATCAAGTGTCTGTGCCAAAGTTTCTGTGCTCTTTTCCAAAGGGAGTAGGGAGGAAACTGTGCAGGGCCAGTGCCCCAGCCAAGACGGAAGGACTGGGGATGGGGTGGCTCTCACCACCCTCTCCACAAATGTGGGCAGCTGCCTCTGGGTGGAGATGCATGGAGGATGGCTGGGGAGGTGAATAAAACCTATTTGCAAGGATGAACACCAAAACCAGAACGTGTAACTTCTGAAGTCTCTACATACGAGACTGCCTGGCCTTCCTGCCAAATCACTTTCTTTTCCTTTTGCCTCTAGCTCTGATGCAGACCCTCAACATCACAGGAGCTGGGGTGCTGACACGGGTAAGAAGATGCTCTCCTTTTCTGTGTGCTTATCTCCCGCCCTCTCTGAATGCCCAAGACCACTCTCACATATTATTGGAAATCTGAAAAAAGGATTGAGTTTATTTAAGCCAAAATCACTAAGAGCACTGGAACTCTGCTCAGTCATTAACTGGTGAGTAAAGAGTGCTCAGTGAGTCACTGATGCTATTATAAACACTTTCTTCTAAAGGCTGTAGAAATGCAGTAGGGAAGCGGTGTTCCTTGAAGTCACTGGTAGTAGCTGTTTTCGTCTAGCAAGATCTCTGCTCCGTGACCTGGGACGGCTCTGTTCCCCCATTCTCCCTCCCCCGTCTGCCCCCCAGGCACCTGGCCCCGCAAGGCTGTGGCCCCTGGGGCCAGGATCTTCATGCCACTGGGGACCAAGGTGACAACTTGAATGCATCTGCACTACTCCCATGACCCTTCCCCTTCTTTGTGGTTGTACCTTACATTAAGTCATTTATAAAGGTTAATGCATTCAGGACAGATAAGCTTTTATCAGATTAATTGATGCTAAAGACACCAACCAAGAGCAAGGAGTTGCTCAGTGCCACCCATAATGTGGTCAGCGCTGCATGCAGCACAGCAAGGCTACTCCTTGGCCCCCTCAGCCTACACAAAGCCCCACTCCTGCCTACCACCGCTGTCACCCAGAGCTTCCCGTGAGCCCTACACCAGCTGTCACCCCATGCCTGCAGACCTCCCTGGCCCAGCCCCACTTCCAGCACAACCGTCCTCCCCTCCCCTGCTCTAGCACATGCACAGAAACTGCTGCACTCCCTTTGTGAGCCTCCATTGCCATCCCAACCTCTTCTGACCCCCTGGAGCATGAGTAAGGCCACACAGAGCTGTTAACACTTGGGACTGGCTGTGGCCATCACACCAAGCCTCTTCCTCATTTGCTGCACTTTGCTGCCAGTCCAACCCGTCTCCATGCTGGCCCGGGGCCATCACCCGCTGCCCATCTACGACAGATCCACACACTGCCCTCATACCTTCTCCCAAGCCCCTGTGAGCTCAGACTCTTTGCATCTTATTTTTCAGCTTTTTGGCTGCTGCTTCTTTTTCTCCCAGGTGCCATCTTATCCTCACCCTTGAAAATGCAAAATGCAAACCAGCACAAGAAAGGCCAGACCTGCTCTCAGCCCCACAGGAGCAGGTTTGCACTGGGGGGCCTTCCTTGTCCTGGCACGGCTGTGACCAGCTGCCTGGCCATGGGTGCGGGGCTCCAGCTCCTGACGGGTGCACCTCCCTGCAGCCCCACCAGCCTCGATGGGGAGCAGGAGCTGAGTGGTGAGCCTGCCAGGGCTGCCATGCTGATTACTTCACACAGGGAGAAATGAAAATGCCAAAACTCTGGAGAGGAGAGAAGGAAGAGGAAGGTGCATTGGACCACAGAAGCAGGAGGCAGTGATACTTGTGCACACCAAGGGGGCTGAAGAAAGCCCTTCTGCTTTCCACTCCTCTCAGCCCTGCCTGCTGGATCAACCTCTGCTCTGTTCTGTTCTGCCCTCCCCCATGTCATTCCCAGCCTCCAGTGCTAGATGCTAAGATAGTCCTATTCAAAAGGATTACAAATTACTGTCTGATCCACTAATTAGGAGTGGAAGATGAGCATGCTTCTGACAGTGATGCTTAGCAGCCATTTAGAAATTGCTCTGAAGGCAGGGAGGTGCTGCAAGCACACGGCAGCATGGAGCTGCATCTGCTCCATGCCAGCAAACCCAGGCCCGCCCCACTAGTCCCGCTCCCTCCCTCCCTGGGAGGCTCTGCTGGATGCCCAGCTCCTGCAGGGAGCTCTGCCTTGCTGCAGATCTCATCTGGCTCTCCAGGATGTCTCCAGGCCATTTGGCTCCTATCCCCGCTGCCATTACTTTATATTTATTTAACAAAATCAAAACCTGCTTAGTGGGGCTAATGTAAGGCAGGGGAGACAAATTGAATCTTCGCACTGCTCCGAGAGAAGGGCAGCCTGGTGCCAGGCTGGAGCCACCTGTGCTGTCCCTAGGAGGACACAGACCCTCCTGCCCTCCTGCTGCCAAGTCCCGCAGGGGCTCAGCAAGCACTGTAGGCTGTTTCCGCCTTTCCTGGAGCTCCTCCCTTGTCTCCTTCTCCATGTGGCTGCAGGTTGCAGGGCAGTAGCAGCTCTGACTGGGGAAGGACCGCAAGAGGAAAGCCCAGCCTGGCCCCTCTGCACTTTGCTGGGACACCCTGAGGGCCGTGGAGCAACACAGTCCTTGTGTGTGCAGCCAGGCCTGACTGCACCCCACAGAGGACAACTCCAGCCCCGGGGCCGAAGTCAGGGCTTGAAGCTGCACTCATGCACGTGTCTTGGGTGATACCCATCATGTGTGTGGAGACTTCTCCGAAGACTTCCTCTAGACAGTGACTGGAGTCCAGACACAGCTCTTAGACAAAGAGGTACAGTGGAGATGGTCTTGCCCCAACAGGAGCCCTTGCTGTCCCTAGTCGGGGTCTTAGAGTCCTATGTAGACTCTATGTAGACTCAGGGTCTTGTAGTCCTATGTAGATCCTTTCCTATGTAGATCCCTATGGGACTTGGCTCCTTTCTCCTGGGCTCCTTGCTCCAGAGCAAATAGTACATCAGGTGAGTCTAGGACCATCTCAGGAGCTGCTCTACAGCTTTTGCCTTCCCAAAAGCCATCCAAAGGATGGTGTGCCCAACAGTGCTGACTCACACTCCCCAGCATCATACCCCTTCTAAAACCCAAACCACTGATGAGTACATAACCACCACCTCAACTACCTCCAGAAGGGCTCCAAGCTGCATGCAAAGACTTGCCATAGGAGAGAGACAGACCTCAAAAACATTACCCACACACTCAAGGCACAAAGGCAGACATACTCCTCCCCTCCACCCCAGTATGACCCTGATGGGACTCGATCCAAGACCCAGCCTGGTGGTGACCCAGGAAGGTCTCCTACCCTGCACGGCCTGTCCCCTCCTCTGGCTGATGGAAGACCACCTCGCTTCTGAGCGTGCAGCATCTGGGTGAGAGCCTCAACACCCACAGAGAGGCAGCTTCTCTGCAGAGATGAAGCTGGACAGTTTAAGGTATTACTAGACTGACTAACAGTGGTATTCAGCTCTTCCAGTGCTCTGCCATGCTCCCTTGCAGGTGATGTCTTTGCCGGTCCTCATCCTGCCATGTGGAAGCCTGGGGGAGGGCATGCCTCACCCCTGCTCTGCTCAGCAGTCTTTGGGTCTTATCCTTCTCATTGAAATCCAATAATCTCAGTCAGATTTTTTTCAGGGAAGGATGCACCTCTCCATCAGACCATCTGGGCTCCATCCACCAGGAGGCCCTTGTCTTCTTCGCCAGCAGAAGTTCTTTTCTATGATGCTTCCAGTTACTGATGGAGCAGGGTCTGGGTGGCCTGGGTTAGACTTACTGACTCCTTCCCAGGTTTGGTCTTTCCCATCACTAAGGGGAACAGGAGAGTCACAGCCTGCTTCAGATACAGGACAACACTCCTGAAACCCACAGGTTTGGACTTTTTCCTCCCTCCTTACTCTAACTCCTGTGAATTCCCCTGTATCTGCTGCTGAAGTGAAGGTGCCAGAAGACAGCGGGGTGCCCTGGGGAGCAGTGCCTTGGCCAGGCTGGCCTGCCTTGCCTGGAGGAAAGGACAGAGCCACTCTACACAAACACATGAAGCTGACCAAAAAGCCATCCTCTCACATCTGCGGGAAGAGGGAAGACCAGGAATGGCACTGGCAATGAAAATGACATTCTTTTTCACACAGGTGATGCACACTGGGTCTCTGCGGGTTTTGTGCTGGGCCAGCGACTGCACTGAGCATCAGGGAGGGATGGGGCCAGGGACCCTCCTTAGTGGGCCTGCACACACCCACTGCCTGCATGTTGTGGAGCACTGGGACCCCCTTGACAGGTTTCCCAGGCTGGGTCTCTGACCAGTTTGGCTTTCCAATCAAATATGCCTTTTCCCTCCAGCCCTGTCCATCCTGAGGGAAGTACATGGCCAGACCACGCACCATGGAAGCCACCAGCAGCATCCAGCCCCACTCCCACCCCTGCTTAGTGGGGCAGGGGAAATTCTCGTGTTTCCTATTGTCCCTTCTGCCCTGGGGCCCCATCGAGGGTTGCTGCAAGCCATGCTCAGACATGTCCCTGTGCCAGCACTGAGGCAGGAGGGCCCTGCCTGCACCTGGCTCACCCAAGGCACCCTGCCGGCACCGCACCTCCCAGGGCCAGAGGTGAGTGAGGGCCCCTCCTTGCACCAGCCTGAGGTTCCCTGAAGGCCACAATGTGCTGTGACTTCTTCTCATGGAAAAAAGTCCCATTATTCCCCTCTTGGGGTCATTTCCTTGCCTGGGGGGAAACATCAAAACAACTGCCCTTCTCACTCCTCTTTTCTCCCACTGGTTATGTCCTCCCAGGCTTGGTGGTGACATGCACAGCAGCTGTGGTTGTGGCCCACATTGTCTGCTAGAGCTGTTGGCAGTGGGACTGCTTCTCTCCCACCGGGCCTGAGCCCAGACATCAAATTGAGGCAAATGTTCTCTGGTGGGAGGGGGACAAAGCCGTGCTCAGGACAGTCAGTCACTGTTGTATGTAGCATGTCTGGAGAGAGAGACTGCTGTGATCCTCCCCAGTGCAGCTGAAACATCTCCATCGAGAGGTTGCAGAAACTTGCAGGGACGAGCAGAGTCAGCCCCTGTCTGCTCCTGACCCGTCAGCCAGAGTCCTGTCAGTCTCCATCCCAGCTCTGGATCTGCCCATAGCTCTGCACCTGCACTCCAGAGGGGGTGGGATGGGATGGGATGGGATGGGATGGGATGGGATGGGATGGGATGGGATGGGATGGGATGGGATGGGATGGGATGGATGGGATGGGCAGCACTGCGGCAGTTGGTGCACAGCTTGTCTTCTGTGCATGGGGTCACACAGCTGTCCCCCCAGAGTGACCCAGGAGCCATGACTGACCTGCTAGAGAAGCAGGCAGTGATGCTGTCCGGCGCCTGCTTCTGAGTGAGCGAGTTATCTGTCCTCAGACAGGAGACCGGGCCTGACTCCTGGGGAGAGCAGCCTGAAGAGCTGAGCACCTCATCTGATGTATGTAAACAACCCTTTGCACCCCTCTAAGACAGGGAGGTTAAAGCAGCCTTACTTCTCCAGGGTCAACCAGTAGACCAGGATAAACATGTACTTCTGGAAACAGGATTCAAAACCCTTTTCTCTGTCTGAAATTTGCCTGGGTTTGTAGGGACTTCAGCTGTTTCTGAGGCAGACTGTGGCAGAGGTAACACAAGGGATGCTCCTAGACCAAACTCCATGGGGAGCACTCACAGATCCCAATCAGACTCGGACAGGAGCACATGCTACCAGGAGTCTGCACTTCTGGAGCTACCCCAGAATGGCTGCATGCATATTTTCAGGGACATGGAACTCCAGGGGCAAGGCAGATGTTGTTTGGGATGTGAAATAATGACATACAGAACCCTTCCTGGTTCACCCACAGGGGTTTGGATCAGCCTGTGTAGAGCCTCAGGTGCTGACCTGTGCTCAGCTCCAGCCAGCATCACCTCATCAGCCTCTCTCATAAGTCAGCAGAGTCTACCAAAGCCACCAAGCCACAAAGCAAAGGAGAGAGGACATGGTTGCCTAGACCCGCAACTTCTTGGAGTAGCACAGGGAGCAAACTGGCTGGGACTCGTCGCCTGGAAGTGGCTCACCTTCAATGGGACAAGCAGGCACCGAAGTAGGGCTGCCTGGCTCCCCTGAGCCGTGGTGGCACAAAGACCTCCTCAGCATGCTGCGCAGAACAGGGTGTATCGGCTAATTTTATCAGCTCTGTCCCACAAAGAGGATCTGGGAGACAGGGTGCCCTATTTACATGGCCTCTGGCAGCTGCAATGCTGGTGCCAGCCTGTCCCTAACCCAGGTGCCATGGTGGCCCCGCATCCTTCGGGCCTATCATCTGGAGGGGGGGGGAAACTGCTCCCCATCACTCGCATCTCCACGTCCAGGAGGCAGTGAGGCACAACCCAATCCCCAGTCTGGACATTTGCTGGCTGTTTTGGAGGGAGGAAGATGGTTGCATGGGACTAGGTCAGCATCCCATCAAGCAGCCTTGCCCCATCCCACCCTCCAGTCCAGGACTGGGAGCAATCTCACATTGACACAGAGGTCCAAGCATCAGGTACTCAGGGAAAGAGTCCTGGGCAGTCCTGCAGTGTGAACGCACAAGGAAGATGGTGCTCATAGCCTAAGTGGATGCGTCCTCACCTCACGCGTGGTTCCAGTAGCCACATGTCCGTGTCCACCTCTGAGCCTCACCAGGTCAGGCTGTGGCAGCCCTCTCCCTGCCCAGCACTTGTCATCCCTCTCAGCTCAGCATCTGCTCCATGAGATCTTGTCACCTGCAGCCCCAGCTTGGGCCAGGATGGGTTGTAGTGAATGGCGCATGCCAAAAGCCTGGCTGGAGCCATCAGGAGGTACCTGACATCTCAGAACAGGGGTGACAGCATCAGGTCTATGCCATGAGCATGGGCAGGAGAGGCAAATACCTCCCTGTCCTTAACAGAAGAAGCTGAAGGAACACGCTGGCTCCTAGGGTTATTCTCACCCTTTGAAGGTGCCAGGCAACAGGACCTGGCAGGAGCCAAAGGTGCTCAGGGTTGACGCTGGAGCAGTGCATGCAGACAAGGGGGGTCCTGACAAGTTCGTGGATCCCAGCCATCACCAGCCACCCTCTTCTCATAAGGGACCTCTGGATGCTTCAGATAGCCAGAAACCTGCTGAAATAGTGCTGGAGGTTTGGCCACTCTGTGGATGCTGGCAGGATGTTCAGCCTTCCCAGGAGCTGGCCTTGGGGGCTCCCCTCATGGCCCTGTGCACCCCACTCCAGCCATGGCTTTGGGAGCCTCTTCTGTTGGGCTGCCAGTTGCATGTGCGTTGCATGGCACAGCCCTGCACTGTGCTGTGGTGGGGCAGACAGGAGAGGGCTCCCTGCCAGCCCCAGCCCAGGGCAGCCCGAGGACTGGGGAGCGGCTGGAGGTTGCCTGGCCCCTGCCACCAGGCTGATGGAGGGGCTATGGGCCGAGAGCGGCTGGGGTAGCGCTCCTCACCTGACGTTATTTTGGTTGCTAGGTGATTAAATCATCCATCTGCTTATGACAGCACGGGAGAGCAGTGAGTCAGTCCCCTTCGTACAAGACAACAAAGGGTTTTTCAACTCCAGCCCACCTCCAGCCTGTCTCTGGGCCCTGTCCCTTCCTGCAGGACCCTTGCATGAAGCCCACGCTTGGGCATGTGCAAGGGGAGCAGGCTCGTGCACAGCACCCCGGGGCAGGGCAGCTGCCAAAGAAGGCCAGCTGTGGACAGGGCTGTGGACATCTTCAAACGTGTTTCTGGTGAGCAGGACCTCATTGGCATCTTGAAAAGCATGGCTGGATGGTGGAAAGAGCGTTTTCCTTAATCGTGTCTAGAATAACTTAAGAGGTATCAGATCAGCCCCAGCAGAAGTAAAGGGAGGTGTGCTGCTAGCTCACCAGGCGGCCTGGCACCTGGCAGCCCAGCACAGCCACCCCTGAACCTTCTTCCCCTTCCACAGGCTCAGCACTGTCACCACAGGGACGTCGCTGACGTTGCACTTGTGGGACAGCTGCGACTGCCCGCGCTGGGAGCGGAGCCCAGGGAAAGCCAGCAGGCTGCTTGGTGAGAATGCAGCAGAAAGGCAACAGTTTGGGGAGAAAATAACATTTCCATAAAGTGTTCGAAGTCTTTTGGAGGAGGAAAGTGGGACGGGAGAGAAAGAAGAACCACTGTGTGTGTGTGTGTGCATATGAAAGAGAGTGACAACAAGAGCCTCCCTCCCCACCGAGAAGAAACCATCTCTGTTTCTCAGGTTTTGGAGAGTGTTGAGACATGGTGAAGTTAACATTTTGCCCACAAAATGTGCTTTGGAAGTCATTTTCATTAAGAAAGCTCTGAACCACATACAGCTTCTGCACAGACCCCTCTGCTGCCAACAAGCACATACTAGGCTGCAGCACCAGCTGCTGGGTGAGGGTCTGGAGGCTGCCGCGCACCCCCACGGAGCCCACTGGATCCAAAGCCCACCAAGGTCGGTGGAAGGACCCCTGTGAGATGCAGGGGCCTTTGCAGGGGCTTCCGTGGCCACACAGAGCTTTGCAGTGGGGATGGAGCTGGGAGGGCATCCCAGGGGCTGCACACCCCCTGCCCAGGACAACCCTGATGGAGAAGCCCTGAAGCGGTGTGGGGAGCTCTGCGCTCCACAGGGACGGTGCAAAACCACAGTGGAGCAGCTGGGAGCTGCCCGTCACTGACTCATTTACCTCCTGCAACTGCAGGTGAGAAGCACAAAGCACTCCCTGCCTGCCACCTCCCTCCAGCCCTGCACAGCCAGTGCCAGGTTCGGCCAGCACTGGGCAACCACAGCAGCACCCCAAGCCAGCACCTAGCACCACAAAGCCTAGATCCTGATGGGAGCTGGGTTGGTGGCTGCCCCACTGCTGTCCCCAGTGCAGCCTGTCCTCCCAGGTCCCCCAGCAGCTACTTCTTAGTGCAAAGAGACTCATTAATGAAGTGGAAAAGGAGGAGGAGGAGCAAGCTGAATGGGTCTGTCCTAGGGGACAACACAGCAAGGAGGAGGAGGAGAGCACTCAGCGCTTGATCTCAGGATATGCAGCCACTGGAAGGAGAGGAACAACCATCCAGAAAATAACTAGGGAGGAAAGGATGAGGGGCCCAGCTGGCCCACTAGCAAATGTGCAAGCAAAGGTGGAGGCAAAAGATGGGTGGGCAGGAGGAAGGCAGCGAAGGGAGGCAGCCTCCAGAGCCACTCAGCCACCACCAGTGCCCCATCCACAGCGACCTCCGCCGAAAGGCAGTTTGCTGAGCCAGGAGGCAGAGGGAGGCCTGCAGAGCCCCAGGTGCTTCTTCCAGGAGGTGCCTGCTGCATCACAGGAGCAGCCTTCTCGAGGCTGCCTGCTCCATCTGTGCTCCCTGCCCTTGCCCTCGGCTCTCTCCTTCCCATAGGCACCAGCGCTTTGCCGGGTCCCCAGCGCCCTGGCTTGGCACGGCTGCAGCTCACCAGCGGCATTGCTGGGGGAGGGAGGAGGACAGGCTGGGCTGTGTGGGAAGGACATTTTTCTTCAGCGCATTGGTTCTCAGTTTCCAATCTGTCTCCGCAAGGGCCTGTCCACTGTGCTGTCAGCGGCACTGCGGGGTGGCCATGGCCAGTGGGCCCAGTGCTTGGCAGCTGCCGGCCACCAGCCCCAGACGCCCAGGAGAGGTGGCTGCATGTGTCACATGTGGGCAGTGCCAGAGGCCACTAGCGACCGGGAGCAATGGGTTTGGGAGGTTTCTGTCCCCAGCTTATAGCTGGAGAGATCAGGATCTCAAGAACAAGGGTTTCACGGCCACCAGCTACACGAGAGCTGCTCCTCCCAGTGTCCCAAGCAGCAACCATTTCCAAGCCCCAGGGAGCCCCAGTGTCCAAAAGCCTCCCATTCCCACATCACACAGCTCCCCATGGCTCAGAGCCCACAACCTCAGGGCAGTCACAGCCACCTCTGCTCCTGTACTGCTGCACATCATGTGCTGGGCTGCTGTCTCCTGAGCATGCCGCCTTCAGGGCTCAAACCCCACAGACAGACCTCTCTGACCCTCTGGGACGCCAGTGCCTGGCCAGACCCAGGGAATGGCTGAAGAGCTCAGGTGCCCTATTCCTGCCCAGCCCTCCCTTGGTGGGGAATATGTGCCTGGGCTGCCTGTCTCAGGGACTTCACGAAGGCCAGTGTGGCAAACAAGGTGCCAAACACCCCCCAAAGCATGGGACTAGCCGTCCCCTCATAGCTGCTCCATGTCAAAAGGATTAATCAGACGAAGGAAATGGTGAGGGAGCATCAACTTCATTCCTGCAGTGAAGAAACTGTGCCATTAAAATCCTCTCTCCTATGACACACACTGAGCCTATTTCAGTAATAGTTTGGCAGGGGAATAACATTATGGAGCCTATAAATATCTCGTGGGGTATTGCTCTGCTGATGGAGCAGCAGGACATGGCCCTTGCCCACCACAGTGCCAGTCCCAGCAGCCTCACAGGGAAGGCCCAGCCATCAGCAGAGCTGGAAGCTGCCTGGCCTTTCCTCGAGGGTAGGGGACCCAGGACACAAGGACAGAAGGACGCCTTATGGCCGGGCTGTCCTGGGGCAGCTGGAACATCCCACTGGCTGGGCTGTTGGCCATGGCTGGCAGGGATGTGACATGGGCAGTTCAGGCCCTGGAGATGCTGGAGGGGATGGGGGTAAGAAGATGGTGGAAAGCATTAGCACCCAAAGGATGTTTCCAAAGCAAACAGTGAGGCTCCCTGTCTCTGCAGCTGAGGACTTCAGACTGACTTAGACCAGCCTGATACACACAGCCACACTCCCCAGGAGCAGAGGGGCTTCTCACACAAGAGCAGCTGAGGTTCCTCAGGCACAAGCAGGTCCCCTGAAATATCCCAGTGACATTTGTCACAAGTTTTTTGCAGCGCACACGGCACAGAGGGAAGCTGCTCCCTGCAAAGCCCTGGGCATCATCTGGGCCATCCTGGGCACCAAACGTGACAATTCAATAACCCACCTCCAGTGTCTACTCCTCTACCAAGGCCCTGAGATAATGTGGATGAAGAAAATACCCTGCCATGTCTGAGGGGGATGACAAATGGAGAGGAAGAGGGTGGGACAGGGTCCAGGCACCCCGGCCATGCCAGCCAGCCATAGTGCTACGCAGTGAGGGGAATAGCTGGACTGCTGCTCTGTCATGCATTTGTCATCTTGCAAGGAAAATTATGTGGGTAGCCCCTGTTCTGCCAGGGCACATTGCGACAAATGGCTGAGGGATTTGAATATTATGCATCATATATAATATTATGAATATATATATATATCATATAATATTATGAATATATATATATGTAATATAATATTATGAATATTATGTAAAGGAACTTTCATGACATTTGTCATTGGTCTCATACTGCTCCCTCTTCAATGCAGGGTTAAGCCAGTGCTGAGTAGTTTTAATACATCTGCCTGGTACATATTTTATGCACACACAGGCTGCTGGCTACCTTCCTTGCCCACAGGGTAGATCTCTGCCCACCTGCAAGTGTCAACACCATTCTTCAAAGCTCCTGGGCCCCTCCCAGCAGAGCTCTCCAGCTACTCAGTGACTTATCTATAGGCAGCACTGGAGAAGAAAGGGCGTACCAAACCCAAATACAGTTGATGGGGACCTGAGGGAGCAGGGTCCCTCCATGTGAGAGTTGCCCAAGGGATGTGCAGAAGGGTCCATGCCCTGCCAGGGAACGCAGGAACCAGACCCAGGGGACATGCCTAAATGACCCTGCAGCCATCAGAGTGTAGGTTTGTGGCTGCTTGTCACACATCCCCTCTGTCCTTAGAGGACATAAAGTTTCAGGAACCACGGAGATTGCCATAGCAGCTCTGGAAGTTGAAATGTGCTTCCTTCAAGCTGCTGGGAAGAGCTGCAGTGAGCCAGGCCTCATTCAGAGAAAGCTCTCAAGAAAGGTAATTTTCCTGACAGCCCATGATCTAAGCCCAACAGACAGCCATTAGGGCCAGGAAAGGATGACATCCATGAGAGCCTGAGCAAAAGCAGAGCAGGCGTGTTAGAGTCCAGCCTTGTGGGAACTTTCCCTGCATAATGCCTTTGCAAGCAAGAGATGCCCTTTTTCTTGAGCACACAAAACCATAATGCAAATTCACACAAGGAGTCCACTGACAACTGCTAGCAGTTGCAAGGTTCTTGTCAGAGGCGGTATCCATAGAGGAACCTAGCTAAGCTCCCGAACAAGACATGGAAAGCAGTTATGAAATGTGAAATGTGGATACATTTTACAAAGCATCACCATATTTATGCCACAGACAGTGGAACACACCATCAAGTAGAAGCTGAGATTGGTAAAAATCTCAGGGAGTGTGGTTTCAGCAAAGCTTCACTGTCACGTAACCAAATTCCAGCAGCGCAAAGCACTTTGAACGGCTGCTTGTGCTGAGGACCTCCCTCACACCCCCAGCCCAGCCCTAAGCAGAAGAGCCGAATCTTCACGTTCGTCTATTCTGCACAAACCTAAAATACCCTCCAAAATGAAGAATAATCAAGCTGACTCCCTGACCAAAATAACTCCTTATGATCCTCCCAGCTTCCTCCGGCTATGGCCCGTGGTCTGCCTGCAGCCCCTTTGCTTTCGGTAGAGATGGCTGAGAGTCACCTCCTCCAAGCCAGCCCCCCGTGGGCAGGGCGGGTGACTGCTTGGCCTGGCCCAGTCTGACTCAGCACTCCTTACCCACACCCAGGGGGCCAAAAAGGCTGCACAGGGTGGCAGAGTCTGAGCCAGGGGCTGGCGGAGCTGGCCGGCAGGGGCACACCTGTCAGCTGCAGCTTCAGCCCCTGGCGGGACAGACACAGGCTGGAAGGCGGTGAGAAAAGCAACCACGCCGAGCTCAGAACTCAGAATCAGCACCTTGAATCGTGGCCAAAAGCAAATCGGAAGTCAGCACAGCTTCTGGCAAACAGGTGCTGCCTCGCCTGTGGCTTATGCCGCTAAGCACAAGCTGACGACTTTGGCCCGAGACATGGCCAGCAAAACCAGGGACGAGGGCATCTACAGGCACCGTGGTCCTCCCAGGAACACTGCCTCGCATGCTGCTCCCCTCCTCTGCGGATGGCAAAGGGATGTTGCAGGCACCAAGGAAAGCAGGCTGCCATCTGGGTACAGGACTATTCATCTCTGACGACTGCAGCATCAGCTCAGTGCTTGGGTGAAGGCTGATTGTGGACAGATTAGAGGGGAAACAGCATGTTCATTTCTGTCCATGCTGCGCTGCTATTACCCAGTCTGAAAATAAAGCCTTATTTTTCATGCAAAGATGCACAATGGTTAACATGAGAAAAGCTTGCCTGGGAGGCATGCAGGTATCAAATCAATTTCAAAACAGGTCTCCAATTACTACTGATGTTTATTTGATTTACATTTTTTCTGTCTTGCCAGATGTTTATGCTCCAAGGGTGAAATTCAGCCCAGTGCCATTTGATTGGCATAAGGGTGTAAGAAGGCACGAAGGTCTCCTGCTGCATAGTGGCACGTTTCCCTTGAACTGCTCTATCCCTTCACCACTCAAACTGTACTGGTACGTCATGTACACAAAGAGGAGTGAGGGAGCTGAGCTTCTGCGGAGATCAGACCTGGGTTTGCACACACCAGCTGCCGAGCCCCAGGTTGTTAAAGCCCCGTATTCCGGCTGGTGTGAGAAGCAGCCCCAGGTCTCAGGAGCGGGAGTGGCGGCTCAGACCAGGCATTAGCTTCCTGCAGAAAGCCTCTGGGCTAGCTCTGCCTTGTGCTTCACTGGAGGAGCAGCAGTCGGAGGTGGATTTGCAAGCCTTTGAGAGTCCATTTTGCAGGAGGAGCTGCAAGAAGCCCAGGTCCTGTGAGCTGCCAGTCCCCAGACACATCTGTGCACAGGATGGCCAGCACCAGCCTGATGCCACGATGGTGGCATGGTGGTGGGAAGATCACCAAGGCGCAGCTTCTCAAAGGCATTTCAGTGCCAAACTCTGATCAAAATGATGGCAACAAGGCTCTAAACACTGCTTCTGCCTGGGCCTCATCCTGGACTGGTGTTTCCTAACTGCATCATGGCAAAGGCCCACAAGGGAGCTTGTTCTCCCTCCTGGAGGGGCACGAGCACGTGGTGGGACCCTGGTCTGCCCCCCAAAAGCATAATGCAAATGTAACAACCCTGCCACTGCTGCAGGGCTTATCCGTGCCATTGCTACTGTCAGAGATGCACAGAGGGGGCCTGCTTGCAGCTGCATCCATGTGGGAACAGAGAGCACGGCCCTGCCCAGCCCCACTGCTTGCTGCCAGCAGGTTTCATTTCCCTGCAGCCCTGCCAGGTCAGTTTTGTCCAGCACACAGCAGGAGTGCCTTTACCAGTGCAGGCAAAACCTAGCGGGCAGCAGAGGGTGAGGTGCAGGCTGGCCGCCCTGCCTGCCCACACGCTGGGAAAAGGACGGGGGGCCACCAGGGGAGGGAGGGCTGAGCTCCGACTTCCCTCTCCTGGGGCACCTGCAGCCCGTGCCAGCAGCCCCCCGGGGAGGTGGCAGCTGGCTGGAGGAGCCCCCAGCCCCTCTCACTCAGAGGAGCCCAGAGGCAGCCTGGGGCTAGGGGCTCCTCTCAGACACCATCCCCAGCCCACAGGGGAAGTGGACAGCCCTGCACATGGGTACTTGCAGACTACGCTCACCCCCTTGCCTTCCCCACATGTGCCTGCTCTCTCCATCACGCTTGTGTGCTGCCCAGCACCCACCCACAGCCCCCGACACACACACACACCAACGCGCACATACACCCTGCAGCACACACACACACCAACACGCACATCACTACCAGCACACACGCATGCACACACTGCACACCAGGGGAGCAGTGCACAAGCATGCACTAGCACACGCACACATGCACATACATGCTCAGGCTGGGGCTGCTCCCACACACGGGCTCAGTGCGGTTTGCATGCATGCAGAAACAAGGACGTGCTCAGCTCTGCATCTCTCACACAGGCTTGTTGTGGAGCTCACACCCCGGCACAAACGCGCACACCGGCTCCGCAGTGGCTCACACACGCATGCACACAGACACAAACACAGCCTGGGGTTCTCATACACGCAAGTGCGGTGTGGCTCCCAGGGACACGGCGACAGGGCCACGCTTCGCTGTGGCTCTCGCACACCCCTGTGCAGCCATGGAGCCCTGACACGCTGCACCCAGCACCTGCACGCCTCGGCCTCCCCACTGCCCCGTGCTCACCCTGCGCACCGACACCCCGGGGTGGGAAGGACCACGCCCCCCGGGGGGAGCGGGATCACACATACACAGAGACCGGCTGCTCCGCACACACTTAACTCCTTGTTTGCCTGGCCCTGCACCATCCTGTCCTGCTCAGCACCATTCAGCCTGGCCCCAGCACCCTCCAGCCTTGCCCCAGTACCATCCAGTCCGGCCCCAGCACCACTCAGCCATGTCCTAGCATCATCCAGCCCGGCCGCAGCACCATCCAGCCCGGCCCCAGCATCATCCAACCCGGTCCCAGCACCATCCAGCCTAGCCCCAGCATCATCCAGCCCTGTGCCCGCACCGTCCAGCCCCGGTCCCAGCATCACCCAGCCCCGTGCCCGTCCCGTCCAGCCCCGTGCCCGCATCGTCCAGCCTGGCCCCGGCACCATCCAGTCCGGCCCCAGCGCCGTCCAGCCCCGTGCCCGCCCCGTCTAGCCCTTCTGGGGCCCGGCTTCACCCCGCGCCCTAGGGCTCCGCACCCCGCCCCGTCGGGCCGGCCCCAGCCCCCGGCCGGCCGCCAGGCTCCCGGCCGCGCCGGCCCCAGCCCGCACCCGCAGCCGCAGCCGCACCCGCCCCGTCGGGCGGCCCCGCCGCAGCCCCGCCGCCCGCTCACCTCGATCCGCAGCGCCGGGACGCGGCGCCCGTGCCGGAGCGGTCCCGCGGCGGGGCAGCGCCCGCTCCTCGCAGCGCCCCGGCAGCGGCGGGCCAGGCGGGGGGCCCGGCTCGGCTCGGCCCGGCCCGGCCCGGCCCCGGCCCCGGCCCCGGCCGCTGGCCGGCCGCCGCTGCCCCCCTGCCCGCGGCGCGGTCCGGCCGCCTCGCCCCTATGCGGAGGCTCCAGCAGCACCGAGGCGATGCCCATTCATTCAGCTTGTCCCCCGCAGCCCTCCCCTTCCGCCCCGCGCTCCCAGCCTCCTGGATGGAGGTGGCTGGTGATGCTGCAGCGGTACCCGGAGCCCCCGGAGAGCACAGTGCGGAGAGGAGGGAGGGAGAGGAGGAGGAAGGAGAGCAGAAGGAGGGAAGAGGAAAGAGAGAGAGAGGGAGCGGGAGAGAGAGCGGGCGATGGCTGCCCCCAAAACCAGAGCTGGATCTGGAGAAGACTCCGGGATTTCCACAAGGAAATTAGGACAGGGAGCAGAGCTGGGCCAGCACAAGCACCTCCAGCGGGCCGAGCACTGCGCCCGGGGATGCTGTGGTGGTGGCAAGGGCAAGAGAAAGCCTGGGGAATGTGGGCAGTGGCCAGGGCCGCGTAAGGGCAGGCTGGCGTCAGGGCCCCCCATGAAACAGGACCCTGTCCCCCTAGGACAGGGCTGGCACCAGCCAGGGCACAGCCTCCCCAGCCAGGAGCCTGGCTTCCAACGTGCGTGAAGTGCAGGGGCACCCTTCCCGTGTAGCTGGTCCCGTGTGCTGACTGCCAGGGAGCCTGCATGCCGGGCCGGCCCCTGCCCCTGCCCCTGCCCCTGCCCCTGCCCCTGCCCCTGCCCGTGCCCGTGCCCCTGCCCCGGCCCCTGCCCCTGCCCCGGCCCCTGCCCCTGCCCCTGCCCCTGCCCGTGCCCGTGCCCCTGCCCCGGCCCCTGCCCGTGCCCCTGCCCCTGCCCCTGCCCCTGCCCCTGCCCGTGCCCGTGCCCCTGCCCCTGCCCCTGCCCCTGCCCCTGCCCCGGCCCCTGCCCCTGCTTTGCATCCCGCAGCCGAGGCTCCACCCCCGCACCCCCATGTGCAGCTGGGAGCCCCTCAGAAAGCACTGAACTCTGTGGGTCTTGGACCCCAGCACGACATCTTGCACCCCACATCAAAGTTGCTCAGATTTTCCTAATCTGAGGCCACCCCACATCAAAATTGCTCAGATTTTCCTAATCTGAGGCCTTCTTAACCCTCTGGAAATTAATCCACTGACCATCTGCCGCAGCGATTTTCATTTACAACCTTGCACAAATTAAGATCAACTGTTCACTTGTCTCTCCTCTTTCGCCCATGGCTCTGGTCATTCTGTTGCCTGGTGTCTTCCCAGGCACCAGCTTGCCGTGGGCTGGGGGTGACCTTGCCCGGCCTGGCAGCCGGCGGTGGGCTGCGGCAGGAGCCCCACTCCTCAAGCTTCCTTTGGTCATCCCTGCCAGTGCCCTTTGTCCGCAGCCAGGTGGGAGGAATTCCCCCTGCCCAGCCTGCCTGCCCCTGCGCAGCCCCCTCCTAGGGACAGCTGAGGATCCTGTTTGGGGACCAGCACCGGCACCTAGGTGGTCCCTCTGTCCAGATGCCCTTTTGGTGTGTGCTGGACAAGCAAGGAGCTCCTAAGTACCAGTGGGCCCGAGGCAGAAGGGGGCAGCTTGAGGCAGAAGGGGGCAGCTCTGCTTGTGCTCAGGGGCAGGACTTTGGCTCTTGGGCTACTTCCCCTGCTATGGATTCACAGCCTGGCCATGGGCAGTTCAGTTAGCTGTGGTTTTGGAGGTGGCTGCTAACTCAGGAGTTTGGGAGGCCTGACCAGGGATGCCCCATATGAGAGTGAGGCGTTTGGGGATCCAAGCCATGGTCATCTCTGGAGACTAACCCTGCAGCTGCTGTGCAGCTCAGAGGCTTTGGAGTCAGGCCTGAGGGATAGCAGGGGTACAAGATGCACAGATATTTTCTCATCACTTCACCCTAGTGCTTTTGCAAACGGAGAGCTTGGCTTTCTGGGGAAAAAGCTTCATTCTCTAAGGAAAATGGAAATACGCAGATTTTTTTTTCCTTCCTGCAGCAGATTCAGCAAAAGTGCAGCTGCTTTCACAGCCCTGAATACAGAATTGACCATTCAGTTCATCCCCAAGGGGAAACAACCAAGTAGAGAGGAACAACAAGCCCCACAGTGCTCTCTGCACCCTCTAAAGGCTTTCTTAACCCAGGCAATCTCCTCTCCCAAGTTCCAGGGGTGCTTGGCTCCTTTTGCAGAGCAATGAAGGCTACCTGTATGCTTTCAACATGGAGAGGAGGGAGATGGTGGGATAAGGAAGGATGTTGGGAATGCAAGGCAGCTAGGGAGAGAGTGCAAAGAGGTTTATCTGGAAAACAGCCCCAGATCTCACTTCTCAGGTGTACAGGAATCAAGAAGGGACATTGACACTAATAGGAAAGCTGCAGCTGGCTGTAGAGGCCTTTCCATGTGAAGACATATGGATCACATTCCTGGTGGTAAAGGAAGGTATCAAGGGAGCATAGGAAGATATGTTATAGAGTCAAGGCAAAGGTGAAAAGATCTTTACAGGAACCAGTGTAGTTCATTAAAAAAGCTGCTGTTGTCAGGCCAGAGAAAAGAGTTTGGTGGTAATCAAACTGCAATGTGCTCAAGCCCAGACAAGAATTCTAGCAGGAGAAATTAATATGAAAAGCTTTATCTGGAAGCACTGTATGGAGAGAACCTGTGGGACTCGGGCATAGCTGGGGCGGAAGGTGCAGGAGGGAGCAAAGCTCAAGGTGGTGCGGAGCAGGGCAACACCAAGGTCTTGTCTGCTCAGCAGAGACAGGTGAAGGCTTCCGTGATGGATGGTGAACTTCGCTTTCACTGTGCTGAATTGGGCTGATGGGCTAAACCTCCACGAGGAAACGTCAGCCAGGCTGGCTGATTTTTTTTTTTTTGGAAAGAAAGAGACAAGTCTGGCACAGCACAGTAGATCTGAGAGTCACCATAGAGATAGCGGTTGGAGTTGGTGGGTGGTGGAGATTACCCAGAGATAATGTGTGAAAGGAGAACAGAAAGGGCTGAAGGACAGGATGCTGTGGGCATCCAGCAGAAGAGGCGGGCGTAAGGAAGAGGCAGAGAAGTGGAGACGAGAAAGGCAGGCAGAAAACCAGGGAAGGACATCAGAGAACCCCAGAAGGATCAGACTTCTAAGCAGCATGGCTGAATGTGCAGAGACCAGGAGAAAGATCAAAGATGAAGAATGAGCATAGCTCTGAAACCATCACGAGAAACCTGGACTCTGTGCTGAGCGAATGGGACAGAACAGAGACGGTGTGGCTATAGAGGTGAGGAGGAGAAGGCCTGAGGGAGAAGAACAACAGCCTGAGGGGATTTCTCAAGGCACAGAAATGTTTGCACTGTAAGCATAAGGGCTTGTAGCACAGCAGGAGTTTAGGGAGCGAGCAGAACAGGAAGAGAGGAAGGGTGTGAGGGGGTGGTCCCCGTGGGACGGAGGGGACAGGGTGGCCAGGAGAAGCAGGGGGGGTCTATAAGAATCCCACTGAGTTGTCAGGGGGGATTTGTTCCACAGAGGAGCAGAAGAGGACAGCAGTGGCCAAGTCAGAATCTCTTACATCCCTTACGAAGGTAGTGGCAGGAGGCTGTGTGGGAGGTCAATTTGATGAGAGAAACAGAGTCATTTAGGGAGGAAACAAAGCCAATGAAAACTGATTTAGTTCTCACTGAGAACTCGATGAGACTTGCACTACAGCACTGTATGAGGCAGTGTAGAGTCATAGACATAGTGGTGAGCATGCACAAAGCAATGCTGGAGCTGTTGAGTCTATAGGACCCTGAGAATAACAACTGTAACTGCTGCGGAGCTGGAGTGGGCAAGGGAGAGGCACATAGTGAGTCCGAACAGGGGAACTGCAGTTCACGCTCAGGCCCAGGTGCCCATGCTCTCAGACACGGGACGACAGAAAAGGGGAGATGCAGTGAACATGAGACAAGTTGGCATTTCCTATGAAGAGTGATGTGGCTCTTCCTCTGAGAACCTACAGCCCCCTGCACATTCAGGATGTCGCAGACACCTCAGGAGACTCCTGAGGGGTGAAAGGACAGAAAAGCAGCACTGGGTTGTAATTGTTCAGAGCCATGTGCACAGCTCGGAAAGGCTCAGTGCAGGCCTCCTGAGCCTCCCAGCTAGGCAGAGCACAGGCCTGGTTTGCTTTGATTCCTGTAAATGAATCATTTAGAAATAAACTGTTCTCCTTTCTGATCCTTGCTGAAAGCAAACACTGTTGAATAACAGCCTGGCCACAATACACCTAAAAGAAAGTAAAATATCCCTAAAGGTGAAAGCCAGAATCAGCCCAGATGTCACAAAAACTAGCACTGACCCATAAGGGTCCCCCTTACTGCTCAGCTTCAGTGCAGTCTGACTATGAGGAGTCTCCGGGCAAAACCAAAGGCTTGTCTTTTAGGAGACAGAAAACAAAATGCAGAATGTGAAACTAGTGCCTACCAGTGCTGCCTGCCGGATGAGGGACAGTCCAACACGGCTGCACTTTTGGCTTAACCACCAGGAAATCAAAACAACACTATTCAGAGCATGCACACATGCCCAAACCTTGGTCCCAGACTCCCTGTGCTCTGTGTGTCCTTCTTACAGAAAATAACTCCCTGTCCCCCTGCACTCGTTTTTGGTGGCAGCTATTATCAAAGTCTGTTCCCTCCAAAGAGGAATGGTCCATCACACCAGCCTCTTCTACCTCTTGTCATAAAATTCCTCCTAACCAGGTAGGTAATGTCTCATTCCTCCAGACAATGTGGCTTCACTGGAGGCTTGAAGCTAACCTTCTTTCTGAGGAAGGATGGGGCAGTTATCCCTCGGGCAACTAAAGCCAGATTATGGATCTCTTACTCTACCTGAATGAAACAGACCACTGGCACACCTGAGGAGAAGCAGGTTCCACACAAACTACAATCGTCCCCTGTAGCTGATGGTAAATAGCACTACCTCAGAGAGTGTGCAGGGGAGAGCACACCAAGAACTGAAGACTTGGGAAGATGAAATAACTAACTGGACAAAACTCAGCCACACTCTAGTATTTGTAAAGCACCAAAGTCAATTCAATACGTAAGATGAGCAATGAGTGCAGGAGCTAAGAGTGTAAGGCCATATCTTGTTACGTGAAGGGATGTCTGGAAGGAAGGCTGAGGGGTAATGGGATAAAACTGAAGGAAAGAGCTCAGGCACTTCAGAAAAAAGCTTAGGTACTTAGAGAGAAGAGGAGCATCTGCAGCCACACTAGGCCAGATAGGGACGTGAATGAGGGACAGCTGACCTCCTGCTACAGAACAGAAGCTGCCGGCAAGCTGGATCAGGGGAATCTCCCCAACAAGAGGGACTGCAGAGTTAAGCACATTATCCGCACTTCATGACTTCCTTGGGAGCATTTGCCACGAGCCACTGTTGGACATAAAGTGCCACATCAGACAGGTCTGCTCCAGTGTGACTGCACATTCTAGTGCAAGCAATCATGTCCTGGGCACTAGGAAACAGTCCACAATACTGCCCAGCTCTTCCTTGAGAGATACTTAATCCCTGCAAAGCTCTGGGTAATAGTCTGTGAGAGAGGAGCCTGTACCAAGAAAGGAAGAGGGAAATGAATAAAGCAGTTCTGGCCTGTCTTCCATTAGCTCAGGAGCCCATCTTGCTGGCATGTGCTGACTGCAGCCATCAGGCAGGCCTGCATCTGCTGGAAAGGTGAGCAGCTTCGCTCCAAGGC
This sequence comes from Anser cygnoides, assembly GCF_040182565.1. Classification (NCBI taxonomy): domain Eukaryota; kingdom Metazoa; phylum Chordata; class Aves; order Anseriformes; family Anatidae; genus Anser; species Anser cygnoides. Next base: position 16,042,665 of record NC_089888.1, read on the forward strand.
CACCTGGCAGCCACCAGCGCAGGCAGGGACAGCTGTCGGGGCCAGGGCCGTGCGGGGCAGCACACTGCGCTCACCCGCACATCCCTACCAGCCAGCAGCTGCCCAGGTGCCAGCATCTGCACTTTGCTTTGCAGCGCTTGGCTCCTGGAGGCTGTCCCTCGCCGCTCTCCTCTGCTGCCAGCCCGGCTGCAGAGCTCCAGGGGAGGTGCTGTGAGCCAGAGAGGACAAAACAATTTGCGAAGAGTGCAGTGAGTCAGTCAGCTAATTCGAGGCAAGAATCCCTTCCAGAAAGGAAGGAAGGATGAGGAAGAAGCTGCTTGTTCTGTAGGGATGAGGCTGGGGAGGCTAGATGGCAGTGCCAGCACTGCTGTGCAAGTGTCTCTCTGTGCTCCCTGCCTCCTGCTCCATTTTGTCCGTATGGGCTCTGGGCTGCGGCTGCACGCTCATGTTCACCCTCCGAATACAGGGCCGAGTTCCCAGGCTGTTATGTGGAAAGCCCTGGGCTTGACCCACAGAGAGCAGCCAGGGCCCGTTCAGCCAGGTCTTAGACTCCATGTTTAGAGCATCCTGCTGCCTCTGGTACCAAATTTCATTCCCACTTCATTTCACGTTCATGCTCTGCTACTCCAGCAGTGCTGGGGGGGTGACGGCATCCCAGGTCAGCCACTCTGCTGTGGTTCTTTTCCAGTTTAATTGCCAACAACCACTGACGAATGCCTGTGCAATGAATGTTGAGGTGGCCCTCTCTGAGTCTTTAAATGCAGCAATGAATACTGGATGGACTCTGGGTACCTACATATCATAACTGAGATAATTTTCTAGATGCTTGTTGCTTGGCAGCCAAAGGCTTAGAAATGTCAATTTCTAATTAAAACCATGCACCCAAAATCTACACACCCTCCCCAAAACTCAGTATTTTTATACACTGCTCTCAGCTGCAGTGGGCACAGTAATAGCTCTCAGCATGCAAATGACCAGGAGCAAGCCATGTTTCTGCCAGGGAGGATGCAGGTGAGATATGTGCACCAGCTCAGCAGAAGCACATTCAATAGGAAAGAAAAAAAAAAAGAGCAACCTGGTAAGAAGGGAGATTTAGGATGTGACCCAGAAATAAAAAGGAGGAAGGCTTCACTGGAGCACACAACAGGAGCAGAAAAGCCAGTGTTCTAACCACAAAAAGATGGCAGTGTAATGTCACTTTGCCACGTGAGATGTCCATGACAGGGGCTGGACCTGGGAACAGGTTGCACAGAGGAGGTGACAGCCTGGCTTTACCAGTGCAGCATCCCTCTGGGTACCCGTGTCTTCCCCTGACGCCAGGATCCTACACTGGCAACTGGTCAGTGATTGATGAGAATTGGGTTTCTTATAGAAACTGCTGTGTGCAAAGCCAGGAAGCTGAGTCTAAAGGCAAGCCACAATACTGAAGGCAGCCCAGCTCTCACCCAGCTCAGTTCCTGGTTTCGCTCAGTCAGCAGACACAATAAACCCAGGCTGCTGTGACACCATTTCTCTGGTAGGAGCAAGGGGTAACTCCATGGTGAAGTCCAAGCATGAAAAAATCAGCCTCACTGAAAGTTCAATAGGATAAATTGCTGTTTCTTAAATCCCTGTGATTGGATTACAGATTTGGAGAGGTTAAAAATAATAATTTTTGGCAGTTGTATTTGCTTTCTGGTATATAAACCTTTACACTTTGTACTTTTGCAATTTCTCTACATGAGCATGCCCCCAGCATGGAGAGGAGCTGGGACACCCGCCTGCATGTGAGCCAGTGCTGTTGCAGGTTGCACCTACAGTGAAGTTCCTGGTGAAACCTGGAGCTGCTGGGTGTGCTCACCCTGCTCTCAGAGGTGTATGATGGTGGGTACAGTGATGCTGGAAAGATCCCAGAGCAGATGCACCAGACCAGACTCTTCTGGGGGCAACCGGGCTGAGGGAGCACGGGAGCTAGAGGAGCACTTTGCCTTGGTAGAAAATTTTATTTTTGGACAAAAGTTTGAAGAACCTCTTTTTAGCATTTTTCTCACAGAATAATTCTGGGTTTCTGCTTCTAAATGACATTCGATTTCAACATCTGAGCTAGTGATAAAATGAATATTTTTACAACCTAACTGAATTCAAACCAAAACGCTTAGAAATGATGAAACTGTCATCTACAGAGCAAAGCAGAGGTGGGCAGACATCCACCACCACGTTGATGGCTGCAGGATTGTACTTGCTTGGCTCAGGCTGGGGAAACCTTTCCAAACCAGTCCGTTTGCCAGTACCTCTGACCCAAACCACACTGGGGTTTGCCCAGGGAGGACTTGGTTTGGAAACCTGGTATGCACACACCTGCTGGGCAGTAGCTCTTGCTATTTTGGGGATGTTTTACCATGATGAATAGGCCTCAGTACCAGACTAATCTTTTTCATCATCTTCCCTGCCTTTCTTCATGCTATATTCAGCTGATCTCATAAGACGTTTGATTGGCAGGTCATACCTAACACATTTTCTTTTAGCTTTTCCAGTTACCTTGTAAAAGGCTTTCTCAAAAGGACTTTGATACCTTACTTTATTTGCTTCGGATGGAGTAAGCAATTCTGAAATTGGGCCCAGTGTGAGATATTTCTTCTCATAGATACGTCTCAAATAACACTTCTGTTTTCCTGAGGGGGCTAAGGATCTGACATCATGTATGCCATAAAATCATCCTTTCTAGCTAGTGAGGCAAAAATGTGCAATGGTGAACAGAGGGACTCTTTTTTTCCTCTCATGCTTAATGATCAAGCCCATCAAGTTACCACAGAAGGAATAAAATCCCCTTTTCTTGGTTCAAATCCACTACTGCTTTATAAAAAATGCAGCAGTTGCATATCAGCAAAAATCTCCTTCACTTGCTCCATCTCGTTAGCAAGTGGTGGCCCCAGAGGTGAAGGTATGGCAGGTGGTGGTGACCAGGAGCTTCCATCTCCAGGTACCATCTCCAAATACCTTTCCTGGCCAAAGCGAAAACCCAACAGTCAGGTGTCACTTCCCATTTTGCAGGGTGCTTCTTTAGAAAAACTCAGCTGGGGAAAGGACCAGCTTTTACTTGGAGACAAGAGAAATGCAGCTTACAGATAAAGATCAGGTCTGAGTTCCCTCAGAAAAAGCAGGATTTCCAGGGGCTGAGGATCGGCAAACTCAATGAGCGGCATCACTGAGCTATCACAGAGCGATTAGCTTAACACCTGCATGGAGGAAAGTCAAGAAACACAAGGAGGTATTTTGTTCAATGGATTGAGAGGCATCCACAGACTAGGGGTTCTTGGTGCAGGGTGGCAGGGTATGGCTGGTTTGAAGGTGCAGCATCAGCATCCAATAGGATAGGGCCAACAGTTAATTATCTAAAAAAGCCAACTATAAGCTTCATGAAAGTCTATAAAAGCTTTACAAAAGCCTAATAGAAATAGAAATAGCTGTGCTTTGTTTTTAAAATCACTTACAACGCAGATCATTATTAGTCTTAATTACCTCCCTGCAGTGTGGAGATACCACATTCTTTTTTTTTTTTCTTTTTTCTGTTTTTCAGACACAGAAAGCACACAAGGCACATTTTAGAGATGAAATAAAAAGGCCATTGTAAAGTGTAGGGAATGCTGTGATGCCTCAGAAGCAGAAGGGCTCCCTGCTCCTTCAGAGGATGTGTGGCCTGGGCACGTGGGGCGGGGGGGCTGCATGGGACCCCAGGAGCTGCCCAGCACCATGATGCTGTCTGGTCCTGCAGTGGTCAGGCTGAGAAGGAAGGAGATGGCAGAGCCACCAGGCAAGCTGAAAACCACAATTTTGCCCTCTCCTGAACACCAGCTGCAGTTCTGCTCCCCCGAGCACACAAAGAAATTAGAACTAGAGAAAGTTCACAGCATATTACTTCATCAGTTTCATTAAACTGATGGTAGCAAGGTTTGGGCCAAATGGGAGTGCTGGGATGCAGCAGTGGCAGGCCTGTGGTACTCCTTGCCACGGGATGTTGCAGGTGCCAAGAGCGTATGGGAATAGAAGGAGACCAGATAACTGCTTGAAAGAGAAATGCGTGAATGTTCACCTATAACAAGCATGAAAATAAATTAATAAATGGAAATAAGTGAAATCCTCAGGGAGGTTATTAAATATCCACAAACCAGATCTGGCTTGTGTAGTCCCTGAGCTGAAAATATGGGGTAATACTAGGAGAAAAGATGATGTGAACTTGTCCTATTCTTCCTCCTTCCTTGACATCTGCTCCTGCTGGCATGGGTGGAGCCCAGAGCCAGGGCCAGCTGGACCCACAGCTGGGCATACATTGATTATCGTCACTGGGCTTTGAGAATTTTTTTTTCTCTTTTTTTTTTTTCCTGGACCACCACAGCAGTGATTCTAGTCTGAGAGGGCAGCTAGACCCCTAATGGGGAGGACAGATTAATTTGGGAAGAATTTTAATAGTCCTTGTAAATAGCGCATCTGGGTTTGGTACATCTGGCACTGCTGTGAGCAGATCAGAAGCATAGACCTCCTTGAGGTCTATTTTTAATGGACATCTCTGAAACCCATGAACAGCCTTGACAATATTGTCAGTAGAGGAAGGGTCCTTTGGTAACAGCAAGCAGAGCTGCAGGAGAAGGCTAGGGCTGAACTCAACACACCCAGCCAAGCAGTGCACACTTGCTTTCCACTCAGGTCCCACTTAAGGAGATGGAGCAGATGCAGCCTTAGAGGCCTTCATGAAGGCACCACCTCCAACAGCTTGTCAACCTGGTCATCTTTGTATGGCTAAGATGTGCACTGGGTCTCCCAGGCTTTGGGCAGCAGAAGGCATGGGGAGAACCACCAAAAGCCAGGCAGAGCAGGGGAGCAGCTATTTCCAGGTTGCGTGGATCTGTGCCAGGTAGGAAGGGAAGCCTTGGCTGTGAGAAGGGCTCTCCAGGGTTACACAGAGCCTGTCCCTGGATTTGGGAGATGAGGAGATCCTCCTGCCTTTCACGAAGGAGGATCTGATCACATCTGTACTGGGGATGGAGGTTCACTGTGGGCCTTGACTCAGATGACTGACTCCCTGGACCAGTTTTGGAAGGAAAAGTTAGCGAGTCCCCATCATGTCTGTCCCCAAGACAGGTGGGAGCCCACCTCGTCAGCAGCAAGCACCTGCATGGGAGCAGCTCCCAGCTGTGCCTGGGCCGCAGCCAGGGTGGTCCGGGCACATCACCTGCTTCGAAATGCAGAGGAAGAACCCTGCCTGTGGCCAGGGACATCTGGGACAGACCCACAGCATGGACAGACCGCACCAGGCATACACCATGACAGCAGTGCTCCCCTTTATACCAAATCGATCACTTTGAATCATTGAAACACGCAGAAGCCCTTAAATCCACATTTGTTGAAGGTATTGACACCACTGAGAGGCTGAAGCTGAGGGAAGAAAAGCAGATTTTTCTGAATTATCCTGTCATTCTTAGTGACATACATATATATATTTTGTTTCACTGACAGCCATTTTTTTCTCCTTTACTGACAATCTGTACATTTCCCGATGGCTGCTACTACCTGTGTGGGACTGGGGCATTAAAAGTAGCAGCTCTGGCACAGCCCAGCATCGCAGCTCCTCTCCGGAGCCTCTCATGGAGCAGCAGCACCTGGTCCAAGGCCACACAAATTTGCAGAGATGCCACTGGGGCGTGGGGTCTGGGGGCGGCTGGAGCTGATGAGCCCTGGGCACGTGTGCTCGGGCTTGCTTTGGCTTGTTTTTTGTGTCCTCAGGCCACATCCCAGGGCCAGGCTCGGCACTTTACACAGGGACGCCTCGGCCAGCTCTGCCCTTAGTGAGCCACCCATCCAGGTGCTTCACGTGCAGTCTCCTCAGTCCTCCAGGGGCACCAAAGTGACCTTCACTGGAGCCGAGGCCACCCAGCCAGGATGCGGCCACTCTACTGGGTGGTTTTGCTGGAGCTCGCCTGCTTCAGCCCTTCTGTGTTGCTGCAGATGGAATCAGAAATGATCCTGCTGGCATTGTTTCGTGGGCACAGGAACTGCTCCTGCCCTTCATGGGGACAGACGTCTGCATACGGTGGCAGCAGATCTTGCAGAAACTCTCATCAGGGTGAAAGCCGCGTTATTTTACCATTGGGTCAGATGTGGCAGTTGGAGGTGGCTGCGAGGAGCCTCTCTGCTCCACCTCATCCCTCCAGGCCCCAGGGTGCCCGGTGCCGTGGCAGCCCCGGGAGCTCCCAGTGCACGGCAGTGGGCAGCAGAGGCCGGGTTCTCCGGTCAGATGCCTCCGCAGGGTGGTTGTCTGGGTGCCTGCGGGTTCTGCATGAGGGAGAGTTGTTGTCCATCTGTTTGTCTGCCCCGCTGAGGCTGTGAGAGGTGAACGGGACTGGCTGTGCACGTGCCTGAGAGCTGCCCTTCCTGTGTGCCTAAGCAAGGAATTTGGGCAGTGCCCCTGACAGATTCGTAGCATCTCGGCACTTCCCCAGCTGCTGGTCCTGCCAAGGAGTTCTGGCACTACCCTGCAAAGCATGAGGAAGAAATGTATGGATCTCAAGCCAAGGTAAGATGAATGGGTTATGTCTTCCAGCCAGGATTACCTGCTTAGCGTATATATGAAACACCCAGCTGAAGAGAAGACGTGAGGCTTGCTGCCTGACCAGGGAGGCTGGGCAATGGGAAGTCCTGGCTGCCACGTGCAGCTCTTGGGGCAGGCTGGCATGCGCGCTGTGGAAACTTGAATGGGGGCCAGAGAATTGCTCGGAGTGGGAAGAGAAACAGGGTCATGGCTTGGGGACAGGAGGAAAATGCTGCATGGTGCTGCGGGGACACTGCTGTGTGGCCCCCTGGACCTGCTCGAGCCACCAGAGCAACCAGGAGTGGGTGAACAACATGCAGCTCACCCCAGGCTGCCCCCTCACAGTATGTGGGATGGGGAACAGGTCCTCTGTCCGACACAGTGACAGTGTTAGCAGTGACAGACCACACAGGTCGGATATGCTCCCAGGAAGCTCAGGATGTACTCAGAGTGACACCATAGCCCCACAAGGGAGCCGGGCCTCACCTGTGCGAACGAGGAACAGAATTAGAGCCCAGAGGGAAATCCAGAGGCTGACCGTGACTCCCTTAGATGCTGTCTTCTCCAACGATGCTGTAGGTCCATGGAGGATCCCAGCGCTCCCAGCAGAGTAGTTGTCCCTCAGCGCTGCCCTGCTCTGTGCCGGCGGGAGCCTGGCGAGGAACCAGCAGCGTCGGCTCCATCCCTGTGTGCCTGTAACCTTTGCAAAGAGTGTCAGCGTGACGGGAGAGTAGGGAGACCCACTTCTGGCCCCACTGCAGCAGTCTGGGCCATGATCATTGCAGTCACCAGGCTCCGCGACTGCAGCACGGCCGCTGCAGCCCGCAGGGAGCCTGGCACTCGCTGCCACTCGGCGCAGGCAGGCGGTGCTCGGCCTGCACCATCCGTGGGCAGGCAAGGGGCATCCAAACGAGGGGCAATGAGCTGCTGTTATCACTCACCGAAACCTGGAAACTACATTTAATATGAAATTGGCACATTTGAGGACCTGCTTTAATTTCATCTTAGGAGAAAACTGTCCTATAAAATAAGCAATTCTGGAGCAAATATAGTTTGGAAGACAAATGAACAAATTGTGTTTCAAAATAAAATGTTCATTTCGTACTATTTTATTTTATTTTATTTATTTATTTATTTTCTTTCCCTCATGGATACAAATTGCATTTCTTTACATTTCTGTCATTCAAGATGTGTCAACTGCAGTACTGTGTAACATGCATCAGACTCACACTGGGGCAGAGGATTCTGGCTCTTCCATTATTTTACTCAAATTACTGTATTTGTTTTATATCATTCTGAATGACTTATACTTAGCATAGACTGAAACATCTTATTTTCTAGATCAAAGTGTTTCTTTGTGTTTTAATGAAATACTTTGACACGATAGCTCTGTGTTAGTTTAAAATCATTATTTAATATATTGAAAACTTCTGGTCCTCTAATTAGTATGCAATGTGCTTGTCTTCCTACCTTGTGTGAATTGTCAAAACATTTCACTACAAAACAATTGTATTAGGATACATCAGCAACAATTGTACACACCGTGATGTGTCTTTTGATGAAGTGATATATACACTGGACCACTATATAAAAATAAGAAGTGATGCAAAACAGAGGACTAGAGTAATGATCTTGAAAACAAAATTAGTTTTGCAAGTAAATATTGTTTCCAGAGTGAAATTTGGAAAAATTTAAAAAATGTCAGGACTTGACAGGATTTGAAGGTGGGTGGATCTGAAAGCTATCTGTCTCCTGTCCACCTCTACACTTAGATGAAGAGCTGTCTAGGTAAAGTGTTTGCACAGCTGCAGTGCCCTGGGACAGGGGGCTGAGCTCTCCTGGTGCTCTGCAGCCCCCTGCAGACAAATGGCCTGGTGCTTGTGAGGCTTTTACACGCAGTCCTGCAAAGTATCCAGCCCGGTAGACCAGGGCTGGTGTTTCAGTATTGGGTCAGCTGCTGCTGCATTCGGTGATATTCGTTGAGCACAATCTGCTGGATGAGCACTATGGCCAGCTCTGCTGGGCAGCTGATTCCCTGTGCAGGGCAGAAGGTTCTCCTCACTCTCTATGGAGTAACTCCTGCAATTTGCAGTCTGTTTCTTCTCATAGAGACATCCTAGGCAGAGGCAGCCAGCCACCGCAGGTGGCAGTGACCTGTCCCAGAAAGGACAGGATGCAGCCCTCAGGTGCAAGGCATTTGTTCAGTGCATAGGAATGCCTCCTGTGCTCACTTTCCCATTCCCACTTGTATTCTTTCATCCAGGTTTACTATCTATTTACCTACATGTTGCCCAAATTCCATCCTGTTCCTCCCATTTTCTGTCCCTCATCTGTCCATTCACAAAATGCTCTTTTCCTATGGATTTCCTTCTCTTATTGCCTGTGCATCTGTATATCTCTCTCTTTTTTTTTTCCACTCATCAAGTGATTAATACATAATGAAATAGGGAAATGCTCTCTGCCAGTCTCCTCATTCTTCATTACAAATGCAAGTCATCCTCTTTTCACAACAGATTTCAAAAATATTGCAATTTTTTACATTAAAATGACCTATTCTGTATTTACTCAGTAAAGTAAAAATAAATAAATAAATAAATAAATAAATAAATAAACAAGTGTGAAAACATGGAAATATCCATTTTGTGACCTTCAGGGAAAAGGCTCATTTTTTAAGAAAGAAAATCTCAGAAGTTGAAAACGTGTACCAGAAACCTAAAATTTTTTCTCTGCAGAGCTGAGATCTTCCTTTCTTTTGCACATCAGATCACAGTTCAGTATGACCAGACTTGGAAGATTAGGAGCCAAAAGTCATTGGCTTTATTAAACAGGGACCACATCTGCCCTCAGTGTAGACCATGCCAAATGTACATCACTCATGCTCCTGCGGACTGCAGAGAGATGTGCTGTCTGTTCTAGATGAGTCTTATTTACTGCACTGTAGATGAACCATGAAAACATCTTTAATGCTTTTCCACCTACTGATCAGCTACTGTACCTATTCCCTTCTCTGTTTACCTAGGTTTGTGCTCACCTGGCAGTTGTCTGCCTGAATCTGTCTAGATAGTGATTCACCTTCTTGTCAACATACCCAGAGATCTGGTAGCATTGCAGCCTCTTGCCTATTAAGTAACTTGAGATTGCTGTACTGTGTATGTGAGCATGTGCCTGAAAGACACAGTTAATGTATAAAACCACTGAATTTTATTATTTGTCATTGTTTTGGCTACTGTTGTATTCCTGGACAAGAAGACTGCAGCAGGAAGACATCTGTAAATGGCTCTGACAATCTAGAAATTAACTGCAGGGGAGGGACAGAGCCATTTCGTGCCCAGTCCAGGCTCCTCGTCTCACATACAGCTTGCTTAATTTCTGCCAATTCACATGGGTTTTGTCTAGCCAGCTGCTGTACAATCCAGGGCTGGACTTCCTGGAGCTGAAGCAGGATCAGATCAGAAGAGAAGCAGTTGGCTGACACGGGCAGGTGGGCAGGGAAACGCAGGTTGCCTCCTGTTGTTGGCTCTGCCAAGGCCCCAGGGACCCAGGCAGAAAAAGCTGTGGAAAGCCAGCTTGCTGCTTGCCTGTTGTGAGCACTAGCCAGACTATAAAGTTGTCCTGCACCTTGTTTCAGAGTTTCAGGAAGACAAAAGTCTTTGTTCTGAGAAAAATAAATAAATAAATAAATAAATAAATAAATAAATAAATAAATATGAAGGGAAGCATCCCATCAGAAATGTCAAACATTGCCCAGTGGCTGGGTACCGCTCCTGCAGGGTCTGTGGGATATAGGTGGTGAGACAAGGAGGACGGGAACACAAGTCAGAGAGAGTTATTCACTCTTTCTCACTATGCAGGAGCTGAGCCAGCAAGGAAGCTGTTAGGTTTAAAACTTGGAAAAGGAAGGGTCTGTCCATACAAATGTACGAGGAAATTGTGGACCTCCATAAGGCATCAGATTGGCAAAGAGAATAAAGGGACTCAAGATGGAATAGGTCTAAAACAATGATCTGAGATGATGATCTGCACAGAACCTCAGAAGCCTCTGAACACCATGACACCACTATGAGATGGCAGGGAGGGCAGCTGGGGCTTGTTCTGCTTCTTAAGCTTCTCCTCACAAACATCCTCTACTGGCCACAGCCTGTTCTGGCAGCAGAGCTTCGAGCTTTGAGCTCCTTTCCTCAAAACCCGAGTTGAGGGAAGGATGTTTACTCCCCTCCTCTGCGTGGTAACTGCTCTTTTCATGTGCAAATGTACAGCAAGTGTACAGCTTCTTGTGCTTAGCCTGTGGTCTGGGAAGGTGCTGGGTATTGGGCAGCACAGGCAATGTGTCCTCCTGGTCCCTGATCCTTGATGATGCGCTACAAGAGACAGTACGCTGCCCTCTGTGGCTCCCCTGGCTGCAGGAAACATCCGGAAGCACTGCAGGAATTCCTAGCCAGATGCATAAACCATGTTTATTCACATGGCATATTATGTAAAGCAAGATTTTGGCTCGTTTTGTATTCCTTTACCACAAGTTAAAGGAAACTAATCCTTTCGGCCTTGTGCTGTAGGTGTGGTGGCAGTAACGGGGGCTGGACCCAGGCAGCAACCACCCAGCAAGGCCGGAGCAGGGCTGCAGGCTGGGGCTGATGCCACCAAGTTGGCCCATGGGCTCAGCAGGACCAGGGCCCAGCTGGGTGCAGGCTGGGCTGTGGCAGGGGCTGGCCATCACGGGACCTCCTGGAGCTACCCTTGGCCGTGCTGTGCCTGGCCTGGAGCCCTGCTGGCCTTGTCCTCGTGGGTGGATGCACCCAGGAGCTATGCAGCGTCCCACCGGTGCAGATGCTGGGTTGGCAAAATGTGGCTCGCAAGCCTAGCAGAGAAGGTGACAATGGCATTTTCAGATGCTTCTGGGTGTGACAGGCACCCAGAAAGCAATGTCACTTTATGTAGGATGCAGACAACTGCTGTTGGCAGGCTTGGTGTGGTGGGGCGAAGCTGTCCACCCCCACATGCCAGCACATGTACACAAATCAAGAAATACTCCTCCAAGGAGCCAGCTGTCCGTGTGTGAGAGACCAAGAAACATCACGCTGGTCAGTGTGACAGCGTTGCACAGGCAATCCCCAGCAGCTGACGTGTAACAAACATCTGGCGGGGAACCAGCTGAAGGCAGGGGGAACTTCCCCTTTCTCACTCCATCCTGCCAGTTCAAGGCTCTTCTGGACTCTCATATGGCAGAGATAGGACCCTGCAGCCCACCCAGGCTTAGCAGCCAGCAGCAGCCTAAGGATAAGACCACATAGGTTTGTTTAACTCCTACAGAATATAAATATTGCCCAGTAGCCTACAAAAGGCTCTGAGGAGACCTTATAGTAGCCTTCTAATACTTAAAGTCCTACAAGAAAGATAGAGAGGAACTCTTTACCAGGTTGTGTAGGTATAGGACAAGGGGTAATGGTTTTAAGCTGAAAAAGCGGAGATTTAGATTTGATGTAAGGAAGAAATTTGTTACTGTGAGAGTGGTGAGGCACCGGAACAGGCTGCCCAGAGAAGCTGTGGATGCCCTAACCCTGGAAGGGTTTAAGGCCAGGTTGGATGGTGCCCTGAGCAGCCTGGTCTGGTGGGAGTTGTCCCTGCCCATGGCAGGAGTGGTAGAACTGAGTGGTCTTTGGGGTCCCTTCCAACCCAGGAGAGGTGCTCCAGCCCCTTGATCCTTTTCAAGGCCCTCCTCTGGACTCATTCTAATACTTACTTGTCCTTCTTGTGCTGGAGGTCCCAGAGCTGAATGCAGGACTCCAGGTGGGGTCTCACGAGAGCAGAGTAGAGAGGGAGAATCACCTCCCTCGACCTGCTGGCCATGCTTCTTTTGATGCAGCCCAGGATACGGTTGACTTTCTGGGCTGCAAGCGCACATTGCCTGCTCATGTTGAGCTTCTTGTCCACCAACACCACCACGTCCTTCTCATCAGAGCTGCTCTCAATCCATTCATTCTGCACCCAGCCTGTATTTGTGCTTGGGATTGCCCTGACCTAGGTGCACAACCTTGCACTTGGCCTTGTTGAACCTCATGAGGTTCGCACAGGCCCACCTCTCAGGCCTTCCCAGGTCCCTGTGGATGGCAACCCTTCCCTCCAGCGTGTTGACCGCACCACACAGCTTGGTGTCACTCACGGACTTGCTGAGGGTACACTCCGTGCCACTGTCCACGTCACCAACGAAAGCGTTAAACAGCGCCAGTCCCAATACTGACCCCTGAGGAACACCACTTGTTACTGATCTCTACCTGGACTTTGAGTCATTGACCATAACTTTTTGAGTGTGACCATCCAGACAATTCCTCACCCACTGAGATGTCCATCCATCAAATCCATATCTCTCCAATTTAGAGACAAGGATATCGTATGGGACAGTATCAAGTGCTTTGCACAAGTCCATGTAATAATGTCAGTTTCTCTTCCCCTATCCTCCAGTGCTTTAACCCCACTGTAGAAGGCCACCAGATTTGACTGGCAACATCTGCCCTTAGTGATGCCATGCTGGTTGTCACCACATCTCCTTATTTTCCATGTGCCTTTGCATAGTTTCCAGGAGGATCTGCTCCATGATCTTGCCAGGCACAGGGGTGAGACTGATTGGCCTGTAGTGTCCCAGGTCTTCCTTTCTTCCCTTTTTAAAAATGGGGGTTATGTCTCCCTTCTTCCAGTAAGTGGGAACTTCACCAGACTGCCACAACTTCTCAAATATGATAGACAGTGGCTTTGCAACTTTATCCACCAGTTCCCTCAGGACCCGGGGATGCATCTCCTCAGTCCCCATGGACTTGTGCACCTTCAGGTTCCTTATCTGGTCTTGAACCTGATCTTCCCCTACAGTGAGCAGTTCATCAACTTCCATTCCTGTCTTTGCCTTCTGGGGCCCAGGCCATGTGTCTGGAGCTCTTGTCAGTGAAGACTGAGGCAAAAAAGTCATTGAGTACCTCAGCCTTCTCCATATCCCAGGTAAACAGGTCTCCCGTTTCCTTCTGGAGAGGGCCCACAATTTCCCCAGTCTTCCTTTCATCACTGATGTACCTATAGAAGCCTTTCTTGTTGCCCTTTAAGTTCCTGGCCAAATTTAATCCTAAAAGGGCTTTGGCTTTCCTAACCTGATCCCCGGCTGCTCATACAATGTCTCTGTGTCCCTTCCAGGCTATCTGTCCTTGCTTCCACCCTCTGTAGGCCTCCTTTTTCTGTCTGAATTTAGCCAGAAGCTCTTTGTTCGTCCATGCAGGCCTCCTGGTATTTTTACCTGCCTTCGTCTTTGTGGGGATGCATTGCTCCTTAGCTTGGAGAAGGTGATCCTTGAATATGAACCAGCTTTCTTGGGCCCTTCTTCCCTTCAGGGTTTTGTCCCATGGTACTCTACTGAGCACATCCCTGAAGAGGCCAAAGTCTGCTCCCCTGAAGTCCAGGGTAGCGAGCTTGCTGTGCAACCTCCTTTCTGCCCTCTGAATCCAGAACTACACCATTTCATGGTCACTACAGCCAAGCTTGCCACTGAGTTTCACATTCCCCACCAGTCCCTCCTGATTGGTGAGAATGAGGTCCAGCATAGCACCTTGCTGGCTCCTTCATCACTTGGAGAAGGAATTTGTCATCAGTACATTGCAGGAACCTCCTGGATTGCCTATGCCCTGCTGTGCTGTCCCTCCAACAGATATTGGGGTGGTCCCCCATAAGGACCAGGCCTTGTGAGCATGAGGCTGCTTCTATTTGTCTGTAGAGGGCCTCATCTGCTTGATCTGTCCCCTGTCCCTGCCCTCCCTGTCATCCTGACCCATCAGCTCCTCACCCATCCCTGGGCAGAGCTCCAGACACTCCAGCTGCTCATTGACATAGAGGGCAATGCCCTCTTTGTGCCTCCCCTGCCTGTCCTTCCCAAAGAGCCTGTGTCCTTCCAGGTCTCTCGGGGTAAGGTACCTTGCTCGTATTACCCCCCACCCTCCATGGCACTGATCCTCACACTCCTGTGTTACAAGCACACCATGCACGAGTCTGAGGACTCTCTGACTCTTTCAGGAGGGGACCTGGTCTTCCTCAGAATATAACAAGAAGCAAAATTGGTGTCTGTCTTCCTCAGGAGTTTTCAGGAAAATTAATGTCAAGCTGTGCTGGTAACATTTGTGTCCCTGAGAGACCAAAGTTTGGATATAAAGGACTGAAAGTCCCAAATAAAATGAACTGGTGATCAGAAACCTCACCTGAGACATCTGAGGATGCCAGCACTGAAATGGTGGAGAAGGAGCACCCAAAGGGCAGCAGGATCTGGCACAAGGGAGCAATGGCCAGGCCAGGCCTGCACTGGGCAGGGGGGAGGAGGCTGGAGGATGCTGCCAGTGCAGGGGAAGCAGTAGGGATGGGCGCTCCTCAGCATTAAAGCCCGGCAACAGCCGTGCAGATGGGGGAGATGGGCACTGCAAAGATCCTTCATCCTCCAGTTGAGCTACCAAAGTGTTGCTGCCTGTGTAACCCCAAGCCTCGCCATTCCCCCTCTCTTGCCCAGTGTGTTTCTGATGTTGTTACATTTCCCATTCTCCCCTTTCTGATAACAGCAGCTTCTGGCACAGCACACCGTCACCCTGCTGCCAGACAGCCTTGGAAGCTGACAGGTCCTTCATGTGAAGCTGTCTCAGCAAACTGACAGCCTTTTGTAACCACAGGGACTAATCTCAGCTCCTGTACTTGGACAGGAAAATCCCCACATGGGTGTTTGTAAGAAACCTCGTGGCACAGACTAGCACCTCAGGCAATGGATGTCACATGCGGACAATGTCCACATCCAAGGGTCAGTGGCCCCAGCTCCTTCACGGCCTCTCTGAGTCCTGCCTTCAGTGACAGCAGCAGAGAGCACAGCCCCTGCTGCTCAGTGAGACTTGGGGATCCTGGGTATCTGGATGATATTAGGCAACTTCCCACAGCTGCTAATTGGGCCAGATGTCCCTCCTGCTGCTATAATTGGCATTTTCCAGTGATCTCCCAGAGCCAAGTCTGGCACCTCGTGTTGTTCATCACTGTCCCAGACATGTTATTTACTGAGGATATCCTTTTCATTAATTTAGTTCATTAGTCCTGACTCTTCACAAAACTTCTCACAGGTCTGGTCATGTTCTTTGATCGTTTCTCTTAGATCAAAAAAACATCAGTGGCAAACCTGGGCCTGCCATACTATCCAAAATGGACCGCTTTCTGGGAAGTACTTAAATGCTGAAGACAATGGACAAAGATGAAAACACCTCTTGTTGTAGATGCTGAATCCTCAAAAACATGGGCTCGCTTTCTCTAAGGGCATCTCCCAGACACTGTGGATTCACCTGGGGCAGGAATTAATTTGTGGGAGGAGCTGGTTGAGACAGCAGAACATGCTTACTTGCATAGAGATGCATTGTATTCCTTCAGCTCTCCTTCTACTCATCAAGGACCAGGGAAGGGATATGGGCTTTTTCTCATCCCTCTGTTTACACCATGCTGCACAGAGCACTGAACCAAAAATGGTCCTCATGTTTCCCTGCTGGTACATGCTGAGTATCATCCCTCCAGAGCACCCCTCCAGCATGAATGCTGAACCAGCTGCTTCTTTCCCCATCCTGGGCAACTCCTTGCAGAGGGAGGTCGGCTGTGCCCCTTCACCACTGTTTCCCACGGATCACTTTACTCAAGTGCCCGCGGACTTGTGTGCTGCAGCTTGTAAACTCTGAGCCAGGGTGTTCCCTCTGCAATGACCTCTAACAGGTCAACAGCAACAGGACAACTCGTGCTCCAGGAGCCAGCTTGGATATCTTCCTTTGGTGAGCAAATCCTACTTGGTTTGAGGTTAATTCTGTGTCCTTCTGTTGACTTTCTGAGCTTTTTCCCCCTATATTTGAATTGCTAAGAGATCTTATCTCTTATCAGGGATCCAGTAGCCCTGGTGATTTTGCCTTTTTAAATTTATAAGAGCCACAAACTCTTCTGTGCTCTGTGTTGATTTCTGCACTTTATTCAAAGCCACCTCTCAGCTGCTCAGGTTTTGTGCAGAGTGCGGAACTCCTCAATTTTCTGTAATACCCTGTGATAGTTAGCTTCCTCTGCCTGCCTTAATTGAAAGTATTAAAAATGACACGTGCTTCAGAGCAGGTGATGAGCAGGTGTAAGAAATGAAGCTGTCTTCTGATAGCCTTCCTTCTCCAGCTCATCCGCTGCTTGAGAAGAAACAAGAAAGCACCATTTAAATTTTCCCTCCCACCCTGCCACCTTTGCAAGAAGTCACGCCTTGTGCAGGGCTTTTAGTAGGTCTGTGCTTGCCCCTGGGGTGCTGATCACGTTGCTCTTGTGGCTGATGAAGTCTGTCCTAAAGCCATCACAGCCTGCACCAGCCCAGGGCTAGGAGACTCAGAGAGGCCAGTTATGCATCTGGAGGAGATGATTTGAGACCTCCTCTGAAAAGATGGGTGACCATCTTACATCCTCACATGGTGCTCTGGTGAGAGGAGCCAAAGTGGGCTGATGCCAGGGTGGGCAGGGCCCACAGCAGTGGTTGTGCTCAGACAACAATCGTAGACTGGTGAAGAAACATTTGGAGTCACCATCACTGGAACCATTATGGATCTACAGCCTTGCCTGGCACGGGCTTTCCCAGTCCTGCCTGCAGCAAAGACAACACAGCATGAGAGCTGACACCAGCTCCAAACCACCATGGGTGAGGCTGAACAAGGCAAACCTCCTCTGCCCTTGGTTTGCTCACAGAGGGATTAAACCTTCCCAGTTTGTAGCAAGAGGCATTTGCTGCCTGTTGCTCATACAAAGTCATAATGGCTGGCATCAGGGCTCTATCCCAAGAGTCACGAGAAGTGGTGAATTGAGATTGGTTGTCCCATGACGTATCGGATGCTCAGGTGTCACTGCCAACATACCACAAGCTCCTCTCCACTCCTCTTTGCTCCCAGGGACAAAACACAACCAGGAGCATTTGTCTGCTTTGTTTTCCTCATCTTCCTGTCAGTACTGCTGAGGGAGGAAGGTGAGGTCTTGCCAAGGCACAGCACTTACCTCGTTCTGCCATCAAAAATCAAGTCAGCCCAGTGACTAGCTGTTATTAGCGCTGAATGCTGGCACGCTGGGACATTGCGAAAGAGAAAAACTTACTGCACAGGGCACTGCATGTGCATCCACGCAAAGGAAGTAAGACATGAGGGAAAGCACAGCAACCTGGAAGAGGTATAAAGGTCCCAGGTGGCCTGGGGTTTTGGAGGTGTGTGTCTTTTCCCTACCTTGTTTGCTATATAAGAGAATCACGGTTTCCAGTTCTGTCAGCCTCATTTTCAGGCTTCACTGGAGAGAGATGGGAGCACCATAAGTAGAAGGATCACTGCCATTGCTCAGGCAGAGTAGAGGGGAGTGGTGGTCTCAGAGGGGCAGTGGGTCTAGACCTGAATGGCCATCTCAAAGCATAAAACCTCACACCAGCCTCTCTCTCAATGTGTTTTAGTGTCATAAAGCCAATCTAATGTTCATTTCTGCTGCATCCCTGTTTGCAAATGATGCTGAGTAGCAGCTGAGCATAAGGTGCTACACTTGCAGCTGGGACTGGATGGGAGCTGTGTCAGGTGTACATCTGGGAGGAGAAGAGCTCTCTGGACATGTCCAGAAATGATTCCCTTTCTGTCCTTTACCTTCACAGTATGAATAAGCTGAACTTGATCTAAACTGGAGCCTTGAGGAGTTGAGTGACCTTTAACCTGTCTCTGAAAGCTTTGGTGGTTATCTTTTTCTTTAAAGAAAAAAAAAAACAAAACCAAACAAACAAACAAAAAAAAACAGAAACAAAGAAACCCAAGACAATGGCTATCCTGGTAGAACACATATCCAATCTCAATTGATTCCAACTGGCAGTTTGCTCTTGCCTAGCATGCAGCTTGGAAAATTAAAAAGCCAGCACCAGCCACAAATAAGAAATGATAGCAACAAGCCCAGTAATCAGAAAGGCCAGGGAGCCATAAAGATGGTTGCAAAAGGCCAAGCACGTCTCTGGTGTAATGTGGCTCCAGCAGGAACTGCACATCTTGCAGTGCTGTTGGTTGGAGACAGCCTGTCCTTGGCAAGCAGCAGGGAGAAAATTAAGTCTGCTTATTTCTGCTAAAGCCACCTCTTGCTCCCTGACGAAAGGATGATGGGTTAAGGTGGGACTTCAGGAGCTAAAATGCCTTTCATCCCCATTTTTCTTGGGGAGCAGAATGCTTTGGGTTGTACTTTTTTTTTTCTTTCTTTCTTTTTTTTTTTCTTCCTATAAGTAGGGGCTTTTAGTCCAGGATATTTTGTCTCAGTCTTGGCTTTGGGACAGTACTGCTCCTGCCCTGTGCCTGGAGTTGTGGTGGCAGGGATGCTCTGTGGTCACAGGGCCCTGCAGATGTGACCTGATGGCTTGGGAGACATCACACCACCCTGTGCTTAGCTGATGCCCCTGGAGGGCATCAAATAGATGCCCAAATGGAGCCCTCGACCACCTGCTCTTCACCTCAGCTTTCCTGACCTGGGAGAAGAAGGCAAGCAATGCTATGTCCTGGCAGGGCTGTATGATTTTGCTCCAGGGTTGGAAGGTGCTGTCTCCAGTGCAAGTAGGCAGATAATTGCACATAGGCTGTGAGCATTAGCTGTGCTACATCGCTGGCCCAGTGGCCCGAAGGATTCAAGAGGCAGGAGCAGTCCTGTTGAAGTCAAAGGAAGGACAGGAACTTCCAACAGCCTTGAACCCGCTTATCCCTTCATCTTCCCCTGTCCCCCCCACTGTGCCAGAGCCTTTGCCAGCACAGTAATAAACAGGAAAGCTGCCCCAGCAGGACTCCCAGCTCCTGCCTTCGAAGTCTTTCCAGTGTGGACAGGGCTGCTGATAAGGGAATGAATGAATCGGCGCAGGGATGGAACCTGCTGCTCCCCTTGCTGCAACAGCCAAAGGGAGATGGGAGGTGACCTGGGTCTGCACAGGACACAGAGCAGATAGGGTAGGGGGCATTTACTGTGCCCAACAGCCCAGGGGTTGGCACAGCTGTGGTTGGCATTAGGTAGCTGGAGCCAGCCAGCTCTGGGACTATGCTGAGCCACCAAGGCAGCCTGACAGTACAAATTTCCTGAATGATTCAGGGATAGACTTGTACACCATGCAAAAAAAACAGGCAGATCTAATTCACAGATTGGTTTAGTGGAGAAGAGATAAGAATCAATCCACTTAGTGTTTTTGTTGAGCTGTATTTGGCTAAACCAGATTAGGGGCAGATGCTCAGCTAGTGTAAGGTGGCACAGTGCTTTGGGAGCCCATAACAAAGCACCAGTGTGCTTCCTTCTCAGTAATCTCTAGTCTCTAGGGGCAGCGCAACACTAGTGCAAGAGCTGTAAAGTGACATTAATACCGAGAGATGGATTAAATGGGAGACTTGGAGGCAGCAACATGCATGAATTTCTGAATTCACTGGGCATCTCATGCTAGCCCTTCTGCAGAGAAAGATGATGCACAAATGTCTCAATCCCTTTTACAAATGTTGCCTCTGGCTTTGCTAACTCCCTTTGGTCATGGTGTTTGCCTGGGGCTGTTCAGATCCCCAAAACCCACACCTTTATGCAGTGCTGCAGGTGTGTGGGGTTCTTGCTCTGCACACCAAAGGGAGAAGGGGGAAGAGTGGAACCCTGATATTTTGTAGATTCCTGAGACCTTACAAACATATATATCCTCTCTCTCCTACTCTACACCTTCCCCAAGTCTTTACAGCAAATTCAGCCTTTTTTTTTTCCTTTTTTTTTTTTTTCCCCAACACTGAAAAGCAAGCTTAACTACTACGTTTGTCACCCAGCTGGCTCCTCAGTCATGGGACTCCCACAGCTTCCAATCTGAAGCACTTTGCAAACCCATTTAGTTATGAATTAATTAATTTCATTTCTCCCAGGAGGAGAACAGGACATAGCAAGCATTGTACTGACTGACTGAAGGCACTGAGCACTGCCATGGAGAAGCCCACCATCCAGTTCTCAGACTGGTCCCTGACATATGAAGACCTCATGGGCACCTCGGGTACCCCTATTTTCCAGCAAAATTTACCAAGAGGATCAGTTTTATCCATTATCCAGATCTTACTGGACTTTGCCTCTTAGGGATGAAGAGACCGAGGCTGAAAGCATAATTTATCCAGGACATGCCATGGCTTGGTGGAATAGCATCATATAACAGCCATGAGACCCTGAATCTAATATCGCTTTGCTGCATAGCTGTGGGTGCATCACATGCATGTTCAGCTGCAAACCAGCAATAGGGCCATTCTGCTTGGGACAAGGCAGTGCCCCCTTGGTGTGGCTGCGGGAATGCGTCTCTCTAAGGTGCAGGCAGTCCTGCCTTGCTTCCTTCCTTCAGCCCCTGGGGTCTCAGAGGATGAGGTGTGGGGAGAGGGGTGAGGCACTTAGATGTCAAAACAATCCACTTCTGAGATTTTCTTTTGAATTTTTTTCATGAATATTTAGTGAACAGAACTGTTTCATCCCAGTTTTCAAACAGGCTTTTTCACCTTAAGATACTGCTGATTCATAGAGACAAAGGTAAAGCAGGGAATGGGGCAATCCTGTATCTTCTCAATTCAATCTATACCAAAGCTCCTTCTAAAACCTCAGTATCAGTGCCGGAGTCATTGTCTTTCCACTTTGCCACGTGTTGCTTGTAGCATGAAGATAAAGGTGGAAACAAAATCCTTCCCAATAAAGATCACCTTGGATAATGGTGACTAGGGCTGCCTGCCCTCCCTTCTTCACAGCCACACAGCGAGCAGTCCAGCTTCCCGAGCTGCAGAGAGGGGCTGGCTTCCTGGTGCTGCCTCCTGCAGTGCAGGACTTGCCCAAACAGGTGCAGTGTCCCCACAGAAAGAACAAGTCCACCTTCACTACTGCTAATACGCAGCTGGGATCGGGTACCATTGTTCTGCACTTTGTGCAGACAGAGTCACAGCCAAGACAAGCCCAGAAGAGGGGGAAATAGTAACTGGGAAGGGGCAGCTTGTCTTCCAGCACCAGCTGGGGACTATTGGAAAACACAGTATATGCCCCTTGCTGGCCAGCTGGCCATGTTTCCCCAAAGGTCTCATGAATTTTTCTTTGGTTATCGAGTCCATAGAATGACAGAAAGTTTTGGGTTAGATGGGTCTTTAAAGTCCACCCAGTTCCAACCCCTCTGCCCCGGGCAGGCACACCTCCTATCAGACCAGGCTGCCCAAAGCCTCATCCAGGGATGGGGCATCCACAGCTTCTCTGGGCAACCTGTGCCAGTGCCTCACCACCCTCTGAGTAAAAAAATGTCTTCCTTACATCAAATCTAAACCCACCCACTTTTAGTTTAAAACCATTACCCTTGTCCTACCACTACATACCGTTGCACAGAGTTTCTCCCCAGCTTTCCCGTAGCCCCCTTTAGGTCCTGGAAGGCTGCTGTAAGGACTCTCTGGAGCCTTCTCTTCTCTAGTCTGAACATCCCCAACTCCATCAACCTATTTTTATAGGAAAGGTACTCCAGTCTCCTCATCATCCTTGTGGCCCTCCCACATGGACTCCCTCCAACAGGTCCATGTCCTTCCTATGTTGGGGGCCACAGATCTGGATGCAGCACTGCAGGTGGGGTCTCATGAGAGTGGAGCAGAGGGGAAGAATCACCTCCCTGTGCATTCACTCACTCCCAAGAGGATAAAACCCTCTGGATAAACAAGGGGCCAACTGGATCATGAGGAGGGGCTTGGGAGATCCTGTCTGTGCACAAATCCCAAACAGGCATGGAGGGAAGTAGAGTTGTCCTCAACCACCTCCAAGCCCTACTGGTGGCCCTGGCAAAGACATACACCCCATTCACCTCTTAATCTCCTGTGATTCCCCCTCTGGGCAGGGCAGCTTCCTTTCCCCTTGCTTCAGATGGGTCCAAAACCAATGGTACCAGCAGCCCTGTGACCATGGCCCTGCACCACGCCGTGCTGCACTGCAGCATGCCGCCAAGAAGCCCGTGCCGAGACCGGCTGTTCCCGGTGAGTCAGCCAGCGTGGTGCAAGGCTCCCGGTGTGCCAGCACTGCCAGCCAGTGAGCACACAGCTTGCCTTCGCACTAGCACCAGTGGCAGGCTGCAGGGGATGTGTCTGCAGCAGATAATGGGAAGAGGAAAGGCAGCGCCCTGAGCAAATGTCCCGCTTGCCAGCATACCACAGAGGCTGCTGCGGACACAGCCGCCTGCTTTGAGCAGGGTTTGCTTCAGTGAATGAATGAGGCATCTGATGAATATTCAAAATTGGCAAAGCAGATCACTTTCAGCTAAATTTGATCACAATATGGGATAAATTAAGCCACTGGATGAATGCATTTGAAATGAAGTTTAAAAGAACACACTGTACAAAGTCAGGAAAGTAGGTTTAGCCAAAATCTGACAATGTACACAAACAGACGAAAATAAAGTTCCTTTCACCGAGCAAATAATGAGGTCGGGATATCAGCCTCTCACCAAGTTCCTATGGAAACATTTTTTTTTTTCTTTTTAATTTAAAAATAAAGGAGGGTGGGGGAGGGTGGGGAAGGGAATAGCGGCTGGGAAATGAAAGATGCTCAAAAGGTCCAGAGGGAGGTGTTCAACATGGGCATTATCTGGTGAGAAAAACAGCCTTATGTCCAGTGAGGCCCAAGGAGAAAAGGCAGGCTTGTTGGGAAAGGCACCACTGTGGAGCATGAGCAGGGCCCCACAATGTGGCTAAGGGTGGGGAGTGGGGTTGGGGGTGGGGAGTCACCCACTGATTCCCTGCCCACCCAGGACCCACTGAAATGCAACAGCAGCAGTAAAGGATGGAGGTGGGGTGGGATGGAAGCAGTCACTGCCTCCCTACCCCATTAACAGCCTAGCGGAAGGACAGCTCGCAGTGCTCGTCAGTTAACAAAGACCAACAGGCATGTGTGGGGCTGCAGGATGGGACAGTTCTACACAGAGGGCAGGAGCAGGGGGTGCTGGCTCCCAGCACATTTCCAGCTCATTGCAGGATCTGGGTCAGGACACTGGGCTCTTTCAGCAGCTGGGAGAGGGGAGTGGGGAGCATTTGGGCTCAATGCAGGGCAGTGGGCAGCACAGACCCCTGCAAGGATGAGAGACACAGAGGTGACAAATGGAGGTTCATGCTCACCCTTCTGAAAGAAATAGATTAGTGAGGGCCCCTAAACCAAAGTGAGGGACAGTACGAGAACTGCCCTGGCTTGAGGATCTGTGGAACTGAAAGCAGAGGGAGCAGTGCAAGCAGGCAGGCAGAGAGCTTGCTTCTCTCAGGCGAGCAGCATCTACCTGGGGATGGTTTCGGACCTTCTGGCAGGCTTGGGGACAGGAGCAGGAAAGGTCCTGCGGGTAGCAGTGTGCAGGAGAGCTGAAGGACCTTGCCGAGGTCTGTGCCTGGCCCTCCCTGCCTGTACCAAGGCACTGTTCTGCTGTCAGGTGGCCCCAGCTAGCCAGGCCTAAGGCCCGGTGCCAGCCCCGGGCCTGTGCAGCCCAGGCCCCGCTGCCTGCAGGGACTGGCACCGAGCGGTGTGGCAGTGGATGAGGGCCAGTAAACATGGGCCATGTCCCACCTTGCCCTGCTGCAGACCCAGAAGACTGTGAGAGAGACTGCAAACACACCAAATGTTGGTGAAGACCAGCATCCTGCCATCCCCAGCTACACACTAGGAACAAACGGGGCATGACAGCATGGAGCAAGGGCCTTGTCCCAAACCAGATGTCAGTTCCCACCTTCCAGGGACCCCAGTGGTTGGGAAACCTGCTGGCCTATGAGGCCTCTTATGGCAGATGGCCTCCTTCTCCTGGAGCCACACAGTTTGCAGGAGGAGAAAATTAAAGGGCTGTCTATCACACTGACATGAACAAGTCTATTAGCAGCCCCTGGCAGGTGAGAGGAAAGCATTAGCATATGGAAAACGGGGGAGGAAAGGCAGCGTGTCTGGGACTGTTACGACTGAGCAGACAGGTGAAACCAGAGAGGTTATAAATAAATCCCCTGCACACACCCCCAGACGTTCTTGTGCGAAGTCTCTGACGGGCTCAGCGGTGCGGGGCTGGGCCCAGTGCAGGCAGGGCTGGCTGGCAGGCTGCGCACTGCGCACAAGGAGCTGCTGGCACCGGCCGCATAGCAGCAGCAGAGCAGGCAGCAGCTCCAGCTGAGAAGGGGAGCAGGAGCCCAGGCTGCCGGGGTTGGGCTCGGACTGAGACCAGCCGTGGCAGAAAGATGTGGGGGAATGGCTTTCCTCAGCCATTCGTTATGTCCCAGGAGCTTGATGACTGGGTCAATGTAATGCCCTCTCTGTCATGCACCCAGGAGGGTGTTTATTGCAACATCACTGTCCTGGATAAGTGCTCTCAGTGAATGAGAGGAGAAAGCCAACAGCACTGGAGCTGGCAGAAGCCACGTTGGGAGTGACCCCGGGCCAGCGTTTAAGAGTAGGGCAGAGACAGCTGGAGGCAAAGGTCCATACCTTCAGGCTGTGATTTTGAGAAAATGACATACAAAAGGAGATGGACACTTGCATGCCAAGGAGTGTACAGGCTCTGCAGCACAGCCCCTCAGGAAGGCAGTTAGATGCCCCTCTAACAGTGGCAGAAGAGGCTTCTCAGGTTTTCCTGTAAACCTGACCCTGCAGCAAGGGGTGGTATGGCAGAGCAATGGGGTCTGTGCAGCCCCCTCACCCCTCCTCGAAGTCTCAGTTAGGCAAATGGCAGTTTATAGCAATGTCTAGTTTTAGACCTTGAAGAAACAGTGATCTGAAGCCTGGGACTGCAGCCAGCTCAGGCAAGTAAACCTGCCCTAGGAGTCTGGGTTCAGTCCCTGAGCGCAAGACACAGCGGCAGGGTCTGGTAGGTGTGCAGAGCTGTGGCACACTTGCTGCACTATCATGCCCATGCAAACAACTGCAGCAACTATGGGTTAGCTTTATACAAAATAATAGCCAAGGTCACCAACAAATACAAGCCCTGTTCCCCTCCCCAGCTACAAGAGAACTGACCAGCTTTCCAAATGCACAGGGATGCACAGCTCTGCACACATGAATTGCTGATGCCTTTGAGCATGCCTGGGTTTGCATGCATCGTTTGGGTGGCAACGCTGGCAGCCTGGGCTGGTTAGAAGTGAAACCTGCACACAGACATCCTTAGAAGGCTGCAGGATGGCTTCTTGCCCTCCACACATCCCCATCCCACCCATGGCAAGTCCTAGAGAGTCGTGTTGCTGCCTTTGCTGAAAAACACTGCTGTACCAGGGATGTTAATTTTTTATTTATGTCTCAGGTTTGGAAAACAAAATTCTGGTGAATATGCCTTTTTGGGATCTTCCTATAAGCAAGAAGAGAGACGGAGGTCAGAGACAATGAAGGGAAGAACCAGCTGCAGGAAACCCTTCTGCCCACCCCGTGACCCAGGCTCTTCCCTCTTTCTCCAACTTCAAGGCTCCTATCTCAGGCCCTGGTGATCATACTGTGCTCAGAAGGTCTCACCCCCTTGCTTCATATGCCCTTAAGGAGAACTTGTCTTTACACTTAAAGTGCTAAATATCTGTCAGAGGCATCCCATAAGAGTGTATTTGTTTCACAGCCCAGGATTTCAGCCCAGTGTCCTGAGCAGGAGAGCAGCTCAGTGTGGTGGGAGACTTAAAATAGTGTCAGGGCCAGTGACAGGCTATGGGTAAGGGACTGTGTAAGTTCATAGGGTCCAGAGGTCAGCTTTTAGAGATTGCCACCAGGCTGTCTTCCACAAGCGAAGCCAGCCTACAGCATGGAAGTACCTTCCTGTGGCATCCCAAGAGCTGGATCAGAGAGAAGCCAGGTCATGCCAAGTGCTGCTGTCCTTCTATTGCAATGGGGGTGTGACCTGTAGGAGAGATCCTTTGTATAACCCCTGGCTGTTACAGGGGAACATGACCTGGTGTCTCCTTGGGAGCAGGGGTGGAAGACAGGTGTCCTGCTCCCTCTCCTCACCCCTGGAAATGAGGAGGATCTGGAAATGATCTGGAAATTATCATCTGCAAAGCTGCAGTGACATGCATGTGCTGAGTTGTCTGCTGTTGCAATTAATGGCAGCCATTATAATAAGTGCTACAGTAATTATTTCTGTGTTGCAGCTCAACTTCCATGTCTGTAACTTGGCTAATCTCAGACTTCAGCTGAGTCCCACTTCTGGGAACTTCCCAAAGCCCTTGCGTTCAGCTGGGAACATGCTGGCAGCAAGGACACCAACCCCTGTGTGGGGTATGGCCACAGGAGTGAAAAGCAGTCTCTGGAGGAGGACCAAAAGCAAACCCCTGGCCTGGGGGTTATGTCTGCTGCCACTTGGGTCATTTACCACTGCCAACTGCACACCCAGACAGCTTCTCTTCTCCACGTGCTTCTGTCCTGCCCCATCTATAACACCCGAGTTCTGACGAGTTCTGAAACACAGCCCAGCACATCACAGCTCTGATAGGAAACAAGGCCAAAAAGTACAAATGGGAGTGGGCTAACCCCACAGATATCCCACGGGGCTCAGGACCAGCATTACCATAGCAAACACCAACACAGCACACTGCAGTGATCTGAGAGGCCTTAGAGGCAGGAGGTGCTGGTGAGATGGTGGCAGGAGTGCAAGTCTCCTTTAAACTCTTACGATTCATTCCCCACCCTCACAGGTAGAGGAATAAAATGGTCAGAGTTTCTAAAATCTTCTGCAACAAGCAATTACTTCCCAAATCCCTGCCCCCAAATCACATAGATGCTTAAAAGCAAAACAAACAAACAAACAAAATAAAATAAAAAAAACAACACCAAACACATTGTTTTGGTAGAGTAATTGGATATCCCCCACAGGTCATCACCAGCCTGAAATCATTCTGGTCTAGTTTCAATGTATTTCTTGACTGCCTGGCCTGGCCCAGATTTCTTCCTTCATCCTTCTCAAGATATAGATTTTTTACATGCTCTGCCCGGCGTTACTAAAATACAATAAGCCACATGAAATTTTCGTGTTGCCAGTCTGTTAGGACAAGTATAATGATGTTTAATGGTGCCTGAACTTCACAGCAGAGTTCTTTTGCAGAGTCCCTGGTGGAGGCAGTGTGGAACAGTTCATCCCTTCTGTGTCTACTTGACTTGACTTGTCAGCACCAAGAAGAAGCTCTAGTGAGCCATGTGGCATTTATACTTATGAGAGAGCAGAGTAAACATCACACAGTTGTGAATGTTTTGTGTAAATGAGTCAGCACGGTCAAAATACACTTCCTAGGTACTAAACCTACATGGGCTGCCCAGGGAAGTGGTTGAGTCACCATCCCTGGAGGTGTTTAAAAGATGTTTAGATGTAGAGCTTAGTGATATGGTTTAGTGGTTGACTTGTTAGTGTTAGGTCAGAGGTTGGACTAGGTGATCTTGGAGGTCTCTTCCAACC
Source organism: Anser cygnoides (assembly GCF_040182565.1). Lineage (NCBI taxonomy): Eukaryota > Metazoa > Chordata > Aves > Anseriformes > Anatidae > Anser > Anser cygnoides. The sequence continues at coordinate 16,070,672 of NC_089888.1, forward strand.
TAAATGATTCTGTGATTCTGTAACCCTGAATACTATTGGGTTTTATTTGAACAAAGATAGGGTTAGAGACTTCAGCCAGTGAAATGCTATTGTGATCACTCAAAGAAGACATCTGGAATTCACTCAGCCAAACAGATGTAGGTAAGGACAGTGTAACTGGACAGGACACGCACTCAGTGTGATCTGAGCCTCTGTGAGTGCACGCCTGAAAGACCAAACAATTGCACCTCCGTTATGGATTTGATCAGCACCCTTGGGACTTGCATGAGTAGAGCTTCCAGCACAGTGAAGGCAGGACCCCAGTCTGAATCTTGCCTATTCTTTTCTGCTGTAGCTCAGCCTGAAGCCAAAGGTATGGACAAGTTGCTTAAGTCTTTGAGAAGTGCTTAAGCCTTCAGGAGAGCCAGTTTACATCATCGCCATGTCAAGTACTAGATGCTCCACAGGTAGTGCTCCATAAAAACCCAAAGGCTGTTCCTAACGTATCTATAATGCTTTCGGAGATTACCCCCAAAATACTAATATGAAGGGCTAGACTGCTGTTTTGACTAACCCGTGGATGGCTCCCAGTTTGATAGGATCTGAGGAGACAAGTCTTTCTGGGTACCACCAGTTTGAGATCTGATAGATATCAGTCAGAGATCTGAGTGCCAAATGGGATCTCAGAACTTGCATGCTCAGGAGCTTGAAAGCACTTTGTCATTGACTTTGAAGATGTAAACACCCCAGTCTGGCCTTATGATTGTCTGGCAACCAGTCCAGTGAGCACAGTGTGGATGAGAGACGTTTTTGTATAGCTCTACCCCACGCAAAAGATCAGCATGTTCACTTTGAAAGCACTAGGGTTTCAAAGAGGCATCTTCCAAGCCTCTTCTGTTCTTTGCAATTGCCAAGACTAAGAGGTGTCAAAGACACACCTAGCACAAGCAGGCAAAAGAAGATGTGTCCTTCCCTCTCCACGGCGACAACAAATACCATCCAAGGCTCTGGTATGACACCAAACTTGTTATCTTAGAATCATAGAATATCCCAAGTTGGAAGGGACACAAAAGGATCATCAAGTCCAACCCCGTTATTTTCAAAGTCAGATTGGTCAAGAGATAACAAGAGGGTGGGGAAGGGTCAAGCTAATAATTTCCTTTCCACAGCTAGATTCACAGCCCAAGCTGTAAGACAACCCAAAGACCACTGGCTCAGGTGGTCAATACCCATCATGGTGCACACTAACAGAAGACAGCTTTATGCACTGTCAAGGGAGCTAATAAACTAGCGGTTTATTAGCACACTTTCAAGTGGGCTTATGTCCTTAGTGAAAAGGTAGATGGACACTTATAACACCTCAGTATAATTCAGTAAGTGAATAAACAAAATACACTAATGGAGTTATAAATCTTGAATCCAGAATTCTCCTCTTTAAAAGATATAAATAGTGAGTGCCTTTGGGCCACAGGACCAAGAGGCATTGTTGAGAAGTGCACAAAGCAAAGAACCTGTTAGACAGCCCTTTGTCAAGGGCAGTTATCCCTAGGACTTTTCCATGAGCTCCCAGACAGGCTCTGCTCAAAGGGCCTTTCTCCCAGTCTCAGCCAGAGACAGGCACAGGAGGTTCCTGCTGAAGAAAGACCAACCCTTTGGATGCTTCACCTGGTACCACTCAGAGGCTTAGGTCCATGAACAGGACAGCCACACTGGATGTGCAGAGCCAGTATTTTTGTTACAGCAAATCTGATTTGCATGTGCGGGAAGGAACCTGACTGCACAAGAGATGGGTGCTGTCATCAGCATGCACAACCTCCAGCACCAGAAGAGCTAGACCCCCACCTCGCCCTTTGCCCTGAGCTCTGGGATGTGCAGACATGGCACCAGGGTCTGCTGCACTAGCAACTCCATCCCTCAGGAATCAGGCTGGGAACAATATTAGCCCCTGACAACAAAACCATAGTCTGTCATGCTATTGTGACAAGAAGAGCTTTTTGAGCTTGGCCAGAAGACCAAGTACACCCCTGTAGCAGCTCTATCCTGCCTCCAGCACTGCACCCATGAGGTGACTGTGGATCTGCTCGGCTCTTGTGGTGCTTTGGAGCCACCGAGCCAGTCCTGCCCTGGGTAAGGAGCTGGCATAAAATGTCTGAGCCTTGCACTAACAGTCAGAGAGTCGAAAGGAGGCCTTCAGACACAACTCAATTCAAGAACACTGGGAGCTACAGGTCCACCTTGTCCTCCATTCAGAGGCACAACACCATCTGGTTATTTTGGGTTGACAACCTGCCACATCTCTCCAGCGATAGCATCTCTTTGCCAAGAGATTGCTATGGAAGGTCTGCAGGTAGAAGGCACCCAGCCAACAGCTCAGTGTAAAAGTGTGCACAGAGCACCCAGGCCAGTGCTGCCCTTGGCCTTCCATTCCTCCACCTCTGGATCACTCCCCATAGGGCCCTGCAGCACCCTGGGGAACGGGAGGGTCCCAGACCCAGGGTAGCAACTTGCCTTCTTCTGAGGGCCTCAGGCACTCCAGTCAGTGAGCTAGATCCTGGCAGAATGCAGCAGCACAAGGAAACAGAACAACCATCAGTAGCTTGCACAGCCCTGGGCACTGCACAGACACAGTGCTGGCCAGGATATTCGGTTTATCATTCTCCATTAATTAAAAGCACTATGGGAGTACTGGCATCCACCTGGAAAGTCATCAAGGACAGGCATGAGGAAACTTCACATCAAGAAAGGCTGCTACTGCTCGGCATTTGCTTCTGGGAGTCCTTGACTTAGAGTCCTGTTTCCCCTTGAGATAATAAGCCTCTTTATATTCAACCTCTTTATGCTTGGAGGGAGGGCAAATGACTTCCAGGTTTGGACTGCTCCCAAGGAAGTTCATTTGCGCACTTCAGCTTGGGTCAAGCAGGCTGGAATACTGACTGTCCGGACCACGGAGGGCTTAGGGACTCAGAGGACAACGTCTAGGAGCAATGAGCAGAAAGGTGCAATAAAGTGGGCTCAGGACAGCCGGACACCGATGAGCCCTCCCAGACAGCACCCGTGGGTCCCACTCTGACACTGTTCATGAATGTTCACAACATGCCCACCTGACTCTGGTAACATCTCTGTGTCTGCAAGGCATCAGCTCTGCAAACGCCTGTTGGACTGCTGGCATGCTGTTTCCTCCACCAAGATGCACCATGAACATATAGAGCTGTCAGTAGCACTGGCAGTGCCAGAAGGAGCAAGCAAGCAACATTTCCTGCTCATAAGGCAACAAACTTCCACCTGCAGTAGCTCACACCGGCCCAGGAGCAACCATGAACCCATCCGACAGTCCCATTGCTGTGCAGACACCCAGGCAGGACTGGGCATCTTCACTGCAGGGTGGGCAGCAGGGCTTTAGCATGGCTGATGGCACGTGCTGAAGCACGGCTGGTGGTGGGGGTGTAGGGGATGTGCAATGCAAAGAAGCCCGCTCTGAAACAGCGGCGGCATGGCTGGATGCCAGCCCCAGCCCTCTGGCCAGCAGCACAATGCTGCCCTGGATGGGCACAGTGGTGGGACAGGAGCAGGGCACCCCAGCAGCACCGGCTCTTGCCCTTGCTGATGGCTGTGTGTCACCGCTGGCTGCGTCCCCACAGGCACTTGGCACCTGCAGGCAGTGCCTCTGCAAAGCTGCTGTTACTGAGCATCACAGCACAGCTGCACAGAACTGCTATTGCTGTGTGAGAAGGGAAGGGTGACCTTGTCCTATATTTTAAAGGCCACTTTTCATCTACAAAAAGCAGCCAAATGATGGCAGCAGCAGGGAGGAGAAGAGATGAGCAAAGCAATGTGGCCGCTGGGCAGAGAGGCAATGCCTTCCAGCTCAGTAGTGCTCCTCCCTCATTGGCACAGGGGTGGTGAGAAAGGGGGTGCCCCGCTGGCCCCGTCTCTGCTCCCCTCCTCTCCTGCCCTGCTCCATGGCAGTGAGGGCATTTGTGGGGGGCTGGAGCTGTGGGTTAGGGAGCAGGGCAGCAGGGCTGTGCCCAAAGGGGCAGAAGAGGGCAGGGAGGAGCAGGAATATTTGAGCGCAGCCATACAGCTCTGAGTCAGGACCCCCGAAGAGCCTTGGCCTGGGCTTGCTGCAGCCCCCAGCACCCCAGTGGACCTCCCACTCGGGTCCAGTGCTGGCCTGCCAGCCTTGTGCAGTGTCTCCAGCACCTAGTGAATTTAATCACCACCAGGCACCAGGTGTGGGAACTGGGACCCCAGCACATCCCAGTGATGTCCTGTTGTGGGAGGCATATGGTAGTCCTAATTTTTTCAATGAAAGGTAAAACATCTCTGCAAGATCACCAGGTTGGACCATCCCAGTCCAAATGTGCCCTCTACCATGTCTCAGAACTTCAGGAGGCAAATGGAGAAGCCCAATTGCACGGTCAGTTTTGCCAGGGAAACACAAGCCAGACCGAACCATGCAGCCACCTGCCCACAGCTCCAGGGCCACCACCTGCCCCTGTGAGCAGAGCAGGCCCCCAGCCTGATCTCCAGGCTGGCCAGGCCCAGAGAGGAGGCACACAGGCTCTCAACCCACAGGCACAGAACAGGGCTAGGAGAGCTCCTCCAAGCACCTGGTGGGATTCAGCCTTGTGCTGCAGCTGTGAGATTTCACTCCAGGCTCTGGAAGGCACTTCAAAAATACGCTTAAGCATTTTCCTGCTTCAGAGCTTTAATGACAGTGCATCACTTGGTTGGCAGGAGCTGAGAGCCTGTGCTTCCCCCCTCACTAGCGACCGAGCATTAGCAGGAGAAGGAAAGCTGCATTATGGGTTGATGCTCTCCATTCAGTCTCCCATTTTCTAGAAGGAAAGATTGCTTAAGTGCAGCTATTAAAGAAGAAGGCATTTCCTGCACCCCAACCCCTCAAACTGGGAGGCTTGCTCGGTGTTGTACAATTCAAGATTTTTTTTTTTAAAAAAAAAAGGCCATGCTGTCTGCAGAGAGGAAATGACAGGGAAGGTCAGAGCAGGAGTGCTGAGAGGCCGTGGGTTCTTCACCTTTAGTCCTTCTGACAGAGGCAAAATGTTGTCATGAGCACAGGGAGACACCAAAACCCTGCTTTTGTACAGCAGAGCTCTCTGCAGGCCCTTCTAGCAGTTTGTGTACAGACACATAAATATGCTGCAAGGGGCGTGTGAGCCGCAGCCTGGGCTGGCTGCCTGCCTCCTTTGGGGTATGAAGGCAGGCTGAAAAGCAGATGGTGTGTTATCCTTTCCTCAGTCTCCTCCCTTCCAACCATTTCCTTCCACACTGCCAACCTCTCCTAAACTTTGATAGTGCCACAACTTGAGAAATCTTCTCCATGTCTGGAAGGAAAGGTTGGGCAAGGAATCGTTGGGGCTGTGCTGATCTTCAGAGATAGAGGAGAAGCTCCTTGATGGCCCTGGAGAGCAGTGTGGCGCTTTTAAAAGCTGTCTTTCTTTCCTTTTCCTGCTCCAAGGGGAGGACCTGGGAAGAAGTACAAGTGGCAAAACGGAGCAGAGGAGGAAAAGCCCCACTGCTGCCTTTGGAAGAACAAGACATCCACACAGCTGCAGAGGCAGTTTTGTTGCTAATTGTTTTTACAAGGGGTTAGGCTAGGTTGATCATTAATATTAAAGGCCCAGTAAATTATGCACATTATGCATTTGCATGAGGCATCCCCCAGTGAAGCTTTGTGCAGTTCCCTGCATTGTTAGCCAGCTTCCCCTGAGCATGCCAGTCTCCTCAGCAGCCTGCTCACAGAACTGGTGGCTGCATGTCAAAATGCTTCATCCAATTAAGAAAACAAAACCCGAAGCAAAAATGAAAACATGCTCCCAGACATGGGGAGCTCATCCCTTTCTGCCAACGGAGCACAGACTCCAGACAAGAGGGGCAAACAAACACCATCACTGCCACCTTCCAGCAAAGGTGACAGAGTAGCCAAAGTCAGGCTTTCTCTACCAGGTGGAGGGGAAAGGAAAAGGCCATTTTTTGCCCACCCATCCTCCCCCAGGGATGGACAGATCCATAGTCCTAAGCTAGACACAACTATCCCGTCGCAGGCTGGATCTACTCTTCCCTATCTCCTTCCCACAGCTCCCTCCCAGTTGTGGTGCTTGGCTCTTTGAATTCTGCTCCTGTCTCTTGTTGCTGCTCATATGAACCAAAATTGTATCATATCATATCATTATCAGGCCATGCACAGGATTTTCTGGTACAGTGTGTCCTCCCCGGGAGGAAGCTCCTTGCAGCTTTGTGCTTCATTCAGTACAAGACAGACAAATCGCATTGCAATGAGTTGAGCAACACCACCTCGTACCTGTCAGCTACCAAGTGCTTCCAAATGCCCTGCACAGCACGAGCTCCCCAGGCCTGTGTGCCCGGGGTAAGACACTACCATGGACACTCAGTCCAGGTTACCAAGGCTGTGCTGCAAGGCTTCCAACTGCTCTTTTCCCTTCCACTCTTGGCTGTGATAGCCCCACGGCCTGTGGCAGCAGCTTGGCTTGACATGCCTTCACCAGGACAGGGAGGCCATCGGCTGCTTTCTGGAGCTCCCCCTGAAAGCTGCACTCTTCCAGATGAGCAGAGGAAATGGCAGATGCTCGTGTTGCATACTGCCATTTCACAGCTGCCTGCCCAGCTTGCTGCAAGGAGCATGAGTTCACGGCCAGGTAGCCCCTGCTCACCCACCGCCCTGAGCTCCCAGTACTTCCTCTGCTCATTTTCTTCCAGTTCCCAAACTCCACAGCCTCATTTATTCCCCTAGTACAAATCTTTTCTCTTAGCCTGACAATGTGGCAATAACTGGGAGAAGCCTTAGCTGTGTTTCCCAGACCTTCTACCCTTACCCCTGGCCCCTGGGGTCTTTGTCACCTTACCGCAATATCCCCAATGAGCAGCTGCAAGGGACCAGAACCAGGACACTCCATATGGAGAGCAAAACATTGCAGGAGCACCTCATTGCTTTGCTGGAGCCAGGAGGCCACGTCAGGGCCCTGGAGTTCCCTCCTTGCTTGACCCACAATAAGGATGGGCAGACACAGAAAGATCTTCAAAGCTTAGGAGGACCAGCCCCTCCTCAAACATGTTTGGCAACATGTGGGCAGGGAGCACTCTGAGAGCCACAGCCTGTCCTCCACTGCTCACCTTCATCCCCACCAGTGCATCAGCATCAAGTGCCACATTTTGAGCACAACCCCTTTGGCCAGGCAGTCCCTGACCTCAGCGACAAGGATTCCAGATCCTTTTTTTTTTTTTTTCTTTCTTCCCAGGTGCTCCTCCAGATAAGAGAAGGCTGTGATGAAGGGCATCAAGAGATGATTAAGCAGCAGAAAATGAAGAGAGGATGGACAGGCACATGTGGGACTGACACATCTAGAAGAATCTGTTTAGTCCAAAGTGGACAAGCCAGCTCAAGAAGCAGCCCTACTTTTCAACTAGTTCCCATGGGCACAGCCAGTAGTTTAAGACAAGGGCTTATCACTGTCAGCTGCAGACCCCACAGACTCCTCTCTGCAAGGACCCAGAGCATGGGTACCACCTAGATTCTCCCTGGTCAGACAGATTTGGGTCATTTCCTGAGCCAGAGGTTGCAGATATATTACTGTATTTGCCCAGTTGTTTCAAATCTCTTTTCATAGTTCTGATCTTTACAACATGAGTAAATCAGATGCTGACTGGAAGAATGCTTTCAAGGTGATGGAGCACTTGCAGCAGCTCTGTCTACCCCAGCTCCCACCTCTTCCCCATGCCTTTCTGGTTTCTCAGACATGGTGCTACCGAGACACAGGCACACACCACCATCCCCACACTTCTCCCCGTCAGTCTTGTCACTGCAGAGCAAGGGCACAGCCAGTAACACCCACTGAAGGCCCTGGGATCACACTGAGGTTCTGGCTGAGTGGGAGACAGACAGACAGAGCAGAGGGATGGGGAAGCACTGGCAGGCCCATGTGAGCTGCACCAGGCTGATGCATGGCCAGCGGAGGGCATGGGAGCTGCTGGAGGCAGTTGAGGACCAGAGTCACCCAGAGCTGAAATCCTCCAAATGCTGGGATCCCTTGGAGACCTCCTGAGAACAGCTGTCCATCCCAGGCAGCCTGGCACAGGGGTAAGAGGGGCAGGAGATCCCCATTCTGGCCTCATGGTGGAAAGGGATGTGTGTACCCCCAGCAGCAGCCCTGGGCTGCCCTGCCCTTGGTCACTGGGAAGGAAGGGATCAATTGGTACACGACGGCCACCCATGGTGTGGTTAGAGCAGTGCAACTATTTCTTCCCCAGGAGCTTACATTCTCTGCAGAAGTTCTTTCCATTTGCTTCTTTTTACAGAGCACAGTGATTACCCATTCCTCAATGCCTCTGCACCCGGGGCTGCTACACGTGGGACGGGGACACCCACTGTTCTCCCGCTGCACAAGGCAGGTGAGCATGGCTGCTGAACCAGCATGCAGCCTCCCAGCACCAGGCGGCAGGGGATGGAGCCCCAGCAGAGGTGCCTCGGGCTACGAGCATGCCTGGGCTGAGGGGTGAGGCAGATGTCAGGGCTTGACCACCAGCCTCAGCCCTCAGCTACCAGCTGCTCCCTCCTGCACCCCAGTGCCACAATGGTGCTGAGTGTGCCTGGGGGCCCTTGTCATGTCATGCTGTGTACCTCGGCACTATCAACTGCCCCGTGGACAGACAGCTGGGTACCAGCTTTGCCCTGTAGCCAGATGCAACTTTGGCTGAGGCTTGCAGCTGCAAAGAAGAAGGAGGAGCTGAGCATGGAGCTGGGACAGAAAGGTAGCTGCCATCTCATCTGAACACTTCCTACAAAACACTAGCTCCCTGCCCAGCCCCTGCCCCACGCCAGGGCACTGCCAGCAGGAGAGGGCTTGCTCTGCAAGGGGCTGCACACACACACTGCTCTGCAGAGCTGCTGTTTTCAGTGCAACAGGAAGCTCTGAAGCCTTTGGCATTCAGTATCCCCATATGCTGTGTACACAACCACCCTGCACCAGTGAGCTCCTCTGCTAAAGTGCGGATACATCCTGCTTGTCGAGTGTGGGAGGCAACTGCCCAGTGTTAACATGATGCTTTCGCTTGGAGCAGTCCACAGCAGCCTGGGAAGAGCAGATGGGTGCTCCATGGTCTCACACATGAGGCATGGGGTTGTAACACAGCAGCAAACTGGATGTGGCCTGATGTGGTCAACAGCACAAGGCTCATAGGACCCTCCGTTGGGTCCTCCTTCATCAACAAGCTCATAAGGTGCTGTAGTGGCAGTACTTGGGTGCATAGACATCTGCTGGGGAAGTGCAGGAGGAACCGCAGTTCAGCAGTCTCCCCACCAGACCACGCTCACTACAAGAGCCATTTCCTCAGAGCATGTAACTCTCCCTTTGAAGCTGTCAACTTCCATGAGAGCCAAACCTCTCTCAAGGTTTCTCTTGGTGCCAGGCAAAGGCAGAAATTCCCCAGGGAAACAATGCCAAACACCCTGACAGGGACTGCCAGTAGGTGGTTTGCTGGAAACCTTATTCAGGGCAAGAGCATTCCTTGCCCTTCTCTGCAAGCCACAGCTCTGGAGAAAGCATTGCTTAATTAATTAATTAATTAATTAATTGCTTAATTAATGCTTAATGCCATCTCTGCACCTTGAACCTCTGCTCCCATCCAGGCTCAGGCTAGAGGAGGGCCTTTGGCTGCCTGAGAACCGGATGTACAAAGCCAGGATGTACTCTCTTTCATGGCCAGGGATGTTGCAGGTTCTGCCTGTGGGCTGTACAAAGCCATGCACAAACCCGTCCTCCTCAGCAGCCTGTGCCATGCCAATCAGAGGAGCACAGAGAACCTTGGGTTTTACCAAAGGGAGCTGCTGTACCAGCCACCAGCAGATGTGCCAGCACAAGGATGCTCAATAGCATCTTCATCTCTGCCTTCCTACATCAATTTAGGCCTGTTCGTTTGGTGCTGAGGTATAAAGATTCAGCAAGACTGTTACTACAGCCTGCACAGCCATGCATACGGTGCCAGAGCCCTCTCCTCAGCTGCAGCCTGCCAGCCCCAGACGGGTGGATAACATCTGCAGGTGTACAGCACTTAGCCCAGCACAGGTCTGCAGGAGACAGTCCAGAGACATCTATAACCAGAGGGAAAACACACTGGTCAAAGAGAAAGGCTGTAAAACACAGCCAGCTTTCTTCTTCTCAGAGCGAGATTCCAGGTCCAGGTCAAGTGAAAGGAACTGACACAGAAATGGCCATCTCCTGCAGCTAGGGTGTGAGCCTTCCGGAAGGTCCCCAAAGAGACAGAGACATCTGGTGACAGCCATCCACACTGCCCCTTCCCACCCACATCTCCCCGAACACCAGCCCCGTAGCTGCAGCACCTGGCGGTCGCTGAACACGTGGCACAGGCTTCATTTCAGGGAAAGACCGAAGCCCCACATTGGCCATGTGAAGCTCTGAGTCTGGCAATGCGGGACCCCTGCACCCTCCTGCACAGGGAGGGTCGGGGGAGCAGTGCTCCAGTGACAATGCTGGGCCAGCATTCAGGTGACACGGGGCGCCTGTGCACAGAGCAGCTGGGCTCTGCCGTCAGTGCTAATGAGATGTGTGGCTCCCTGCGTCTGACCTTCTTGTGAGCAGCTTGTCACTTGCCTGGGAGAAAATATCTGCCCAAAGAGAAAAATCTGTGAGAGAGGGAACACGCAGAGAGAAGAAACAAAGCTGGGGGTCACTGGCTGTCATCCATGGATGGAACAGACCCACAATCCGAGGTCAGAGCAGTTTGGAGAAAGGCAGGACCAGCCCTCTTGCCTCTAGCTACAGTGAGTTATTCTGATCCCGGTTACTTCCCTTCAGGCCAGGCACTGCAGCTGCTGCAAAGCCTCAGTAACCTCAGCAGCAAGCTCCTGTTGTCCTCCACACTAGTTCCTCTTGCTCATAAGAATACAGAGAGAATATTTCTTGAAGCTTTCATTACCAATACACTAGCACTTGCCAGCTGCATGGAGAATCACCATGGGGGGAACAAGTCCAGGGGTGGAAGCACTGCTGGCCCCGGGGAAATTGCTACCCAGCAAAAGGGTGATTCAACCACCAGGACACAGGGAAGGATTGCTGCACCTGTGGTGGTTTAACACCAAGGGGTAGCTAAGCACCACCAGGCTGCTCTCTCACTTCTCCTCAAAAGGACAGGGGGAGGAAATAAGATGAAAAAGCTCACGGGTTAAGATAAGGATGGGGAGATCACTCACCAATTACAGGCAAAACAGACTCAGCAATAAATGAGATTAATATAATTTATTGCCTACTGATAACAGACTAGAGCAGCAAGAACTCAATGCAAACTATAAACACCTTCCCACCACCCACCCTCTTTCACCTCCTCTCCCCTGAGTGTTGCAGAGGAATGGGGAATGGGGGCTGCAGTCAGTCAGCAGCACTTCTTCAGTTGCTGCTCCTTCTCGGTCACTCGCTGCCCCTGCTCCCCATGGGGTCCCTCCCACGGGATGCCGTCCTTCCCGAACTGAGCCTGCAGGGGCTGACCACAGGCAGCAGCTCTTCCAGAACTGCTCCCACACGGCTCCGTACCACAGGGTCCATCCCCCAGGAGCAAACTGCTCCAGCACAGGTCCCCCACGGGTGGCAGCTCCCCCCAGACCCCCTTGCACAGGTGCTCACCAGTGCGTTCAGTGTGTGTTCAGAGAATAGAGGGCTGGCTGCAGATGCTGAGCTCTTGCAGAGCCACAGGTCTCATCCCAGGCATGCCTCTCTATAGCACCTCCATCCTTCACTGCAAGAGCCGACACAACGCAGGTTTGAGCTCACCCACCATGCAACAAGAGGGAGAGAGAAGGTTTTGAGAGGCATCTGCAGTAGCCAGGGTAAGGTCCAGAGGTAACTTGGGCTGGCAGCTGTGCTCTGCAAGCATCTGCACCTCCATAACTGTGTGCTGCACAGGCTGCTCAGTCAGCGCCTGGGGAACCTGCGCAGTGGCACAGGCAGAGCCAGCCAAAAGATGCTGAGTAGTGACCTGAGATTTACTGAGTAGTGACCTGAGATGAACATGGAAAAAAAAAAAAGGTTTATAGCTGGTTGAAGACAAAAACTGCAGTTTCCTTTCAGTACTGCAGCACAGGAGAGGCAGAAGGAGTCAGTCGTGTTAGAATTGGACTGGGACCCCTGACATGGCAAGAGAAGTTGGCCAGCCTTTTGAAGCACAGATAAGTGCTTTGTCACTGAAGAAGCAAAGGAAGAGGTGAAAAAAAATGTAAATCAAAGATAATATTTTCTTTGTGAGTGTTAAAGAATCTTTGCAGGGAATGGTGGATAAAAAGGAAGGCGGAACATCTTGCTAATGTGGAGGACTCTTGACCTGTCTGCTTCTGCTGAGGAATAAAGGGCACAAGAGCCCCCAAACAAACATTAGATCACGCTGGTTATTGGTCTCGTTAAGAAAGTAAGCCCGTTAAATGAACACACTTAGGCAGTGTGAACTTCTGGCAACACTACACACGCACAGCCCTCCCTGGTGATCCCCTGCTAATGAAATGAAGCCACAAGAGGCCCCAAGGGGTCACACACCACCGCTGGATGATGTGCTTAACAGGTCCCTGCTGGATTGCATGCAGAAGGTCTCTCACCAGTTTGTAAGGCTCACAGTAATGATCAGCAGATTCTCAAGTGATGTTTTTTAAATTCTAAAGTGGCTGTTTTTTGTTTTTTTTTTTTTTTTTAAACAACAACAAAAAAAAAACAACAAACAAGAGTAACATCAGACAAGGGACCGCACTTAGCAAAAACAGGACGTGTTCCACAGGGCACCCAGCCCTGTGTCGTCTCCCCTCCCCAGTGATGTGATGGCCACCAGTCCGTCCCTGCTGCTCGCAGGCCCACGGGCATCAAAGGGCAGTGGGACCAGGGCCCTCCTTGCCCCCTTTGGTGTACCCCTGGGCTCAGGTCCCTTGCCAGCTGAGCCCCCCCAATGTCAGCGAGGCCTCGGGACTCCCCTCCGATCGGCTGAACTGCTGAGCTCACCAGAGACCATAGCTGGGACTGTCCTCCCCACCTCTCCCCGCTGCCCTGCCCCTCGGGGCCTCAGCAGGGGTGCCCTGCCAGCGGCCCTGCCCCACAGCGGGACCCCCTCGGGGGGAGCCAGCTCCCAGCCCCTGTGGGACCAGCAGCGCGCTGTAGCCTCCAGGGCACAAGGGCTCCCACAGAGAAAGAACAACAAGCAGCACTGGGTGTAATCATTAACGTAAATACATCATTGTAAATGCTTAAAGTCCTTGAGAAAACCCTATTCAACGAATAATTCACCTTCCTGTGCCTGGGAACAGTCAGCCTCTGCTTTGAAGGAACAACTGTCCCCAAAGTGCGGGGTGTCCCAGAACAGCCTGGTGCAAAGTCTGGTTTGTTGCTCCTGCGAGCAGGCTCCACGAGCAGGCCGCCCCTTCCAGATGAGCATGTGAACGCAAGGCCTCAGCACCAGCACGAGCGTCGCCTTCATGGCAGGAAGCCCAGCACAAACACAGAATATGTCACCAGCACCCAGTGATCGGGAGCACTCCGTGGAAGAACTCCCAGTACAACCAATTCCTTGGACTGGCCGGAGCAGGATGGTCTCTAGCTAGCTATGTGAGCACCCAGAGCTGCTGAGTGCCTAAACCACAAGGATGGACTGGCCAAATAAAATTGTTCATATAGCACGCGTGCAGGAATTGCAATATCCAGTGCCAAACCTGTGAAGATGGAGACAGTCAGAGGTCCTTCACTTTCACTGAAAACTGTTGTTCTGTAAGCTTGGGATGCCCAACACAGACTCCCAAAAACAATTAACAGAACTCCATCTAAACAAAGATAGCATCTTTAAAAACAACCACCACCACCACCACCCAACCAACGAAAAGCCCCCCGCCCCCCAAAAAAAGCAAAATCAAAAAAGGATTAAACCGGTCAGATTCTCAAGGAAATCCATTTTCCTTGGAGATCCTTTCTGAACAAACACCATCATCTCTCTGCTTGCTCAAGTGCACTTGTTCCGTGATTCCTGAAGAATACTAAATTCTGCGTTCAGGCAGAAGAAGCAGCTCTTTTATCACAGGATTTCATACAACATTCAATACCTCCAAAGCAAGGACAAAACAGTGCCTACACTTCAATGCTGAGAGGGAACGTCTTCTCCAAACTTCGCTTTTTTGATAGCAACATCCTCCACGTCCTTCATTTCCAGACCACAGCAGACTCCTGTGAGACTGCAGCTCCTCCCGGACAAAGCCTTTCTGGATTCCACCTGCTCTTTCTCACCCGTAAAGCTGCTCCTCAAGTAGACAGAAATCAGGGAGTCTTGAATCTAAAAACAAATGACCATTTCCTTTTTTTTTTTTTTTTTTATGAATACCTTTAAATTTGAAGTTTGTCATCTGTATTAGGGTTTAAACTTGCTTTATAAAAATCATGGTAATTACTTTTTTGCTGTCTTCTCATCCTTAAGAATTCAGCCATAGTGACAAGGGCTGGGAAGGAATAGCAACTTTTGCTTTTAAAATAAACCTCAGCTTCCTAAATAAATCGGATGTTGCTAGATACAGCTTTGAAAGGAAGTGATGAAAACTGCAGCCCAGGATAACACCACCTCCCGTTCTGGCAAGTCCTGCACGTGCCCCAGGCAAAGGCTGTCCCTCACCTCCAGCCCAGCACAGAGGCTTTCAGCATCTCCAGCTGCAGCTCCTCTTCCTCCGCTCCCCAGGAGGCCTGGGGCACCCCCCCTCACACCCACCCACTCCCTTCCGACTGCCCCCATTTTTCACCACCCATCCTTCGCAAGTCCCATTAGATTTACTGAATTATTTTTAATGGCTATGGTGGGAAGAGACGTGACTTTTACAAGATGAGGAACCCTGGCAAGAAGCAAATGAACAAAGGGACACTGCCGGTGTGGGGCAGAGTGCTCCTGCTAACTAGTGCCTCTCTCTAGGCAGGGTAGTGTTGCAGGGCACCCGTACCACTGTGACTGAGCTGCAGGCTCACAAGCAGATGGGGAAAAAATTCAAGTGTTAAGGCTCTGGAGATGTGAAATTTGGGAAGTTTCTCTGCACTTCAGATCCACATCCCGTTTGCTGGAGGAGGTGCAGGACATGGGAATGGCCAGCCAGGCCACCAGCACAGCTGTCACATCCCTACAAATGGGCCTGAGACGAACAATTAACCCTTGTGTGATTCTTTCTCCACCTCACTTCTTCCCTGCCCAAAGTTGAGGCATGGCAGGGGCTTACCAACATGCCGCGAGTCTAGCACAGCCTTCTCGCTTAAACCCCTGGGGCCCTCCAAACTGCAGCTGACCAGCGCTGCTGGGAGCGTAAGCCAAGCTCTGCTGGAGGCCTGCAAGGTCTGGACCTTGCCCCAGTGCTACAGCTGCACGACCCACTTCTGCACCAACTGCTGCGCCCTGACAGCAGCATGTTCCTCCTGAAATTGCAAAGCCCTCGGAGCCAGATGAAGCACACCCAATGAATCCAAAACAGTGGCTCTGAAAGTCTGTGTATATGGATTTTTCCTCCTATTGATTAACCCATTTAGACTTTATTTATTTGTAGTAAGGCTGCCTGGCAGCTCATTTATGCTCTCTTAAAGTGGCCCCCGCAGAGTCAATGACTCCTCTGCATTAATTACAGGCTCGGCCACGCTGGTTGGAGCATCCTCCCAGCTGTACTTCAGCTCCACTCTGTGGCCTGTACAACACTTACCTCAGTGGGACAGGCTCCCAGTCTGCTCAGCAGCCTGCACGCAGTGAAGACGGGAGGTGTACATTCTCTGAGGGGGAGCAGAAATAGCTATGAAGTAGCTGACCACATCGTGAAGGAATGGCCATTCACAGCACATCCCTTTTATAGTAACAGGGCTGCAGAATAAACCACTGCCATAGCTTTGCTGGACAAAGCACAGCGGTATCAGGGGAAGGTTATTTCCTTTTTCAGAGGAAAGGATCAAGACATTCTGTTTCATCTCTTTCCATATTCCAGAAGCTCAGTGCCAACAGCTCCATCAACAGCAGCTGACATTTTCTTTGTCCAGCTGTCAAAGGTGCACCTGAGCAGTAGCAGAAATAAACGTTGCTCCAAACAAAGGTGATGTATGTCAAGATACACAAAAATCTCTCTCTCCTCCTAATTGCTAGAGGCACAAATGACAAATGGGTATCTATCGTTTGTTATTTTTGGATTAGAAAAATAAGGGTACAACACTTACAAACAATAGAATAGCCTAATAAAAACAGAAAAGATTTTAACCGAAATAAGACATACACAGAAAAGCTTGAGTTAGCATAAGAGACCATTCAGAAAAGAACTAAAAATTCAACTCACCATTAAGCAGTATAAAAAGGACTGAGGAAGAGTTGCTGTTTCAAATAATAAACAACCCTAAGCTCACTTAAGATTGTTAAAAACACAGTACTAACAAGCTATGCAGTGTCAGTGATCGCTTTCTACAGCTTCTGCATCTGCTCAGTTTCATCTTCAGTTTGCACTGAGAAGACAAAAACGCCTCTACCTGTCTGCACACCGTTAACACTGTATGGCCTTGGTGCTGTTCGAGGTCTGCAAGCATTGCTGTCACAGGAGCTAAAACACTGGTGAGATAGTTCCCATGTGAAAACAACTTAAACTGCGAAACTACACTGTGGATGTTCACTGGTGACACAATGAAGTCATCAGCAGCAGCCCACCTGAAAACAGATGGAAATGGTCCATCTGCCTTTTTGACAGCGGGAAAGATGGAGGTCAAATGGCAAAGGAAGCAGCAGTAACTGGCAGGGCAGGTTTGGCCATTCCTTTTCCCAATGAAATAAGGATGTGCCACAGCACTGGGATGGGAGGGCAGCTTTCTCCAGCCCCAGCTAGATCATTTCACATCTTTGAATTTGCAGGGTCGATGAAACAGGAGCAACTCTCTTCAGTGTGGTGCAGGAGAACAGAGGCCATCACAAACAGAACAAATATCACCGAGTCTCAAAACTCTGGTTTGGCTAACGTTGCTGAGCCTATGAGTAAAGTGAAAAAAAATAGAATGGTGGCTCCCAGGGTTGAGTGTAATCACAGTGAGCTTTGCATTGTAGACGTGGTCTGCAGTGCATCTTCAGGGTATCCAGTGGTCAGCTCATGCCATTGTAGATCCGTAAGTGATTAGCCTCGCCCAGTACTGGGCAGAGTCCAAGCTTCAAGACAATTTGCAGTGCAAGCACAAGTCACAGGACTGAAACAATACCAGTTTGCCTCATTTGCACAACTCTGGCAGCTGGACAACTCTCCACATAAACAGAAAGCCAACATACCTCACACATCAGTGCTATTTCACAATGCACCAGAAGCTGCTCAGCCTGACCCTAATTCGTTGCTGACTCAGTGTTGCAGACATCACCTCTTACACTTCATTAGCTTGCAGTAATGTATATTTACACACACACACACACACAAATCTCTCTTTTGCTTCCAGATTATTATATCTGTCTTAGCTGGAAAGAAGGGGTAGCGTTATCATAGCAACAGATCACCTCAGGCTATATAAAGGCAAGAAAATATTTCTTCCACTACACGTTACAACTTTCCTTTTATATCCTCCTTCCTGCTGACTTCGACAAGAATAACAGCCTTCCTCTTTCCCCTCCCAGATTTACGACCCCCCTCCCCTTGCCAACAACCAACATATGTTGCTTTGTATGTGCCAGCTTCCCTCTTCCCCTCACGTATGCAACTGATTCACATAACAGAGGTGAATTCTGAGCACCTGACCTCAACCTGTATTTAGCTGAACGTTCACTGCTTCTGTTCCACATCTAACAACAGTGTCCCCAAAGGCCTATTTCTTCCCCACCTGCTTTGTGGGTCTAATTAAAGATATTACCTCTCCCTATTACAACCTTGCAAAAAGAAAAAATAAAAAAAAAGCACAATGGAAGGACAATTACATTTTCTGTTCTTGGTCGCTAACAGTGTAGTTCATTATAGGAATCTGGCTCTTACATATTTTGTTAAGTCTCAAAAACAAAAACCGATAATTAATTGCCTAAGACACGCTCAGAGTAACCTATCCATCAAACGAGTGGGAGCACTGCCAGGACAGCCTGCTGAGAGTCACTGAGACTGCTGGGACAGGCTGGTTTTGAGCCAGGAAAACCAGAGCGCTAATCCTCCTGGTTCCCTTCCCCACAGGAAGGCCCCCGGGCTCCATGCTACCTTTGCTGCTTCCTTGCATCAGTAACCGCTGTTCTGCTCCAAAGCAACAGAACCAGTCATCAGGTTGGTGCAAAGAGCCAACAAACTGAAAGGCATCTTTCATCAAATCTGGGAACACTCCTTACAAATTATTTGTCCAAATGGCAACTGCGAAGACAGTACTCCCTGTGGATATAAGCAAACAAAGAGCAAGGCAGGAGAAGAGCACAGTCATACAGTATACAAGATCTCAAGGACAAAAAAGCATGTAAAGAAAGATTTAAGAACAAAACACTCACCAAATCGGAGTAACCTCCCCTAAGAGCCTTCGGTCAATACTGAGTCTATTTAAAATGGATAAATAAAGACAACAGAGTAATGGAGTTTGAAGCCCACGAGGAAAGTGAGGAAATGGTAATGAAGCAGCACACGAAGGCTTCTGACAGCTGATTCCTGTGGTAAGTTCCTGATTATACCACCACATACCCCCTTCCCAGAACATCTCTGCATCATGCCATGTACCATTACACTATGAGTTGTCCTTTGATGCCACGGATACCGTTGTGATGCTACTTCTGGGGACACTGGACATCCCAATGCGAGGGACAGGCCAGTGTCATAATACTAAAAGCTTGGGCTAAATAACTCATAAAAAATTTGTACAGATGTTTTCTGTAGGCAAGGCCAAGAAAGTAAAATTTATTTTAAATGTTACAGACTAACAAGCATGTTATCTTGTTAGACATGCATACAAATACCTGAAGGAGTCTAACAGCTAAGAAAGTAACAAGCAAGTTACAAGACTAAATCCTTGTGCAGCTCTGAATGAGCCCCACAGAATTTTCTTACAGCCTACCTTGGGCACCTGTGAAAGCACTTGAGATTTCTGTTCACAACAAAGCAGAAGTGTCCAGTTCACGTGAAAGTCTGACCTTTTATCTCAAACTGGCTCTCCTCTGTTCCAACCTGTGTGACTATTGTCCAGTCATTATATTTCTAATTATCAAACTTTTAACATTCTTTGTTAACATTCTTTGATGCTAAACAGAGCATCTGCAGTAAATACAAAAGCTTCAACAGAATTAGAAGAAAATCTATCTCAGTATTAGCGGTATAAAAGTGGTATAAAATGGGCCTGAATTCTGCTGTGGCTTTGAGTCCTCCACCACAACAGGGGAACAAATCACAGTAAGCAGCATAAGTCTCCAACAGTTTTGAAACAGTTCAGGTTATATTCCTGTAATTCAAGCCTAGAAAAGCAGAAGTTCTCCATTCACAGTTTGGGCTCAGGCTGCAAAAAGCTGTGATGACCTACTGTGGGCATCCA
Organism: Anser cygnoides; assembly: GCF_040182565.1. NCBI lineage: Eukaryota > Metazoa > Chordata > Aves > Anseriformes > Anatidae > Anser > Anser cygnoides. The sequence goes on from NC_089888.1 coordinate 16,090,180, forward strand.
CTCCTCACTCCTGAGACATCAAACAGGATCGGTAAAGGCTCCAAGCGTTAAATGCAGTTTCTGTCTGAATTGGGTGTGACCTCCGGTCCAGGAGGACAGAAGAGACCAAGGATCTAGAAGTTGGTTCAGTACAGAATGAGAAGTTGCTGCAGAAGAGCTAGAAAACAGAAACAAAGTGTCCAAAGCATCCATACGACTATATTCAAACAGCTCCAGTAACTCTGATCTTCTCATGAGGTGACGAATCCTTCCTCCTTCCGTGTTTTCTACATCTGTTTCTACAGCATAAAGAGGAATTAGCTGCAGAAACAGACTTTAGGAAGCTGGAAAAGTTAAAGAGGGTGTAGAGAAAAAGTTCTTTAAAAAAGCTGTTTTTAAGTGGGTGATTTGCTTAGTCCACCTGCACACCCTCAGGAAATTCTACCACTACAGGAGCACAGTCATCAGGCTCTGCCTCAAAGTCCCACTTAAATTTCTTCGTTAGGTGAGCCTTGAATTTTTCAGCCTTTTTCCTCAGGGTCCTTTCAACGGCAGCATTGCATGTGTAGGAAAAAAACACCTGAAAGAACAGAGTAAATGTCAGTAAGAACTCAGCTGTGGCACAAACTGTGCATCATCAACAGTGTGTACCAGGTAAAGTTTAAAGTTAGGTCCACTGGAAAAGGATCAGACATCCTGGAAACCAGCTTTGGGGCAACCTAAGTGCAAAGCCTGCACTTTGTCTCTCATCCCACAGCCAAGACAGACAGACGTTCTGCTTGTATTCCACTCAGTTAGCCTTAGAAATATTTGCACTGAGGAAACTGAAACTTTGTTTCAAGCAAACGTATATATGTGTTATTAAATATGTATTGCAGAATTCTGAAATATGCTTAACTGTGAGCAAAAAAAACCCTCTGGCAGAGCAGGAGGGTAAAAAAAAAAAGAGACTGAATTTTTATCTGCCACATATGCAATTTTACAGCATGAATCAACAAGGCCAACAGGTAATTATACCCATTTTTTTCACGGTTGGATGGACCACGAGATCTCCCCGCATATTTCTGCAATATTGTATAATCAACACCTTAGGAAACATAGAGGAAATGCAACAAAATGCCTTGAAGGTAAGAAAGGAATGGGAGCTCTCTTGAAAAAGTCCAGTTATTCCAAGCACAGCTATACATTTCAGCACAGGGCACTGAAATCTGGAATAACCTTTGAGGGTGGCTCCTCTCCACCATTCAAACACGCACAAATCTATAAACTTTTCATAAATTCACAGCCTTCTGTTGGCATTTTACGAGTTAAAGTACCTGTGTATGATTAAACAGGGCATTTAGCCCGAAATCCCATCTCACATCAGCCCACTTCTGATCCTACACCGAACGTGTGGTCCAGAGTTCATTTCCATAGGAAGAAATTTATATTTCAAAGTCAAAGAAAAATTTCATCGCACAATGGAACTGAAGGAAAAACTGCTTGGGGAAAAAAACAAATTCTTACTTGGAAGAGACCCACTGACAGCTGCATAAAACACTGACAATGAACGGCAAAGTTTGTTGCTTTGCTTATGATCATTTGCCCATTCCCTGATTGTTGTAGTGTAAAACTAACTCGTGGTAACACAGCTCCCTTACACAGAAAGACCGCTACGACAAAAAAGATTAAAAGATTATACCTCCCACTTCTCCTCAACGAATTGCACATTAAACTACTTATTTCATCAATCTTTCTTTCTTTGAACACTGTCAGGGTTGCAATACTCAATGGAGGTTATTCTGCACTCTTCCTGCTTTAGATCAAACTCTAAAGATAAAATCGCTGCACTCAAAGCTGAACACACAGATAACACCCCCCAGCCTCTCCCATTTGGCACTTCCATCCACCTGCCCACATCCAGGTAAGGCTGTTAACGCTGATGACTGTGCACACCAAGAGAATGGGTAACACAAGTCCCTGGCACTGTTTCAGCACATCCGTGAAATCCCACAGGAGCAGGGACGCAGAGGACTCTTAGCAAGAAGAGGCTCAGTTCAACCGTAAGGCAAATTTCTTTTTCATTACTAAGAGTGTGGTGACTCCTGCTAGGGATTAATGGTGATCACTGAAGCCAACACAGCCACGCTAAGGGCATCAGCTTACATAAAAAGCAAAGACGGATGAAATCGCAGGGCATGCAATACTCAGGTGCCCAAAAAGGAAAGAGAACCAGCAAGACAGAATGTTTCCAAAATTTCCATCAGATGGAAAGAATGGCTGGTTGACACATTCCTTCTACTGCTGTAACTTCACAGGGCTAAGCGTTGCTCGGTGAGTATGCTGCAAATAGAGGCAGATTTTCCAGTGCTGTAACGGGATGGAAAAAAAACACCAACAAAAATAAAATAAAATAGGAAAAAAACACACACACAAGAATTTTGTAAATCTGAATTCTTAAAAATTCTAGTGGGGTCAAGTGAAGTCAGTCACTTGATTAAAGCGATGCTTCCATATCACTTTACCCAGCAAGTTAAAAACTAACACCTATTCCTCCCCCCCACCCCCCAAAATGTACAGCAGGATCTTGGAGTTACAGCTAGAGAAAAGAAGCCATTCCCTGAGAAAGGAGAATGCAATACCAATTTGCCACAAGCATCTCTAACATAACTTACTACTGGTTCCTGCTGGGATTAAGTTTCTATTGCTGAGTTTTACCAGTGTATTTGGTTATGGCTTTTTTTTTTTTAAAATCTAAGTTTTTCTTAGATATAAAATTTCTGTCTACTTGCTGATCTGTTCGCACGGTTAAAGTGAGTGGAAGTTAAGTGGCTTTACTGCTGCTGGTTTATAGGTTTGCTCACGCCCACCTCAGTATAGCAGAGTATTTCTACATTTTGGACTAACCATAGATTTCCTATGAATAAGAATTTGATTCTAGGAAACCTTCACCTTTGTATAAGGCTAGCAGGAATGGCAAGGCCTCTTAAATACTATCAATGCCCTAAGCTCAATAAGTTTTAACTTCAACTTATCTGCATGCTAAGCATACCATTCAAGCTGACCAAAAATTATCATCATCAGTCTTTTATGCTTCACTTTTTTTTCTTTCCTTTTCTTTAAATGAATGGTATTTGGGGGAAGAAAATCTAAAAAATAAATACATTAAAAAATATCAACAGACATCACCTTACACTTGCTCAGCCTCTCTCACAGTTGTTCAGCTTAATGCAGCTAAAAGCTCGAATCATTTTTAGAAAAAGTATGCTGGTACAATCCAGTTGTATTAGATGAGCCGCTCCAGAACTCTAAAACTGTGCTAATGTACCAGGTGACTTCCAGCATTATTTGCAAGGAAAACAACAAAACAGACACAGTCCCCAGTCTGTGTTGTAGCTATCTTCATTTGCCTTTCACCTCACTGCCTCACTTTTCTGGCCTCTGTGCATGTGGACTAACTCAAATCGATAATACATTAAACTCTTCTAGGCAAAAGATCAATACTTTAAACTCATCATCAGATCAAGCTCGGGGATGACAAGCAAGTGGCATTTCTGTGTAAATAAAACAGGGAAAAAGTAAAAGAAAACATAGGTGTCCTTAGAGAACACACGTTCCCTATCTTTGACGGAGCTCACCGGCAGCTTACTTCCTCTGGAAGCTTCTCCCTGAATTTGCTCTGATGTCCTGTAAGCCCTCTCCTCCCGCTCCCATTTTTCAAGGGATAGTCACAGACGTACCTGTAAGGTGCTGGTTAAAAAGTTGTCCTGGGAGACGATGTCCACAAAAAAATCAGATGGGATTTCATTGAGCTGGTGATACAGCACAAAGATGAGATTGGTGTAAAGGTCTTGATACTTTCCAACGGCAACTTCAGAACGGCACAGAATATTTAAGAGTCTTTTCCAGTGTTCAAATGCATCATATACGTTCCCAATCAGGAAGCAGATAAAAGCAAACTGCAACTCAGCTGCACATATCGAGGAAAACAAAATAAAACCTACATAAGTTAAAGCATATCCAAAGTACACGTCCCCTTAAAAGCTTTGTAAATGACTGCACAGATGCTGGGTTTAACTTCTGCATATAAACAACATTCTGCCCACCAAGCGATTCTGCTAACAGCAATCGATACTCCAAATGCTATTTCCTAATGCTCTGCTCTTCAGCTTTAGCATAACTGTGCAGAGCTCGTTGTAACTCAAATGATCGTCTATGGAGAGTGACTTTGCTGGGAATCAGAGTACAGAGCTACCTTAGGACTTCCAGTGTCGTCCATGTTCTTAAGACCACTCAGGATACATGATTATAAAAACAGACACGGCTGGTACTCTGCGAGCATTTGTTCCTCCTGCGCCTGGGTTTCTAAAGCCATACAGGAGTGCAAATGCCTCTGAGCAGAAGGGTGCTGGAATACTGGAAGAGGTGAGCCGTGCATTAATGGATATTTTTCGATCATTGAATTAAGAGCCAGGACATGGTCTCACTGGATGCCTAGCATCAGCCAGAAAAATGGTGTCTCCATTTCCCAGGGCTCTGGGAAACTTAACATATGATGATGTAATCAGCTCTGATGTAATCTGTCTACAACAATTTTGATAAAGAATGAACTATATAACACTAATATAGAAAAGATGGATGAAGGGAAAAACAAAGGCTTACTCCAAAGCTCAGCAATCCTGACGCTCTGTCTCATGTCCTTTGTCCATGCTGCCACTGAACGCACCCCCGGGACTGCCACAGACTTGACATTTATTTGTATCACAAGCTGTCAGAGAAGGCTAGCCAGTAATTACAGCGCTGTGACCAGGAGGCGCAGCTCCAGTACAGGTGCACCACGTGCCTCCCTGCTGGTGCCTGTTGGTGAACCGATACCAGCGCACCACCAGGAAGGGGACAAGAATCTGAGAACTGCAATGTTCAGCCCTGTTCAATGCTCCCAGGACCCTGCTGGCTCTGTCCTCAAATCATTTCATAGTCAAATTGCCAGGCTGGTACCCGCGCACCAGCAGCAGCATGCTGTGCCTGCTTGCCGGGGGGGATCTGCAGTGCCCCCCAACCACAGCCAGCTGCGGTGGATGCTTTTGACTTAATGGGAGGCAATCCAGGCTCTAAATGTATTAGTGCAGCACCCAGGAGCAAGAGAAGCAAACGTGGCAATCAGCAGCTACAGACACTATGAATGCGAGCACTCACACCCCGGTACCATTGCTGATAGTACAGGCCCTGCAGAGACTGCAGCCCCCCCAAACCTCCTCCATCCCGCGCAGTCACACAGTTAAAAGGGCACACGTGAACAAGGTCCATGCAACAACTTAAGGCTTCGTGCTGGGGCTCTCATTTTTACATTGAGACGACTTCATTTTTTGTAAGTGCCTAAGCGGGATACTCTGTACTCACCGAGCAAATCCTGAGGCCGGCTGGCATATCGCTGGTCAATCACTTTTTCTAGAGCGTAGCTAAGGTCCATGCTGTGCCTGGTTATCTCCTCTGGAGTAGCTCCATCGGGGTACATCTGCTTCGGCAGCTCCGTGAATCGGATCTCGGTGCCAGCCCTCGGCTTCATCTCGGGAAGCCGTGCCATGCCCTCGGCATAGCTCTTGCACCCCGTGTCGTACGGGGGCCGGTTCTGCCCCGCGCGGTCCTCGGGGCGCTTCCCTGCCGCAACCGGGAGCACTTCGGAGAAGGCGGTGATCTGCCCGCTCTCCGGCTGCAGCTTCCTCATCACCGGCTCGCTGATGAAGCTGCTGAGGGAAATCCATTTCTTCAGGGTCTCGTAAGGGTAGGGCCCGAGGAACCTGTCCATCTCCTGCAGGTTCTCCCTGAGGGCTTCGGCCTCCCCCGGGGCCGGGGGCGCCAGGTCCACCGCCTCGCTGCCGGCGTCCCAGCGCAGCACCCGCACCTCCCGGCGCTGCAGGCTCAGGAAGAAGCCCGCCCGCGGCCCCGTCTCCCGGCTGCCGGCGCCCCTGGCCGCGCTGTAGTGGAGGAAATGGACGCCCGGGGGGATCATCTTGACGCCGCGGAACCGGGGGCCCACGGCCCAGCTGTTGTAGTCGATGCCGAACTCGGTGCCCTCGGGCACGCCCAGCACGACGACGGTGGCGCCCTCGAAGAAGAGCCGCTTGGCCAGCTCGGCGTCCAGCTGCGGCCCCGCCATGGCCCGGCCGCGGGCGGAGCGGGGCACGGCGGGGCACGGCTCGGCTTTGCTCGGCAGGCCGCGACCGCCACAGCCGGGCGGCGCCGCAGAGAAAGGCGGCCCTGCCCCGCTCCTCCCCGCCCGGTCCTTCCCCGAAAGCGCCCGGGCAGCCCCACGCCGCGGCACGGCCGTTCCGGGCGCGGCCGCCTTCCCCGCTGCTCCTGCCCCCCCGCTCGGGCCCCAAAGGCTCTGTGGGGCTCCCCGCACCTCGTAGGGGTGCCTCAAGGGTTCCCGAAGCCCCGACGCCCCGGGCGAGGATCCTCCTCCCGCCCACGGTCCCACGCTGCTGCAGGCCTCCCCGCGGGCGCCACGCCTGCCGGCCAGCAGCCTTCTCCTGTGGCCCCCCGCACCCCTGCTCCTCCCCGCGGCTCCTAGAGACGCCCCGGGCCTGCCGCCCGGTCCGAGGCCAGCAGTTGCCTCGTTTCGACCCAAAGTCGCGTCCCCCTCCCCAGGAGAGCCTGTCGCTTATCCAGCCCCGAAGCTGGCAGTCACCCCCAGCTGCACACCCAGAGCCCCGTGGGGGGACAGACAGACCGAGAGCCCGGGACAGACACCCAGACAGCATCATCACCTCCCGGGACAGAGGAAGCTCCTCAAAGACAAGCGCAGCCCCCTCCTCCCTGTGTTTTGAACACCTTCACAACCACTAGCCTTCTTCACTGCATCATACAAACACACCACATGCCAGAGCTGAGGGATAAGCTATAAAGAACACCTGGCTTTCTTTCACCTCCCCATTAGACAGCAATACCCAAACTGGCACCTTCACTATAGACAGGAGAGAGTCCAGTGTTTTAATGTGCAGAAAACCTGGTTGGACATGCCCACTTCCCCCAATTTGTCCATCCTCTTGGTGGGAAAGAGTCCAATGAGGCCACAAACTGGTTTAGCATCAAACACATTTATTTCACTTTTATTGAATACAAGAACAGTGAGCACACACGCATACACCACCGAGCACTGAAAAGGAGTATGACTGAAGGGGGGAGAAGAAGAACAAGGGAAGAGAAAAGGGGAGTTAGTGAAGGAACAACAGAGCACTGCAGTTGGTTGGTAAGGTGCTTTTCAAATAAAAATAAATATTTATTGTTATTGTTACTGTTAATATTACTCATGCAATTGCAGGCCAGGTTTGGAATGGATTTATGGGATCAGGTAAAAACAGGCACTCATGTCTCTCATCCCTTTCAACAGAAAGGCCCCTGGAAGAAAACAAATGGTAATCAGCTATCCAAAATGGCAGCAACACGAGGGGCAGGCTGCAAGAGCCAAGCCCACAGGGGCATCAATTGTTGCTGAGCAGCAGAAACCCGCACCTCACCAGGTGAACAAGCAGTGAGCTTTTTTCCTTTTTTTTCTTTTTTTTTTCCCTTTTTTTTTTTTTTGAACATTGTCTCCCCCATTAAACAAGCTGCGGAAGCCAGGGAACTGGATCCACTCACTCCACACATAACTAGTCTGAGTCCAAACTCACATCAATTCTAACTGTGTAAGGCCACTAATTTTAACAGTAACCTTCATTTTAATAATGGTACACATGATGAAAAAAGCAGGTATCTATCTTCAGAGTAGCCTGTGGTTGTTTGTAAGGGTAGCAAAGCCACGTGGGCTCCTCTGAGTATGAACTACAGTGTGCTGAAGAACAACCAGCACGGTGTGCAGATCATTGCTAATAGGCGAGAAGGGCTAGATGCCCTGTGCAGGCACTGAGAACTGGTCCTCTGTCACCCGGTGTGTCTCTCTGAAAGTGTGACTGCTATTGACAGCTGGCTTGTGTGTATATAAAAAGGAAAGAGAGAAAATTAGCCTCTTTGCAACTGCCTTAATTCTTTCTGTTTTGGGGTCTGGTCTCTAAAAGCAGCAGGTCACAAGCAGATGAACGTGCTCAGACAGAAGCTGAGGGAGACCCCACAACCAACTTCTCCAGGAACATGACTGCACTGGCATCAGCCATCAACTCTGTCCACTGTCCAAGTAGCCTGTGCTCAAGTCTTCAATGCTTGCAGGGGAAACCTATACACCGGAAGGAGAACAGACTTCATGAGGACATAATAGCAAGCAGCTGGTGATCCAAGGCTGCCAGAGACCAGGACAGAAGATTTGGTAAGGGAGGTCTGCCCACAACATCCTAATGGCTCAGGCTCTCCCTGCTCACTGTCATCCTCAGATCCATTGCAGAAACCGGTTAAATGCACCTATTTCTGGGCAGTCTGTGTGAAGGATGGGAGACTAAAGGCAAAATGGTGCAGAACTGTGGGCCCTTCTGTTTACACAGGAGATAGAGATAATCCCAAAACGGAAATGTGTTAATTTCCTTTCCTTTCTGATTTTTGTTCCAAGTCTACTCTAACTGCCTGGTTCACAGTGTACAAGACCCTGGGCTTGGCCCATAATCCCCTTCCAAAGGCAGCCATAGAGAAGGCCTGTCTCTAAAGGCAGAGTCATCGTGAGTTGTGGGGCAGGCAGCTTCACTGGTATCTCCTTGACACACGCCTCCCTACATAGAAGGACCAGGCTCTGTCATCCAGCCTTGTACACTTGGGACACTGCAGTGATGGAGACAACGTGGTCTCTCTACTGCCTGCCCTTGGGCAGCACCTGGAGGCAAGGACAGGGAAAGACTGCCATCACCACCACTAACCATCGCACCCTGGGCAGCAGGAAAGCAGGGCAGAAACAACTACTCTGCCTCCAACCCTTCCTACTACAAATCTTGAGTAACTGCATTACTGGGATCCAGAAACAATCCAAATCAATCCAAAACAACCCAAAAGTCTTCACAGCTCAATGAGCTGAAGAGAAGCGATGAACACAGTCCTGCAGCTGCAACCTTGATCCCAGCTGACGCTGATGCCTTTGGGTGGGAGCCAGGGAGAGGATCTCGGGCTGCAGGAGCAGCCTGAACCTCCTTCCTTGCCCTTCCAACTCACCACTGAGCAACCTTTTCCAAACACCACATACTGCAACAGGAAACCCAGCTCTCCTCTGTCACGTGGATCAGTCAGCAGGACTTCTCCCACCTCTCTCTCTCCCCTTCCTCCCTCCAAACAGCAGCGGCTGACACCTTCCCTGTTCTCTTCTTGCAGGACTAAGAGTCCCAATGTGATCTAAGAGTCTCAAAATACACCAACCACAGTCAATCAAATAGGTAATAATTTAAAAATGTCATCATATTTACCAGTGCTGTTGAATTATTTCAGTATTGTTCCCCCCCTCCCCCCTTGTTATATATAATAATATACATAACTTAAATGCACATCCATATGAAACCCCTACAGGCTGCATTTTTATAAATGAGAAACCATATACATATCATTTGTTTTGTTTGAAATGAAATCAATTCTTAAATACCTTCAGAGAACAAGAGGTTGGACAAGTGCACAGAGAAGGGGAAGAGTTAACAGAACCCCAAAAGATGCAAAAGAACCAGCATGGAATGAGGAGAAGGGCGAAATCAAACTTCTGAATCGGAAAATAACTCTAAAGTAATAAACTCAATGTTTTTCTCTCTTCTTTCCAGAGGTGGGGAATGGTTTTGCTTCTGCTTGTGTTTGTTTTATTTCAGTTTGCTTATTTCTTGCTTTGTTGCAAAGCAGTTTTCCTTTCCATTTAATGTGCAACAAATGAACTCATGATTGTGTATCCTTTAATGTAACATGCAAGATGGTGGCTTACTGTATTATTGTTATTATGTTTTTATGATCTTATTTTATCACCAATCCAGTAAATTCTTCAATTTATCTGCAAAGAGGGTGGTTTTGTTTGTTGTTGGTGTTGTTTGCTATTCATTTCCAGCATATAGCAGCAGTGCAAGGATGCATTTTGTTTCCTGTTTTTATATATATATATATATATATGTGTGTGTGTGTGTATGTATGTATATATATATATAATATATTTGCTATTCCTTTTTTAAAAATTTTGTCTCTCGCCATAAACATTGCAGCCAGGATGTCTATGTCTTGCTGACAAATCCAGCATGAAGGCTCCTTCTTCACTGTTCTCCAGGTTTGAATACAGATGTTGACTTCCAAGAACATGTTGGTCAAGATTCCTGTACAAGGCAGATGAAAATGACTGGTCATGGGGTGTTCCCTTCCTGACTCATTCAACTACAACAGGCTTCCTGTTTGTATGAGGGCAATGGACAGTAAATTTGCGAACATTTAGGGACACTGTTTGCATTTCTTTACCAGGATGTCTGGTCATGAGAAGGACCTCTTAGTTCACTGAGCTGGTGTTGCTGTATGGGGGAGATATCAGTGGATCACTGATTACTTTAGGCCATTAAATGATAATTGAGTGGCTCCCTAAGAGGTGCAGAAATGTCTAGGCTTATTTGTGCTGTGTTAAAGGAAGTAAGAGTAGACAGATGCAACAGCCTTTTCTGACCTTCCAAACTGAAAATCTTCATATAATAAAGAAACATGAAATCACATTTCCAAGAGGCCTCTTGAAGTGCACTGTCTAGCTCGCAACTGAGCTCCTCAAACATTTTTCAGTAGTGAAGCTACCTTCAAAAGTTCCCCTTCCCTTCTTCAGCATGCTCCTCTGCCCCTTAGCTGCCCTGTTACAGAAGTTTGTTGAAAGGTGCCATGGCCTTGCTGTACAGCTTGCTACAAAATAGCTGTAGCAATCTGATGCCGGAGCAAAGGGGTCAGAGTAAGGGGGTAAGAGTGGAGCAGGACTCCTTAAGCCAGTTTTGCCCTGGAGAAAACTGTGTGGAGCTGTATCTGCTTTGAGGTATCTGCGGGGAGACGCAAACCTTGTGTGCTGCTGCCTGCACCTGCGTGGTTCTAAAAGGACAACCTGGAGAACAGGGATGGGATTAAAAAAAAACTCTTTTGCAAATACCGGTCTGATACTTGGGAATGGCTTTACAAAACCTGTTGCCAAGTTTCTCAGCCTATCCACATTGGTATCACCTCTCTCACTCCCTGCCCCAGGGAGATGAGCAGGTCCTTCCTCTTTACACGCAAATGATTCTGACCCCTCTGCTGAGCAGGAGAGCAAGGCGACATATACAACGTTGCTTCTGGTGATGTGGCACTGGCTTTATAACCACAGCCATGTGGCCATGCCTGCAATCACCATCATACTGGAACTGCTGGCCAAGAGCTGCCACTCCTGTGTCACAAAGCTACCTCCTGTGTCACTCCAGTGTCACAACTGCTACCAGCACCTGCAGCTGGTGGGGTCAGTCCCAAACAGCGACCATGACTAGCTGTGGAAATGTGCCCAGGCTGTTTGAGCAGGAAGGTGAGCAAAGCCCATGCACTGTGGAAATGCATGCTCTGCCTATGCAATCGTATGGAGACCTAGGCAAGCATCAGTGAAGAACCTCTGCAAAGGACTCCACTGCGTTATTCCACACGATACGGTGTAAGGGACATGCTGACACACTTTATTACATACATCTCTTACACAGCAGGTATAAGCTGTACCTGATAACTTCTCCACCTACCTGAGGTTTCTTGTCTCTCTCCTCTGGAGAAGGTTCTGTTTCTCTGTATACCACAGCTTTGGTTACCAGCATGTCAGGATGCTGTAGTTTTGCCTCTTTGATTGCTAAAGCCAGTGCCTAAAATCAGAATGATGAAAGTATTCATTGACATTTCCATGAAGTCTGGTACTAGCATTGCTCTCAACCAGCAGATAGAAAGCAGCTGGAGCTGAATGGGATTCCAGGCAGGCACAGATGCAGAGATTCAAAGCTGAACCTACACATAATGGCCTGGCAGAAAGGGCTGGAACCTATCACCGACCAGGTGTTTGTACAGCACTGGGAGGCCTTGTGCACTGCCCTTCATTTGCTGTCTTTTCTGTAGAGATGCACAATGTCCCAGGCTCCCTTCAGAAACCCAAGCAAAGGAAGAGCAGCAATTCTCTGCAGAAATACCCTAGAAAAAAAACTAAAATAGTATTTTTACTAAATTTATTATTATAATTCTAAAAAATCCAAAAATTAATTTTAGAGCCTGCTGAAGATCACTTTAAAGTACTTTAGAACTTCAATTTCATTTTTTAAGCAACAAATCCCAAAGGATTAGGTCAGAGGGAAATGACCCTGCAGCCTGAAGGATTTATGTCAATAAGTTTTTCACTTTTCGTTCCTCTGTCAAGGAGGCAGATGCAAAACAAAGTCAGCTGGAGGGAGTCAACCCATAGCAAGACTGCAAGAAAGAAAGGGAGAACCTGTCTCACTGCAGGGTATTGCAACAGAGAAAAGGCAACTGGAAACGTAATCTGTACTGCTGCTTCACTTCTGCAACAGGTGCTGATGGGAGCTGGTCTGGGAACTCTTGCTCAGTATAAACCAAACGATCCTGTCCTTTTGCAGGCCAAGTGGGTGATGACTGATGTCACTCCTTCTGAGATGGAGCTAGGGTTTCCCGTGAGTACCACTGTACCTCCTGGAGGTACACAACTGCCCTCTTCTATGGCCTGTGCAGAGCTGGTAGGTTTGGGGCCTCAGGGCTCTGTTTTCAGAGTGAAGGACCAAACATGTACAAGCCAGAACCAGAAGCATTGAGTGACATAGCCAGGGGCAGCCACAGCTGGGGAAAGCCAGGGTATTCTGTTCCTACCTGGTCCTGGTCCACATCTTCATCTCCTGTGATAATGATGCGCTTCTCTATCCTGGTCTCTGAAAATCCTCCTTTCACAGTCTGCACAAGAAGACGACAGCACTCACTTGCAGCCCCCCAGGACCTGTGCCCTGCCTCGGCCCCACACCTTGCAGCCTACAGGCTTCTGCGGCAAAAAGACTAACACAAGGCCCTGCCTGCAGCCGTTTGATCACAGGACAGATAGTAAGATTCAGAAGCCAAGAGTCATCATGCTGCCTCTGTCTGCGTGTGAAGGAGAGGAGTCAGAGAGCACCCAACAAACCAGTTCCTGGTAGGTGTAACTGCCCACCAGAGGAGGGACAAGGCCAGCATCATCTTAGGAACTCCCCGGTTATTTCATGTATCTCCCCCTAAGCTTGACTCAGTGCATTGTTGGAGCTAGCACAACACAGCTTATCACAGGGGGGTAGGAATAACTGCATGAGACAGCAAAGGAAAAGGGCCAGTGGCAGGCAGGTGGTGGAGCACCACTCTTGCCTTCTCAGGTCCCTTGCTGGGTTTCTACTTTCATTTATGTGTACTTACTTTGGGAATGAAGTGGCCATGGGTGAGGTCCTCTGATGCAGCTATACTTCCTTAATTTTCTAACATCTCTCCCCCTTGCCTGAGCCACTCCATCTCTAATAAATACAATATACCAACATAAACACAGCTTCCATAGCTGAGCTGAGGTGAGGTGCTCTGGCACTGGTGTGAGGTACCTGGCAGCTGTGCTGTGGATTTTCTGGACAAGGGATCTGACTCAAAGTATGCCTGGATTAACACACACCAGTTAAAAGGACAGGGAGTTGCACACACACTGGTGGCAGCCTAATGCAGTCTCTCCATCCCCACTGCTGCCTTCAGGACAAAGAATTCAGCAATGCCAAGCTCTGCTTTTCCTTCTTGACCCAGTGACTCCCTTCCTTCCCAATATACCAAGGCATAGAGGTGGGCATGGCACTTGGGCACAGTCCATGGGGGTGATGAACACCCAAAGTCGGTCTAACACAGGTTATCCTTGTCTGAAATCCCCTGCAGTCATGCTTGGCTGCACTGGATGGGTAGCACAGCAGGGCTGAACTGGGCCAGGGGCTCTTGGAGTGCGGCAAAGGGCCAGATGATGATCTCCCACAGGCCAGCAGACACTTTCTCAGATTGTAAGGAGGGGAAGGGCATCTTCTTAGAGACAGGTCATTGTCGTGGGAGATTCCCTTCTGAAGGGAACAGAAGGCCCAATATGCGGACCAGATCCACTTCACATGGAAGTCTGCTGCCTCCCTGGGGCCTGGATTAGGGATGTGAAGAGAAAACTTCTTGCCCTGTTTCAGCCTTCAGACTATTACCTGTTACTGTTTTTTCAAGTAGGCAGTGATGAAGTTTCAAGACGAAGTCCGAGACTTTATGGTGCTGGGGAAACTAGTTAAGGGGTCAGGAGCACAGGTGTGTTCTCTGTCCCTCCAGTTGCAGGGACTGATGAGGTGAGGAGCAGGAAGAGCCACCAAATGGCTCTGAGCCTGGTGTCACCAGCAGAGCTTTGGGTTCTTTGATCACGAGTCTTTTTACAAGACACCAGCAATGGATGGGGTTCACCTGTCTCTAAGGGGAAAAACGATCTTTGCTCAGGAGTTAGCAGTGCTCATTGACAGGACTTTAAATTAGATTTGAAGGGAGAAAGGGATAAAACCAGGTTTGACAGAGACAAGCCTAGGGGTGGTATGACAATGGTTAAAGGACAGTGTGCTAGCAAGGTTCATCAGTCTGCTGCCCCTGTTGAGGTATGGGATGGAGAGCCATGTGGTACCAAAGGCACAAGGGACATTGACAGGTTAGAAATCACCAGTACCCAGAAATGGTCATGCAGGAATTAGGGATTCTCTGCCCCCCAAAACGTGGCAGGATCGCTAACCCAACTGAAGTGCATCTACACCAATGCACACAGTACGTGCAACAACCAGGAGGAGCTGGAAGCCATTGTGCAGCAGACATACTAGGCTATGACATAGTTGCTATCACCAAAACATGGTGGGACAGCTCGCATGAGTAGAGTGCTGCAACGGATGGCTACAAACTCTTCAGAAGTAATAGGCTAGGAAGGAGAGGCGGTGGCGCAGCCCTGTGCATTAGGGAGTCTTTGGATTGTCTTGAGATTAATAACGGCAATGACAGGGTTGAATGTTTATGGGTAAGAATTAGGGGGAAGGCCAATGAGGCACATGTCCTGGTTGGTGTCTGTTACAGACCACCTAACCAGGCCAAAGAGGCAGATGAAATATTCTAAAAACAGCTGGGAGAAGTCTTGCAATCGATAGCCCTTGTTCTTGTGGGGGAATTCAACTTACCAGATGTCTGCTGGAAATACAACGCAGCAGAGAGGAAACAGTCTAGGAGGTTTCTGGAGTGTGTGGAAGATAACTTCCAGACACAGCTGGTGAGCGAGCCAGACTAGAGACAGAGCTGGACCTTTTGCTTGTAAATAGGGAAGGACTTGTAGGTGATATGAAGGTTGGAGGCCACCTCGGGCACAGTGATCATGAATTAATAGTTTTTGATTCTTGGAAAAGTAAGGAGAGGGATTACCAGAACCACCACCCTGGACTTCTGGAGGGCAGACTTCGGTCCTGTTAAGGAGACTGGTTGGCAGAGTCCCTTGGGAGGCAGTCCTGAAGGGCAAAGGAGTCCAGGAAGACTGGACAATCTTCCAGAAGGAAATCCTAAAGGTACAAAGAGCAGGGTGTCCCCATGTGCCAAAAGACGAGCTGGTGAGGAAGAAGACTGGCCTGGCTGAACAGAGAGTTGTGACTAGAGTTCAGGAAGAAAAAGAGGGTTTATGACTTTTGGAAGAAGGCGCAGGTCCCTCAGGAGGACTATAAGGATGTTGCGAGGCTGTGCAGGGACAAAATTAGAAGGGCCAAGGCCCAATTTGAGCTCAATCTGGCTACTTCTGTTAAAGACAATAAAAAATGTTTTTATAAATACAGGAAAAGGAGGACTAAGGAGAATCTCCATCCTTTATTAGATGTGGAGGGAAATAGCGACAAGAAATGAGAAGGCTGAGGTATTTAATGCCTTCTTTGCCTCAGCCTTTAGAAATAAGGCCAGTTATTCTTTGGGTACTCAGCCACCTGAGCTGGTAGGTAGGGATGGGGCACAGAATGAAGACCAGAAGGAAATGGTTAGTGACCACTTAGATGTATGTCTATGGGGCCGGATGGGATCCACGTGAAGGTACTGAGGTAGCTGGCGGAAGTGCTCACCAAGCCACTTTCCATCGTTTATCAGCAGTCCTGGCTATCAGTCCCAGTTGACTGGCATCTAGCAAACATGATGCCCACCTACAAAAAGGGCTGGAACGAGGATCAGGGAAACTATAGGCCTGTCAGTCTGAGCTTAGTGCCAGGGAAGCTCATGGAGCAGATTACCTTGACTGCCATCACACGGCACTGACAGGACAACCAGGCGATCAGGCCCAGTCTGAACGGGTTTATTAAAGGCAGGCCCTGCTTGACGAACCTAATCTCCTTTTACTACAAGGTGACACCCTCAGTGGATGAGGGAAAGGCTGTGGATGTGGTCTAACCTAGACTACAGTAAGGCTTTTGACACTGTTTCCCACAGCATTCTCCCAAAGGAGCTGGCTGCTCAAGGCCTGGATGGCTGTACACTTCATTGGGTTAAAAACTGGCTGTGTGGCCAGGCCCAAAGGGTCATGGTGAATGGAGTTAAATCCAGTTGGAGGCTGGTCACAAGTGATGTCCCCTAGGGCTCAGTACTGGGGATGCTTCTCTTCAACATCTTTATCAATGATCTGGATGAAGGGATCGAGTGCATCCTCAGTAAGTTTGCAGATGACACCAAGTTGAGTGCACATGTTGATCTGCTTGAGGGTAGGAAGGCTTTGCAAAGGGATCTGGATAGGCTGAGGCCAACTGTATGAAGTTCAACAAGGCCAAGTGCCGGGTCCTGCACTTGGGGCAAAACAACCCCAGGCGCCAGGTCCTGCACTTGGGGCACAACGACCCCAAGCAGCTCTACAGGCTGGGGGAAGAGTGGCTGGAAAGGTGCCTGGCGGAAAGGGACCTGGGGGTATTGGTTAACAGCCAGATGAATTGATGATACTGGTCGATAGCTGGCTGAACAGGAGCCAGCGTTGTGCTCAGATGGCCAAGGCAGCCAACAGAATCCTGGCTTTTATCAGAAACAGTGTGGCCAGCAGGACTAGGGAAGTAATTGTCCCTCTGTACTTGGCTAAGGTGAGGCCGCACCTTGACTATTGTGTTCAGTTTTGGGCCCCTCACTACAAGAAGGACATCGAGGCCCTGGACTGTGTCCAGAGATGGGCAATGAAGCTGGTGAGGGGTCTAGAAAATAAGTATTGCAAGGAGCAGCTGACAGAACTGGGGTTGTTTAGCCTAGAGATAAGGAAGCTCAGGGGAGATCTTATCTTGCTGTACAATTACCTTAAAGGAAGCTATAGCGAGGTGGGGATTGTGTTCTTCTCCCAAGCACCAAGCGATGCAATGAGGGAAAATGGCATCAAGTTGCACCAGGGGAAGCTTAGGTTGGATATTAGGAGAAATTTCTTTACTGAAAGAGTTGTGTAGCATTGGAACAGGTTGCCCAGGAAAGTGGTTGAGTCACCAACCCTGCAGGTCTTCAAGAAACATGTAGATGTAGCACTTAGTAGCATGGTAAGCGTTGGACTCTAGAACTAGGTTAAAGGTTGGACTAGATGATTTTAGGTATTTTACAACCTGAATGATTCTGTGATTCTTCTGTACCAACAACAGCATAACTCCACCTTCCTCAAACTCCATTGGCTTTCATCAGCCCCCTCTTGGCTGCCCCGTTTGGAGATGCTCTTACCTTGGTAACATGGGTAGTGGTGGAAGTAGAGAGGGTTTCTGCAGTGGCACTGAATATGCTGGTGAGCACTTCCTTCCCAGTGGAGCTGCCGGTGATCTGCAGGACAGAGCAGGAGTGTCAGCAGGGGCTGCCACAGGGGAGCCTTTAGGGCTGGCTCCCTTGGTGCTTCCAAAGGTCTGGGACCTTCCCATTGGGACAATGTTGCTGAGGTGAGCGTGTCTGCCTTGCTGAGGGGAGAGCACGGCAAGGAAAAAGATGACGTGCTGTGCTTCTGACTGGATGTGTGTTTTCATGTGGCGCAGAACAGCTACCCCAAGCCTAGACCAACAAAAAAAGTCTCTCTGCAGCAAGATGATGATTAGATGACAGCATCTCACTCTTGCCCATCAGTGCCTTAGGGCCAATGTAAAGGCAGGGTTCTCAGGCTTCCTCTGTCCCTAAACGCAGCACTTTGTTCTGCTTTTCGTGGAAGCATCTGGGAAGCCTGAGCCAAGCACTACCTCCCTGGGCTCCAGGCTCACCAGGTGACCAGCATGGGGTGGCACATGGCATTTAGCCAAGCTTGATTCCATTTCAAAGGAATAATCAAGTAGGAAGACACTTCATACAGGAAGGGCTGCTCCTGGGCAGGGTTGTTGATGGCTGTCACCTCCACGGAGTTATGAGACGTTAAGCATGGCCCTGGGTAGTCTGGCAGCATCCTCAGTGCTAAAGATATCTCAGCCCGCTTGAGACTTCACCAGGAACTGGGCTATTTTTTATTTTATTCTGGGGAATTATCCTCCTCCAGCTGATGCTCAGGGTGTATATCCACCACAGGAGAAACACCACGGGCATGGTTCCCCAGCCTTCTTGCCCCTCAGTACCCACGCGCCCTTCTGCTCTCGCCCAGTACCATGGGATCAGCCACGGTCACTGCGCTGCAACACTGCACAGCGGGATGGCCAGCACAGCCCTGAGGGACTGCCTACCTCTCTCCTTCCCCCCCTCCCTCCTGTGCCCCACTCACCGGTGACACAGAGCGAAGTTCTGTCACGGGGCCAGCCCCTTTCCCAGGCTTGGTGGTGTTATCCTGAAAGAAGAGCACACGGGCAGGTGAGCTCGGGCACAACGCACAGGCCAGTGCAGCGAGCTCCAGAGGGCAGCTTTGGAGCAGGGCAGCTCGCCCCAGAGCCTTCGCTGGCAAGGCGAGGTCTTCCTCTCCCCACCCCAGCAGCACGGCCTGTTCCAGCCTCCCTCCCCAAAACAGGGGGATGGCACGGGACGTCCGCAGCCCCAGCACCGTGAGGGCCAGCCCCGCTTACTGAGGTTGTTGGCACAGTCTCTGCGGTGACTGCCTGAGCAGCAGCTGTCGCGTCTTTGTGGCCAAGGGCGCTTCCTTCCACCTGCCAAAGGCAAAGGCAGCCTAGTGAGTCTGGAGGTACCTGTGAAGGGGCTACATCTGCAGAGATGGAGCTTTACTTCCCTGCTGTCAGGGAAGCAATGCCCGTGGGCCAAGCAGCACAGTGCGGAGCACATGGTGACCGTCCCTCTCTGCAGACATCGCCACATCCAGCACTGCAGCAGCATGGCAAGCTGGGCAAGGGAAGCACGTGTAGGGGAGGGGTTCAAGGGTGCCTGCATGGAAAAGTAAATGCAGAGTAACTTTGGACAGGCTTTGAATTGATGTTCTGGGGAGTACAGCAAGACAAGAGAAAGCAGAGAACCCCAATGGTCTTGGCTCAGCCACTGGCCCTCACGGCACTGGTGTCTGGGGCCAGTTTTTCCTGGACTGAGGCTCTGCAGAGCCATCAGGGAGCAGGTCCATGAAAGGACAGACCCAGCCATGTCACCTGGGCTGCTTCTGGGGTGCTGATCTGGTGAGGAGCAGAGGCGTCTTCAGGATTCTTTGTGCCCAACCCCAGGCAAACAGTCACAGCATCCGTTTTCAGGGCTCGTGACTGCAGAAGAAACATGGGAAGTCAGCCACTGCTCCAACGAAACCTGCTTCCCTGGGCGCACCAAGGCAGCCCTGCCTAGAGGACACTTCAGTGCTCCTCCTGCACCAGTGTGCCTGACCAGGGCCCCACTGTAATCTCCTGCAAGCGCGACTGTGTGCGACAACCTGCAAGTGTCACGCTGGCCCTCACCAGACCAAGAGCAGAGGCCAAGCTGCTACACTGGGCTAACAGCTACCATGCAAAGAGCCCTACAGGATTGACATACCTCAAATCAGACCTCATGCTCCATCCCAAGGCTGCCAGGGATTTTTTGGACAGATTCATAGACACCACAGGTCAGGGCAAATTGGTCTTCACCCACCAATTCTATTTCTCTCGTGACCTTTGGCATTTCTATGATCTGCTTCAGTTCCTGACAGCTGCGGTGACGCTTGGCTGCCAGACAGAGGCTAACGTGGGGAAACTTGGGTTTCCAGCACATGCCCAGCATTTCTGAGACAACTGCCCCTGCTGAGTGCTGGAGTTGATAATCCAAGCCCACAGCCCAGCAGCACACAGCATGTGATGCTCCAAACAAGGGCTGTCTCAGAGGCAACTTGCTTTCTTCTGTAGCTTCCTCCTGGCTCCAGGTCTGGACTCATGCTGTGAGCAGCTCCAGAGAACAGTTGGGGAACTCACCTGGCCGGGGCTGGGGAGCTGTGGCCAGCGCTGACTGGCCCAGGCAGAAGATGCTCTGGCCCCGCGCAGAGATCATGCTATATTTCATCCAAGGTGGGGCTGGCTTTACTGTCCTCTCACAGCAGCATACGCTCAGCTTCCCCTCGGACACACATGTGCCACATGCAACTTTCTTAGCCCTGCTATAAGCACTCCCAGCGTATGGCTGGCCCTCCACGACCTTCAGAGCTGCTCTCACAGGCTACTCTGCAAACCTCTCCTGCCCAGGCACGAGCAGACAGGATAGTTGGCAGCACATTTCTCTTTGCTGTACAAACTGGGCACTGACTTCATGCAAAATACAGAGACAGAGCCATCAGTTACCAAAACATGCCCTTCCAGCTGCTGACATGCTGTAGTGGTGTGAGGGACAGGCTAGGCAGCCAGACACAGCGTATTAAGAGACAGTGATGACTTCTGGTTAGCAGATGCACAAAACACGCGACAGAGCCATGCCCCTGCCCAAACAGAAAGAACCATGCAAGACAGACAAGAGCATGCATCAGGGTAAAATAGTTACACCAGACAGGAACCCAGGCAGTCTGAAAGCTAGCATGCTCTTCCAAATTGATGTGGGACTGCACATCGGGAAGGCAATACCAAGCACCAGGACAGAGAACATGGAGAGATGACAGCACCGAAGCAATCTTGGTGGAACGGCTTCCCTGTGTACCTCTAGCTGGGAGACATCTGTGCTGGGCTGGGAGACTTTCTCCCTGACTTTGACATCTTCTTCCAGTCCAGGAACAACTTTGTCAGTATGCTGGAAGGAAACCAGGCCTTCATCTTCCATCTCACTCTTGTCCTTGTCCAGCTCGGGCAGGCTTCGGGAGATGTCCTCAAAGGCTGTTCCATGGAAGTCACCAATCACTGTGAAGTCCACCTCTGCTTCCAGGCTGGAGGTTGAACTGACCGTGATGCTGGAGCACTTGCGCTCGATGGCCAGGTGGTTGTCCTTCAGAAACACTGCGTCCTTCTCCTGGTCCTGCTCCTCATCACCAGTGTCACTCTCAGGAGCCCTGTGCCGAGGTGGCTTAGCTTTCTCCTCGGTGCCCTCCCTCAAGCCTGCTCTCTGAATGAGACACAATGATGGAGAGAGATGGAGACAGTGAGCATGGCATGGCACGGCAACGCGGGCTGCGCTGACAGAGGAGAGGGGGGAGGAGGAGGAGAAAAGGCTGCAGCGAACATCACAGAGTAGAGTTAAACACAACTCAAGCATGGAAACTGAAACCTTTCTGACAGCAGCGACTTTGCAGGGGTGGGGGGAAAAGGGTTATTTAATCTGATTTTGCCAAAAGCCTACTGGTAATTAATCACTGGAAAAAAGGGTCAGTCACACAGAAAAGCTTGGCCAGCTTAGAGGCACATCAGTGCACCTAGTGAAAGCAGATGTATGCAAAACAACAGCTCTGTTAAGAGACATTCAGAAACAGCTCAAACGCCAATGCTATCATACACCGGTAAAACTGGGAACGAAAAAAAAAAAAAGACAAAGGGAAAAAAGAAGAGTTTTAAAGAAAAGGGCCCCATCAGCAAGGTACAGTGAAGGAGAAGCGAAGGAGCGTGCCAACTGCACTGAGCTCAGCCCAAGTGGAGCATCCATGTGGGGCTGGGGGACATCACCCCAGAGGGAGGAGGGCTAGACACACCACAGCTGCCCACCAGCCCCCCTCCAAAGGCCTCGCGCAACCAGGGGTGACTCTTAAGGCATCAGATCGTGTGTTCGGTCAGTGTAATTGACAGCACGATCAGAGCCCAGGGACTACCTCCCTCCACCAGCTGCTCCCCAAACACAGACATACCTCTCAACTCTGCCATCAGAGGGTACATCTCTTCTTGCCATATTTTGTCATGAAGCGATGGGAAATCTAGACCCATGCGTTTGCTTTATTTTGCATCTTGCTCTAGGCATTTCTCCCTTAGAAATCATCCCACTAATGCCACGGGAAGCCCACCTCCTGGACTCTGGTCCAAGCATTTGCTGCCAGAGCCATCCCCTGCAACGTGCCAGGCTCTGCTGGCAAAGGCACTTTTTGTTTGCACTGCTGGGAGGTTGAGAGGTATGAGAAACAGGGTGTCAAACAAACGCAAGAGGAACACAGCCGCATATGTGTTTGTGTGTGTGTGTGTGTGTGAGTGTGTGTATAAATACATTCGTAACAGCTCTACCAGGGGGAGAGGAGCTGGAAGCATACAGTCCTCAGCTGCTTAAGGTGAGCTATCATACTATGGCAAAAAGCAGTTAGTAAAACAGCAGTGAGACCTGTAAGACCACTGGAACAGCAGTCTTTAAATTCTCTTCTTTCATGCTGGATTTTACAGACGGGTCAGATAAATCCTTTTCTTCCCCACTTGGTTCCTGAGATTTGCTCTGGATTAGAGAAAATGGTTAGTTTTGAGGAAATTAACTCTATAGGAGCTGATCTAATGCTTACAAGAGTGAAGAAAGCTATTTCATCATCCAGCCACCAGCTTGCCGAAGACAGGGGAGGATGGGTGAGGCTGGTGAGCTAAGCAAGAAGGGTTATCAACGTAAGAAATGCAGGGGTGAAGCTGGAAGCGTGGGCATGTTGCTGACTGGTGTATGTACATCTGTGGCAGAGCCACACCTCCTTAATCCAACCCCCCATCTCCCTTCTTGCTCCTGGACATGAGGCTTGGGTGCCCATTTTCAGGATTAGCGAGTGGCATTCTCCAGGTTGCCAAAATGTCGGGCGGGGGGGAGGTATCACGAAACAAAAAGCTGATGAACCAACTAGCCAGCAGGTCTGCATTCAGCAAATAAGCCTGACCGCACACACATACATAAAAGGACAGGGGATGCAAAGCGACTGTTCTCAGTCAATGGATGTGTGAGGTGCCACTGAACATGGTAAATAAAGAGCCACACAACATGCGCATGAACTTTCCATCCGGACAGTTCATTGGAAGAGTTACCACGGCTTCTGCCAGTGTGAGTTCACAGCCGGAGTCAGGGGAAGCCAGGTCAGCACTGTCTTCTCCATGCTCCAGATCAACAGAAACATCTTCCTTCAGAGACAGGGGCTGAGAGGAGTTTCCCGAACCAGCCCCTTGCCCCTTGAGGGCAAATGAGCCCACACTGGATGCCAGTTCCACCGGAGTACCTGTCAGCGACGGAGGCGAGATGGGGCCTGTGTTCAAAAGCACGTCCTGTGTCAGACTCATCTTCCCCTTTGCTTTTGCTGGTCTCTCAGTTTCAGGCAAATGCTCTTCTTCCTCCTGGGCTGCCCTTCGCTCAGCTTCACTTTGCTCAAACATCTTAATCTTAGAGGCCACTGAGGTCTTCTTGTAGCTCTCACTGTCCTGCCAGCTACCCAGGAGCGGGGCCTCGGTGACACCTCTGTGCTCCTGGGACACAGCTTCTGTCCTACCATCAGTACACACCAATGGCCCAGACTCTCTCTTCTGTATCCCACTGCTCACTTGCAGCTCTTCACTGCCTTCATACATAGAGGTTGAAAGCTGGAACATTGTGCTTTCTTGACGTATTCCCGTTACAGTGGAGTGGGAGTGCAGGACATCAGCATCTTCTTTGGGAGGCTGCACTGGCTGCCCCAGAGCAAGGTCACTGTCCCTAGCAGGTTCTCCTACCACAGAGCTCCTGCCTTGCAGAGCTTGTCCCACATTAAACTCCAAGTCCCAGGGCGGCTCTTGTGCTTTGGTATGTGCAGTGTGGAGCGGCCCTCCAGACTCAGGACCCTTTGGAGGCAGGTGTCCTATAATGGTCTCAGTCTTTTGTTCTGCTTCTTCTGCCTTGGGAGACAGCTGTTTCATGCAAGGGCTTTTGTCATGGGATAATTCTTGCATTCCACAGCCTTCATCTCCCATCAGCTTTCCTGATCTGGGCCCTATGTTCTGGGAGAGCTCTTTTATCATAGGCTTTTCTTCCTGGAGTGGCTTTTCTGTGGTTCTCTGGACTCCCTTTGTAGTGACAGGGTTTGAGTCCCAGACATCCTCCCCTGTGGCCGGATCTCTGACTGGCTCTGCTGCACTGTCTATGTTTTGGTGTAGTCCTCTTGCAACAGGACTTGCATCTTGGTGTATTTTCCTTGTAGCAAAGCCCACATCTTGTGGTCTTTCTTCAGGTTCAGAACTCACGTCCCCGGGTGTTTCATACTCTGTCACAGGGCTCGTGTCCTTGAGTGCCCCTGCAGAACCTGCCTCCCTGCACGTCACCTCTTTTGAGGGGTTCACATACTCCAGTGTGCCCACACCTCTCACAAGGCTGGTGCCCTGGGACAGGTCTTGGCCTTCGGATTCTGTGTCCTGGGCTGGCTCTGCAGGGACAGGGCCTGGTTGCTGGGGAAAGGGCCCAGGGGTGGGAGTGCTGGGTTCATCCTCCTCCAGCCCTGCAGTGGCATGAGGGCAGCCCGGCTGAGGCACAGCTGAAGAGGATGATTTAGTCTCTATCTCTTCCATCTGCAGAACCACTCTGGAGCTTTCCTCCTCATTCCCATCAGGTATGGTTCTTTCTGAGAGCCTCCACTCTGTCCCAGAGACGTCCGTGCCCCACTGCTCTCCTGCAGCTGGGCTCTGTTTCAGGTCCTCAGCCCTACTGCCTTCCCGTTCCAGGGCACTCAGCTTCAATCCTCCTACTGGGCTTTGCAGATCCTTTTCATCTGAGCCCACCTCCTGGGAACACAACATGGTTTCATCTTTCTCCTGTGTTTCACAGCCCCTAAGACTCGCTGTTGCTTCCTCTTGCTGCACTGACAAACAGTGCTCCTGCTCCAAGGGAGGACGTCCTGCAGGGCTTGTCTCATCATAGCCTGTCTCAGGCTGCTCTGGCACTACGGCAGGTTTTTCTGATGCTGCTCTCTGTTGCTCATACACTGAGGAAGTGGACTGGAACCTTTCTTCCATGGGTGTTGTGGGCTCTGATCCCTCTCCTGGCCTGTTCACTGTGGTTTCTGGCATCTCCACCAAGTCAAGCTGTCCTCCTGCCTCTGAAAGCAGATGTGTTTTATTGTCCTTCTCATCTCCCTCTAGGTCTCCTAAGTAGATGATCCTCTGTGTAGCAGAAGTCTCTGTGTTGTCATCACTAGACTTCACTTTAATTTTAATGAACTCTGTGGTTGCAGTTAGCACTCTGGTATCCTGCTTCCTGGAGGCTGCAGAAACGTGCTCCTCAGAGATCATCTTGCTTTCTCCCTGGGGCAGATCTGGTCCCAAAGTCTTGGTCCTTTGCTTCTCTTCAGGCTGCTGGCTTGGCCTGGACAGACCTGGTTCACTTGCAGTTACTCCCTCGCCTCTCTCTTTGGGCTCCTCCTCTGCTCTCTCAGGTGGCAAGCACTTTGCCTCCATGCTGGGCTCCTCCCTGGTTTCCTTCTCACAGATCTCGTCCTCCCAGACAGACTCAAAATCTTCGGGACTAGCAATCATTTTTGCTCTCTTCCAGGTCTCCAGATCTGCATCTGTTGTCTCTTCCTGGCCTGCCACTTCCTTGGCTTTCCCTACTGCCATCTCCACTTTCGACATGCTCACACTCATTTTCACCTCTGAAGTACCTGCACGTGCTTCTTCTTTCTTGACTCCCAGAGCTTTCTTTAGAGCTACCTCTTCCAGCCTAGAAGTTTCTCTCTCTATAAATACCCAATGCTCCGAGCCCTGCATTGCAATTGGAGCAAGAAGAGTTAGCATCAAACATACTTTACCTAACAGCTGATGATTGCTTTCATGAGTAACAGAAAGCTGATGTGCCTTAGATGGGGTTGACTAAATTAATAATTATTGTTCATGCAAGAGTTGAGGCAGGGTATACACAAAGAGCCTGACAACTGATGGCATTGATGGAGAGAAGGTACTTAAAATAAGGGGGCTGATGCTGTGAAAGTGGCTGAGTCCTCTCCAGGGCCTTAGACCACCTCCTGTTATGGGCAATGGCCTACCAACATACCTGCAAAATCTGTCACTTTTTTGGAAATAAAGAAGTGGGAGCAATGCTCTCAGCAGGCACATTAACAGAGCTCCCCATGAGGCAGGGGAGTACAGCAGACTAAACCAAACTGGGACTCCCCATTTCACTCCTGTTTTTAGCTGGCCCGAACAGTTTCTATGAGAGCTAAGGGTGAGATTTTGTTGTAAGCAGTGGTTGTTTTGTCTAGCTTCACTCTCAGTTTCATCCACATGCCCTAATACCAAGTTGGACTGAGCAAGAAGTAGCATGAGCAAGAAGAGAAGCCACCTTAGGCATCAGCAAGGCCCTTTCCCCTTCCTACCAGACGCTGCCACTTGGATTCACTCCAAGGTCCATCCTTCCTTTCCAGATCTCCTGGGAAATATCATCAAAACCAATTATTTAGCAGAGGTTTCTAGCGATGCTGAAACCATGCAGTTCAGAAAAGCAACCTTTAAAAAGTTAACTGTAAAATGAAAAAACATAGGCTTGGCGGCTGAGATAGCTGCAGGGACTGCAGCAAGGACCAAGTGAAGGCTGCAGCATCCTGCTGCAAAGACACAGTGAGTATTTGATATAGCACACAGTGAAGCTATGCTGCTGTGCAGGGGTGGATGCCAGATTACTATTACTACATACACTTGGTACAGTCATGTGTTTGTCCTGCAAGAACCCTGAAGACCTCACAAGCTCCAAAGACAAAGCAGGGATAAATTTTTTCCAATTCTGGAACAGAAGGCTGAAAATAACCCATGAGAACACAGCAACAGGAAAACAGCAATGGGCATTTGTACTGATGAGGAAGCCCAGCAGCCTCCTCAGCCATCCTAGGGTACATACTGCACACACACGAAGGGCAGGGCTGCAGGTCCTGCAGAGCTCACCACGGGGCTCCCATGGCCACTCTGGGCTGGCTCTGCCCACACCATGGGACGCCCAGGACACTGGCCAGTAGGACAGAGCCAGTGTTGCTTTTGCAGGGTGAGAGAAACTGGCCTTCTGCAGCACCTTCCTGCACGTCAGCCGCAGGGAGCTGGGGCTGGCTGCACTCTCCCTACTCAAACGAGGAAAACAAAGTAATGCAAAGGAGAGCTGGACCGGCAGTACCCTACACAGAGGGGCCAGGGTGAATGTTGGGAGTGGTTACACCCAGAATGGAAACCTAATTGATACCGAATAAAGAGAAACAGAGGACAGAAGGAAGCACAGAGAGAGAGAGAAGGGAAAACGAGATTAGAGGAGAGAGAGAAAGGAGGAAAAACAACTGGTAATGGAAAGGCCTCCACAAGGAGGGGAATCAGAAATCACAGAATTACAGAATGGTTTGGGTTGGAAGGGACCTTAAAGAACGCCCAATTCCAAACCCCTGCCATGGGCAGGGACACCTCCCACCAGCCCAGGCTGCCCCCAGTCCCATCCAGCTTGGCCTTGAACACCTCCAGGGATGGGGCATCCACAGCTCCTCTGGGCAACCTGTGCCAGTGCCTCACCACCCTCAGAGTAAAAAAAGTCTTCCTTTTATCTAATCTAAATCTACCCTCTTTCAGTTCAAAGCTTCAGTTTAAAAATTGGTGAGAGCCCCCAACAAAAAAGATGCCACCCCCTAGTTCCTGCCTTCTTTACCAGGTGCCAAAGAAAGGTCTATGGCTGCTGGCACTCAGCATCGCAGGCTGTGGTGCTAGCACCACCTGGGCAGTCAGCATACCTAGTGCTGGCTCCTTTCCCTGCCACGCTCTGGTGAGAGCAAGCGGCTGTTGCACTGCAGCAGGAGGCTATGGAGCAGGCCTGCACCATGACAACTGGCTGTGAGCACTGAGGAGCCTAGACCCTTCAGTAGAGCCATCCTCCACCAGCTTCCCACAGCACCCCTTGCACAAGCCTCCCTGGTATCAATTCTCAGTGTACCTGCGTTCCCAAAAACTGCCTGCTCTGCAGGCCACTTTCTCCACATCTGCCTCCCCCAGTGGTCTCCTCACATGGTTTTGTTTCTTGTTGGTCCACAGAAGCCACAGCAGAGGTACTCAGTGACTCCCAGGCACATCTGTGTCTTTCATGGGTAAGTTTGACCCAGGAAGCACCACTACCATGAGCTAAATGGGTACCTTGGGCCTACCAGGATGCCCAGATCAGTTTCCAGCCTTTTCTGAACACTAGGAATGCTCATGGTTGATTCAGCCAGAGGACGGCTTACTTCCCTGAGGGTACAGCTCTTCTGGTCCTGCAACGCAGCCTCACCGATCGACCCTTTCTGCAGCCAATGCACTGATAGACAGGGCTTGAGCACAGGTACAGATCTCTTCAGCTTTTTCTTCCCTTTTCTCTGGCTGTAAGACAGAGTCCTTTTGGGGGAGACCTTCCCCAGACAAAGATGATGAGCCTGGTCAGGATCCTGCTCTGAGGTAAGGCTCTAGACAAATGTTGTTGTACATTAAAGAGCGTTAGGTTAAGTCTTCTGAAGCCTGGAACAATATGTTGATCCACAGCAGTACCTCATAACCAGTAAGGAAAAAACGAAATCTCCGGATTTATCTCTAAACCAGCTTCTCCTCAAACTTTCTTGGGATGAGCATAGCCCGTGCCAGGGAAACAGCCAACTGCCCTGTAGTATGTTCTGAACTCTCTGCTGCAGGTGGCTCAAGGCCAGCCCTGGCCACAGCTCTGGTTCCACAGCTCTTGGCAGCCCCCCAGAGCCTGAGGACTCCTGGGTACGTTCAGTGCAAACAGCTGGATACCTCCAGGAAAGCAGAGAACTTCTGGAGCTTTGGAGTTTTTTTTTTTTCCCCCCTAACACACCTTCTCCAGAGAACAGGAGCAGCTGGGAAGGACATTCTCACCACGGCCTTCATGTCACAAGAAAGGACAAACACGGAGACGGGAAAGAAATGCAACGACAATGTGGAACAGAGACAGCCTTCTGCACCTGATGGCTGCAGGCAAAGCTCACAACCTCAGAGGAGCCCAGAGCAGTCAGGAGGTTTTCTCTTTGGCACTGTTCCTGTTGTACCTGCCATTTTTCTTTGCTCCTCTGCAAAGAAAAGACCCAGCTCACCTGAAAGGAATGCACAAGCCTCACAATAAGGAGGGAAGAATTAATGAATCCAAGATCATGATGACACTGTTGTCACCAGAAGCTGAGGAGACTCCATCCAACTCCCAGTCCGGCACTCTTCCTCCAGCAAGAGTGAGAACCAAGGAGGGGAAGGTGGAGAAGTGACCACACGTAGGCAGGGGTGGCAGATAACCCAACCTCAGCAACCCCATGGGCACCAAGGGACTTTCCACTTGAGCACGATGCAAGCTCTGCAGATGTGCCGGTCTTCGTGCAATCATCCTCATGGGATCCTGACTTCCTCATGGAGAGCGCCAGCCACATGTGGGCAAGGCTGCATGCATCAGATGCTGAATGTCAGCTGCCAATGTGTGGAGAGAAACCTCAGGTGAGACCAGCTGGCTGTCAGCACCTCAGCACAGCCCTGGCACCCCAAGGGCCTCTGGAGGGCAGAAGAGAGGAACGCGTGCATTTAGTGCAGCGTGCACACCTCGTTGCTGCTGTTTCTGTGCACAGGCTGCAGCATTCTGCTCCGGCAGAGATTGCATCTCCCTTCTGTAGACAAGTGCAGTACTGGCACCTAGAAGTTCACAGCAACCCCCAAGTACTGGCACATAGAGGGGCCCAGAACAAAACAGGAGATGCTGCCACAGAGCCCAAGCCTCACCGAAGGTGCATTTATCCTTGCTGAAGCCCGAGGCTGTGCTCAAACCCTCACTCATATCCATCCCACCTCTCGGGGACACGTGCTTCAGCCCAGGTTCACACTCCAGCTGTCCTGGTGGAGCAGAACCTGCCCCTGCCAGCGCTGGGATCTCTAGCACCGAGCCAAGGGCTGCTCTGAGCTGCAGATGGGGCAGATGCTGCCTGTGTGGGCCGGGCAGCACAGGCAGTGGCCTGGGCCTAAGTTCAGTTTCCCCAAGCACAGTGGGACTGGACCCCAGTGGGGCCAACAAGCCAGGCCTGCCCATCCTGCCTTGGCTCATCTCCACAGCACAGTCCCTGTGCACAGGGAGGACTCCCGGTCACCCCGCTCGCAGCAGCATCACAGCCGGGGACATCAGGGAGCATCAGGGTGCAACCAGCCTCGCCCTTGCCCCCTCCACCCCTCCCCTGTCCACCTGCCCCAGCCTGCTGCTGCTCCCCTGATGCCTTTTCTGGGGGCACTCAGGGAGGACACGCACCCCAGCACTGCTGTGCACTACATTTCAGTGCGGTTGGATCCAACCACATCAGAACCAAGTCTCGAAGACCACTTTTCTTCTTCTCAGTGCTATCTTTTTTCAGCTGTCCCAGGAAACAATCGCTATCACACGACAACGAACCCTGAACGCAAGGAGTGCTGTGCCCACGTCCCTCACAGGCAGGAAGCACACAAGGACTTGGAAGGCAGGGTGATCCTGCTGTGTACAGGTGCCAATCCAACATTTTTGATGCATCCAGAGGTGCCCTACTTCCGGGTGCCAGGGCCTCAGCAACTGTAACTGCAGCTGAAGGGAGGGGAAAGCACAAGGGATTGCTGAAGACAGCCTGTAGCTGGGTGCCTGTCTGCACCTGGAGGAGACACCTGCAGAGAACCTGTGCCGTGGTGCTCAGCACTTGCCTCCTGGGACCCCTGGCACCAGCTCCAGCATGGACCCTCACCCAGAGCACAGCCAACCCTGGGGGATGCCCTGCCACCACTCAAGGCAGGTGGGGCTTCACTGGAAGGTCTCCCAGGACCCTGTCTCACAGATTCAAAGCAATAGGAACAGGAGCAGATTCCACCAACAGCCCTGCCCCAGAGACCCATCCAGGGGTGCCAGCAAACAGCTTGAGCTCTGCTTAGAGGGCAGGAACGCCTCACACTGCCTGAGGGGCACCATGAGAGGGCAAACTGTGAAGCCAAGGGAAGAGAAAGGGGATGATGATAACCTCAGGAGAGGAGACAAGGCTTTTCTGCGTGAAAGACTCCATGCATAGGGAAGCTCCGTGCTCAGATGCAAAATCGTCTAAGGTGTCCTCTTCCATCCTCTGTGTCAGCACGGAAACCCCAGCACCCATGGGGAAAGAGAAAGAGAGAGAAAGAGAGAGGGAGGGAGGGAGAGAGACAGACAGACAGACACAGAAAGAGAGAGAGCACATGAGAAGGAATGAAGGAACAAATGGGTGGATGATGGATGGATGGATGAACAGAGATCACCAGCTATGCCAGGTCTAGATGTTACGTTTAGGTCTTTCTTTGCACACTATACATATGCTTCTAAAACAGATGTGAGGTTAAAAACCCTCCTCCTCTTTCTGGCTTGGCGCTTTGTTGAGGGGTTGTTACCTCCTGCAACTCTCCTCTGCCTGGGTTGCTCTGTAGCCCCAGCTGAGCCAGCCCCGTATCTCCAGGGGACCAGCAGGCACATGTGCACACCACAAATTCCCCATGGAGAGGCCCCAGACGAGCCTCCCCCAGAGCCCCTCCTCATATCGCAGTGCCATGACCTCACTTGCTCAGTGAAACAGTTCCAGGACAGAGCTGGGGCAGGGAGTGCCCCACACGCAGAGTGTATGAGGCCTGAAGCTCACGGCTGCTGGCTCCACAGCTCTTGCAGGGGAGAGGACGCTGAGGTGGGGAGAGCAAGCATGGAGGGTCCGGTGCTCTCAGCCCACATGGGAGGGAGGGAGAGGGTGTCCGAGCTGTGGAATACCCTCACCATTGAGGCCTGGGCCACTGCCTGGGCTGAGCCAAGCACGAGCCCAACCCTGTGCAGCACCCAGCTGCACTGAGGGGGGGGGGGGGGGGGGGGGGACGGACGGACGGACTCTGCACAGCCCAGATGTCCTGCTCCAGCACCCCAGGCATCTTCCTTTCTCTCCTAGGGCAGATGTCCCACTGCAAAGCCAGCAGATAAAATGCCAGGAGGAGAGGACACAAATGCAGAATCCCAGCACAGCACCACTCAACCCAGCACCCCTCCTCCGGCTCCCACCAACCAGGTCGTGGCAGGTCAGTGTGCCACAGAGCACCTCTGTGCAGGAGCCCAGCCCCGCACTCCTGGGGACACCCATCAGACAAGACTTGCACAGGGTGCTGACAAGCAGGAGCCCTGATAGGATAAAGGGTGAAGAAGGCCCCATCTCACAGCCCAACCCACAGGTAACAAACACATCCCCCTGAAAAGGACCAGTTTGACCCCATGCAGTGCCTGGGCATAAAGGGAGATCACTACCAGCAGAGAGGAAACAGTTAGCTCATTACAAAACTTGGAGACAACAGCCTGGCCAGAGGCTCCCTTGCTTTACCCGCTGTGCCCAACACACAGCTCCCACTCTGCTCTCCCCAGGGCTGTGCTAGAGGCAGAGACCAGGAGCCCAGCAACTGATGAAGACTTCCCCATGAACAGCTTGATCCCATCCATAAGACAAGCAGCAGAACAAACCTCGCTGGCCTTTTCTGGGGTTCCCTTCGGTGTTTCATCCTCATGTTTGGGCGAGGAAGAGGCTGGTGAGGAAGGCAGCCTCCTGTCCCGGTCCCTGTGAACCAGCTTGCTGTTGGGCTCCTTCAGGGTCCGTTTCAGCTCATTGATGCTGGCCTGATGCTTTAGCAAAACATCTTCTGGCTTGTCTAAAAACTTGGGGAAGGAGAGAGGAAGGTAATCATGGTTAAAGCACTAGCCAAGGCAAAAGAGACAATCAGGGACGCTGGGGAGAGGTTGCTTTACACTGGGCTTGAATTTAGGGTCTCAAGAGCCAAATGTAGAGCGTATAAGAGCACCCTGGGCTGCAGTTCTCACTTAAGACCATTGCAGGGAACTGCAAGTGGTGGAACACCCACAGTGGTCTTCCTTCTGTGCAGGGCACAATATGTCCCTTTGGCATCTCCAGCATGGCCTGCTGAGGATGAGCTGAACCATCTACAGAAGAGAGAGGGCTCTCCTTAGGGATCAGGCAAGGGATAGGGGCCCACTGGAAATATCAGCAACCTCATCTGTGCTGCTCTCACATGCAAGGCACAAAAGGACCAAGAGCCTCTGTCCCAGCAGGGCAGGAAACTGGCCAGTCCTCTGAGCAAGAGCTTCAGGGAGTCGCCCATCGGCATTTCTGAAGGAGTGCCTTCAAAGGGGGGTTTCTGCTGAAGGGCAAGAGGTCAAGGGCTGGTCAAAGATGACCAACACGGATCCAAACCTGCATCAACATGGACCAGCTTGGGCCCAACAGCAGTCTGGGGTGGGGTTGGGTCTTGCCTGCTGTAGAAAGAGGACAGCTCAGAGAGCTCAAGCGCAAGGTTACATTTAGGTGTTAAAGAATCCTTTGGTGATGTTACAGGCACTAGGGTGGCTCCCCTTGTTCTGCCGCAGAGGTGGGCAAACTAGCTCCGAACAAGAACCCAGCTTCTGCTTCAAACTCAAACCTGGTTTGAGGTTCGAAAGGAGTCAGCTGAAGCATCTCCCCTCCCCCATATCTCTGCTCAGTGAAATCCCAGAGATCCAAAGGAGTCCCATGAAAAGCTCAGACAAATTATACAGATCGTGAAGGTTCAGCAGAATTCATGGACAAACTCCCCTGTCCACTTGCATGTGCTTCACGGTTTGCCCACCTCTAGGCTCAGGGTAGTGCCAGGGGGCACAGGGCTGCGGGAGCAGCACATGCACATGCAGCAGGGGTAAGCAATGAAGCAGACAGTGGAGGGACCGTGACCAGTGTTGGGCTGGGGGGTGAGACGCCAGCCTGCAGGAGCCGTGGTGCCCACCGCACCAGCAGGGTTTGCCCTGCTGTGCTGAGCAGGATGCCAAGGGCTGCATAGAGGAAGTGCAGCAAGCCCCATCTCATGGCCACTTGGCTAGCACTGCTAGGGCTGCACTGGCCTCTGTTGACTGGTCCAGCGATGATCCAAACCCCACTCTGAGTAGAAGAGAAACCTGGAGAGCAACTGTGAATTTTAGGCTGGGATGAATCGGCAGACCCAGGCCGGGGGTATCTCTGCTGCCCATTTCTGTTGGAGGTAGCACCGCAGGCACAGGTAATTTGTGTGACGGGAGAACACAGCCTCCCTCCTGCCTGCAATAGCTCACCCTGGCCAGGCCAGCCACAGTTGGTCGGGAAGCCCCTCCGCTGCATGGGGGTGGCTGTCAGTGTCTGCCTCTGACAGGTCAGCACCAAAGGATGCTCAGGGACTCGTTTGCTCCCGGCAGGGCAGAAAGGCAGCAAGGGGCTTCGTGAAAAGCGAGCCTCTGTGCAGGGCACGTGACGCACAGCCCAAGTCAGGAAAGCCAAAAGCAAAGCATAGGCCAGGAGGTGGGAACGATGGGGCCAGCCTGTGCCGGGGCTGTCTCTTCAGTGGGAGAGATAGGGCCACAGGGCTGGACAGAGAGGAGACATGAGGAGAGGACATGGAGGAGTCAGTAACATGAGCAGAAGCCAAGTCTTCCCAATGGGCCAAGGACTCGGCATGGTGGCCTGGCCGTTGTGCCTTGGGAGGGCTCTTGCTCACACATACAGTTAGGACTACCTTACTTAGTGGGATAGAAGATGCTGTGTGTGCTCTGGGGCAGATCCCCAGCTGTCTGCTCATCGGGTGTCTCTAGCAGGCCAACCCCCCGCCTCGGTGCATCTTGTATTCCAGTAAATAGGGTGACACACAGTGGTGCTTTGAAAAGGATGGACAATATGATGCACCGATGAGAACTAAGATACTCCAGAGAGAGAATACCTCCTGCTTGTGCCTGGGGGTTGTTTCGTGCTCCGGCTGGCAGCAAAGAGAGGGTTAAAAGTAACCAGCAGGGTCAGTTGAGGAAACTTCTCAAGAGCATCACAGTTAAGTTGAATTCAGGTGCCTGCACAGGGCCTGGCTGTGCCCCCCTGCCCCCAGTCAGAACTGGTTATCAGCACAGGAGGACTGAACCCCGGCTCAGTACAGGGCTGAGACGGGCTGGGCTGTTCCCTGAGCCAACCCAGGGCCAGGGCAGAGAGCAGAGGGCCATAGCTGCACAACAATGGGGCTGTGGGCACGGCCACGGGATGCCCAAGCAGGGCCGTGTAGAGCTACAGGGTGCCAAGGGAGCAGGGGCCCAGCATGCTTCCCATGGCTAGGGAACTCCTTGCTTGCATAGTGGTGACCACTGGCACGCCTGGCCCTTCCCCATCCTGCACACCAGCATGGGACCGCCCCGTGATCAGCACTGCTTGGGGACCAGTCCTGCCTAGGGACTGGGCTCTGCTGGGGGCCAGCCCTGAGGAAAGCTGGAGGGTGCTGGGGAAATCGGAGCTGCTGGTAGGGTGTGACAGCTCTGTGTCCAGCGGTGAGGCCAAGAGCCATGCCCCCAAGCAGGACGGGTCACACCAAGCACTGGGCTTGCCTGGTGGAGAAAGGGCTCCAGATGACTCTGTCCTGATGTGACCCTTCCCACCTGCAGCATGGCCCTGAGACAGGGAGATGGAGCCCTGATGCCCGTGTCCCAGCCTGCTGCATGTCTGCTGTGGGCGTGGGCCAGCCCACCCACCTAACTCACGGTCCTCTGCCCACGAGGTCTGTACCTTCAGCTCCTTGATCTTTGTTGGGGTAGTCACCTCCTCGTCCTCCGTCTCGGACCGTCTCCCACTGCCAAACTCACCATCCTCATCCTGCTTCTCACCCTCTGCTCCAGCATCGTGGTTCTCGCTGACGGAGGCTGGGCGTGAGAACTCTGGGTGTGCAGGGAGAGCCCAGGTCACAGGCAGCAAGCATTTTTTCCCAGCCCTACCTGCCCCAGCCCTCCACCCCAGCCTGGCTAGGAGATGGTGGCTGTGGAGCCCCAAGAGCATCTGTAGCAGGAAAGACGTGTCCTAGGGCTTCCTGATGGTGCTGATGACCCAAAGTTCAGCCCACTTCTCCCTCCCTGCACCAGCCTGGCTTCCACACCTGCTTTGTGCACAAGGAGCTGGGGACAGCCCCATCCCCAGGCTGCCCAGACCCCAGCCCTGGCTCAGCGGAGCCAGCTGTGCCTGCGGCCCTGCTGCTCACATGGTTTGAGCCACCACTTGGTGTGGGGACAGGCCATGGGCACCTAGTCAGGGACAGCCTCCAGAAGTGACCCTGGCTGCACCCCTCTGAACCTTCCTCCTTGCCTCCTTGCTCCCGCCAGCGGACCAATCTCCCTCCCCCTCCCCAATTTGGGGCATACCTCCATCAAGGCTGCGAGACATGGTGTACCGTTTGCTGGAGGAGCGCTCGAAGAAGGGGGCTGGGCGGTCAATGAGGGCGCTGGCCTGCCGTGTCTGTGCCTGCGTCCGCCCGCTGTAGCGAAACTTGGAGCCCATCACCAGGAAGCCCTTCGGGGGTGGCTCTGGGGACACCAGCCTGGGGATGGGAGAGGTGGGGTCGCATCGGCGAGTCCCAGCCATGCCCCCCAGCACTGCCCCCCAGCACCGGTGTGCAAAGCAGAGCTGAGACCACGGTGAAGGAGAGGGGCCAGCCACAGCGCAGGGCTAAAGGAGTGATGGGGGGAATTCAGGGCCGTAAGACGAGGACTGAACCAGCAAGTGGTCCTGGGCAGCAGTGGCACAGGGCAGCCAACAGAGCAGAGACAGCTCCCCACATGAGGAGGACAAACGAGAGCCTCCACACCTGGAGCACAGCAGGTCTGTGGCTGACAGAGGGGCAGAGCTGTTCCCTCCCTGCACACGAAAGGTAGAGTGGCCAGACCCAGGGGGCTGAAAGGCAGGGGACAGCCCACCCGCAAAGAGTGGGAGGATGGCCAGCTCCTGCCTGGGAAGGGCACAGGCAGCTGGGACACTGCAGGAGCTCCCCTTCCCCACACGAATATGCTGGAATGGGCCAGAGGCAGGAGCATGCCTGCCTCTGAGGCCTGGAAAAGGGCTCCTCACCTGAAGAAGGTGTGATGCTCTATGCAGACCTTCCAGAGACGCTTGGCAGAGCGGTGGTTGGGCAGCTTGAAGCCAATGGTGCTCTCAAACTGCTCGTACTTGGGGGAGATAGAGACATGCTGTTACAGGCAGATCCTGCCCTAGAGGATACGGTGGGATGGGATCTGCCTTGCCAAGGCCCTCAGGTTGCCTTGGCAGGAGCCATGACACACAAAACATCTTCAAAACAATGCTGGAAAGTTCCATGCCCAGTCCCACTGGGTGGTAGGATCATACCGCCTAAATTTTTGGCCTAAGCACTTTCCTCAACTGTAAATGGATTTTCAGTGAGAGAGAAACTCCCTCAAGAAACATAAAACTTTTACGGCTTGTTTTGGCTAGAGAGAGTCTCTCTCTCCATCTCAGATGTACTGTCCACTGGGAAATGTGTGGGTGGAAATGCATTTTCCCATCAGTGCAAGTAAAAGTAAAGAGAGTGAAAGTAAAGTCAGAAAACAATGATAGAAAACGAACGAAAAGCCTCTTTTTTTTTTTTTTTTGAAGTATGGAAGACAAATATCAAAAACGGTCCTGAAATTCCCTTCCTGGGACACCTTCTTTTACCAGCAGGGTCACAGTGTCTGGCTTACGGGGAAAGGAGTGTGGGGTGTCCTGAGCCTGCTGAACTGCTGTGGCCAAAGACATCATGTCAGTGAGAAAATGAGAGTGCAAACAAGAAAGCACTTGCTGAAAACCTCCATTCACCACAGGAGCTATCCTCTCTCGGCCAGCTGAGGCCATTAGCTTGGGACTCCTGGGGCAGAAGATGAGGCTAGGAAAGGATCTCCCCACACAGCTCCACTTCAGGCTGCGCTGGGCCCATTGCACTCACCTCACCAGGGCGGATTTTGATGTAGAAGTTGCTCCTCTTATAGGAAATTTTAAGGATCTTGGGCCAGGCAAAACGGTTGATCCTCAGCCGGTCCCTGTAGATGAGCAGGCCGTTGGCACAGACGCCCAACATGATGTCAATGCCCTCTGAGTCCTGGAAGAGGCGAGAGGGACAGGAGGAGATGGTTCAGCAGCCCAGTAAGGACCAGTCCATTCTGGAGTGCCATGCTCCCTCCTGCCTAGCACTCTAAGTGGGACAAGTTGGCAGAGGTCACAGAATCACAGGATGGTTGAGGTTGGAAGGGACCATGTGTTTCAATCTCACTGCTCAGGGAAGGCCACCCAGAGCTGGTTGTACAGGACCATGTCCAGACGGATTTTAAATACCTCCAAGGAGGGAGATTCCACAGCCTCTCTGGGCAACCTGTGACAGTGCTGTGACAGTCGCCCATATAGTAAAGAAGTGTTTCCTGATGTTCAGAAGTAACCTCCTGTGTTTTAGTTTGTGCCTATTGCCTCTGGTCCTGTCCCTGGGCACCACTGAAAAGAGCCTGGCTCTGTCCTGTCTGCACCCTCCCTTCAGGTATTTATAAACATTGATGACCCTCTTCCAAGCCTTCTCTCCTTCAGGCTGAACTGTCCCAACTCCCTCAGCCTTGCCTCATATGGGAGGTGCGACAGTCTCTTCAGCATCTTGGGGATCCCAGAACTGGACATAGGGCTCCAGGTGTGACCTCACCACTGCTGAGCAGAGGGGAAGAACCACCTCCCTTGACCTGCTGGTAATGCTCTGCCTAATGCAGCCCAGAATACTATTGGCATACTCTGCTGCAAGAGCACAATGTTGATCGACATTCAACTTCCTGTCCCCCCCAGGACCCTCAGGGTCTTCCCTGACCAGCTGCTTTCCCGCCAGGTGCCCCCAGCATGTCTTGGAGCCTGGGCTTGTTCCTCCCCAGGGGCATGACTTGGCACTTCCCCTTGCTAAAACAACAGTTCCAGCCCTGTTCAGCTCTTGCACTTAACGGGCACCCAAAGCAGCTTGCACATTTAAACTCTCTCTCTCGTCACTGCACCAACTGTAGGAAACAGGAGCTGGAGCTACTGTAAACCCTGATGTGCCAGGGGTGTGCTGGCACCAGGGCAGAACAGGGCTTGGCGTTGGCCATCGCTCCCACAGCTCCACAGCCCAGTACCTTGGCATGGTGCAGGTCCACCCCGTACATGGAAAGCTTCTTTGCGTTCTCCAGGAAATGGATTTCTGCTTCCCCAGGAGTCATGCCCCTGCAGAGAGACAGAGACAGGGACACATGGCCAGACGCCCCACGGGGCACAGGCCAGTTCCCCAGTGCCTTCCCTCACCAATAGCCTGTCCCCTCCCGCAGCTCACCGGTAGGTCTTGTGCAGTTCCATGATGCGCTCTTCCAGCTCCCGTGTCTGGTTGGGGGCGAAGCGAAGCTCGCTGACATAGTTGCCCACGTGCTCCTCGGCATCGTAATCGCCCAGTTCAGCCTGCACGGCATATGAGCCCAGCAGGGCGTGCGTGACGAAGGAGCAGGGGAGGCGCCCTGTGATGATGTCCGCACGCAGCTGCAGGCACAGGTAGTATCTGCAGAAGGGGACAGAGGGTAAGAGCAGGGCAGAGGCGCATGCCCTGGAAGCAGGCTGGGGCTCCCTGTGGAGGCTCTGCATGTAAAGAACACCCACTCTGCACCACTCTCCGTGGGACTGCCACCTCCAATAGATGCCTTCCCAGCCCCATTCTGTGTGATTTAGAGATGCCATGCACAGAAGAAAGACAGCGAGCCTCTGACAACTCCCCTGGCTACCCCTGCTGCTGTCCTGAGTGCTGCCCCTCCTCACGCTTCCCGCCTGGCCCTCTGGAAGCTGTTCCAGCAGCTGTGCCCAAGGGCACACCACGTTGTAGGCTCCTAAGGGCAGTCCTCACCTTGTGATGTCCTCCGTGAGCTGGGCAGGGTCAGGAGGGTAAAACTTCACAGTGAAGGCGAAGTTCCAGAGTCCACCTAGCAAAAGTAGGGAGCAGTAAGGGCAGGGGCTACACTGGCTGCCTGCAGGAATCTCCCTCACTCCCGCACACGGAGTGCACACAGCATCCAGGCATTTATTAAAGGGTCCCAAGACTCCACCCAAGCCTGGCACAGGGTCAGGAAGCTCCAAAGGCTGCCATGAGGCAGATGAACCCCTGAGAGGTTGTGCAGCTCCCAGCTGCTCTAGCCACTCAACTGTCAGGACAACAGTGCAATTTGGGTAAACGTCCCCAAACAGCTGGGGATAGAAAAGCATCACATCTTGGGACCCATCAGCTCAGCTCACTCCATGCAGAGACTAACACTGTCACAGCAAAAGCCTCACATGTCCTAGTGAGGTGACATCATAGGCAACAGCCCTTCTGCCACTCCAGTGCATGGTGCAGCAAGGCAACACCTTGGACAAAGGCACCCCTGCATCCCAGCACCCATCCCAGTAAGCTCACCCTGCCTCCACCCATCCCCATCCTCCCTGCTCTGGGCAAGAGGAGATGGCACCCAGGGCGGGGACCAAGTCTCGGATGCTCTCCAGAGGCACAAACTGGGTCTGTGATGCCCACACCTGTCACGAACAGGAGGGGAGGTGGGCAGGGCTAACAGGCACCTGAATAAGCTGGGCCGTTCCTGGCCTTGACCATGCCTCAGTGCTTGAGTTTGTTGGAGTGCCCCGTCAGTTGATTTAACTTACTAACCTGACAGAAAAGGACGATCATTTTCTGCCACACTACTAAAATGAGCTGATGGAGGGCACAGCAAGGACTGAGCAGCCAGGGACAGCGCACTAGGGAGGGGGCAACGAGCAGGGAGGCTCTCTGCCACAGCAGCTGAACCTGCACAGGGCCTGGTTTCCAGCCACTACCTCCCAGGTTTCTCATGTGTGACCCCGTGGAACCAGGCTCCCGGCAACATCCCTGCCCTGTCCTGTGATCAGCCGGGGACCTGGAACCCACCAAGGGCACAAAGTTACAAGTGGAGGTGAGGGCTCAGCCCAGCCGCAAACAGTGGCTGGGGCCGAGCTGTCTGGGAGCCCAGCACTGGGGAGGAATGGCCCTCCCCAACCACTTACTGCGGATCTGCTTCTTGATCTCCTTGGAGGGGTCCAGCCAGTTCTGAAAGGAGGAGACAACATGTCAGCGGGCTGGGGACCCCACTCAGCAGTGGGGTGGTTGTAGAGGGGTTCCCCATCCTCACCTTCTGGCTGTCGGAGTCGCAGAAGGTAAGGCCGAAGTAATCCTTCTCCAGAAGGTTAAGGTGCTCACACACCATGTCGAAGAGGACCTGGCCTCGGGCATGCTTCTGCAGGAGACACAGAGAGGCTCACGGTGAACCAGCTCCCTCGTGTCGCCAGAGAGCCAGCAGGAGAAGGCAGCACCCGTTGGACACAGGACACCTCTGTCCCCGCCTGCATCGGTGTTAGCTGGGAGCAGCCCCAGGATCAGCGCAGCCCTGGCCCCCCCAGGCCACCACACAAAACTGCTGGGGGCTGCCTTTGAGAGCAGCCCCCTTGTCTGGCAGTGCTTGGCCTGGGCCCACGGACCCCATCGGGGCACCATGTGCTGTTCCCTGGCCACACAGCCCACGGTGCAGCCCGTGGCAGGTCCCACAGGTCGGGGGAGACCCAGTGGCCACCTGGCTCATCCCCCATCACACCAAGGGACGGTGGTGCCAAACCAGAGCAGGGTGCAGCCAGACCAGGCACCTCTGCTCCAGAGCAAAGGGTTGGGACAAACACGTCCCAGACCTCGTGGTGGATGCTGCTGCCTGTAGACCAAGCTCCTTCCCAACGCCCTCCTCACAGCACAGCAGGACGGAAGAGAAGCACGAAGAGCCTAAGACGCATGCTACGATGGAGGATGCCCTCATTACTGGTCCTTTGAACTCCCTTGTGTATTTTCTCGTCACTACCAGTGGCAGTGAGGCCCCTGATTGCTCACGGAGAGGCTCATATGTTTCTCACGCATTTACAGACTTCTCCGACCAGTAGCTCCTGATTTACCCTCTCTGAGGTACCCATTTCTTTGAGTACCTCTACCAAGCGCTACAGCACTGGAGCCACTCACACAGAAACCAGCACAACTACAATGTCTCACTGCTGCCAGACCCCAGCCCTGAGCTCCTCCTGACATCCAGATCTCCTCCAGACCCCAGCATTTCCTGCCATACCCTTTCTATATCTTCCCCTTCCCGCTAACCCAGATTTCCATGGCAGGGGTTCAGCACACAGCACATGGAAGGGTGTAACACCAAATGGTTTGATTTCCCTTTCTGATTTTTACAGAATTAAGCATTAACATCCTCTGCGTGCAGACAAGGCAAAACTATTTCCATGGGGCCCAACAGAGAGAAAG
The DNA here is from genome assembly GCF_040182565.1 of Anser cygnoides. Taxonomy (NCBI): domain Eukaryota; kingdom Metazoa; phylum Chordata; class Aves; order Anseriformes; family Anatidae; genus Anser; species Anser cygnoides. Next base: position 16,132,533 of record NC_089888.1, read on the forward strand.
AAGAAATTCAGCACAAGCCTTTCTGCGCTAAACAATTCCTCCTCCTCTCCCCTACACCCCAAATTACATTTTTAGACAGCAGAAGCTCCGTGTTTGCTGAGTCAACCCTGTCCTCTGCACTGCAACAACAGAGAACTTGACCTCACTGTGAATAAAGCCCTGCATGCCCCAGCTCACTGCCAACATCAAGCACTGGGAACAAAACCAGACTAGAAACAAAGCCTAGGGGGGGCTGGGACTGTAATGCTCTGCTTTTCCTAAGCTTGTTGAGAATCATTGTTCTGCTAACAAAGCAGCCAGCCATTGTACATCCCAGATTTGTCTTTGCATGCAGGTTTTGCTTGGCAAATGAGAATGGGGATCTGGGGAAGGATGACACCACCACATGCTGCTTCAGGGCTGACCGAAGTCACTCCTTTGCCCCATGAGCCCACTGCAGTCACAGGAGCACTCGGCTCTGGTTATATTGTTGGGAGAGACTTTCATCTTCATGACAATCCATCTTTCCACAGCCACCAAAGCTCTCTGTGACAGACTTTACCACTAAAGTGACAGTAAGGGCTGCTGGAGCACAGAGATCAAAGGCACCACTGCTGGTGCTGGAACCCAGAGGCCAGACCTCCCCCGCCAGCTGCCTTGGGGCATTCACTATTCCTGTGCAGCCACAGAGAGCAGGAGCGTTCCTTATGTTCATTAATCCTGCGCAGCCGAGACCTCGTGGAGCCAGGACCTGCATACAGATGCAGGTCTGCTGTGCGCAGCCTGAGCTGTTGCCACCCTGCTGAGAACAAAAACCCCTCCACCCACTCACCAGCAGCAAGTGCAAAGGTCTCCCTGACAAAGGCTCCAGGATCTCTGCTTCTGAACAGTTTCAACTTCTGCATTTTTAAGCAAAGTTTCTCAGAAATGTCCCTCTGACCAGGAAGATGCTGCAGGTCAGAGACATGCTACCTCCTTGAATGCAGGCAGGAGACAGAAGCAAGTGCAGAAATGGGCACGCCCGGCCCACAACCCTTCTCCGAGCTGCCTCTTCCCCATAGTGGGTTCACAGAGCCCCCACCCCAGCCCAAACTCTGGGCTTGATTTAATTCTAGGTGTCTCCTAACCCTGTGCTGACAGCAGCTGAAGCAGGCCTGCAGCATATCCCAGCGTAAAGGTGGCCACTGGCGGGCGCCGGTCCCTTCTGTCCCTTCCTGCAGCAACAGCCACTACCAGGGAAGCACACGCTCGCCCACACTCTCATTGCACGCTTGCAACACTGCACAAATAGTGAGCAGCCCACACACCCACAGCAGGGTGCCCAGGCCCGCTGCTCTGCCAACGCACATGAGGGTGCATCGACAAGGACATGCATGTGTATCACCTTTATTTACTCACACACACGCACTGCTGCCAGGCTTCAGCACACGTCCCAGATGGTCCCTGGCCTGCCAGTTTTATGGGGAAGGACACAAGGGATGAAAACAGGGAGAATGGGGTGAGGTGCAGTTTGTAATGCTGCCAAAACCCATGTGGGTCTGTGTGCACACATGAAAACCCATCTCGGGGAGCCATGTGTATCTGCACATGTTGGCCTCTTTGCACAAACACATGCACACACATCCTCTGCCTTGGCACGTGGGACAGCAAACACGCTGTGCTCTTGAGGTGTCAACAGAAACGCTGGCATACATATGTGTCATGCACATATTTTCATGCAGAGCTTTATCTCCATCTATTAAGCTTCTGCTTTCTACACACTGTTTTCCATAGCGAGTAACTAACAAATTTGGACTCTAAAAGCTGAAATTTCCTGCTAAGATTTTTTTGTTTGTTTTGAAATTCCAACTTAAACGGTCATTTCTGTGGATCATTTTGTCTGTATGACAAGCACTCCAAAGCTGTCCTTGGAACAGCCCTGACATAAGGACTTGCTGGAGGCCAGCTGTGGGCTGGGCAGGGTTCCTAGGCTGAGACATGTCCCCTGCTCAGCTCCGGTGCGCTCCTGTGACTCACCTCCACTTCGCACTCATACTCAGAGGCATCAAGCAGGGTCACTCTGCAGAGGGCACTCTTGATTTTCTTGTTAATTTTCTGGGGCGACTTCTGGGTCTTGCTAGGCGTTGTTTTATCAGAGAGCCCATCGGTCTCGCTGTAGTCCTTTTCCTCCATGTCTGTGCCCTGGAGGGTGAGAGATGCACAGAGTTACTTGGCACTGCTGCCAGGATGGGAGCCCTTGCAAGGCCAGCAGAGGAGGCCAGCACTGCCTCTGCCCCTTAGCAATACAGGATCCCAAAGCTAGGAGCTCACCCCTGAGCCCCCACCCCCAACCGTTGCCACCGTCACGGTTGGAAGAGAGACTGCAAAAAGAACACCTGTGGGCCTGTTGTTGGTCCAGCAGCTGAGACCTCCCTATCTGGCTGCCTCCTGCAGCAGGCAGGGCTGAGGCAGCTCCGTGGCTGCTGGAAGCACTGGCAGCAGCATGGAGCTGGGGCTCCCCTGCCTGGTGGCAGCTCTTAGGGAACTGCAATTGCTCCCAGCCCTGCTGGGGCAGCTCAGCTGCTGGGACACTTGGCCACCTGCTTCCTTCTCCTGCCCCAGAACTGCATGAAGCACCAGTGCCATTTCTAGCCACTATCAGCACTTTGGACCTTTTTTTTTTTTCCTGTGCACAGGCACTACTGCTCTGCACAGGCTGGTGCAGGCAGCTGTGAGGCAGCCAGCAGAGCCCATGCACTGCACCAGGCGTGTAGGGCTCCCACACATACATGCCCAGGCTGCCTTGCTCAGGAAGGGAACCGCAGCGCAGAGCTTGGGAAAAGTGGCTGTGCCAACCCCATGCCCAGTAGGCAGGGCCTCTGCCCTGTGCCAGGGGGCACACCTGACCCCCAGAGAAGTCAAGAGGCTGCAAAGCCACAGCACAGCAAACGGCCCTGCAGAAAGCAGTGCTTACATATGTAGGGTCTGTCACAGAGCAGCTGGGGCCACCTACTCTCTGCGGCAGCAGGCTTGGGGGCTGGACGAGCTGAGTGCCAGGCCCTGCCCTGCTCCAAAGTATGGGTCTGATGCCAGGAGCTGCTGGCAATGGCTGAAGGCCTGATGGGCGTCCAGACCCACAGTCTTTCCCTTGCCGTCCCACCTGGGCCACAGCTCCTGTCCCTTGCCTACTCACCGGCTCCATGTTTCGGGTGTCGGGCTGCGCCCCAGGCTTCTCGTTGGCCTCAGCTTCCCGGCTGGCAGCCACGGCAGTGGGGCCGTGGGTGGCTGCCTCCAGCTGCTGCTGCGGGGCCTCCTCCTGCGCGTTCTTCACCTCCGAATCAGGACCTGTCTCTGTTGTCATGGCTGCTCGTCACCCTGCCCTGGCACTAAGACAGAGAGACAGAAAGCGTCACACCAGCAGCCCAGCCCCACACCAGCAGCCCTGCTCCCTGCTCCCATGTGGACCCAAAGTCCCTAGCATCGAGCTGCCCCAGCGCAGACTGCTATGTGCATTCTGCCCTGCCAGCCACGGATGAGAAAGAGCTCAGCCTCCAACCCTGCGGCAGCCTGAGGCTGGGGCATGGAGAGGGATGGCAGCACCTCAACCCAATGGCAGCTGCAGCCGGCTGGGGAGCTGGATGCAGCAGGGCAGGCAGGGTGCATGGGGGCAGGCAGAACGCCAGGCTCCCTCCCCAGCACTGTACTCACAGAGCTGGGGCTGTATCCCTGCTCTAGGGCCTTTGGTAACTGCAGCAGAATGTATGTATATATATCTCCTACATAAATATGTATAAATATTTATACACGGAATATATATATATAAAACCAATGAAAGATTTTATTCTGGGAAGAAAAAATCAGGCTTTGAGTCAGGTTAAAATGCTGCATTAACACAGGAATTTGCAATCACGGTCAACTCTACATACTGCATCCGGGATGGCTGTTTTCTCCCCTCTGTATTCCCACTAGCCCAGCACGCTGGGTTCCCACAGCCAGCAAGGCTGAACCCTGCACGGTAGGCGGGACAAAAACTGCCTCCAGCTCCAGCTGTCCATCCTGTGCAAGATGCAAAAACAAAACTAGGGCCAGGAACACAGGGGGAAGGCAACTTCAGTGCTTACTGTCCCTCACTGGGGTGCTGAGTAACATATTTTTGAAATGGTGCCCTTTACGTTGCCCTTTATGCACATTATGCTTGCAGCACACTATCTCCTTCCCCCAGAAAAGCTGTACTAAATGCAGGAAAGCGGAAACTAAGAGAGTATACCTGCTGGCATGGGCACCTCCAGCCAGGCCTCGCTGTTCAGAGTATGAAGTGGAGACACCGAGGCACAGAGCCCCACTTTTGGCTTCTGCCAATGCCCCTGACAAGCCCTCACCAGGGCAGCACAAGGCACAGTAGCAGTAGATGAGGCAGCCCCTATGCTCACCTCCTGCACAGGCAGTCTGAGCACGTGGCTTGAGGCTGCAGGGCGGGTGCGGGCAGCCATGGGGCTGGCGGGAGCTCCTGGGGATGGCTCCAGCTCCCACAGGACGTCGAGCACCATTTGTACCGATCACCCTTCTGCCACTTGGGCTGCTCATACCCTAGCAGTACTTGCCTGTGCTAACGCAGGGATGAGCTCGCAACATGGCTCCAAGCCTGCCCAGGGGCTAGGGAATTTGCTTGGTGACACTGCATCCCACCGCTGTCACCTCTGACTACCCAAATGTTCTGGCAGATATGAGAGCAAGAGCCAAGGTCAGGACCACCAGCTATGACAGCAGGAAAAAGACTGCTGCATCTGCCTGGGACGGAGTTCCCTTTCCCCACGGCAGCCCATAGGCAGGACAGCACTGACACAGCACCGGCGTTTTGCCCCGTGCGGGCACAGCATCGGGGCTGCCTCCAGCCCCCACCGCCAGCAGGCCGGGGGTGGGCAAGTGCTGGGCAGGGGCCGTGGCCAGGGCAGCTGGCCGGGACCCACCCAAGGCACGTTCCGCACCGTGCGGTAACGGGCCCGGCACCGAGAGCTGGGGCAGGGGAAGGAGAAGGGGGGGCTCTCCTTACGAAAGCGTCTGTCCTCCCGAGCCTCCGCTACGCGTGCTGAGGCCCTGCTCCCCAGGGCGCGGCTGCACATCACTTGCTGATGGGAAGTGGAGGATAATTGTTCTCTCTCTTTGCTTCCTTGTGGCCTTTACTGGTTTTTATTCTTTTCCTTTTAACCGTGCCTATCTCAACCCTTGAGCCTTTTTTTTTTCCCATCATATTTTCTCCCCCCTGTTCTTTTGAGGAGGGGGAACGAGAGCACGGCATGGTGGAGTTCAGCTAGCCCTCAGCGAGAAACCCCCACAGCGTCTCACACTGCATCTTTCAGGTGTCCTCAGCAGAGAGGGGAGCTGTGAAACTTCATCCCGAAGTACTGCTACACCTGGCTTCCCTGGGCGGTAGGGGAGAGGCAAAAAAGGAGAAGCATGCTTGCCCAGCCAGCAGCTGTGGCAGCCCAGCACCAGTCCCGGCGGCGTGTGGCACAGCTGGCAATGCCTGAGGTCACCGCAGAAAGACTCAGTTGACACCAAAAGAGCTAGAATTTCTCCCTTGCCCCTGTCCCAAGAGGCATGGAGTGGCCAGCCCCACGTGTACACGGCCAGGGACAGGCAGGACGACCTGCCTCTGCCTCCTGAGAAACACCCGCTCGCCTGACAACCCCGAGCACTCAGCTAAGGGCATGAGAATATTCTGAAGGTCACCACTGGTTTATTTTTTCCATGGAGGAAATGGGATGGAGGGCTGCTGCTTTTCAACTTCAGATAAAAGTTACATGCTCCCACTTCAAATGGGTGCGTGAAACACTTCAGAACACTTCTTGATGTGTGATTTTTTAAATTAACGTGGAATCTCTAAATAGCAATAGTCACTTTGGGCCAAAACCACCCTAAATTTTTCACTTAAAGTTTCTAAACTTTCTTACAAATGAAGTATGTGTGTCCCCACTCCAACGTGTCGATCCCCACGGAAACACCTCAGCTATGACTGGATTGGTTTCACCCAAAGGTGGCAGGCTGGGGCTTCATCGCCACTCTCATCGCACACCTGCATGAGTGCATGCGGTGCCCACCTGGAGAATGAGCACCAGGGGCCCCGCACTTTGGGCTGTAAGGTACGGGGACCTGCTGCAGCAGGTGAGAGCACGATGCAGAAGCTTCAGGGTGGCTGAGCCAACGGGTAATGTTGCCAGAAGAAGCACCGAGCCCTAAGGAAGGGGCCTGACGTGGCCCCAAAGACCTTTCATCTCCTCACTCACATCCTACCCTGCCTTCTCCTGCCCTCTGCCACCCCACCTTGGTCCCTTCTCACCAGTCCCAGCACAGCTCACCCCCACCGGCCGTTCCCCCTCCTGGATTCAGGTGCCACCCGGCTCCTTGGCAGCACCAGCACCTGCATCCCTGGGCCACAGCAGGAAGCTAAGGCTTAGCATGGGTGCAGAGCAATCCAAGCACCAACACCCAGCAGGGGCATGGCAAGGGCCCATCCAGCCCATCCCCGTGAGCGCCCAGGAGGCCACATGGCGCCCCTCGGTGCTCTCAGGTCAGGGCTCAGAACCAGCTGCACACTGCAAAAGCTGTGGGCTCACTGCATCAGCTGCAGCTCAGCGCTGCTAGGGAGTAAAAGGCTGAGCTGTCACTTGGAAGGGCATCACGGCTGGCAAGTTCATAACTAACGAGCTTTCTGGAGCTTTTCTTGGGCAGCCCCAGCAGCAGCCAGGGCCCAAGTTGAGACCCCATCTCCTCTGCAGCCCAGGCTGTGCCCTGTTTCACCAGCCCAGCTGAACACATCCCCAGGGTCACCCCAAGGCAAAAGGGGCACGGGGAAGGCAGAAGCAGGCGCCAGGGGACCAGGGATGCTCAAGGCTGGCTGGGCACTGGGGTCAGCCTCAGCCCTGCTCCTTCCTGTCCCCGTGCAGGATGCTGCCACCCTCCAGCACCGCCAGCGCTCCATCAAACAGCATGGCCCATGGCTGCTGGAGGGCCAGCCACAGGAGAAGGCTCCCGAGGAAGGCAGGAACACCAGTGCACTGACCGTCCCCACAGTGCTCGGGGACACAGACTGGCTTCCCACCACAGCATCATGTCTCCCAGCCATCCTCCATACAGACAAACATGGCCCACACTCCCAGCTCATTGTTAACAAGCAGTTCCAGCCCCTTCTTCCCCCCGGGGAGCCTGGTCAGCTCATTTTCCCCAAGGATTTTGCTGCATCACTCAAGAGCTCCAAAACCTGAGGATGTTTATTACCAGAGCATCTATGTGACTTAAGCAGGAATTATCTGAGCTTCAAAGATGGAAAACACACTTCCAGACAGCAAGAAGCTGGTTGTGCAGTGCTTGCCGTCTCACACTGCTTTTCGGACACAAAACTCTGCTCCTGCCACCTCCCCTTGCAGAAAAAAAGTTCAGCACCTCTGCACAGGAAACCCCTGATGTGGAGAGCCATGGGTGCAATAGGAAAAGGACATAAACCATCCTTTTGGCAGCTTGCTATGACCTAACATGCATTTGGCACCACAAACTGACAGGAGGGGTTTGGATCACAAGTGCAGCTAAGCTGTTTGAGACCAGTGAAAATGCTGTCCCAAACAGTTCATTTTTTTTTTTTTTCCTAAACATTGCCTACAGCAGGAGCAGGACAGGACCCAAACCTCCAGGGTAAGCAGCCTGCCCATGCTGTCCTGTCGCTGTCCCTGGCTCCTGGCGTCACTCTTCATGCATCACCGTGGAGCAAAACCGTGCCCAGCACAGCCCCTCTGGTGTGTGAGCTGAGCCGCCTGTGCCAGAGGCTGCCACCCTGCACCTCCTCAGCACTCCTGTCCCACCACCTGGCAGCCTCACCATTTCCATTTCAAAGCCAATCTGCACAGGCGAGATTAACTCACTATTCCCTTCCGGTTCTGCTGACAAAACCACAGCACCCCTGGAGCCAGCTGCAGGCAGGTTCTGACTTCACGAGGCCGCTGCTGCACTGCTGAGACCGAGGCCAGAGCATCACCAAGGCCGGTGGCGTGCCATGGCGCAGGCTGGCACTCAGTAGTGACTTTGCCAGTGGCTTCCACCACGCTCTGCTGATGCTGAGCACTGCTGGGACTGCAGATCCCACTCCAGCGCAGGGACGTGTTGCCCCAGAGCACCAGTCCCTGCCCTCTGCCTACACCCCCAACCCAGCACCTCGCCCCTGCCCTTCTCACACAGCCCAGCTGCCGTTTACTCCCAGCACCCCCCTTCTGCCCCGTCCCAGCCCATCGCAGGCTCTGCCCACCCACGCCTTGCTCCAGACACCCCTGCTGCCCCCCTGCTCCCCAGCTCTTGTGCCAAGGCCAGCAGCAGTCAAGGCAGGATGGGCAGGAGGGGGTGGGCGCCATCCTCCCAGCCCCTTCCTCTGCCCACCCTCCCAACCCCGTGGCTGGCAGCAGGGACAGGGCGCTTGCTGGAGGACTCCTCCGCACCTGCAGGCCACAGGACTGCATGCCACACGCAGCTGGTTTCCCCAAACCTGATTTTTGGAAACAGCCATCGAACTAATGCTGAAACTTGATACAAAATCAGCTGGAGGATATTCACAGCATGGCGAACTTGAGGTCACACAGCTGGAGCTGGTCAGAGCTCCGAGCTGCAGAGACAGGCACACCAGAATGGCAAAAAAGCCTTAATGGGATCACAGGTGGACCTGCCTGCAGTGCTTACGATCTCCCATAAACTCCTCCCTCTTCTCTTTTTCTCGGTGTTTCCCTCCTCACCCCCCTTCAAGCTGGTGTGTGGATTCATGGATTTCCCAGAAGCTCTGCCCCCACACTTCCCCAGCACATCACAGCTTGAGCCTCCGCAGCGCTTCCCTCCCAGAGCTTCTTCCCCTTCCCTGCTGCCTCCAAACAAACAGGGTTTTGCCTGAGCCTGCTTTCCGCTTCCACCTTCCCATTCACTCTGTGCTGCTGGGTTAGCTTTACAGGCTGAGCATCCCTCTTTGCTCCCAGGCTTAGCCATCCTCTCCTTTCTCTCCCCTGAGGATGCTGCCTATGCAGAAGCTGGGGATGGAGGTTTCTGTTTCTGAAGCATCACACGTGTATTCCTGCAAAGCCCCCTGTGCAGGATGTAATGCCTGCACACACATCCCAAACCTCAGAGTAACCAGGGTGCCCGGAGCTGGACAACAACCAGGCGGTGCCCTTCTCCCTCACCACTGCATACAGCAGCTGCCAAGGGCCCCACAGGGCTGCTCCGGGCAGCAAAACCTGCTGCCACGCCGCAGGACAGACCCTGGCCCCAGGACAGACCGCGGCCCCAGGGACTGCTGGAGATGGGGTGCTCCCAGCAAAACAGCACCGCTGTGGGGAGCGCCACGGGGGAGGTGGCAGCCTCGCGACTCCACACGTGGGGGCCCAGCTACCTCACCGACCGCTCAGACACAGGCAGCAGCTTTCCAGAGCTGACTCCAGCCCTCAGAGGGGCTGAAGAGCTTGCCAGGCCCCCAGCAGCCGTGCAGGTATACTGGCAGGCCTCAGGTGTGGTAAGGAGCGCAGGCAGTGCCTTCCAGTCATCCTGGAAAAAACAGAGAAGAGCCCAAGGGAACGTGTGCCCAGCCATCCCAGCAGGGAGGCTGGGTATCCTCGAGGGACAGGTAAAAGCAGAAGGAGGACACAGATCCCCAAAGCCCTGGCACTACACAGCACCCAAGTCCAGCACCTGGCACCAAGCTGGCACCCAGCCTGGTCCTGCAGGCAGCTGGGAGGCTCACAAACCCCAGACCGGCCGCACCTGTGCATGGCTAGCCCCCTGCACTGTGGGAGCAGCCCAGAGCACCCTGTTTGCAGGCAGCGAGCCCTCTCACACGCAGCTCTGCCACAGGCCTTGCAACAAGGCCAAAAAATCCTACCAGCTGCCCTGGTGACAGAAGGGGAGGAGGTCAGGAACATGGGGTGCTCCCAGCTCCTGGAGAGCGAACACCACTCCTCCTCCTGCAGGGCTGGATGGGATGGAGACCTGCACGGCCGCACTCTGCTCCCCAGCTGGAAAACTGCCCGCCCCCTCACCCCCTGCCCGGTCTCTAGGAGCCACAGCACACCCAGGCTGCTGCTCTGCTGGGCAGGCGCTGCTGCTGAAAGCCCAGATGCTGCAGCTGCCTGCAGGGAAGCAGCCAGGTCCAGACGGCCCTGGGCAGCCCGCAGTGCCACAGAGCATCCTGCACGGTTGCCTTCTGCATAGCGGGGCAGTTCCTACCTTGGCGCAAGCTCCCGGTCCCCATGCTGCCAGCACAGCTCCTCTCCGCCGGGCTGATGCCGTGCACAAGGCAGCGCTTTCTGCAGAGCAGGCGCTTCCTCAACTCCAACACCCCCGCGCATTGATTGATGCGTACTGCAGCCGCAGCGGAGCTGGGAACTGGGCTGCCTCTTCCTGCCCTGCCAGCCGGGGACCTCCCTGCTCCCCCCTGCAGCGCTCAGGCTCCCCCAGGCTGGGCTCCCACCTCACCAGGAGCTCTGCACCCGCACTGCAGCCCTCGGCACTGCGCAGACCCCATAGGGAAGATTATGCCAGCCCTGTCCGCCTCCCTCCCGGTGCTCAGCCTCTCTCACCTGCAAACATCTGACTCATCCCAGGCCAAGTACCGGAGGACAGGCTGCAAGCATTCCGGCGTCCTTCCCATACACACAGCAGCAGGGAAGGAGCTCTGCCACTCAGCTCCTACGCGGGGTTTTCATCAAGGAGCTGGGCCTGCTGTACAGTTTCATTCTGAGTCAATGCGGCTTTCTGGGCATCACCCAGGTCTCTTTAACAGGTTGTAGGGCACAAAATACCATGCTACCTTTGAAATGTGATATCCAAGTACCCCACTTGCACTAGTTCAGCAGTCAGATCGAAGATGTGCTGACAGCAAAAGCTGAACAGAAGCTCTTTCATCAGCCCTGTCCACACCAAAGAGCTGAGCGTGACATCCAGCATCTCTCTGCTTATGGGACATGCGGCTCCTTGTCCCACCCTGCCCCCCCAGGGAGCAAAAACACCACAGAGCACACGCTGGGGCCAGTTACTGCACCACATGTGTACTGCACCCCCATGGTACCCAACAGCACAGAGTGCCTGAGTATCCATTAAAGCACAGCGCTAACAGCACCGCAGCAGAGGATGGATCCTGCTTTCAGTGAGCGGCAGGAAACCCCAAAGCACAAGCGGGCACGCTGGCAGAGCTGCTGTGGGACAGCCCAGGTAGCGCCCAGCACCCCTGACCTGAGCAGCCCGTGGGGGGCAGGCAGCATGGGGGCGGCACTTGCCCCTGCCCTTGTGCCGCACTCACTCTTGCAGGGAAGCAGTGGCTGCGGGGCCACGCTGTAGCAGGCTGGGGGCTCGCAGAGAGCACCCGACTTGCACAGTTCAGAGAGGGGCAGCTTTCAGTGCTAGGCCTCTGGCTGCTCTCATGTAGCAAAGAGTGGTGTAACGAGCAGAGCTGCTCAGCAGGAGGACCAGGGAGGACACGACTGCAGAATCGCAGCCCGTGGACCCAGCACCCCCCAAACAATGCAGCACTCTGCTCCTGCCCTGCCATGAAGCATGGCCACACAGCAGCACCCAGTAGACAGGTTCCACACCAGAGGTGATCACCTCTCAGCCGTGGCTCCTCGAAGCTTGGCCTTCTTGCTCCTATGTCTGGCAGCCGGGGCTGTCCGCGGCTGTCCAGGCAGCTGGGGCAGGCAGGCAGTCTGACAGCAAGGGCTGGGCAATGCTTGCCAGGCACCAACAGCAGCAGCCAAGCAGCCTTGGAAGAGCAGTGCTCAGGGAGCAGCCACCAGTTTGTACAAATGCCGACAAAAACTACAGAGCACTCCAGGCCATCAGGAGCCCGACGAGAAGAACACGGCAGATAAAGTCTGGAGATACGCCAGCAGACCCCGGGCAGCCCTCAGCTCTCAGGGGTAGGCACCCACCCACAGTCTGGCCACCTAGAGTCTGACTGCAGCAAAGGCAGAAGCAGAAAACCCTGCTCAGCCCTGTCTGCCAGCAGCCACCAGAGCAAGCTCCCCAGAGTGCCCACTGCTCACTGCGTGACACTCACAGCTCTCCACCATCAGGACCTCGTGCTCCTTCCCCAGGAGCATTCACCTTAGGGGGAAACAAAAGGGCAGGGACCAGGCTGCAGCCCTGAGGGTAAGCCAGTTGGATGCTGGCAGCATATCAGAGAAACAGGCTTTAACGCGAAGATTTCCCCACCATCACCATCACCAGCATGGGTGGTTGCTTGAAGACTTTTGATGAGAAGAGTGTGCCAAATAGTTCTGGGGGGTTGAACAGACTCGGATGACACTGCCTGTCAGCAGTACATCCTCTGCCAGCACCATCCTGTTTGTACCAAAACCGTAAGGCCAGGTACAAACAGGAGGAGGAGGCAGAAAGGGAGAGATGGAGCAGACAGAGAGAGACCCTGAGACCATAACCATGGCTCAGATTGGACTTGACACATGATGGGAAGGACCTAATTTATCATGTCATGCATACCCCAGCACAACAACAGCTCAGCCAAACTCCCCAGCCCTTAGCAGCGTGGCCCACAGCAGGAAGGAGGCAGCAGCAGCACTGCCACCTAACACCGTGCCACTGCCCCACGCCTGCTCACCCCAGGGCAGCTAGAAGGCCTTTGGCAGGCCTGGCAATAACCATGGGACACCCCCACCACCTGATCAGCCCTTAAGCACATGAAACACCCCTGCACCAGCTCTTCAGGGAAGTCTGTGGAAGACAGGAGAAGAAATGATCTTACCTCGGTCCCTGGCAAGAAGCAATGCACCCAGCCAGAGGCAGGAAGGCACTCAAGCCCCTGGGGTGCCAGGCTAAGAGGGACCCGCAGCACCCACACCTCTGGCCCAGAAACACCAACGGGGATGGGGACAGGGGCCAGGAGCAGGCACCAGCCAGCTGCCCCCCATTGCCCCCGTGGCAGGTATCTGCATCGGGCTGGACACGTGGACCAGCATTAAGGCACACCGAACTTCACAGAGGAGACGCACGGATCTCAAACGCCTTCACTGGTGGAGAGCGCCCAGGGAAGGGCCAGCTGGCTGCAGCCTGAGGCTCTGCAGAATGTAAAGCCCCCAGCAGCCTGCCTTCAGGGGAACACTTTTCTCTCGCTCCAAAACCCACAGGCAGCTCGGCCCACGGGAATCACAAGGCACCTGAGACCTGACCAGCAGCGGAACCCTGCTGGGCGACTGCCCCCCACGGCATGAGCCTGCACTGCCTCCCGGCTGGGGGGTTCAGGCTGCATCGCGCCAGGCTGCCAGCACTCAGAAGCACCCAGACCTTCATGGGGTCCCCTACCACCCCCAGCCCCCATGCTGGTGTGGCATGGCGTGCCCGCAGTGCCCTGACGAGCTCCTTACAGGCCCACGTGCCTGAGGATGTGTGGGGAGCCAGAGAGAGTAGGGCTGGAGGGAGCCTGGCTGCACCCCAGCCCCTGGCTGTGTGCAGCCCGCAGCCAAGGGGAAGGCAGCGGTGACCACAGCAGTGCTGGAGCTTGGCTTTCGCCAAGCTCAACACCGTGCACCTTGAAGGGGACAAGGAGACACAGCCCTGGTGGCAAGGCATGGGCAGCTCCAGGAGTAGGGAGACGGCGGAACAGAAGGTGGGAGCAGCAGCATCCCTCCTACTGCACGAGCAGCTGGGCCAGCAGACAGATGGACAGAGGTTTTACACCTTTCAGCCTCAAACATCCAAACATCTGCATGAAATCCCAGGTCGGGGAAGGCAGTGGAGATCTGGAGTAGAAACGAGACACCAAAATAGCAATTGAGAACAGGCAGAGTGGGCTGGAGGCCAAGCTGGGCAGTGGGGACAGGACAGGGCTCAGCTACAAGACCCAGCATATGTGGGCCACAGCGGGACAGTGTGGAGCCCCTTCCTAAGGCGGCTGCTTGCTGCCAGAACAGCAAGAGTGACTTTTACAAAAACCTGGTAGAACAGAAAGCTGCCACGCTCTCCGTGGCAACACCTTACGGCACATCAGCACCACTACAGAGCCAGTCCCGACAGTCACTGCACACCAGCTGCCAGAACTATCAGCTCAGTTTTGTCTTGGGCTGTCTTTGTTTTTGGAAAGCCATCTGTTAACCACCCCAAAAAAAATGATTGAGGAGCAACATCATCATCACTGCATTCAGAGGCAAGGGACACTTGTTGCAGGACCAGCACAGAGGCCATCCTCAGTGGTTAGAAGAGGTGAATGGAGCCCTGATACCTTATTCAACTTCTTGCAAGCAACTGCAACAATCCCAAATACAGACAAAGGGATGTTTCCTGGATGACAATCCCCACCAAGCCCCACTTGTCCCTGCAAGGACACTGGGCAGCCCCAGCCTTCCAGGGATGCTTGGAGGCCCTCACTGCACACCCAGTGGCGCTTCAGCTCAGGCACCGCAGGAGGAGATGGGTGCTTGGAAGCCACAGGAAGGCACCCCAGGAGGGGAGGAAGCCACAGTGGTGGCAGAGCACAGCGTGCAATGCCTGGAGTGAGAACAGCTGCCCCCATGGACAAGCTCCCCTGGTTTTAGCTTTTAACTCTACGGAGAGGCAAACGAGCCCTATGGGGAAGCACAGGTCCAGGCAGCATGCCACAGTTCTCTGGCAGGGTCTCAGAGACCTCCGTGCATTTCAGCGCAGAGTTATGGCCAGAAGAAAGACACCAGCAGTGGTACCATCCCTAACTCTGCTGTGGTGTGACTGGGCTTAGTGAAAAGCCAGCTAAAGCCTGGTCTGTCCCATGGAGATCACTCACCTTCACCCCAAAATCCACTGCAGGCCTCCCAGAGTAGAAGCAGTCTGGAGACCAGCCCCAGGGCTGCGATGCTTCCCCTAGAGCAAGCACTGACCTACGCGTGCCAGCTATAAGGTCCTGCAAACACAGTGGCTTGCTGACTCGCCTGCCCTAGCTTTTCACCGCCTCTACCGACCCTGCTGAACCGCAGCACCATTCTCTCTCATCCTTGCAATCACAGCTGACATAGGAGGCAAACATTTGTATTCCCTGCAGCAATTCAAAATGCTGTTCTGTGACTCAGATGCTGAAGGACTGCCAGCTCCCTCTGACCAGTGTGGGATGCATCTCAATTCTTAGAAGGGGTCATGGCTAAATTGGGGTTAGGTTTTAGTTCAACAACACAGTAAGCCCTTGGATCCCAGCAGAGGCAACTTCAGCCAGAGAAGCCTGTCTTGCAGCAGCACGCTGCTGGGGCAAAGAGGCACTGCTCTCAGTTCCCCTCATGCCAGCCTGGTGAAACTGTCTGCCAACCATTATTTTGGAGACATTCACAAACCAGGAGGAAGATATAGTCTCTCCTGCATGGAGCAGTTTTATCTACAAGCCTGATTCAAGGTTTCCTTCAACCTCAAATAAGCCTTTGATTTTGAGTGCTATCCTGCTCACAAAACGTGCTTAAGGGGACAAGGCTCTTCAAGGACAGACCCGACCTGAGGACAGTTCAAAAGTCAGGAGTAGCTAGTGGGGGCTGGCAGGGACAAAGAGCCAGGGATCTTTTCACTCTTGTCCTCTTCTACACTGGTCCCCAAGCTGCCAGTGCTGCAGGGCAGATGTTTCGGGATAAAGAGAAAAGGAGTCTGGAACCAAAATCCCATCGCAACAGCAAGGAAACAAAGGCCCTTCCCTTTGCCTCTCTGACACCCGGCTGTGGACCAGCTCAGGCCACAGGGGTACCCACATACTGCCTGGGGCATGCCCAGGGACACCCATGCCCGCACACCCCCTGCCCGACAGCAGCACCAGAGGTCTGGTGAACAGAGGTCTCTGAGAAACAGCCATGGACAGATCGAGAGCCTGTGGGTAAAAGTTAAGGAGCAGACCAATACAGGACAGTTTGTGGGTGGGGTCTGCTACAGGCCACCTAATCAAGGGGAGCCTGCTGATGAGGCCTTCTTGTTTCAACTACAAGAAGCATCGTACTCACAGGCCTCCATCCCGACGAATCCTGTCATCCTGATGATCCTTTCAACCACCTGGATGTCTGCTGGAAAAGCTACACAGCAGGCTGTAAGCAAGGAGACTCCTGGAGCGTGCTGAGGATAAATTCCTGGTCCAGGTATCAGACACCAACCAGAGGAGAAGCGTTACTGGGCCTGGTGCCTACCAATGCAGATCAACTCATTAAAGAAGTTATGGCTGGGGGCAGCCGCTGCCCATCCGTGGCCCAAGCAGAAGGGCTGCAGGAACAGTGCAGGGGCTACAGGAGCATAATGCCTGGTCCCTGCCCAAAATGGTCTTTTCCTGAAATACCCGACTTGAACTACTTGTCCCTGTTTAAGATCTCCTGTTTAACATCTCACATTAGAAGCACCAAAGGCACCATTGGTACACAGGGGCTTTTGTTAGAAAACTTGCCGTCTTTAAACTGACTCCCCTCTTTTCACGAACCCTGGCTCATGCTTTCTGAATGCCTAAAGACATCGCCGCTGGGGCTGCCCAGTGTCGCACCGCCAGCAGAGAGCAGACACAGCCCGGCTGCGAGGCACTGCCATGATGCGTGTGAGCACCCACTCTGCTCCAGCCCTGCTGAAAGAAACCACGAACCACGTTCCCACTGCTGAGAACAGATCAAAGCAAGGCTAGGACTCTAGGAAATTCCATAGCAAATAATTCCAAATATGCCTAAATGATGAGAGAGGAACTTGCAAAGCAAGGGCTCCCTGCCTATCGCAGCACTTGGCAGGCCACTGGCGAGCCCAGCGCAGGGCACTGACCTCCCGACACGGTCAGAGCGGCCGCAGCAGCACCAGCAGCAAGGCGAAGGGCCGGGCGGGTAGGGCAGCATCAAGCTAGCAAGCAGCGTAGCCACTGGTGAAGACCCACAGCTCAAATGCAGAGTGGACATGCAAAAAGGAGGATCTCTGGCTTATGCCAAGTGGAGAAATATCCTAGTCTTCCCAGGCTGCTGCAGAGAAGGGGCCTCACACTTCCTGGATATGCCCGGGAACAGAAGAAATGACCTTTTTAGCCAGAGAGTTGGCCTCTTTCCAAAACAAAGACGTCTCTTAGGGCTTGGAGATGTTCAAGCCTCACAGGCAATTATCAAAGATAAGAGGCAAATGTTACAAAGCACAGAACAGACAGAAGAAAGGATAACAGAGTGCAGGAAGAAGAAAAGGAAAGTCATCCTGGAGCTGCTGCGGGGTGGGGAGCAGAGCAGCATGCGTGCTTTACTGCAGCTCAGCAGCTGACCTGCGCAGGGGATGCAAGGGAACACTGCAGGGACTCGGGATGTACGAGCAGATCTGGGGCTGCTGAGAAAAACAACTGCTGCTGACAAGAAGGTATCTCCTGTATCTCCTGCCACGGGACCACAGGTGCCCCGCTGCGCTGTGGGCAGCCCCCCAACCCACACCACCCTCTGCAAGCGCTGTCACCAGGCCCCTGCCTGCCTCCACCCAAAGCACTGGACACGCTCACTGTGCCCTGGGTGCATGGGACAGTCCAGCACGTGGGCCCCAGTGCAGCGATCCTTAGTGCCAGCTCCGTGCACAACCAGGTCTCCCAGCAGCCCAAACCGACCCTTTGGCAGCGCTGGCACTTCTGTCTGGCCCTATGCATCGTACAATCCTCCCCGTGCTGAGCCTGTGCTTTGGGGCTGGTGCGAGATGATCAGCGCTGATACCAGCCCTGAAGCTGCAGGGACGAGCATTCCCCAGGCAGCCTTCCCCAGGCAGCCTCCAGCCTTGCAGCCGCTGCTCCCTGACAAAGCGCGCTGTCCCTGCTGGCCTGGGGAACCTCCCGGTGCCTCCCGTGTCTGCCGGGCGCCCTCACTTCCACTTTGTCTCAGATGATGTCTCAGTACCTGGGGTTCCCAAAGACCACGCCTCGCACCAGACCCAAAACAAAGCTCCCCAGGAGATCTGTTGGTTGGATCCAAGGTGCTTGCCGAGGGGAAGCATCCATAGAGCCAACAGCTGCTTCCCCACTTCACTAGACCAAGGCTCAGCTAGGCTGAGCATGGGATGCCTCGGAGGTGACAAGAAAACGGTCCCCAGCCCTCCTCTCACTGACACAGGACAGCCTGGGCACTGGGTGAGCCCCAGGGCAGGGGCCAAGCCCAGGGAGCAGGATGAGAGCAGCAGTTCCCACTGCGTGCAACCAGGAGGCCACTCTGCTCTCCCATCCGCTCCCCACCGAGGCATTTCCCCAGGGGCCAAGGTGCTGCCTCCGGGGGGGGGGGCGAGCCCAGTCCTGCCCTGGGCTGGCTCTGCCGCAGCACAAGGCAGAGAGCGTTCATACACAAAACAACTGGCTTTCTGGAACAGATTTACCCTCATCCTCTCCCACTTTACACCTTTTATACATCCCATTTGTCCCTCGGCAGCAATTAGCGCTGCCTGTGCTGCTTTCTGTCCCTGCTTTATATTCAGGATGGAAAACAAAACCACATTACTGCAGTGCTGTATCCTCACAGTGACACACCGACCACCAGGAATTCAGGTCCAATTCCCAAAGCCACCCCAGCGCTGGCCTCCAACGCACCCACAGTGACCAGCGCTGCAGTGCTCGCTTGTACACCGGAGTCCCAAAATATACCTGCAGCAGAGATGAATTATGGCTGCTGTGGGAAAAACTGTGACTTGGAAATTTCCATGCTCTAAAGCATTTAACAGATATGTCAAAGTCGGACCAACGAGGTGTCGAAGCAACTCGAAGTCAAAGGGCTGAGCAGGAGCCAGAAACGGTGACCAGGAGCCCAGGCAATGCGTGCTGGAAAGGTATGCGGTGTATATGGCCAGACAGACACCTCCCCATCAAGCTGAGCTGCAGGGAGACAAAATTCAGTTAGTTGCCTCAGAGAGGGAAGACAAGAGTCTCATGGATTTGCACAACCTTCCTTATGTTGCTGCAGGTCTACCACGCTAACAACACACTTCACTAGTCTCCCAAAGAGAGAGGGAGAATCTGCCACAGAGCTGGGGAAAATCTGTCCTTTGGTTTTTCAGAGTGGCCAAACACTGCAAAAAAACCAAACCAAGGACAAATGAAAAATCCCACAATGACTTGCAAAATAAACGCAAAAAAATTACTGTTGTCAGGCTTCAGCTTGCTGCAGGGCTTCTGCACCTTGTCTGCAAAAATCCTTCAAGTGTCCATAAAGAAATCTCAAGCTTGGAAATCACTGAGCTGGACACGCATGCACTGATGACCCATTACTTGAGCCTCTGACCTCGCCACACGCTGAGCTGAGCTACAGCATCGATGATGGGGCCAAGCCTTCTGAGAGGAACACGTCTGTGGTAGTTATGACAATTTAAATCTCATGTTGAGGTTAACTGAGCCCAGAAAGAATTCGGAAAAACCCTGACTTATTTTCTTGAAGCATAAAAACGGTACTTGTTACTCAGCCTCGAGCTGGTTCAGAACAGCTCAAGGGATTTTCAGGGGTGTCCACGTGTGCTCAAAGGTCACCAGCGTGCTGCAGACAAGTATGGGAGACTCCTACCAGGAGAGGCTGCTTCTTGAAGTGGCTGCCTGAAAACAGAGGTGCAGTGCCTCCTTTTTCACCCCATTTGAGCAAGTGGCACACGATAGGATCATCTCCACTCCAAAACCATCCTGGCCACTCTGACCATTCCCAGCACCCCACGACAGGGCAGCAGCTTCCAGCCACCAGCTCCTGCATCCCAGTCTCCACTTTGAATTCTAAAAACACATGCGCTGAACGAGGAGCCTGGCACCGTGGGTTTGGGGATCAGAGGTGTCTCCTGGCACATGCGCCCCCAGAGGAGGGAGATTCAGAATGGTAGGGGATGCATATGACTGATGTGCTGGAAGGCACAGCCAAGCAGGGGGCTGTGCTCTGCGGCCTCAGGACGGTGACAGCCAGACTTCAGCTGCCTGCTCACTGAAGTGCCACGGCAGCAGGAAGCAGGACAGGGGGCTGAAAGGTGAAGCACGCTTTGCAGGCTGAGCACATCTCAGCGCTGGCATAACTCACAGCCCTGCTTGGTAAACACTGAAAAGATGAGGGAAAACAGCTCGCCTCCCTCCTCTCGAGCTGCCCTCCTTCCAGACAATTAATTTCAGCCCTGCATCAGCCCGTGGCTGTCTCGCAGTATGGCTGTGAATCATCAGTACCCGAAACGCTGACTCACAGAGGTGAGGCTCCAGATGCTGCTGACGTGGAAGCCCTCATCCCCACAGCCGCCTGCGTTCGCATCCCACAGGCCTCCTCCAGGCCCTGCGCTGCCTCCCCTGCAAGCCCCCGGGAGGTCACCGCATCCTTTCATCAGCAAGGCAAACACTGCAGCAGAGATGCTTTGAGAGTTCGTTTAATGCCATTCAGCCCAACACACAGAGCTGGTCCACCAGCCTGACAAGCCTTTAATAGTTTCTGCAGTAGAAACTCCTCTCCCTCCACAGCCTGCTTCTCCTCACATCAGAGGTGTTCCCCCAGTGTCTCACCCAAATCTCATCCCTGCAGTCCTGGGCTGTGGCTGTCCCTGTCCCCTGGGCACCAGGGGAGAGCTGCTCCTACCTTTCCACAATGTCAGATCTGCATCTCCCCACCTTCCCCAGGCCACGGAGCACTGCTGTGTCCAAACCAGGCAGCACTGGTTCCTCCTCCTCCTGCCACTGGGGTCTCGGCCATACAGCGAGGGTCTGTTCCAAGTAACCCTGCTGCCCACAGCTGGACAGACCCCATGGTTCAGCCCTCCTCTCTGCCTGGCTCCTGCAGATCTCTGCTGGCCAGGATAACAAAGCTTTGCTACTGCAGCACCAAGAGTTACCTTCCGGTATGTAATCACAGATGCAGCACAGCAGTGCTAGGAGCTTTCTAAGACCCCTCACCTCCATGTTTGTCTCAAGTTCTCTACATCCCCTCCTCATGTCCCACTTTTTCTTCAAGTCAGTCACAGAGACGGATGTTTTAGCAACCAAGTCTCTCCAGGCAATCACAATCTCTTCTGATGTTCTCCCTTTATGGCAAAGCATTTCCCCCTTTCTTTAGCACCCAAGGCATCTTCCAGTTCTCAGTGACCCAACTCCTCTGCCCAGCAAGAACGTCAATGTGCACGCAACAGGCAGGATGGACACGTGCCACTGCAGCCCAAAGCCACCGTGCGCAGCAGTTACCACAAAAGTGGCACGGTGCTGGAGAGCCTGAAGACTCACCCACTCCCCCGTCCCCTGCCACTACTACCCGGGCCTCCACAGAACCACGAGGTTCTTGCAGGCATCTTTCCTCCACCCACCCACAAGCCTTGATGTCCATCCACACTATTGCATAAACATACCTGAGAGCCACAGTCCCTGTAATCCACCCTTTCTCTATCACCTCCAAACCTGCTCCCTCCCACCCCTTTGCCGGAAGGATTTTGGAAATGAGACGTCAGACCAACATAGCATCATGTTCTGCTCAACATGCTGTCTGAGCAGGAGCAGGTCATGCTAGAAACGTACTGAATAGCAAGTGTATTCCCTCTTCACGTCAGACACTTTTTCCACCAGCCTGTGGGCAGACCTTGCGCTGCCCAGACAGAGCTCTGCTGCCTCGTTCTGCTAATTAGAGCGAGCCTGGCCCACCACACAACAGCAAAGTGTCAGCAGGATCTGGCCCTGCGCAGCTCCTATCTTCAGGCAGCTGAGAACAATAAAGCATGATCCTGGCACTAGAGAAGATCACCACTAACTAACCACGAGAGAATGCTCCTGGTGAAACCGCAGAGACACATCAGCTCCTGTCCCTCCAGCAGATGACAGCTCTGTCCCAAAGCCTGGCTGGTAATGGAGGGCAGGAAGGTCTCATCAAGGCAGTCCGGAACAGTCTTCTCCTGAAGAGGGACGGAAGCCTGCCTTCCTTGAGGGTCTCAAATCAATATATGGCTTTACCAGCTACTAGAGACGTGTTTGGCAGGATAGGTGACTGCTTTCCAGCCCTGAGCAGAGCCTGGCAAGCTTGGGCTGTTTAGCTGGTGTGCTCTGCAATCACTGACCAGATCCTGAGTTCCTGGGAGCAACCAGGGCGCTGGGCTGGCGAAAAGGAGTCAAACCCAGGGCTGAAGAAGCTGCTGAGCACTGTGGTGAGAAGCAGATGGTGGATCGTCATCCACAGGGCACACAATGGCCAGGGCTGGAGCTGCTGAGCTACGAGTTGGGTCAAGCAGGAAAAAATACGAGGGTAAAGATGGGAGGAGGAAATGACCCTGAGGTAAAATATTTATACAAGGACAGTGATCGTATGCAACACTTCCACAAGCTCTGGGGTCCACCTCACAAAGATCCCCACAGTACCATCCATGCAGCCCAGACAGGGTGAGGACGGCCCGCTCGCGGCCTCTCTGAGTGAGGCTGGCAAAGCTGCCCTCATGCAGTGAGATCAGACTTCACTGACACATGTTGAATCTGTGTTTGGGCAATTATGTATTTATATTACTTCAGCAGCTGCCAAGAGCCTGGACATCTGCTTACTCATCATGTGTTAGCCCAGCAGCACGGAGACATTTGACCCCAGAGCATGAAGCTGTACTTTTCCAACATGCCTGACAGCCAGAAAAGTGCCTCCCCTGCAACAAGCCACACCAGTCCTCCAGTGGCATTGCCTTCTGGAGATGGGCAGCAATCTCCTGTAACAATAACCCCCAGCTTGGTGTCAATAAAACAGTCCGTACGTCTCTCACCAAGCTATGCTCAGAGAGCCTGCTCAGCCCCTCTGTGGCTCCAAAGTCAACAGCATCATGCCACACAGGACTTCGGTAAAACATGAACCATGAGAAAGTTCAGGCAAAAAATGCAAAGCTGAGATGTCACTGAGTTCATGTGGAAAGGGTAGGGATATCCCACAAGTCAGCCTTGAGTTTATGGCGTGACGGTAACTTGATCACCTCCTGGGCTCAGGAGGGTACTCAGCTGCCACCACTGAGCCGGGAGCATCGGGGGCTGAGCCCAGCACAAGAGCCCAGGACCGGACACCAGCTCCATCCTCTGCTTCAGCAGCACGCGCCCAGCTGGACTCTCAGATCCTGGCAGCCTCTGCCTTGCTCTAAAATAAAAATAAAAAAAAACACGCACACAGTCCTTCTGGCACCTGAAAAGCAGGAAAGAGGACTTTGACCTCTGTCCCATTCCCCACGCTCCAGAAGGGCTCAGCAGCTCCCCTGCCCAGCAGCACCAAGGTGCATCCACCACCCAGCCGGTGGGATTGGGCTGCTCCGTGCCCAACCCTGTCCAGATGCAAAAGCAACACTTTGTCCTCCCTGCTGTCCAGCTCCCACCGCACACATCAGCAAACAGCTGTTTTTCAAGACCTGGGACATTTTAACAGGGTTTCAGCCACCAAGCTCCTACCATTTCAAGTGACACCTCCCAGCTGAAATTCAGGAATAAATCGCTCTGACCCTTCCCAGGGGACAGCCCCGGAAGTCAAGAAACACTTTTCACACTACTTCATTAGCATGCAAATGAAGATCTCTCAACTGGTGGGTCAGATGAGAGCATGATTCAGCCCTGCAAAAACACCATACATTTCTCCAGACTGAAGTGCTGCCGAGATATAAGCAGTGAGGCAAAAGAGCAGGCACTGATTGCAACTTGCAATGCCTCATCCACATCTCACGTCGCAGTTTGCTCTCCTCCCTGCTCTTGCAGGGCCATGTAAGCAAGGCCAGGACAGGGCCGTCCTCCACGCCAGCACCCAGCCCTGCGATGTGGGACAGGGCAAGCACCCAGCTGATACCCTGCCCATTGCTGGACATGTGTCCCTGCAGCTGCTCTGCTGCTGGGTAGCTCTGTACTTCCACGCTCTTCCTGCAGCCCAGGAGGTTTTTGCCTCCAGGAAAATAGAGGCCAAAACACTGAAGGCACCTGCCCTCCCCTGCCCTGGGTACGAGCGTGCCTTGTGCCCGAGCTGGGCTGGTGGTGACAAGCAGCAGTGGCCCCACAGCTGGCCAGTCCTGTGGTGACTGCTGGCACAGGACACTTGCCACTGCCAGCATGGGAGCAGCTGCTGGGCCATGGCACGCCATCTGTCCACTGGAAGGAGCAGAGCAATTTATTCCTGAACTTACTCAACTGGGTAGGTATTACCTGAAAGGGCAGGAGACTGGTGGCTGAAACCCTGTTTAAAATGCCCCAAGTCTTGAAAATTATCCATCGCCAAGCAGTGACGGCCCAGACGCCACAGCATCCTGTACTCTGTGGACCACCAACAGCCTGCTCAGTACTGCCGGGCTGTCTTTGTTTTCCTGTGCACCCACCAAACTCGTTGTCCCCTCCCCACCCCAAGACCGGCCCAGTGCAGCATGCCAGGGCCCTGTTGCGCCAGCCCAGCTTGGCCCAGGCAGTAGCAGCGCAGCCAGAAGCGCTGAGCTGCTGCCACCACAGGGCTGATTCTGTTCCCCAGCTCTCCCATGTCACCTCGACTCCCTCGTGCATCAGGTCCCCTCCCTGCGATGACAGCAGCTCGTTACCAAAAGCAGAAGTGCCCACCTGTCACCAGCCTGCTGGAAAACAACGCCAGCTGCGAGGCAGAGGCACGGCCACCCTCCTGCAGCCACCGCTCCAAGGGTACCCTCCCCGCAGCGCCGGCCGCCCCCCCCGCAGCACCCCCAGGCTGGTTCTCAGGGCCAGGGCAGCTTCCAGCACCGGTGGCTCTCCGGCACCGGTCCCCGTGCACACGGAGGGCCCCACTGCTGTGCCACCTTCCTGCCAGCACAGCTGCAGCAGCGTGGAGGCTTCGGAGAGGCCCCGGGACAACCCCAGCCTCCAGCACCTCCCGCGACACCCACAGGCCGGTTCAGCCTTCAGCACGGGCACTGCTTCTGGGAGCTCACATCAGAGAGCGGCTACGAGGCGGCACCCCCTGCCCAGTGCTCCGCTCCTGCCTCCGGGATGGGCAACGCGCTGGCCACCTGCATGGTGCACAGAGTAAAGCTGGGTCCTTTACGGGGACCCTAAAGCTTGCCTCATGCCTGGCCCCCACAGCTCAGGCACCCAGCAGCACGGGGCAGCGCAAAGCACAGACAGAGGTTGGCAGAGCAGAGCCCTGCACGCAGCAGAGCCAGCAGCAGACCAGGCAGCCACACACCACAAGCCGTACCGCTGTCAGCAAACCTTGCAAATAGTCCCCCTGCACTGGCTGCCTGAAATCTGCCCTCCGCTCCAGGAACGAGCGTAGGGGGCACGAGGTTCATTAAGGCTTCTTGCAAAACACAGCATTGCACAGCTTGCCTCCTCCACTAAGTCAAGCAGCTCTGTAAAGCCAGAAATGTGCCTCCACCAGGCAAGCACATACCTTTTAAAAGGGACATCTGCACTGTCAGCAGAGTATAGAGACGCTAGAAGCAGGGAGACAGGAGCCTTATGATACCATGATATGATAAGACCCTGGGCACTCAACAAGTTTCAGCAAAGGTCCTGGACGTGGACAGGGACCTCACAAGTGTTACGGAAAAGAGCAAGGGAGAAAGCAGTTCGCTTAACATTCAACACGCAACATCCTTTGATGCGTGTCACATGGGCAGCACCCCTGTGTCATGCACCCTCTGGATACCCTGCACTATAGGGTTTAAGCCACCACCCACAGCAACCTCCCTTCCCTCCAGCCTACAGCAGCTACAAACACAGCTCTTTCTCATACCAGAGGATCTCATTTGATCCAAAGCATTTTGCTGTTTCTAAGAAAGGATTCTCCAAGTGCCTTACAAACACCTGGGACTCGGAATGGACTGTTAAGAAAACAGACCCAAGGCAATAACTTACCCAGACAGGCTTGCGATTGCCCTGAGGGACAGCCTGGAGTACTGACACCTGAGCAGTGCCGCCACTGATGCCTTCACAGGTCATCCAAACCCTTCTGGAAGCACCTGGATGTTCTTCTGCCCACCCCTGTCTCGACACAGCCACCACGTAACGAAGACTAAAGGCCCCCATGCTTCACCTACATAACCTGTCACTGTCTGGAGGGAAGACGTGCTCACACACCTTGCCCAGCATCTCCCAGCCCCCTGCCCTGACCAAGGGGCTGCACCTGAGCTGCTGGTGCTGGGGCCTTGCAGGAGGCCTCGTGGCTCCTGGCTCTTCTCCCTGTTTTGGTGCAAGCCAGCAGAACCAGGCACAGAAGCAGCCCTGAAATGGAAGCCCCAAACAAAAGAGCCACCAGAGCTTCAAGACAACTTCCATCCCCGTGGTGAGGGTCTCAGCAATCTTGGGCAGAGAAACCCCAACTCCTTTGTCAGTGATGCCCAAACGCTCTGGGGTGCCCTGTCTCCCTGCACAGAGCAGGGCAGCCAGCAGCACCTCCCGCTGAGCTGCTGGAGAGGGGCGCAGGTGAAGCTGGACTCACCCAGCAGCAGCGCAGGGAACAGCACCTGGAAAGCTCCATCTCTGTTACTTGCTCAGCGACAGGCATCGGCAGGAACCTCCGCAAACCACGCCCCTGCCAGTTCCAGAAGCTTTGTGAGACCACAAAGTTCTGTATCTCCTTCATATGGCATCTGCTTGAAGCACTGGGACATGGCTGAGCTGGGGACATGCCCTGCTGCCGCCTCTCCCCACGCCTGGCCTCCCGCCGCATGGCCCCCAGCTTCACTTTGTACCCAAGGCCTAGAGGAAAGGGAGCAATGCTTTTAGACAAGGCAGACCTTCCACTCCGAGTCCAGTTGCTGCTTCTGGAAGCTGACAAATGATGAATACAAAAAGGAAAAGAACAAATCTAAACCGCTCCGCTCCATCTCAAGCAGCCAGCCCAGACAGCTCGGGAAGCAGCACTTCCATAGCACCACACAACCTGCTTTCCCAAGGACAGCAATGCTTCAGGGCTCCCCCTGTGCTCTGGCCAGCATAACCCTTTCCAGCTTGGCTCTCCTCCCCCAAGGCCCTGAGCTCCAAGTGCTGAGGACACAGCCACGCTCAGCAAAGCCTTACAAATCCAGAAGCACCTGCCCAAACAACCTGCTCCCTGCACACCGGCAATCAGCCACGCCAGCAGAGCAGGATTCCCAACCTGCCACACTGCCTCCATCCTCCACCACGCCATGCTCACATTTGCTGCTCTACAGATCACTGGTTGTAACCAGCAACGAGCCCGGGACAGCACTTCTCCACCTCCGTAACATGCCAACCCATGGGACAGAGCCTTTGGGGGCATAAGAAGGGAGTGCTCTGCACCAAGGGCAAATCACAACCCTCAGCGTTGCTGCTGCTTCCCAACTGATACAGACCAACATGTTGGAGGAATTCTTCCAAACATCGCAAAATTTCTTTGTAAGGAAGAAAGTGATACAAGTCCACAGGAAGAAAAGAAGCAAATCAGTAAGTGAAACCAATCAGGAGCTGCAGCTCAGTGAAGGAACTGTTCTTGCAAACATCTTTTTGGACAGTGCCTGCAAGGTATGCTGTTTTTCGGCTCATTTCTGAGTGAGGACAGATTAGCAGCTGGCTAGCACAAGGAGCTCCTCTGCTGATGCCCACACCACGCTCCCTCGTGCACCTGGAAGCTGCTACGCACAGCAGACTGCTCCTGCTAGAGGCTGAGCTGCCGACACCTCCCCAGGCACTGGTTTAAACTTGTCCCAAGACTGCAAACAACGCCACCAATTCATCTCGTTTGCTTTGTATTATTTGCAAATACAAAGATCAAAATTCATTTTTTTCCTCTCTTCAGCAGAAAGTCAAAGTCCCCGTGCCCAGGCAGGTTTCAAACACAGCAGTCGCTGCCTGCAACCCAGGGCCAGGCAGCCAGCCGGCGGGTGCCCCTCTGCTGCCCAAGGCAGTGCGCACCTTGCCCGGTGCCCCTGCAGAGCCCAGGAAAGAACCCAGCCCAGGTATGGCACCAAGTCTGCTGCTTAATTTTAACCCTTTTCATTCTTGGCACCTCTCTTCCACTTTCCACACACAATCAGATTTCCAAGAAGGAATAACCCTGTTGAGCAAGATTACAGCAAATGCTCCCCCACTGCAAGGGAGCTGCAGAGGGAAAGCTTGCACAGGAACAGATGAGCACCCGCTTTTTCCAGAGTAAGGAGCAGAGACTCCCTGGGTAGACGGGGATATCACAGTCAGTTATACAGATGATGCACAAATACAGTTCTGACAAACAGATGCACAAACTTACGCCAATACCAAAATGGGAGAGACACACTGAGACCCCCAGTTCCCGCTGTAAAACAGCTCCAGCCTTGCTTTCCCCCCTCAACATCCAGCCAGGTCTTCCCTGGGGAACCCATCATCCCAGCAGGCCTCCCAGGGATGAGGGGGGCAACTGCTAGTAAGCAAATATTGCTAGTTTTCTGTTGCTCTCCCCCAGCCCTTCCATTTACCTCTTGGACAATCCTCAGCAGTTTTTTTTTTTCCCCCTCACTGTTTAATCTCTCTCCAGCTCCCAGAAGACGTATGCTTATTGCTTGCAGAATCTCTTCTAGATTTGATGAGTCTCAAATTCTGTCCCACCCCCCACCCCCCCCTCAAGCAGGTGACAGGCACTCAGGGAACTTGGACAATTAAATGACAAGAAAAGGAAAGGCTGGGGAGGTTAAAAACAAACAAACAAACAATAAAAAAAACTACAACTGAACTAAGCCTCTCCTTTCCACCGCACCCAAGGGCAGAGCCCTCAGTGAGAACCAGTGAAAGGCCTACCAGAGCTTCCTGCTGTCACACAGGGGTGGTAGGAAAGTTCCACTAAGTAACACAGGCATGCGGGGGCACAAAGCCCTGCCCAGGAGGTTGCTGCAGACAGACCTAAACTGGGGGATCAGGATCCAGCTGGCTGTGCCTGGGGTCGCAGCTAAGCTCACCCTGCAGTGGGGAAGCACCATTCAGCAGTCATGGCACAAAAAAAGAAATTAATGTTTTACCGCTGAAGCAATCAGCAAAAAGATTAAAGTTTACGTGATGCGCAAAGTTCCTGATCAAAACTTTTTCCCCTGATCTGGCAGGCAGAGAAACATTTTCAAACTATCATCATGGTTTAGCCGACACCTGCCAGGTCTGGATGCGAGTTCTGCAGAACTAGAGGCGAGCTCTCAGCCCCACCATGGTGCCCCAGGACAGCCCTGCCACACAACACGCTTTTGACCACCTGGGCACAGCCTCGCTGCCAGAAGCAGCAGCACCTCCCCAGCACGCACTGTGAGGGTGTTTGTGCCAAGCAGAGCCAGGCACAGGATGGTGCGGCTCCTGTCCTTGCAGCTCAACTGGGGACCACACCACAGCCAGGACAAAGGGAACAGAGGCAGCGACAGCTCCTACATTGATCTGCGCTGCCCTGGGCTACAGACAAGAAGTCTCAGCTGTGTCCATCCCAGCCCACCCCTTCTATCCCATGGGTCCCAGTCTGGCTGGCAGGAGGTCACCGTGGCCACCAGGCACAGATCGGCCCTGGCAGAGGGGTGACAGGTCGCACCCACCTCTGGGCCTACAGGAGAAGGCCCACAGAAAGCACAGCTCCAAAGGCCACGGGCTGGCTGGTCCGTGGTCGCTCCTCAGCTGAAGGTGGCCCATGACAGGCGCCTTCCAGCAGAGGGTACAAGTCTGTACTCCCCAGGAGGGGGGGTCCGCATGCCTCATGTACAGGATGGAGGAGCTGAGCAGCAGAGGGAAGACCTCCCTTCCAACCCATCACCTGCGACAAACTGTGCGCCACCCACCAGCACCAGACCCTCTGGCAAGAGTAGAGCCCTTGGGGCTAGCACAAGGGAACTGCGTGGAGGTGGCTCGAACACCTGGGTTTCCAACCTGCACTCCTGCAGTGCTTGCATTTGCCTCACCTCCGCGAGCCTCTCCCTTGCCTGCCCTGGCTTCGGGGGACCCCCTCAGGGAGCCCCGGGCCCAGATCACCAGGGAAACGCCCTCACGGGCCTTCTGTCACCAGCACCTCGGGAACTTCTGCAGGAAGATGCAGGCATGGATGCCATCTGATGCGGCCTCTGCAACAAAGCCTGGGAACAGCCACCAGGCTGCCGCCGGTGGCAGCAGAGGGGTGGCCTCCGGCTCAGAGCCACGACGCTGGCTCCAGCCCCGTCTCCATCTCCCCAGCCACCAAGAGCCTCCGTTTCCTTGGCAACGCAGATACCGGCACCTCGGCACTCGCAGCCGAGCCACCTCGTGAAGAAGGCAGCACGCAGAATCCTAACAGCATTACAGCAGGCCTTTTCTTTCCCCCGCCCTCCTGCCCTTTTCATCCAAAACACAGCACTGAATCGTCGCCTCGGGGTCAGGAAGGAGCATGGTCACAGCTGTGCCCCAGGGAGCAGCAGCCCCCTGCCAGCCTGCCAATGGGGCCCGGGCCGGTTCGGCTCGAGGCAGGTGGGGCCTGTGCTGCAGTCGCATGACGGATGCGACTCCAGGGCAGGAAAACAGCGCCGGCTCTACCTGAACAGCCTTTGGGCCACTACGTGCACGTGGGAGCAGGACATGTGCCCCCACGTGACACCACAGGGGTCCAACCTCAGTCTCCAGCCCACACGTTCAGCTGCCTCTCAGACTCCAAAAGCTGCTCACCGCAGCACAAAGCTCCCTCCAGAGCCCCATCCACCGTCCCATCGCCATACCAGGTGTCCTGCAGCCTTCGCAGTGGGGCGAAGGACACCAGCCGAGACCTGAGAACCTGGGCTGCACATGGCCTGATGGAGAACTGGCCATTTTCAGGCGACCCCGTGCAACCCCACAATATAAAAGATAACAGCCATGACGAAGACCCTCTCAGCAGCCCAAGAAGCTGTACACAGAGGCCCAAAAAGCACCCTGCCACTGCGGCAGGCGCAGCCCCTGGACTGGCACCAGATGGGCAGTGGGAGGCAGGTGAGCCACGGCATCCCTGAGCTGCACCCAGGAGAGAGCTGAGCCCTGCAAGCTCAGATGAACAAGCACAGCAGCCCTACAGAACACCTTCAGAGACGCACAACCATGGGAGCAGCAAAGCTATATCTTCAAAGGAAAGCCACAGCTCCTGCCAGCCAAGCAGACAGCACTGAATGCACACCTAAAGGTGGGGCAAGATTACAGCCCCAGCATGGATCTCGGCAGAGAAACTTTCAACGGCTGGGCAGAGAGGCAGGGGTGTGTCAGCAGTGGGCGTGCATCCCAGCTGTAGGGCAACCTGGGGGAAACCAGGCTCCTAACTCAGGCGATACAGAAGAGGTTAAAAGTACCAGCCGAAGCAAGCAGGGTGTTTGGCCAGAAGCCATCCTTTCTCAATACGAGTTTGAGGGAGAGCTGGCAGCATTCTCGCCAGCCTTCAGGGCGCACATTGCCACATACCACAAAACAATTTGCTGAGACAACGCCAGAGCAGCTGAAATGGTGCAGAGCAAGCTTCATTGACCAAGACACATACCCAGTGAGGACAGGCCCTGGATGAAGAGGAAAGTGCACCAGCAGCCCTGAGCCAGGGCGGTGGAGCGGGTACAGTGCCGCAGCACCCACCCTGGGCAGTACCGCCACAGAGCAGACATCTGCCCCACACTGTGGGTGCCAGCTCCTGTGGGCTGTGCGGCTGTGCCCAGGCCATCCTGGGGGGACAGGGATGGCAGCACCGCCCTGGCCAAAGTCCCATCACCGCGCAGGGTACAGACCAAAGAAGAAAGAACACCTTCATCTTCCCAACTACTCCATGAAATGGGCCAAAAGCAATTCTCAGGCAAAATGTGATTAGTGCAACTTCCTGAGCCAATTCTTACAATAAGGAGCTAATCCTGCCTGGGGCACTGGGGAGGGACCTCAGCAGCTGCTCTGTGCTCACCTGTGCTTTGCTGCCATTAGAAACTGCCTGCAAGCAGAGTTATGGGGCTAACCCATCTCAGCGCCATGTGCACGTCCTGACAGCGCAAGGGTCTCTGCACTGGGGACAGAGCTGCCATGTGAAGAGCTGGCCATGCCCAGCAGGCCTCCACACCCCGCTGCACTTTTTTGGGAGTGGCAGGGAAGGGGCTGCTCGGGAGATGCCATGGTCACACACTCCAGAGCCATCAGCCTGGGTTGGACCAGGCTCTCCAGGGAGACGTCAGGACCACGACAATCTCAGCCCTGGAGCACCGCAGCCATTCCTCCCCTCCTGCTCTCACAGCCATGCAGGGAAGGTACTGCAGTAGAGACTGGGGCTGTTTTGTAGCAGCAGACAAAGACAGCGTATTTAGCAGAGGGAGGGACACTGAACCAAAGGCTGGTAACTGTGACCAGCTTCAAAGAGCAAAATTAGTGCATTAAGAAGGAGAAGCAAAAAGTTCCAATTCACCCATGTGCACATGTGTCCTGTGGAAGGGTGGCTGATCTCTGAGGAGCAACAGACAAGCAGATAGCTCAGACCTGTGTCAGAAGTGGGCAGGGGTGTTAGGACATCTCAACCATGCATCACCAAGGAACACTCCTCCTCCACCAGTGACCGCAGAAAGCAGCTCCTGTCCACACTCCAAGTCACCTGCTGCCTCTGTGGCAATCTGCTCACAGGCAAAAGCAAGCAGAGGAAGGCACTATCCATGGGGTTTGCTGTCTTGCACTGGCACATAGCAGCCAGGGAGATCAGCCTCAAGAAGGACGCAGAAGCAGACAGCCAGGAAACCACAAGCCCAGCCTTCAAGCAGAGAGCTGGGAAAGAAGAGTGTGAGCAGCTGCAGGTGTAGAGTACCCAGAGCAAGAGGAGCCAATACAGGGAACCCAGCTTAGTCAAACACTCGGCCCTGCCTTCTCTCAACCTCTTTTCCCTGCTAAAGGCAAGCATGAGCTCTCAGGCAAGCTGACCAGCAAATACCGTACAGTCTTAGTCCTCTTCTTTACTGTACAAGGGACAAAAGCACTGGCACAGGTTGCCCAGAGGTTGTGGAGTCTCCCTCCTCCTCAAGAGTTCTTCAAAATCTATCTGAATATGATTCTGGGCAGCCTGCTCTGGGTGTCCCTGCTTGAGCAGAGGGATTGGACCAGGTGTTCTCCTTCCAACCCTAACCATTCTGTAATTCTTTGATCTTCAGCCCCAAAAGAGCCCTGTTCAGGGCCAAAAGCAGTGGATTCAAAGTGGAAAGCAGTGGATTCATTTCCTCCAGTCAAGTCTTGTGCATGACTTTCCAGGAGGAAGGCCACCTCCTTAGAGCAAGCTCCCAAGGAGAGTTCTTCCTCTTCACCTCTGCCTGCCAAAATTCAGCAGCAAGCCCTTCATGATATTGATGAGGTACAATCAGCTGTGAGGAAGATGCAGAAACGTAGAGGAATGAAAGGCTGATAGTTGTGCCAAGACTGGGAGCATCACAAGCCCCCCCAGAAGGGCAGGGACACCCTCCACAGCACAGCAGCGGGTCAGGCCACACGTGCTGCCCCAGCGAGGCTCTGCTTGCCGGGACCTGCCAGGCAGCTGGGCCCGCAGGCTCCATGCTGTCACCCCAGTGCGTGGCTCAGCAAGCCTCCCCAAACTGCACAGCAACAAATCAGTTCTGCTTCAACGTGCAAGTGTTTTCTCCAAGTTGCTGGTGCATCTGTGCCTCGCACAGCTAGCAAGGACACCTGTTAAACAAAGCACAAGCAAGAAAGAGACACAAGAAACCCAATGCACCCAGAGCTGGGCCACTGACATCCCGCTGCACCCAGGGCACCAAGGCTGCCAGAAAAGCCAAGGGCATGGCGGGGTGCCGGGAGTCGCAGCAGGGCTCACTCACAGCTTCTGGTGTGGCACCCAGCACAGGGGAGTGCCAGAGGAGGTTTCTTCCTGCTCTCCATCCCCATCAACCCACACCTCACCCACTGGGCTTGATTGCACGCTGTCCACCTGCCCCAGCCCCCTCCAGCACAGCCATGCTCACGTTCAGTGAGAAGGGAGCAAGGAGCCCTTGGGGGCTCCCCAGCATTTCTCAGGGACAGTCTTAAACACAGACCCAGAGCAGAGGGAGCCGTGCAGGGCAGGCAGGAGCTGCCCAGGACGGGAAGGAACACTCCTCTCCCCAGAGAGGGAAGAAAAAGGAGCTTGTAGCAAGAAGGGGGCGGCTCTGCAGGGGAACCTCAACAGTCTTGTTGTAAAGACAGGGACTCACCCCTCTAGCACAGGGGCAAAGCTTCCTGGCAGGCAAACACAGCAAACACAGCACAGCAAACATAGCAGCCAAACGCTCCCACGCCAGGCAGCCTTCCTCACTCAGAACCCCAGAGCAGCAGCACTCAGACACCTACCCCATGCCAGAGGGGAACTGAGGCACGTGGTGACGCAGGGTCACGTGCAACCAACACTCGAGACTCGAACTGCACTTCTACCTCTCTAATTCCAAAACTGGTATTCCAACACCCAAATGTCTATGCAGCACAGAGAGGAGGGACAGGAAACCCTGTGCTCCTTGTTTTCCCTCCGGACATGGGCAGAACTGGACCTGCAAAGTAGCCCTCTGGAGGGCCAGTCTCCTAGCTCTCTGCTGGTGAGGAACTGCTCATAAGAACTAACAAGCTGTTCTGTTCAGATCCAAGGACACCTCCAGCCCCAAGGAGCACATCTGCAGCTCTCAGCAAGGATGTGGAGTCCCTGCCCATATCCTGAGCACTGCCTGCCTCAGACAGGCAGGACCCATACCCTCAGTGCATGGTGTTGTGACCAGCAACAGCCAGGACCGCAGGGTGCTGGAGGAGGTACAGAGGCAAGACTGGAGACTTGGAAACCACCACCCAATGCACCCACGCTGCACAAAGCCTGTGAGGCTCAGAGCCGTCCCCCAGGCAGCAGGAGCAGTAAAGGAGTGCTGCCAGCCGGGAGCAAAGGCCCAACAGGCTCGGCGTTGTGCTTGAACTGCATGCCACCTGGGACATCACAGACCATGACAAACAGCAGCTGCAGCCACATTCATCATTTCTTCAGTAAGGTGCTTTCAATCCACTGCAGATGTCGAGCTCGTTGCCCCCAGTTTACAGACACCACCACCTTCCCTGCGTTCTGGCTCTGGAGCAGAGGTAGACCTGCTGCACTGCCCTCCTCTCAAGCTCAACTCACAGGTCAGAGAGCTACAGCAGAGGCTAGACCTCATCCTCCCAGATGTCCCCCGCCACATGTCCTACAGAAGAAGCTCGTGGCTGGTTTCACAGGGACAGTGTAATGCAGACCTGCACCAAGGCACTAGAGCAGAGCAGACCACCCACCCGGAGGGCCCCAAGGTGTTAACAGCCCTCTCCAAGAAGGTCTGGGCCACAAGGCCTTCACTCTTTCAGGTTCCCCAAAAGTTTAAATCTGTGGCTCAGATCTCTGTCCTCACTTGTCTTCCACTCCAAGTTGCAAACCTGGGACACACTTCATGCCAGCCGTGCCCAACCCCACCTGTAACCCTGGGACCTCCTCACAAAACACAGTGGCACATTTTGCTGGTTTGCAAATGCACTGCCTTCCCCAAAAAGGCTGCACAAAAAAGCACATGGAAACTTAATGTAAGTGTGATGCCCCAAAACAGCTTTGTCAGTAAGCAAAGACTCAGACAGCTGGTAGGAGCCTTCCTGTTGGCAAATGGGCTATTGCCTAACTCCTAAAATAGGAAAAATCCCAACACATTAGAAAAACCATAAGAATCCTAATTCCAACACTTCTGCACTTCAACAGTAGCAGGCCAGGTTTCCTGTAATCCTATGTGGGTTTCTAGCAAAGAACCAGCCACCACACGAACCTCTTTCATACTGCAGCACCATCTCCAATCTCCTGCCACCAGCCAGCACAAGCCCTTCTACCCTACAAAACCCAGGTGGTCTTACATGAGATCTAGAAAGGAGAATAAAGGCTTTCAAGATAAACTCACACTGCTTCCAGGGACTTATCTCAGCACTCTGCTCAGGCACAATTCAGAACCTGCAAAGAAGAAATCGGATTTGGTTAAAAGGAAAAAAAAATATCTTCCCAGGGATGATGACAGGCACATGGACAGACAGTAGCCAGGCGTTCCATCACAAGATGGTGCCCAAACCGCTCAAGCACTGCGTTTAGACACCATACAAATCCGCTTGCTGAAGAATTTCCACTACAGATTTCTTTAAATGCAGCTTTACTCTCAAAGAGAGTGACGTGAAAACAGCACCTTCTAAAGCAGCATATCTGCTCGCTGCATGTGTTCAGAGCCAGCTCTGCTAATCTGACTGGTAAAAGCAAGTATTTACTACAGGCAGCACTGCAGAACCAAGACACGTCTGAGAAGTGAAACAGATACATTCTTGGCTTGCACGGCCAATTGCTACCCAAGTTCTCATTTCAGGGCCATCTGTGCCATGTCATTGTCTTCTGTCCCTCTGTCTCACCTGCACGGCCCCTCTGACAATGAGAGCCCAGGCAAGGGGCAGTGAGGGCAACATCTGGTCTGCAGGACTCTCCTCCTGGGCAATGACGCACAATACATGGGGAAACAGTCTGGCTCACCCATCCACAGAGAGACGGGCAGGTTTGGCATACCAGTAGTAAAATGAGCAGTTTTAAAAGGAAACGCTCCAAGAATTGGATCCTGCAACAGCATTTTCAGAGCCATGTGTTGGATGACAGCTATGTCTAATGGAGGAAGGAAAAAATAAAGGAGACCCTTGCAGCTACAGGGAAGAGCTGCAGCCCAGTGGTCCCTACAGTTACATAAAGGAAGT
Organism: Anser cygnoides; assembly: GCF_040182565.1. NCBI lineage: Eukaryota > Metazoa > Chordata > Aves > Anseriformes > Anatidae > Anser > Anser cygnoides. The sequence goes on from NC_089888.1 coordinate 16,169,056, forward strand.
AGCAATGTCCTATAGCACAGCAAGGACACCTCCTCCTTTTTTACAAAGGTTAATTTTCAAATATAAGTTCAACACGCACAGGCAATCCTCTCATAAGCACAAATGCAAAAGCAGGATAACTTGCTTATGCAAAATTCAATCGCCTCACAACATCATAAACAAACAAACAAAAAGAAACCAAAAGCCCTTTGAGCACTCAGCATCAAGGACTCAGAGCTCACTTGTTCCACATTTCACACAGATGCAGTAAAACCCTTTCACTCCCTGTCAACAAAAGTCAGCCGCACGCAGCCCTACGCAGCTTGCACTGCGTGGAAGTGCCAAGAGCAGGCTTTGGCTCCACAGGAGCAACACAGATCCACAGCAACTTTCTCAAAAGCTTGCTCAGGGCACAAAAGCTGTTCCACTTCCATTTGGACAGAGTCCCTAAGCAGCACAAGGTGACACGCAGCATCCGAGCATTTACACTGTCAGCCTTCAGCAGCTAGCTCAGATATTGCAGCTGGCTCCAGTCCACATCACTGCGAACAAGGACAGGACGTTACGCTGTCCATCAGACCTGATGCAGTAAGCCAGGAGCTTCAGCACCTCCAGGGAAACAAAATCACCTTTAAGCAGGGAGAATTTACTGCCCAGGCCATCCCAGGGGACACGGCTGGCAGCAAGGCCCTGGCCAGCGTCCCTTCACTGCATGGGGTAAAGTCCAGGGAAGAAAGAGCAGCTTCACCTTCCTGACTCCTCACACCCCTCGATCCCACAGCAGACTCCGTTCCTGCTCCTGCCTCCTCCTCTCAGGCAGGTGCTGCCCCGGCCGAGGACGCAGGTGGAGGAGCCCCACCAGCAGCCCCCACACACTCGGCCTTCTCCATCCCAGCTCGAGGGCGAGTCGAGCGGCGGAGAGGGGCAAGCAGGCACGCAGCAGCCTGTCGGCCCACCCGGGAGCAGAAGCCCAGCTCCCATCTGTCAGCAGCCCAGCACCCCGGGGGCAACTCGTCCCCCCAGAGCAGGAAGATGCAGGGGGCAGACACCAAGGGCAGGGCAGAGGCACCCAGCATCCCCCATCTGCGTGCGCTATAGCGCCAGCACATGTGCGCTGCCAAACAAAGCCCTGTGCTCCCCATCAGCCACAGAGCATCCGTCCTTCCTCTTTGCTGCTGCTGCTGAAGCAGGTTTCACCGGGGCTGGCTGCGTTTCAGCAGGGAGACACTTTGGGATCTGAGCTACTGCATCAATTAATATCATATTAATGAAGTGCTCTGAGAAGGCAGGCATCTGAGAGCAAACCCTCCCCCATCCCTGCTAGCTTCTGCCTCCCTGTAACACTCCTGCTAGCAAAAATGCCTGCTAGATTGTATCGCGATCTCTGCCACGCAGCTCTCCCAGCGCAAGCCTGCCGTACGCCATTTCAGCCACAGACAAGTGCCTCCGGCTTGGAAACATCCCACGATGACCCACATTGTCACAAACTCATAGCAATTATCCAGCCTGACCCTGACAGGGCAAGCGTGAGTGCTGGCTGTCAAAGCAGGCACTGGGACACTGACCACAGGCAGGAGGCTGAATCAGCCCGACAAATGCTGCAGTCCTTGCAAGGGGCAGAGCCCAGCCAGCAATGCTGGCAGGCTCAGCTACTCGCGGGGGTTAGGAGGAAGCCGTATGTCATGCCCAGCTTGCTCAAATCTAGGCCAGAGCATTGCAAAAATGTTCATCAGTCCTTCCTCAAGACGGGGAGTGGAGGGGCAGGCGCTGATCTCCTCTCTGGAGATCAGCGATAGGACCCGAGGGAATGGCTCGAAGCTGCAACGGGGATGGTCACGGCACCAAGCCTGCTGAGTTCAAGAAGCGTTTGGATAACACTCTCAGACAGATGGTCTGATTTTCTGGGTGGTCCTTTAGGGACCTAGGAGTTGGACTAGATGATCTTTTGGTCCCTTCCAACTCGGGATATTCTACGAACAGAGGGCAAGGGAGGGGACAAGGATTCACGCTGTCCCCTCCACTTGTCCACCAGAATGAGAACACGAGTAGGGCAGAGCAGCACGGCAGCCCCAGGGCAGCTTAGTGGAGCACGAAACACACCTGAGTAGAGATCCAGATGTGCACAGCTCCACCCCACACTGCGACCACATCAGCTCCGGTGATCTAAGCAAGAACAGCCCAGCCAGCACTCAGCAGATGACCGTGGACCACAACACCATGGGAAACTCTGGCCTTGCAGGTTGTCCTGCCCACATGTGGTGGGACTGAGCTTCAACGCAACAGCATGGAAGCGGCCAGGCAGGCTTATAGCTACAGTGGAAATTGCCACCAAAACACAGCAGGAGCAGCTGTGTTTTCTCTACCTGTACCCCCTTTATTACTTTCAACAGTCATCCTAAAGTCAGCTGTATTTCTTACAGATGTATTACACATTAGACCAAGGTAACCAACAAGGATGTACTCATGCCATACTATCAGAAAGCATTTTTTTGGCTCCCCAAGGAAAAGCCCCAATGAATTTGCAGAGGTAATGGTCCCTGCTTCACATAGGCATGCGTATACCCTGGCCCAGACCAGACCTCAAAGGGTATTTTTGTTTCTGCAGAGTAGTGGTAGAACAACATCACCTATCAGGAGTTGTAATAAATCTCTCCTAAAAGGCAATACTACTGAGAATTCAGGCTGGAAGTTTCCTGACCCAAAGGTGAGCATCACTGTTGGGTTTGTGTTCTTGGCAAAAATTCCACCTTCCCTTGGAAAGCAGTAGACCTCGCTGTCCGGCGAGGGGTGCCTCACACCTTCGCACAGCATCACTCCCTGCTTTGTGACTTTTGCCACCTCCCTCTGGTCACTGGCAAAGATGAGACTCAGCATTTTGTCAGGTGCCATGCCGTCCCATGCTCAGCAGGAGCTCCTGCCAGCAGAGACACCGCCAGATCAATAGTGCATCTAATGAAAACATTTAATTGCTTCTCTCGTATGCAGGGGTACCGTTCCCCAACAGGATGATTAGAGAGGAAAACCTGCAGGACCACTCCCAGTGCTGCAGCCCTTCATGTTGGGCCACCCGGATGATGGCTCCAAAGGGCCAGAGAAGGGTGTGAAGGAGCTGTCCGTCCCCCCCGCAGCCTGTCCCCCACAGCAGCAGGCTGCCAGGGTACGCACCTAGCTGCCTCCAGATGAGCCAGGACAGCTTTCTGCTGGCACTCACCACAGCAAGCACAATTTGCTGATTACAAAGGGGATATGTCATTTAAAATGAACATTCAGATTCCCGTCTCTTCTACCCATAACAAAATGCCTCGTGAAATGGCTTATTCTGTTCTGCCATAGAAATCTGTTTCCATTCAAAAGCCTGATACGGGCGGGGGGGGGGGGGGGGGGGGGGGTGGAGCAAAGCTAAAAATACCCTCTGAAAGATACCATGACAGCAACAGATTCACAGGAAAATGAAGTGGGAAGGGGGCTGTGAATGTGTTAAGATCCTGTTTAATCTCTCCCCAGCCACCTAAAAATCCACCCAAGTCAGAAACGATACTTCAATGTTTCCTTTGTGCAAAAGATGACTCCACCCTGTGTTTTCCTCTTCATCTGATACTCCGTGAAGGATACCGGCACACATCTCTGCTCCGCCACCAGCCAGTAAGTGGGGCCGAGGCAGTGGGTTAGTAGGAACAGAAGAGGAAAGAGTCAGGTGGGTGGAACCTGGCAGAATAGCTGTACTGTAAATCCTCATTCAGCATCAGCTCAAACGCGGGATGCATTTTACACTAGCACAGCACCTGGAGCCAGGTTTGACCACGTCTCCAATACCCTGGAAAGGAGCATCAGCCTTTTGGACCAGACTGGGAAACAGAAGAGATAAGGCAAAACGAAGCCCAACAAGACTACCATGGGGTCCGATTACAGCTGATGGGGAGAGGGCTGGCTTCTGAAAGGGAAATGGATCAGATATTAAAGTGACACCACATTTCATCTCTACAGAGGCCAAGTACCCAAATAAAACTGCTGACCTGCTGGGAACAGCAGATCTGCAGCTTCAGCCTCATTTGTCTCGTGTTTTGAGCACAATGGGGCCAGCCCAGTCTCCTCTCCGCTCTGTGATCACACCAGCCCCAGGATGCTGCTCGCCCAGACCCAGCTGCTCCCACACGGGGCAGACCCATCCTGAGACACTGTCAAGCCCACAGGACAGCTAGTAGTGGAGGTTTTTTTTTGTTTTGTTTTGTTTTTTTCCCCCCTATGGAGGACAAATCACAGACCATCAGCATAAGATGGAAGGAAATCCCCTCCCCTTCCAGACCATTATTTTCTGTGTTTCAGGCTCTGTCCATCACTCCCTTCCTCCCAGACAGTAAGCCTGTGATGTGTGCATGACTATGCACATGTACATGCATACACTATAAGCAGGGTACTACATAATTCTCAGCTTCAATTCAAAGCACCCTCAGCTGTGTACTGAGACAAACAGACGTGAAGTATTTGTACCAAATCACCAAACAGGGCTCTAAGATGACCCCCCCTTTCCATATAGTCCTACATTCCCCTGTCCAGCACAAGGAGAGCAAACCTTGGCTTCTGTCCCAGCCGCAGGAAAGCTCACCCAAACACCTCCTGTTTTGGATGCCCCCATGCACCCCCAAACAGTTCACCTCCTTGGAGAAAGGAAGGGTGGATGGAACAACTATCATCCCAGATGAGGGACATCCACGGGCCTGGGCTGAACATCCTGCTTTGCACCAAAGACACACCACGTAGACAGGAGAGCTGCTGCAGAACGCAGCTGCCGCTTCCACGGCGGCAGACACAGGCACCCAAACCTTCTCTTCCCTCTCACACTCACTGAGGCCTTGGACAAACCACAAGCTTCCACTCAAGGGCTGAGAGGAAAGACGGGTCTGGAACCACAAGGAAATACTGCGCCACGTCCCCACCAAGGACTCTCTCTTCCCACCACCGTTCCTGTCTCCTGTAATCCAGGCAACATGATAACCATGAGAAAACCTGCTCGTTCGGCAGGCTGCCGCCCTGAAGAACAGGGCGGCCCAAGGCAGAACAACAGAACAATGGCCCAAGGCAGGCAAATCCATACCGCCAGGAAGGAGGTCCCAAGGCAGACAGCTCTCAGACTCCCACTACCGCCGTAACTTCTTCCATGCTCAGAGGAGAGCACAAGCCAACAGTGAGCCCAAATCCAGGCTCAAACCCCCGCGCGCCCAGGTGGAGGAAGAGCCCACACTGCTCTTGGCTGCCGAACCTCCCAGGTCTTCTGGCACAATCGCCACGGTTGTGACAAACCCAAACCTGCTGACTCACAGCCACCTGACTGCTCTAATGAGAACAATAAGCCACGCAGCCGTCACTGTCACAGCCTCAGCACAAGCACATTTTTAGATGCCGTGTGAGAGTAACATATCTATAACCGTACAAGTCTTCCTGCGCAGGAGCTTCCAGCCACCAGGCCTGGGAATCTCCGCCATTCCGTGTTTCTTTTTTTGTATCTATGCTCAAAACAGAGCTTCAGACTTCAGAATAGGCTCAGACCTTCAAGTGACAGGCACCGCATGAAAGTCTACTACATAGCTAAACACAGGCCTTCCAGACACCCACACAGATCTGCCACCAAGCCTAAGCCCATGCTCAACCCATCTCCTCACACACGCTTCCCCATCAGCATCCCAGCTGTCGCTCAGGCAGCATATCACTGTGCCCAAGGCAGCAGGGAATTATCATCATTTCATAGCTGAATGAAATTAAGGCAAAGGACACTCAAGTGATGCCTGTGAGACCAGGCAGGAAACCCAGAGCGAGCCTGGGAACAGCCAAGCCCACCTCCTGTACTTTAACCCCCAGGCCATTCTCCACAACTTCCTAACTTAGAAATCTTAATTATCTACAGGAAATATTTTTCTAAAAACAAAACTAGCCAGGCACCTGACTGGTCTCTCTGTCCATGTAACCCCCTTTTAGTTATGCAAAACTCTTCAGCAGCGCTAGAGCAAGGAGTGTAGGCAACACAGAGACACTTCGTTTATATACAGGACAAGGGCTTGGTGCTGCAAGCAGAAAGCAGGAGAGGTTATTCCGTAAATCAAGGAGAGATTCACCTCCTCACCAGGACCAAGGTCATCAGCCAGAGCTTAAAAGGGAACTCAGCCGCCTTGGGGAAGAAAATTGATTTTGACAATTTTCCCCATTCTACAATGCAGTGACACCAAGGCCTTCTTCAGCCAACCTGGCCACCTCTCCTGGCTTCCCATGAACAGCATGCCAGAAGACACTTGCCCTGCAAGGCTGTCATATGTCATGGTGACGATGATAGCAGCCCAGGAAACAGGACCCACTAAGCTCTTTGCCTGCACTAGACAGAAAAGGTACCAAAACCTTGTGCACCAGGAGTGCAGGCTCTCTTCTACAGTCATGCTTTTTGCACAGAAATAAAACCCCAGACTTTTTTTTTTTTTTTTGAAGCTTTGTACAAAACAAAACATCTCTCCTGACAGTTTTGGAAAAGGCTGATGTCTCAAAAATCAGTAGAAATAAAAATGCTGGATAGTTCTAGCTACAACATCAACACTTAACCAAAATGGTGGGGAAAAACCTTCATGCAGAGCCAGCCTACCGTCAGTGCAAACACGCAGGCTCTGCAGCTAACCCAGAGCAGCATCACACCCTCCCAAGACACCCTGAACCCCTGCGGTCACAACCAGGGCTCTGCTATTTACAACAGTGTCTGGTTTAATGACTCCATCGCCATCTGAAGTTGCTGTTAAAGCAATAAACACGGCACAATGATTGTGAAGAGATGTGAATGCTCTGCTCACAGCAGTGGCTGCAAGCAGGGGAGGCAGCTCACGCCCCCAGGGGATGGCTACATGCTGCCGGTTCACCAAATTTGGGGATTGCCCTTGCATAAGAAGGGGATGATTTGGACGAAAGAGGGCAATTGTATACCTGCCATATGCTACAATAACAAGGGTCTGACACAGCTCAAAGAACACACCCTACCTCTCCTGCCAGGCTGGGGGTCCTCACGGAGAGCATGGCTCTGGGCCCCCTGGGGAGACCCGCACAGGCTCCGTGCCTGGCAAACCAGAAGCCAAAACATACAATTAAAGAGCAATTGACTTGTCAGGATCACCACCCAAATCCAGCCTTCCCTCAGCTCCAAATGTGCTTGAAGACAACATGGGCACGCTGCTGAAGGCCACAAGGACAGTTCCACAGCCTGCATAGCTGTGACAGCTTGAGTCAAAGGGACGAGAGGCACATGCAGTCCTCCAGAGGGCTGCAAAGGAGCCAGAGGTCTGCCAGGCAGCCCCAAGAAGCAGACCTCGGTAACAAAAGGCTTCCCACGTCTCGAGCTGTTTGGATGCAAAAGCCTCTTTGAACAAGTCCAGTGTGAGAATATGAGGGAAAATGACAGCTAAGTGCAGGCAGAGGCTGATGCCTCCCTAGGTAGCTGGAAAAGCCACACCTCTCAGGGCATTTCAGCGGGGGGTGGGAGGGGGCAGATCAGGAGTCACCTCACACCATCAACAGCTAAATCAAAGGCAGCTTTTCCACCGCCTGCTCCTGCAGCATTGCTGCAAATATTCAGGTGCACATACCCAGACCTTTGTTTGTCCGCAGAAGGGTCCCTACCACAACACGCTGTGAAAGGAGGGCTGGGCGTGCAGGAGGGAAACAATACCACCGCAGAAGCAGCAATGGAAATAGCATTTTAAACAGAAAACACTGACAGAGAAGAGGGCCGCACGGGTCCCCTAACACAATCTCCCGGGTAACCAGCGTATGGAGAAAATGCTGAGCTCAAGGATACCTCCAGAGCCCACCTCTTGCCATATGACGATACTCCAAAAATAACCGCAGAAATATGCGAGGACCCATTCCAAGTTGTTCCTGGCTCTCTGCACATTCTCCCTCTAATGTAAATTGTCTCCCTGAAATCAAAGCCCCGCGGCCAAACGCTGTTACAGCAACCCGCAGCTCCGGGCGGGTCCCGGGGCCGGCTCGCCCCGGTGCAGGGCCGGGATCCGACCCGCGCCGCCGCCTCCCCGCACCCGTCCCGCTCCGCTGCGGGCGGGCAGCGCGGCACCGCCCCGGCTCGGCTCCCCCGGGGCCGGGCAGGGAGGCGCGGCGCGGTGCCGGCAGCCGGCACCGGGAGGCTGGGCTGGCAGACCGCGGGCGCTTCCCCGCGGCAGGGGGCGGCCCGGCGGGGCTTCGCCCCTTCCCGCTCGCCGCCGGCAGCTCGCTCCCGCCGGCTCCCGCCGCTCTGCAGGCAGCGCACCTGGGGCCACCGGGCGGCCCGGCCCCGGCCCCGGCCCCGGCCCCGCGCCCCCGGGCCCGCGCGGGCGCTCACCTGGGCCCGCTCCGCCGCCGCCGCCGCCTCCTCCTCCGGGGCGCGGCCCCACGCCGCAGCGGCCGCCGCCTGCCGCCTGCCCGCCGTGCGGCGGGAGCGCAGCGCGGGGCGGGCCGCGGCGGCGCTGCGGAGTGGGGGACCGGCCCCGAGCCGCGCCGCCTGCCCGCCCACAGCCCCGCCTGCGGGGAGCCGCCCCTGGCTCGGCTCGGCTCGGCCCGGCCCGGCCCGGGAGTGCCGCCGCCCCGAACGGAGCAGCCGCCGGCCCAGTGTGGGGGGGGGGGCGCCGCCGCCGCTTGCAGGCTCGTCCCGGGTGAGCCCCGGGCAGGCGCCGCAGGGCCCTGCGCGCTTCTCTTCGCCCCGCCTGGCTCGGCCGCCGCAGCCCCGCCGCCCCGCCCCAGGTCCCGGTCCCCACGGAGCCTCCCGGAGCCCCCCCCGCGGGGAGCTGCAGCCCCGTACCGAGGCGTCCCCGGTCACGGAGGAGATCGGCCTCCCCGGGGCCAGGTTTGAGGCGAGCCGCGCGGCGCCCAGGCAGGGTGACCGTCCCGCAGCGTGTGGCGGTGCCTGGCACAGCCCAGCCGCTGCTGGCGGCCCGGAGCTCTGCGGGCGGCCTTCGTGCGGGGCTTGCCGCAGCAGCCCCCCTCAGTCGGTTGCCGGTGAGCTCTCTGTGGTTGTCTGGCTTCGAGATTTTGAGTGCGCCAGGGCCAGCAGCCCGCTCTAAGGGGTGCAGTTGCTCTCCACCCCCGCGTGCACCCCCAGCACCAGGCTCCGCTGTAGACATCCACGAAACCTTTGTGGAGGCCAAAACTGAAGCGGCCCTGTCTGCGCAGCAGGTGCTGAGGGTGGAGGACAGACGTGGGGTGTCAGGCACAGCTTAGCATGCAGCCGGGCTTCGCCCTTCCTGGCTAATCCTGTCCTGATGCCCAGGGCCAGCAAGTGTGTGCTGTGCTGGGCTACGGCCGGGTCACGCAGGGCTCCGAGCACTGTATGGTGTCCCTGGATTTCCCTCTTCTGCCAGCGACCCCGGGAAAGGTAGGTCTGACTGGTCTGACCCAGCCCTCAGCACCCTCACCAGGACAAGGAACTGGAACAAGTCTGGCTTCTTCTACTGCTTTATGAAGTGCCCCTTTATAAGCCACATCAAGGCTTTTTCCTGACAAACCACATAGCAGCAGAGAGCACCAGTAACAAAACGAGGCTGCATGGTCCGGTGGTTAGAGCCAAGGCAGCACTGCCAGAAGGACTGTGGGCTCTAATCCCCCGCTGAGCTGTTGACTCACTGTGCAAACCCAGGCAGGTCCTGCCTCTTTGTGCCGCAGCGAAGCCCAGCTGGAAAGTTGGGTAAATAGCAGGAACCTCTTGGAAAAAAAAAAAAAAAAGGCACTGTGTCAGGGCCAAGCTTGAGGGAGGGCTTTCATTTACAAATAAATGGCATTTCATCTGGCTGCTCAGATTCCCCTTGCAGACATAGTTTTCACCTTCAGGCCTCTACCACAGTGCTGTGCTGCCAGGTGCTGCTGAATGGGTGCCACCCCTTGCTGCTGCAGCAGCTGCGGTGCAGTCGCAAGGGGCGTCACTCGCCTGTCGTGCTGTGCTGGTTTTGTAGGGAACTTTTACAGGAAAAAGGTTGCACGGTATTGTTGCTAAAATATGCACTGTTGTAGATCTGTGCACAGTCTTGAAGGCTGTTACTGTCTGTTTTCATCTTTCAGTTCATCCGATGGAAAAATGACACTTTCTGTTTGATGGGTCAGATTCTGTCATCCTCTGAAAAGAAATTTAAATGTTAAAAGTGAATTTGGGTCAAAAACAAACAGTGGGTGACCACATACATACAGATATTCTTGATAGTTTTCTAGTACCTAGCATGGCAGTATTCCTCCTGTGAAGCCAAGGAGCCAGAACAGGAACATGCAAAACAAATTCCTCCAGTGAGGAATCCCTTCCAGCACTGGTACAAATGGCCGAGCCTGAGCTGTCTTCCACTTACTAGGAAGTTAAAACTCCTCAGTTTCAGCTAAAATAACAGTTTCAGCTAAAACTGAAACTCCTCAGCAGTGCCGAAGACATGGAAAATGCAATTTATGTGCATACTTGGCCATACAGCCCTCTGCCCACTGAAATGAGGAAAAGAGCTTAATTTGCAAAATACTGATCACCCTGTCGTATGATGGATCCTCTTCTGATTATTCAATAACAGACAAATAAGCTTTTGTACTTTGTTTCCCAGAAAGCACTGAGGAAGCGAGAACTTTACAAGGTTTTTGGGAGCTTAACGGGAACAACAACAATCCCACGGAAATTCAAAGCAGCCAATACTTACTCAGTTGTTTCTTCAAAAATCAAATAAATTTCCCAGAAAGTTAGGTTTCCATTAGAAAAGTTGTTTTAAATATCCATTTATTTTAAATATCATTTTTTTTAATGTATTATTTAATATATATATTTTTAAATATCCATGATCCACTACACAGCCCGAGGGAACTGTCTGTCCACCTGCACCATGTTGGACATGGAGACCTTTGTTGCTCAGCTGTGCACAAGGGAAATCCCTGAGCCTCCTGCAGTGGCGAGGTGATGGAGGAGCCTGCAAGCACTGCTCACCGCTTGGACCACCTGGGACCCATGCTTTCGCAGCTGAAGTGAGATCTCCTGGCCACAGTCCCATTGTCGGGCAGAATTGGCCTGAAACAACAACATAAGAAAATACTAATGCCAGTACAAATAAATGAGGACTGACATAAAAGGAAAGGCCTTGCAGATGTTTGATCTTTCAATGGTAGGACAGATTTGGTCACCGGGCTCTTACTAGATCTCTTTGAGAACTTGTATTTTTATCTTTTTTAAATTTTTCCGGCAAGTTTTCCCATTACAACTAAAATCTGCAGTGAGTGTGGCCTGGCTTTATGGGATGGAAACCAAAAAGGGTCAGGACATACTTCAGCAGTGACCCCTGACTCTATTTCTACATTCCTTGCTGTTACGTGATTTTTATTAACTCCTGTCTCATCATGATTGCTTTCCCTGTTGGAAGCAGTGTTAGCACTCCTTCCAGGCACAGAGCAAACTATTAATTAGTCCTTGCAATATCAGTGTCAGGGAAGCACACCTCTGGTTATTAATAATCATTGCAGTGTTCGTCATCAGATCTGCAAACACAAGGATGTAGCAAAAGTCAGTGTGATTGTGTTCCTGCCCACTTGCAACAGGAGGTGAACACATACCCATGTGCATACACGTGCACACGCACAAGCACGCACAAGTGTGATCTGGTTCACTGCCAGATCTGCCTTGCAGTTGTCAAGCCATGCCTGTGACCAGCTCCTGGGCTGCGGGGGCCAGTGGAGGAGCTGAGCACACCGAAAGCTTTTAATCCATAAAACCCAGCAGCATGGAAAGAAGAGCATGTGGTTTTGGGAAGAGGTTATTTTGAGAATCCTCGCCTGAGCTGCTGCTAGAAGTAATGCTCTGCGGTAACAACCTTTCATGCCTCTCACTTGTTTATGCAGGCCATAAAAAGGCCCTTTGTGGCTCTCAGGGAGCCAGCTGCCAGCTGGGAGCAGTGAGACACTCCGTGTGCTCCTCATCTCCTTCCCCCTTGGCAAAGTTGTGCCTGCTGTGAGGCACGGGGTGCCTGAGGGCTGAGGGGGGCTTGCAGAAGCAGTCAGCCCTGCTGGAGAGGGAGCACAACTCCTGGCACTGTGCTCCTAGGTACTTTCTGCCCTGCACACCTTTTGGGTGTGGAGAACCCACTGGTGAGCTTCCAGGAGCTTCAGGCCAATGTTTCCATCCAAAGAAAACACATGCAGCTCGTGGTATTCATGCAGGGCCATCTGTGCCATCTTCCTCCAGGTTGTTTGAGTGGGACCCAAAGCCTGAAGAAGTCTCTGGGACTGAGATATCACCAGATAACTTAGATCAAACCTTGTATCCCTATGTGTCTGGAGCCCTGGAGTCTTTGGGGATACACAGCCCTCCCACTGCCTTCATCTTGCTTCCCAAGTAACAAGATCTAGTGGCAAAATGCAGTCAAGGCATGCCGATCTTCAGATAGTTGAGCATAACTTCGGGTAGTTATGCACGTCCTTGACAACTAAGAACAAAAGGGACAGGAAATGTGTTTTTAAAATTTAATCAGAAGAGATTCATAACCTGCCTAATAGTTGTAACACATTCCAACTTGGAGGGGTAAGAGGATTTCAGTGGGAAGAACTGCGGCACCTCTGGGGCTCAGGGAGGAAGGGAAGGCATATTTGCCCACTTTCCAGGCAGGGAACCTGGGCACGAGGGCAGGATGTGGCTTGCCTCTTGCCATGAGACAGAGCTACCAACCGCAAAGTAACCAGGAAAGCACTTTTGGTGTGTCCATCTCAGCAGACCTGTGGCACAGATGGGGTCCAAAGCGAGTCAGTGGTGGGCTTAGGAGACACCGGTGAAAAGAGTGACAATATTGACAACCGATTACTTCTTTCCCATGGGCTGTAAGGGGAAGGAGGAAGGGCTGGACAGGTTCTGCTCCCAGTTGCAGCCTTGGCCCTCTATGCATGTGCTTCCCTATGCTGGCAAGAGCCTTGTGGAAGACTCTCATTCCTTCAGTGGGCTTTCAGCAAAGACCAGCCGGATGCAATCCTGGGTCATGAGTCCCTGGAGAGCATCAGTTCCATCCTGATAGGAGCCCAGTGAGGCTGAGGATTTACCCTGAACATCATAAGATCAGCAGAACGGTGGGATATCCTGTGTCTTTCCATCCTGATGCTGCCAGGAAATAATCAGTTCTCCTGAGGGGAGACCCTGGCATGTGTCTGACATGCTCTGGTTAAATAGATGGTTCTGACAACTTAATTAACTGCCAGCTTGAGAATGGCAGGGGTTGAGCAAAATGAGCCTGACACAGCCTGCCCACTGAGAGCCACAGCTGAGACCCACCCAGCAGAAACCCTAGGCACCAAGGAGAGAAAAAGCAGAAAAAGATGAAGAACAAAGCAGAAACTGTGGAGCACAAACATGCTGGTGTTTACTCCCTTAACACAACCACCATTCTGCCAACATCGGTGCTCTGAGGCAGGAAAGATTCAGTTGATGTGGCAGCACCCACTACAAAGCATCTTCTCCTCTCACATGGCTCCTGCATCACCCAGCTGCCCTAGCTGGACGGGTGCTCTTTAAAGCTGGGTCTATGCTGAGTCGCTCTGCTCTGGGGGCCACAGTGGAGGGTGCACTATTAATCACTGCGTTGCAGTAGGAGTACTGACTTGGAGGACTGCCCCAGTAGAAAATGTGATTTCTGCCCAAGAATTTGACTTTGTACCTAATGCTTCACAATCTATTACTTACTAATGCAAACATTTTGAGACTGTGTGAACTGTGTGAATATTTCTATTAAGAATCACAGGGACATAAAAAAAAATAAAAAAAATCTATCTGTTCTGGGTTTCATATTACCAGTTACAAGCCCTAGTGTCCCTGCCCTTGGACCCAGATGACTTTGTGCAAATCTCTGTTTCTAACATATGTGGGTACCAAAGAAAAAGAAAAGTGAAACCTAAAAGCTGGAAAGTCAGAAAACAAGAGGGTCAAAAGTGATCCAAGGTCCTCCTTGGGTGGAAAAAGAACCACATCACATGGGACTGTTATAATCATCCAGGCTGGTGCCTCACCCAGTGAAGCCTGAAGAACTAGCCCCATAGCCTCCTGTGCAGCCTGGGGCTGATGGCTGAGCAGATGTCCATGGAAAGGACAGCCAGCTGAGGCATGGTGGGGAGCTGACCACCGCCCTAAGGAACTTAATGACCTCTGCTGTATGAATCAGCCATGATTTGAGTGCATCTCAGACATAATTTGAGTGCTTTCAATTTCTAGCCACTAAATTTTTCTTCACATGTGTCTGATTGGCAGAGTCCCTTGGGAGGCAGTCCTGAAGGGCAGAGGAGTCCAGGAAGGCTGGGCACTCCTCAAGAAGGAAATCTTAAAGGCTCGGGAGAGGTCTGTCCCCACGTGCTCAAAGACGAGCTGGCGTGGAAGAAGACTGGCCTGGCTGTACAGAGTTGTGGCTAGAGCTTAGGAAAAAAAAAAGAGGGTTTATGATCTTTGGAAAAGAGGGCAGGCCACTCAGGATTATAAGGATGTTGTAAGGATGTGTAGGGACAAAATTAGAAAGGCCAAAGCTCATCTGGAGCTCAATCAGGCTACTGCTGTTAAAGATAACAGAAAATGTTTTTATAAATACATTAACATGAAAAGGAGGACTAAGGAGAGTCTCCATCCTTTACTGGATGCAGGGGGAACTTAGTGACGAGAGATGAGGAAAAGGCTGAGGTGCTTAATGCCTTCTTTGCCTCAGTCTTTAGAGGCAAAACCACTTGTTCTCTGGGTACCCAGTACCCTGAGCTGGTGCAAGGGGATGGGGAGCAGATTGTGGCCCTCACAATCCATGAGGAAATGGTTGGTGACCTGCTACAGCACTTGGATGTACGCAAGTCGATGGGGCCGGATGGGATCCACCCAAGGGTACTGAGAGAACTGACGGAGGAGCTGGCCAAGCCGCTTTCCATCATTTATCGGCAGTCCTGGTTGTCAGGGGAGGTCCCAGTCAACCGGCAGCTAGCAAATGTGACGCCCATCTACAAGAAGGGCAAGAAGGTAGACCTGGGAAACTATAGGCCTGTCAGTTTGACCTCAGTGCCAGGGAAGCTCATGGAGCAGATTATCTTGAGTGTCATCACGCGGCACTTGCAGGGCAACCAGGCGATCAGGCCCAGTCAGCATGGGTTTATGAAAGGCAGGTCCTGCTTGACGAACCTGATCTCCTTCTATGACAAAGTGACATGCTTAGTGGATGAGGGAAAGGCCGTGGATGTGGTCTACCTTGAATTCAGTAAGGCTTTTGACACCGTTTCCCACAGCATTCTCCTCAAGAAACTGGCTGCTTGTGGCTTGGACTGGTGTACGCTTTGTTGGGTTAGAAACTGGCTGGGTAGCCGGGCCCAAAGAGTCATGGTTAATGCAGTTAAATCCAGTTGGAGGCTGGTCACTAGTGGAGTCCCCCAGGGCTCAGTACTGGGGCCAGTTCTCTTTAATAGCTTTATCAATGATCTGGATCAGGGGATCGAGTGCACCCTCAGTAAGTTTGCAGATGACACCAAGTTAGGTGCGTGTGTCGATGTGCTCGAGGGAAGGAAGGCTCTGCAGGAGGATCTGGATAGGCTGGAGCGATGGGCTGAGGCCAACTGTATGAAGTTCAACAAGGCCAATTGCGGGGTCCTGCACCTGGGGCACAACAACCCCAAGCAGCGCTACAGGCTGGGAGATGAGTGGTTGGAAAGCTGCCTGGCAGAGAAGGACCTGGGAGTATTGGTGGATAGTCAGCTGAATATGAGCCAGCAGTGTGCTCAGGTGGCCAAGAAGGCCAACAGCATCCTGGCCTGTATAAGAAGCAGTGTGGCCAGCAGGACTAGGGAAGTGATTGTCCCCCTGTACTCGGCTCTGGTGAGGCCGCACCTCGAGTACTGTGTTCAGTTTTGGGCCCCTCACTACACGAAGGACATCGAGGTGCTCCAGCGAGTCCAGAGACCTTCTTTGGAATGAAGAGACCTTCTTACAGACCTTGCAGAGACCTTCCCTGCAACGAAGCTGGTGAGGGATCTGGAGAACAAGTCTTACGGGGAGCGGCTGAGGGAGCTGGGGTTGTTCAGCCTGGAGAAGAGGAGGCTCAGGGGTGACCTTATCACGCTCTATAGGTACCTTAAAGGAGGCTGTAGCGAGGTGGGGGTTGGTCTATTCTCCCATGTGCCCGGTGACAGGACGAGAGGGGATGGGCTAAAGTTGCACCAGGGGAGGTTTAGGTTGGATATTAGGAAGAACTTTACCAAAAGGGTTGTTAGGCATTGGAATGGGCTGCCCAGGGAAGTGGTGGAGTCACCATCCCTGGAGGTCTTTAAAAGACATTTAGATGTAGAGCTTAGCAATATGGTTTAGTGGTTGACTTGTTAGTGTTAGGTCAGAGGTTGGACTGGGTGATCTTGGAGGTCTCTTCCAACCTAGATGATTCTGTGATTCTGTGATTAAAGAGCTGTCTCATGCACAGCCCTCCCCCCTCCATGATGCCTAACAGCCCCCACTTGCATTTCTGAGCATTCTTCTGAAGAAACTCAATGAACATAAGTTCTTCAGACTCCCACTGCCAGGCACGTTCTTATGAGCCACGTAGGCTTACAGCCCTTTTTTGAACCTCTTTCAACTTTAAACATAATGTCAGCGAATGCTTGTGATTTTAAGGTGCATTTGGGACTCAACTTCATACACAAAGGCTTCGGGATGGGTGAAGAAAGAAAAACACTTTCTTTATCGGGGTCCCCAGGTGTCTGCTCTGTGCTTGGGCTGAAGTTGGCTGGGAGGTGGGCACAACCCCCTTGCTTGCTGATGCAGAGAAGCAGGGGAGTTCTTGTAGGGATGTGGGTCACAAGGAGCAGAGGGTTCCTCCAGTGCCTTCAAGGCAATTAGCACACCCATGGTTACTTACAGTATCTTCCTGGAAAGTCTTCTAAATGAAAGGAGCCCATGAAAACTTTTCCCCAAAATGCAATGATATAAAACCTTCAGGGCTGAGTGACATTGCTGTGGGAGCTGTGCTGCAAGGACTTGCCAGGGAGAGTAAAAAGGGGCCCTAGACCTGGGATCAGCACGTGGGGAGGGATGAACAGCTTGCAAAACCTCTGCTGAAGCCACATTTGTTCCTAAACAGTCTGGATGGAGGTCTGGATGTTGGCAAGGTGCTCATGGGTTTGAATGCATGATTCATGTTTCCCATCTCCTTCCAAATACGCCAGCATACATGCCAGAAATTCACCCAGAGGCAGTTCACTGGTTGGAAGCAGATCCCAGGTGTTCCAACCCTCCCTGAATGAGACAGATCTCACACATCTTCCCAAAAGCCACAATCACACTGCTCACCATCGGTGGGACAGCAGGCACCAGAGGTGCTTGTGCAGAGCACCCAGGAGGAGATCCCAACCATTTTGGGGGAGAAGGAAGGGGATTTATTTCAAATTAATCTACCCTTGTCCTGGCTGCTTCAGCAGTATCTCAGCTAAGGCCCACCTCAGCCTCTTCATGCTCAACCTGGCGTACGGGGTGGGCAGGGTGCATGCTGCCAGGTCCTGCCCACAGCCAGTGGGAAGCTGTGCAGGAGGCATGCATGGGCAACCGAGAAGATGATGACTAAAAAGGTACTTTCCCCTTGAATAATGCCAGGCTCTCCACGCTGACTTCGAGGAGCCCTGGAAGATCTGCCTGTCACTGTGTTTTGCTTTCTCCCACCAGACAGGCAGCAAACAGCTTTCCCCTGCACACTGCTGTCCTGCAGGCAGGTGCCTGCAAATGTGCATACATGCTCCTGAGGAGGTGAGGCTCAAAGCCTACGTTCATGGCTCACGCTCAGTGAAGGACCGAGGATGAGGGGGCTGCAGAAGGACCATGCATCACAGCTGTTCGTCAGCCCCTGCCATGTCCCACTACTGCACATGTCCCACAACCAGCACACCAGGGCCTCGGCAAGGACAGACCCTGTTTGACCACCCATGTGGACCATCTCTGGGAGGGCAGTGGCTTGGGGAACACACATCTTAGGGGAAGCACAAACAATCTGGCAGTCTGGCAGTGCCATGGTGTCGGAAGCCATGGCCCTCTCCAGCCTCCCACAACTAGGAAGGCCCTGCTTGTTGCTCTCTCCAGGTGCCTCCGTCTCATACTGCTCCTGTTCTGGAGCACATGGCTACTCCTAAATGGTCTAAGCCCCTGGGGGACTTCTTTGAATTGAGCCCCAGCACTGAACAACCGACCCAAAACCTACCTGGAGCTGTGCGGTTCACCCCACACCCCTGCTCTGAACCCCCATGAAGGCGCAGAAGGACAGTCCTTGCTGCTGGACACACTGACCAGCAGCATCTGGAAGTCTGGTAGAAGTTAACAAGAAAAGCCTGGACCAATATTGCTAGATTAAGGTGGGATCTTCCATGGAGGATTCCCAGCTGAAGCCCCAGTGACAGGCTTGTGGTGGTACTACCGATATTAACTGTGGCTGCGCTTGGGGACCAGACCAGAGCCTGACCCCAGCCAGGGCCATCGGGTTGCCCAGGGATGTCCCATGGAGAGGATGATGCTGGGAGCACTTAACCCACCCAGGGTCTCTGAGCCAGGGATCCCAACCATGCAGGGCTGGTACAGCAGTGCACCACCACCTCCCCAGCTGCCCTATAGGCAAAGGGGGCCTGAACCTGGCCTGGAGATGGCCCGCTCGGCAGTGCTGGCCCCAGGAAGGCAGTAGGCACTGGCCACCCTTTTACTGTGCCCATGGTGGTCTGTGATGCCCAAGGGCCTGCTAAGTTCTCCTCCCTTCTGGCCGTGGCCAGTGGCAGCTTTCCTCACAGGACCCAGTCCCACGGGCTGCACAATACAGAGAGGTCACCAGGTCCTCAGCAAGGCTCTAGTGGGGACACAGGGTCTCTGGCCTCGACCCTACAAATACATTGGGACAAGAGGAGCATCCTCCCGGGGGATGCCCATGCTGAACTAGAAAGCACTTGGCTGAGCTGGTGAAAGAAGTCTAGGCTGGTGACACAAACCTGTCTTTGTCCCATATTTCTGCCCCCTTGGACTCTGAGCAGCCTCCACCATCCCCATGGCTGAAGGCACAGGCCCACAGCAAGCAACCTCCCTGCTGCAGTGTCCTGGTTCCAGTTAGGACAGAGTTAAGTAGCTCATAGTAGCTGGTAGGGTGCTATGTTTTGGATTAGGATGAGAAGAGCGCTGATAACATGCTGATGTTTTAATTGTTGCAGAGCAGTGTTTACACCAGGCCAAGGACTTTTCGGCTTCTTGCTCTGTCCTGCCAGCGAGCAGGCTGGGGGTGCAGCAGGAGCTGGGAGGGGACAGACCCAGGACAGCTGACCCAAACTGGCCAAAGGGGTATTCCATACCATCTGACGTCATGCTAAACAATATATAGGGGTGGCTGGCCGGGGTGGGGGGGCCGGCTGCTCGGGAATAGGCTGGGCATCGGTCAGCGGGTGGTGAGCAATTGCATTGTGCATCACTTGTTTTCTTACACATTATTATTGTTAATACTATTACCATTATCACTATTATTATTATTATTGTTATTATTATTTTCCTGTCTTAATAAACTGTCTTTATCTCAACTCACAGGCTTCACTTTCCCGTTTCTCTCCCCCATCCCAGAGAGGGAGGGGGGAGGGTGAGCGAACGGCTGTGTGGTGTTTAGCTGCCAGCCGGGTTAAACCACAACAGTCCTTTTGGCGCCCAACGTGGGGCCCGAAGGGTTGAGATATCGACAAATCTGACCAGAGTGTGTTAAACTAAAATTGGTATAAGTATTGGACCTGCTTAATAGTTGCTAGTCACGATGTTGATTGCCTTAATCTCCAGTCTGCTGTACCTGTATTCCAAATTGAGTTTTATGGTGCGTTACTTTCTGTATGTGCTCCCTGTTGCACTGTTTATCCTTTCCGGGCCCTGGTTTAAGATTGTTATGGTACTGTGCGGTGTAGCAATGGCTTATGAAATGATGAAATATCTGGTCACGACTTTAACCTGGTATTTGTACTCAGCACTGACGTCGACTCTATACTTTGGAACCCATATCTCGGAAACTATTAGCAATTACACCTATTGCCTGTTTTCGTTAGGGAGCCAATCTGTGAAGGGGACAGGGGAAGACATGTTTCCCTACCTGTTCACTCTCCCTTTCTCCTTCACCACCACCCTCTTATGCCCCGAGCTAGTTACGGTGGTTCTCCGAGATGTTGAATATCCTTGGGATACTCAGACCAGCCTGCTCTTGTTGTTATGTCTCCTGAATGCGCTTCAGATTTTGTGGAGGGTTAAACAACTACTCAGGAATCTCATCCGGAGATCTGTCTTGAGGCGGGGTAGTTGCGAGTGGCAGGGAGTGTGGGAGGATATGGGCAGGTTTCTAGAGCAGTGGTCACCTCCAGTGTTTTGGACATTCACCCCTGAACAACTGCAAAATCCTAAAAAGCTGGCAGAATGCTTGAAAAAAAGGTGTCATGACTCTGGCAGTTCCAAAGTGACACAAATCACTGTAGCGTGCTGGGGTCTGGCTTGTGCCTATCGAGCTGCAATTGATGCTACTAGCAACCTAGCTCCAGCTCCTGCAGCCGCTCCAGCTCCAGCTCCTGCAGCTACTCCAGCTGCAGCTCCTGCAGCCGCTCCAGCTCCAGCTCCTGCAGCCGTTCCAGTTCCAGCTCCTGCAGCCGCTCCAGCTCCTGCAGCTGCTCCAGCTCCAGCTCCTGCAGCCGCTCCAGCTCCAGCTCCTGCAGCCGTTCCAGTTCCAGCTCCTGCAGCCGCTCCAGTTCCTGCAGCTGCTCCAGTTCCAGCTCCTGCAGCCGTTCCAGTTCCAGCTCCTGCAGCCGTTCCAGTTCCAGCTCCTGCAGCTACTCCAGCTCCAGCTCCTGCAGCCGCTCCAGCTCCAGCTCCTGCAGCCGTTCCAGTTCCAGCTCCTGCAGCCGCTCCAGCTCCTGCAGCTGCTCCAGTTCCAGCTCCTGCAGCCGTTCCAGTTCCAGCTCCTGCAGCTACTCCAGCTCCAGCTCCTGCAGCCGTTCCAGTTCCAGCTCCTGCAGCTACTCCAGCTCCAGCTCCTGCAGCCGCTCCAGCTCCTGCAGCTGCTCCAGCTCCAGCCCCTGCAGCCACTCCAGCTCCAGCTCCTGCAGCCGCTCCAGCTCCTGCAGCCGTTCCAGTTCCAGCTCCTGCAGCTACTCCAGCTCCAGCTCCTGCAGCCGCTCCAGCTCCAGCTCCTGCAGCCGTTCCAGTTCCAGCTCCTGCAGCTACTCCAGCTCCAGCTCCTGCAGCCGCTCCAGCTCCAGCTCCTGCAGCTGCTCCAGCTCCAGCTCCTGCAGCTGCTCCAGCTCCAGCCCCTGCAGCCACTCCAGCTCCAGCCCCTGCAGCCGCTCCAGCTCCTGCAGCTGCCCCAGCTCGTGCAGCTGCTCCCACTCCTGTGGCTGGGTCAGAGAAACGAGCTGTAGCAGTGCAAGTTGCCCCTGTAGACAAGGTGAAAAAATGGTATAGAGGCTCAGGTCGTTTAAAACGCAGACAGTCTTCTGCTAAGTCTGGGCGTAGTGAAGACGAGGCTGGGCCATCAAAGGTGCAGGAGACTGAAGATGAGGATGAGGATGGCGAAAAATCAACAGTAACTACCCGGACTCCATACCAGCCATCAAAGGTGCAGGAGACTGAAGATGAGGATGAGGATGTCGGAAAATCAACAGTAACTACCCGGACTCTACACCGGCCATCAAAGGTGCAGAAGACTGAAGATGAGGATGAGGATGTCGAAAAATCAACAGTAATTACCCGGACTCTATACCAGCGTGAGCTACGAGATGTGCGAAAAGATTTTGGTCGCTGTATAGGCGAGCAGCTTGTCACCTGGCTGCTCCGGTGCTGGGACACGGGAGCCAATTATGTGGAATTGGAGGGCAAGGAAGCCAGGCGGCTGGGATCCCTTGCTAGGGACGCATGCATTGACAAAGCAATTGGAGATGGAGCACAATCTCGCAGCCTCTGGAGGCGTCTCCTGTCAGCTGTGAAGGAAAGGTATCCCTTCAAGGAAGAACTTGTATGTTTACCAAGCAAATGGACCACCATGGAGAAGGGAATTCAGTACCTGAGGGAATTGGCCGTACGGGAAGTAATTTATAAGGACCTAGACGACGCACAAACATCCGCAGATCCAGATGCAGTCCGGTGTACACTACCCATGTGGCGGAAGTTTGTACAGAGTGCCCCATCATCATATGCCAACTCATTGGCAATACTAGCCTGGAAAACGGAGGAGAATCCCACAGTGAATGAAGTGACTAAAATACTCCGGCAGTACGAAGGAAATCTCTCCTCTTCCCTAAAGGCCTGTGTCTCAGCTGTGGAGAAACTCTCTGAAGATGTCCACCAACTTAAAGAGAATTTATCTTCCCCTCCACCTGAACGAACCAGTGTCCACCAGCTAAAAGAGAATGCTTTAGAGAAACTTTCTGAAAAGATCCACCAACTTGAAGAAAGATTATCTTCCCCTTCACCTGAACGAACCAGTGTCCACCAGCTAAAAGAGAATGCTTTGGAGAAACTTTCTGAAAAGATCCACCAACTTGAAGAGAGATTATTTTCCTCCCCACCTGTACAAACCAGTGTCTCAGCTATTAGGGGTAAACGTTCATCTATGCAAGGAAGACAATATGGTGGGCACACACACCGCGCCACCCTGTGGTTTTACCTACGTGACCATGGAGAGGACATGAGAAAATGGGATGGAAAATCTACTGCGACCCTAGAGGCACGGGTACGTGAATTGCAAAGGAAAACAATTGGGAAAAAGGAGTTCTCTGAAAGGTTTGCTGCTCCAACTTCCAGCAGGCAGTCCTTTAAACACAGAAATGAAGATTCTGACCAGGACTAGAGGGGCCCTGCCTCCAGCCAGGGGGAGGAAAGGGACAATCGAGTTTATTGGACTGTGTGGATTCGATGGCCTGGCACGTCAGACGCACAGAAGTATAAGGCTTTGGTAGACACCGGTGCACAATGTACTCTAATGCCATCAAGCTATAAAGGGCCAGAGCCCATCTGTATTTATGGTGTGACGGGGGGATCCCAGCAGTTAACTGTATTGGAGGCTGAAGTAAGTCTAACCGGTAATGAGTGGCAAAAGCACCGTATTGTGACTGGCCCGGATGCTCCGTGCATCCTTGGCATAGACTATCTTAGAAGAGGATATTTCAAGGACCCAAAAGGGTTCCGCTGGGCTTTTGGCATAGCTGCTTTGGAGACAGAGGACATTAAACAGTTGTCTACCTTGCCTGGTCTCTCAGAGGACCCTTCTGTTGTGGGGTTGCTGAGGGTTGAAGAACAGCAAGTGCCGATCGCTACCACAACTGTGCACCGGCGGCAATATCGCACCAACCGAGACTCCCTGAGTCCCATCCATACGCTAATTCATCAACTGGAGAGCCAAGGAGTGATCAGCAAGACTCATTCACCTTTTAATAGTCCCATATGGCCAGTGCGAAAGTCTAATGGTGAGTGGAGACTAACAGTGGACTATCGTGGCCTGAACGAAGTCACGCCACCACTGAGTGCTGCAGTGCCGGACATGCTAGAACTCCAGTATGAACTGGAATCAAAGGCAGCCAAGTGGTATGCCACAATTGATATCGCTAATGCATTTTTCTCCATCCCTCTAGCAGCACAGTGCAGGCCACAGTTTGCTTTCACTTGGAGGGGAGTCCAATATACTTGGAATCGGCTGCCCCAGGGGTGGAAACACAGCCCTACCATTTGCCATGGACTGATCCAGTCTGCGCTGGAGCAGGGGGAAGCTCCTGAACACCTGCAGTACATCGATGACATCATTGTGTGTGGTGACACTGCAGAAGAAGTTTTCGAGAAAGGGAAGAAAATAGTCCAAATCCTTCTGAAGGCCGGTTTTGCCATAAAACAGAATAAAGTTAAAGGACCTGCACGAGAGATCCAGTTTTTAGGAATTAAATGGCAAGATGGACGTCGTCAAATCCCAATGGATGTGATCAACAAGATAACAGCTATGTCTCCACCAACTAGCAAAAAAGAAACACAAACTTTCCTAGGTGTCGTGGGGTTTTGGAGAATGCATATTCCAAATTACAGTCTGATTGTAAACCCGCTCTACCAAGTAACCCGTAAGAAGAATGCTTTTGAATGGGGCCCTGAGCAACGACAAGCCTTTGAACAAATTAAGCAGGAAATAGTTCATGCAGTAGCCCTCGGGCCAGTCCGAACAGGACCAGATGTAAAGAATGTGCTCTACACCGCAGCCGGAGAGAATGGTCCCACCTGGAGCCTCTGGCAGAAAGAACCTGGGGAAACTCAAGGTCGACCCCTGGGGTTTTGGAGTCGGGGATACAGAGGATCTGAAGCCCGCTATACTCCAACTGAAAAGGAGATATTGGCAGCATATGAAGGAGTTCGATCTGCTTCGGAAGTGGTCGGTACTGAAGCGCAGCTCCTCCTGGCACCCCGACTGCCGGTACTAGGCTGGATGTTCAAAGGAAGGGTCCCCTCTACGCATCATGCAACTGATGCTACATGGAGCAAGTGGGTTGCACTGATTACTCAGCGGGCTCGAATAGGAAACCCCAGTCGCCCAGGAATCTTGGAGGTGATTATGGATTGGCCAGAAGGCAAATACTTTGGGATATCATCAGAGGAGGAGGTGGTTCGTGCTGAAGAAGCCCCCCTGTACAACAAGCTACCGGAAAATGAGAAGAAATATGCCTTGTTCACTGACGGGTCCTGTCGTATTGTGGGAAAGCATCGGAGATGGAAAGCTGCTGTATGGAGTCCTACACGACGAGTTGCAGAAGCTGCTGAGGGAGAAGGTGAATCGAGTCAGTTTGCAGAAGTAAAAGCCATTCAGCTGGCTTTAGATATTGCTGAACGAGAAAAGTGGCCAGTTCTCTATCTCTATACTGATTCATGGATGGTAGCAAATGCCCTGTGGGGGTGGTTACAGCAATGGAAGCAGAACAACTGGCAGTGCAGGGGCAAGCCCATCTGGGCTGCGGCATTGTGGCAAGATATTGCTGCCCGGGTAGAGAACCTGGTTGTAAAGGTACGCCATGTAGATGCTCATGTGCCCAAGAATCGGGCTACTGAAGAACACCAAAACAACCAGCAGGTGGATCAGGCTGCTAAGATTGAAGTGGCTCAGGTGGACCTGGACTGGCAACATAAAGGTGAATTATTTATAGCCCGATGGGCCCATGACACCTCAGGCCATCAAGGTAGAGATGCAACCTACAGATGGGCTCGTGATCGAGGGGTGGACCTGACCATGGACACTATAGCACAGGTTATTCATGACTGTGAAACATGTGCTGCAATCAAGCAAGCCAAACGGTCAAAACCTCTTTGGTATGGAGGACGATGGCTGAAATATAAATATGGAGAGGCCTGGCAGATTGATTACATCACACTCCCTCAAACCCGCAACGGCAAGCGCCACGTACTTACAATGGTGGAAGCAACCACCGGATGGCTGGAAACATATCCTGTGCCCCATGCCACCGCCCGGAACACTATCCTGGGCCTTGAAAAGCAAGTCCTATGGCGACATGGCACCCCAGAGAGAATTGAGTCAGACAACGGGACTCATTTCCGAAACAACCTTATAGACACTTGGGCCAAAGAACATGGTATTGAGTGGGTGTATCACATCCCCTATCATGCACCAGCCTCTGGAAAAGTTGAACGATACAATGGACTGTTGAAGACTACACTGAAAGCAATGGGTGCTGGGACATTCAAAAATTGGGATACACATTTGGCAAAGGCCACCTGGTTAGTCAATACCAGGGGATCTGCCAACCGAGCTGGACCTGCCCAATCAAACCTGTTACGCACTGTAGAAGGGGATAAAGTTCCTGTAGTGCACGTAAGAAACATGCTGGGTAAAACAGTCTGGGCTACTCCTGCCTCGGGAAAAGGCAAACCCATTCGTGGAATTGCTTTTGCTCAGGGACCTGGATGCACTTGGTGGGTAATGCAAAAGAATGGGGAGGTCCGGTGTGTACCTCAAGGGGATTTGATACTGGGTGAGAATAGCCCATGAGTTGAATTGTAGTATGTTAATTATTATATAATAATGTATGTCATCACTACCATGATTGCTATATATCATAGATGAAAATGGTGATTAATTAGAATGTATTGGACAGAGTGTAACCTGAGCATGACATAAATGGTATGGAATAAGGGGTGGATATCTGTCCTGGTTCCAGTTAGGACAGAGTTAAGTAGCTCATAGTAGCTGGTAGGGTGCTATGTTTTGGATTAGGATGAGAAGAGCGCTGATAACATGCTGATGTTTTAATTGTTGCAGAGCAGTGTTTACACCAGGCCAAGGACTTTTCGGCTTCTTGCTCTGTCCTGCCAGCGAGCAGGCTGGGGGTGCAGCAGGAGCTGGGAGGGGACAGACCCAGGACAGCTGACCCAAACTGGCCAAAGGGGTATTCCATACCATCTGACGTCATGCTAAACAATATATAGGGGTGGCTGGCCGGGGTGGGGGGCCGGCTGCTCGGGAATAGGCTGGGCATCGGTCAGCGGGTGGTGAGCAATTGCATTGTGCATCACTTGTTTTCTTACACATTATTATTGTTAATACTATTACCATTATCACTATTATTATTGTTATTATTATTTTCCTGTCTTAATAAACTGTCTTTATCTCAACTCACAGGCTTCACTTTCCCGTTTCTCTCCCCCATCCCAGAGAGGGAGGGGGGAGGGTGAGCGAACGGCTGTGTGGTGTTTACCTGCCAGCCGGGTTAAACCACAACATGCAGCCATGGGGCTCAGCCTGCATGCAGGGAAAGCACTTTAAATGCCTTGGCTTGGGAGTCCTGGCAGCAACAGACAGTGGGATCCCAACCTGATTATTGCTCATCACATACAGGGTCACAAATATGTGGAAAATAAAGGTCTGTGCACATGCCAGGGAGTCCTGTACCCAGCTGGAGCCTCTCTCAGTGGCAGAGGATTGGGCTTGACAGTGGGGTCCTTTTTCAGGGCATTTATTCACATTGCTGAGACCCCCCCAGCCCTCTGCCAGCTTTGGATGACGGTGGCTAATGGGACCATAAGTGGGAGGAGGGAGCAGACTCGGGGGTGCCAGCTCTGTGCCCTGGCAGAGCTGCTGCAGGCTTCCCAGCCCTGGTCCTGTGGGACGGGGCTGACCTTAGGCTGCTGGGGAAGGACAGGGGGATGTTGGGGAAGGAGCGGAGCTGAGGAGGCTTCATGTTGTCTGCTAGTCCTGCTCTGCAGCATGCTGCCAGCAGGAGCAAGGGGGCCAATCCAACCCTCAGAGATCACCCCTGCAAAGGAAGTATTTGAGGGGTGTCAGGAGCAGTCACACCAGCTAAAGCAGTTGGGCCCCACTTTAGCCCTTGGGAAGTGCCCTGCACCTGACTCAGCCTAGCAGGATCCTGACTTTGGGCCTCATGAACTTGAATGCATGCGCTCCCATTTCCCTGTCCTGGGAGGGACCAGTGCAGATGTCTGGCTCCTTTCTTGGGGACCGGGTAGAGCAAGATGGTGGTTAATGGCCTTCATGAGCAGGCAGTGCAGGCAGGTTTTGCGCTGAAGATGGGACAGTGCTAAAGTGTTCAGTGAGCCCAGGTCACCGGAGACAAAGTGCCGAATGTCTGAAAGTCCTGACATGCTAAAATTGAGGCTGCTGTATGTGAGACCTGAACCAGGCAGAAGTCCCAACACAGAAATGCCAGTGATTTTCCCTTTGCGTAAACCATGTGGTAAGCACTAGTGAATTCACCCTGCACCCTTGGCTGTGGTTGATTGCACATAGAATCATAGAATCACAGAATGGCTTGGGTTGGAAGGTACCCCAAAGACCATCTAGTTACACTTTGTCTTGTTGAACCTCATTGGGTTCACATGGGCCCTCTTTTTACCTTGTCCAGGTCACTTTGGATGGCATCCCTTCCTTCTGGTGTATTGACTGCACCACTCAGCTTGGTGTCATCTGCAAACCTGCTGAGGGTGCACTCGATCCCATCATCTACGTCGTCAATAAAGATATTAAATAGCATTGGTCCCAAGACAGACCCCTGAGGGACAGCACTCAGCACCGGCCTCCACCTGGACATGGAGCCATTGATCACCACTCTCTGGGTGTGACCTTCAGGCCAATTCCTTGTCCACTGAGTGGTCCACCCACCAAATCCATATCTGTCCAATACAGAAATCAGGATGTCATGTGGAACCGTGTCAAAGGCCTTGCAGAAGGCCAGGTAGATGACATTGGTCATATGTTGTCAACTGATACACTCACTCCATCCTAGTAGACCACCAGGTTGGTCAGGCCGGATTTATGCTTGGTGAAGCCATGCTGGCTGTCTCGGATCACCTCCTGGTCTTGCGTGTGCCTTGACATTGCTTCCTGGAGGACTTTTTCCATGATCTTCCCAGGCTCAGAGGTGAGGCTTACTGGTCTGTAGTTCCCCACATCCTACTTTTGACCCTTTTTAAAAATGGGAGTGACGTTTCCCTTTTTCCAGTCACCAGGGACTTCACCTGACTGCCAGGACTTTTCAAATATGATGGAGAGAAGCTTGGCAACTCCATCAGCCAGTTCCCTCAGGACCCTGGGATGCATAGCATTGGGCCCCATAGACTTGTACTCGTTTGGTTTCATTGGGTGGTATTGAACCTGCTCTTTGCTTACAGTGGTTGGGACTTTGCTCCCCCAGCCTTCATCTACAGGTTCAGGGAAACAAAAGACATGGGAAGCTGGACTAGCAGTGAAGACTGAGGCAAAGAAGTTGTTGCGTATCTCAGCCTTCTCCATGTCTGTCCTTAACAGTTCTCCCTTCTCGTTTATCAGAGAGGGAACGCTCTCCTTGATGTTTTACTTCTGGCCAATGTACCTATAGAATCCCTTCTTGTTATTTTTTTCATCTCTTGCCCAGCTCAGTTCCATCCCTTCTTTGGCTTTCCCAATCCCATCCCTGCACATCTGGACAGCATCACTGTACTCTTCCCAGGCCACATATCCCTGCTTCCACTGCCTATGTATTTCCTTCTTGTGCCTCAGTTTGACCAGCACGTACTCGATTCTATGATTCTACGATCCTATTATCAAGGATCTTCAAGCTCAACTCCTGACTCCACGTAGGACAACCCAAAAATCAGACCATATGTCTGTGAGCAATGTCCAAATGCTTCTTGGACTCCGGCAGGTTTGGTACCATGACTACTTCCCTCGGGAGCCTGTTCCAGTGCCCCATTTCCAGACCTTGACTTTTCACCCACCTGTGGGGCAGAAGTGCCAGTGCCAGCCCTGCAGCAGGGCCAGGTGTCCAGGCACCACCCCAGGTGGCTTCATTGCCCCACTGGCATGCACTGATCCTTCTTGTTGATGAATCACCCAGTAGCCAGAGGAGACCCAGACAAATCAGGCTAATGCATTTCTTCCTGGCACCTCCTGGCTTCTTGCTTTCCCAGTGCATCCATCAGTGCTGGCTGGCATCAACCACCAGCTCCATAGGCCCTGCAGACACTTGACTTACATGGGCAGATGAAACAGGGTAATGGTTGGTGCTCATGGAAAGCAGTTGGTGAGCTGTGCTGAGTCAAGGACTGTGCTCTGCAGTGTGGTAAGGTCTGGAGCTGGCAGGAAAGCTGTCTCCTCTTTGCCACTAAACACGTAGGAATATGCCTTGCAAAGGCTCTGCAGATCTGCCTGAGCCCCTGAAACACCAGCTCCCTGGCAGCAGTTCCAGCTTCCCCAGTGTGGAGCCATGCATGCTCTGTCCTTTGGTCCTGCTGAGCCTTCAGGTCACACATACTAGATGAGAAATGTGGGCTGTCAATATCTGCAGGCAGTGATCACACCCTGATATCATGATGCCTTAGCAGGTCACATTGCTCATAGCCACACTTCAGGACTCTGGGATCAAGTGTAGGCTGGGATCCCTGTGCCTACCAACACCTGATGCACAGGAAGGGACATTTTCTGGTAAAAGCACCTTGCAGAGATCCTCAAAAATACCACTGCAAATGTCAGACCTTGAGCCCAAACCCATGCTGGCATTGGAGCAAGGCCAGGTCCTGCCTCCTGGGTCTTACAAGGACAAAAGTCAGATGTTTTAGGGGACTGGCAAGACACCCATGTGTCAGGCAGATATGAGGACAGCCTGTCCATGGGAGAGTGGGACACAATTTCTAAAAGTTAGGTGCTGATTTAACCATCACAGGGAAAAAATCCTTCAAAAACGCACGTTAGCATTAGTTCACACTATCCATGTAAACATCTCTTTCAACTGCAGAATGTGGCTGTCCTCTAACCATGTGAGCTCTTTGCAGCTGTAATTGCTGGGATAAATATAAGCCGATCATTTCTATTAGGGAAAGATTTTAGGACCAAAATTAGTATTATGATCTCTTATCAAATGCTGATAACAATGTTTCCCAGGTCAGCTTTATTCCACGACAAGACTCTGAGCAGCAATTGAGCAGCTCCCAGTTGTCACATTTGCAGCCCTGGCCCTGTAGCTAAGGAGCGATGCAGAGGAACTGAAATTAGCTGGAAAATGACTTTCAATCTGCCTTGCTAAATTGCCATGAAAATTTAACAATTCAAGTGCAAAGTCTCTTCGCCTGTTTGCTTTTTCCATCATGGCAGAGAGAACGGAAATCCAGTGATATTTTAAGACACCTGTCAAAAAATGCTATTCCCCACCTTGGGTGAAGGGACAAAGCACTGTGCCATGCTGCTGTCTGCCAGGGAGCAGCCCCAATTACTCATCTCTGTGGCATGAGGGTCACCATGTGCTGAAGGTTTGTCAGTGGCCATCAGTGAGACAAAAACAAGGTTGTGAAATATCCTACCCCTTTGAACTGTTAATAGCAGACCCTCTTTTTCTTTGAAATACACAAACTGCTGGGGAACAGCACAACTATTAGATAGAGTAAGCAGTAACCTGTGCATTCTTTTTTTTCTTTTCCTGCCATTAGAAGAGAGCTGATGGTCACAGCTGTTGGGGAGCTCCCAGCACCTGATGCCTTAGCACCAACTACTGTGGATGTATTGTGCATATACTGGTAAGGGGCTTGAGGCTCCGCTGGGTAGATCAGAGCATCAAGCCCATTCCCACCCACTCTGCTCTTGTAGAGGAAGAAGGGCTAAATTTTGATTTACAGCACAACAGGGACCTCAGTACTCTCACAAACTGGTGATGGAGTCTGACATCCCAATCGCTCACAGGAATTCTTACAGTCACCCATCTCTAGGACTATTCAGGGGAGAAAGAAAGATCCTCCCCACATTACAGATGTTAAGAGAGTTGAGAAATATTTGCTCAGGCGGGACAGCAGCACCAAGCCCTGAAGCCAGCGGTGCTGGGGAAGCACCATGCCTTCCAGGTTCCCTCCACTGTGGGAAGCTGCAATGGATTTGGCAGCTGTGGTGGTTTTACTCGGGTGGGCAGCCGAGCTCCATCTCGGCCACTCTCTCACTCCCCCTCCTCAAAGGGAAAGGAGGAGAAAATAAGACACAAAGGGCTCAAGGGTTGAGATAAAGATGGGGAGATCACTCAACAATTACCGTCATGGGCAAAACAGACTCAGAGTAGGGCGATAATGTATTGCCTATTACTAACAGGCTAGAAAAGTGAGAAGCAAAGGAAAGAAACCAAAAACACCTTCCCTCCATCCACCCTCTTCCACTTCCTCCCCCTGAGCGGTGCGGGGGAATGGGGGAATGGGGGCTTCGGGCAGTCCATAGCGCTTCGTCTCCGCTGCTCCTTCTCAGTCACTTGCTGCCCCTGCTCCCCGTGGGGTCCCTCTCACGGGATGCCGTCCTTCCCGAACTGAGCCTGTGGGGGCTGACCACAGGCAGCAGCTCTTCAAGAACTGCTCCCACACGGCTCCGTACCACGGGGTCCATCCCCCAGGAGCAAACTGCTCCAGCACGGGGCCCCCACAGGCAGCAGCTCCGGCCCGGGGCCTGCTCCTGCGGGGGCTCTCCATGGGCCGCAGCCTCCTCCAGGCCACATCCACCTGCTCCACCGGGGGCTCCTCCACGGGCTGCAGCGTGGAGATCTGCTCCGTGTGGGACCCGTGGGCTGCAGGGGGACAGCCTGCTCCACCAGGGGCCTCTCCCCAGGCCGCAGGGGAACTGCTGCTGTGTGCCTGGAGCACCTCCTGCCCCACTTCTGCACTGACCTTGGAATCTGCAAGGCTGTTTCTCACTCCTCACTCTCCCAGCTGCTGTTCCCCAGCAGCATTTTTTTTTTCCCTGTCTTAAATGTTCTCTCACAGAGGCACAAACAACATTGCTTATTGGCCCTGGCCAGCGGCAGGGCCCTTATCTAACATGGGGCTGGATTCTTCTCGCAGAAGCCACGCCTATGGCCCCCTGCTTCCAAAACCTTGCCATGTAAACCCACTACAACAGCTCACAGTCAGGATGCAGCCCACTGACCCAGCCCATATGACCAGTCACAGTCCCCTTCCCCTGCTTCCCCTGCAGAGTGTTAGGACCACATCATCACACGGCCACCTGCTGGGTGCTCATCTTCCTGAGGCACCTATGTGACAGAGGGCTATGGAGTCCCAGCCCCTCTTGCCCATAGTCCTGCCTGGTGCAGGCTCTTTTCCTCGTGGCAAACAGCCAGGTAGCTTCTGTGCCCCCCTCCCCCAGATCCTCAGCTGCAGCCGTAGCCCTCCATCAGACCAAGCTTCTACATCCTCTAAGTGAAATCAAACCTTCCCCAGACCCTCTCCTGTATCCTGCTGCTGGCACCTGTAGATGGCTGCCTGCAGCTCACGCTGACCTGGCAGTGTTGTCATTGCCTGCCTCCTGCTGCAGCAGCATGGAGGCATCTGCAAAGTGGACACCGGTTCCACCCTGCATGGAGAGAAGTTCACCACACACCAACTGGCTCTTGGGTTTTCTTTAACCAAGGGGTTAAAGAAAAATGTTGAAAAGCTCCCTGCTTGACAGGAGGAAAACTTCTGAAAGTTAACTATTAACCAGCACCTAATAGGGAAGGAAA
This sequence comes from Anser cygnoides, assembly GCF_040182565.1. Lineage (NCBI taxonomy): Eukaryota > Metazoa > Chordata > Aves > Anseriformes > Anatidae > Anser > Anser cygnoides. The sequence goes on from NC_089888.1 coordinate 16,202,032, forward strand.
GAAATGTCCCATGAGGCTGGAAACTATTTGCCCATGTGTCCACCTGGTGCTGCGGGGATAATCAATCTAAATTAGCCTAGGTGAACTGCAAGGTCACAAAGGAGGGAGGTAGAGCTCTGAGAAGTTGAGCACTCAAATGAGTCTCAGCAGAAAAGAGGGGGAGGTGGTGAGGGTGTGCAGCCATGTACCCACAGGCCCCCACCCAAAATCTGCCTTCCAGCCCAAGGGACCTCAAGGGGCATGGGCTTGGGGACAGAACTCTGTCCTGGTCTTGGGCTTTTCACAACAGGGCCTCTCATATCTGTGGCGAAGTAATGTACAGTACGGCATTTCCTGGATCTCCATCCTCCAGGAGAAGAGGAAGCCCCTCCAGGGGAAACTGCCAGGGAGGCAGAAGAGCCTCCACAGCTGGTTCCAGGCCCAGTTCAATGGACTCTGGATGAGTTGATCTGATCCCAAGGGATGCTCGTGTGTGCTGACGTGCATGAAGTGAATGTGCGGGAAGTGTCATTACACCTTCAAGACATGTGGCTTGAGTGTTCCTGCAGGCAGAAACACTAGAGGGGCCTGGGGAATCATTCCACATCCAGGTGCTGCGTTGCCCTAGCACACCACCAGCTCTCCCCTCGTGCACACCAGGTGCTTGTAGATCTACCAGAAGGGTTCCCTGGTACAGTATGCCTGTGGTCAGCCATCGGCAGCAGGGGGCAGGGGGCTCAGCAGGGCCACGCCAGGTAGTGAGCGTGGCATGCTGCAGTGTGCCTGGAGCCCCTGGGTCATTTGGAGCGTCCCCATACATGAGAGGCACTCAGACCACCACGAGACGTCTTGCAAGCCTATGAGACCCAGTCCTGAACAGAGAACAGGGTGCCCTGGCATGTGTGTGAGCACACACGTGTGTGAGCAGGTGTCTGTGGGTGCACAGACAAGCAAGAGCAGGGGACGCACCTCTTAGCCCAGCAGCCTGGCTGTGGAGGCTGGAGGAGGAGAGGCTATGCTCAGCCAGCCTCTGCTTTGGCACAGGTCTGGTGGGGCCAAGGAAAGCTGAGTGACCCTGACCTGCACAGCTCTTACATCTCACGTGTGCCACCGGAACAGCCAGGGAAGTTTTTTTTTTTTTTGTCAGGGCTGGCTCTAACAAAGCCCTCGGGCTGAACTGCTGGCACTGGCAGGATAACAGTAGCTGTCATGCACAACTGAAGGGCAGATACACACATAACCTACTTCAGCCTGGACTGGGCAACAGCAGTGAAAGGCAAAACAAATGCAAACACTTTGCACAGACCATGGTATTGTGCTGATAAGGCCTTGAGAAAATGCAGAAAAGAGCAAGTCAGCCCCAAAACACCACCCTCATGCCACAAGTCAGCAACCAGAAGAGCAGCAGTAGGTGGAGATGCCCCTTGGGAAGGAAGGGACTTTGCCAGACCCCAGAGGCCAAACCATGGGTCTGTGCAGAGCTGGGGAGGCCCCTGATGCTAATTCAGAGGGGCTGGGTGGAGCCCAGCTCTGACACCCAGCACAGAGCAGACTGCAGAGCTTGCACCATCCTATTGAAACCAGTGCTTTGCACCTGGCAGATCTAAAGCCTGCTATAAAGACCTTCTGATGGCTATCCCTTGCCAGCAGTTCTCACAGACCTCCATATCCAATCCGCTGCTCCTTTTCACCACACACATCTCCTGCCTTTGCCCTGCTCTGCCATCACAGTGCCTGACTTGGCTGGGGGGTTCCCAGGCTAGCCAACAAGGACTGACGGACAGAGGCAGTGCAGATATATGTGCCTGGTACCTTCAGAAAAGCACCCTGCAAACCCAGCAGATCCCCTCCAAGTGGCTGCAGGGCTGCCCTTTTATTTTTCTGGGGATGAGAATGGGGAGCACTCAACCTGTCACCAGGCAAGGTTCCCCATGGCTCTCTCCACACAGTGACTCAAGCACCATGCATTCTGTAATCCATGCTCGGCTGCTGCTAACCAGGCAGAAAGGAGGGCATGGGGAGCATGCTGCCATGAATACAGAGTGGGCTTGTTGGTGACAGACGGCACTGTCCACGTGACACTAATGAATATGAGGCTAGGACAGGATGCAGCACCCTGGCTCAGCTCCTGTCCTGGATAGAGTCAGGAAAGCAATTCAAATGGAAATGTCTTGCTACTGAATTAAATAGCTGTTGTGAGAAGGAATAAGAATAAATAGGAAGGACTAGAAAGGAGAAGCGCAGCTGCAGGGATGGGAAAGGTGGAGAGCAGGAGGGGTACAGCAGCAGAAAGATGATGGAGAAGATGCAAAACAGAGGGGCAGACTTAGGGGAGGGGAGAGGACAGTGGGGCAGAGGAGCAGATCAGAATGGGAAGAATTGAAGATATAGTTATGGAGCTGGCTTTCACATTCACTGGTGCAGCTCACCAAAACTGCTTCCACCCCTTAACCCTAGGCAAAGGTCCCCTTCAGGACCTTTGCAGGAGGACGAGCAGCTTCTTAGCAAGAGCCCCACCTGCCCTTATAGTCCCCAGCTACACAGCACTGGGTTGCCTGGAGGTGGCTCTGCCCAGCCTTTCCCTGCCTGGTCCCACATCACCAGGGAAGCCTGCTGGATGGACATGTGCTGGCACCACTGCAGGTGCCAGAGAGCCCCAGAGGGCAAGTGGGACCACAAGGAGCTGCTCCTCTGCATGCTGTTTTGGAGCAGCTAGATCCCAGCCAGCCTTTGACACTTCATGACATGGCCCAAGGAAAACCTCCCTGCAATCTTAGTACCTACCCTAAATCTCTGTGTAGGCAAGTCAAGCCAATTACTGCACAAAATATCCTTGGTAGACCTGAGAAAAATGATCACTAATCTCCTTCAATTGATTTTTAGCATTTCAGAAGGCTGTTGTCATACCCCTGCTCAGGTGCTCTTTGTTCTCAGGTTTCACAGCTAGACAGATTCAGTTTGTTCCTCTTGCATCTCATGTTTTCCTAACTTCTGACTAATCTTGTAACATCCGTGTACTTTCTCATGTATGTTAACTCCTCCTTTTAATGACCAGCTCAAAATCCAGCATGATGCTTGTCTGGCTGAGATTGCCCCAAGGGTGAGCAGAACAGTGTTGTGGCCATCCCTGCCTTAGGAGGGACATCCAGCTTGCACCACCCTGCATGTTCTCACAGCAGCAGCAGGCTGCTCAGCCTGATCTACAGGGATCCACAAAAACTCCCCGGCAGCAAGATTGCTCTCCAGCCAGTGAGTTTCTGCTTGGTATTTTTGCATTCCAGTTTTCCTGCTTTGCACTTGTTCTCACTGAATTGCATTTTATAAATTGCAGGCCATTACTGAGTGATCGAGATTAAAAAAAAATAAATCTGATCACATTCCTCTAAACTGTTGCAGCCCTTTGCTATTTGCTATTATTTCAGCATTTTATAAGCATGACCACTATTCCATCAACCTGTTGGCTAAATGAAAACAGTGAACAGGACGTATCCACAAAATGACCTCACTTAACATGTCTTCCCACTATGAGAGCATCTAAACAGTCCCTGGTTGCAGCAGTTTTTAACCAGTTGTACATCCAGCTCAGAGATGTTTCAAATGCACTCCATCACTCCAGTTTTCTGCAGAGCACATCCCATGGGACAGCACCAAAAAACAATGAATGTCAAGACATATATCTTCTGTCGCCTGTTATCAGCAGTGCCACCTCCCCTGTCAATGATGGAAATTAGATTGGTTTAACAGGTTGTATTATTGGCAAATGCTCGTTGGATGTTCCTTGTCACATATTATCCTTGAGATGCTTGACAAGTGATTGTGTAATAATTTCATTCTGTATCTTTTCAGACACCAAAGTAACTAATGTATAATTTCCCTTTCTCCCTTTTCAATGCAATGTACTAAGTTTTGCCCTCCTCCAGCCCTCAGGGACCTCACACATGCTCCATCTGTTTTCTGAGATAATTGCTAATGGGGTCAGAGATTACTGTGGCTAGTTCCTTACGTACTCCAGGGTAAATTTTATCATACCTTGTAAATTTCGAATTGTCCATGCTACATCTTCCAAACTTGTTGTTCTGGTTTTGTTCCTAATCTCCTGTTGCTAGAAGTACTCTGGTCATAGTTAACCCTTCTGTAAATATTTAAAGCATAAAAGATATTGAACTATTTAGCCTTCTCACATATCATCTAGAATTTGCTTGATTATCTCACTTAGAAGTGGACATGAACTTTTGTGCACAGATTTTCTTCTTCTAGGCTTATTACATCTAGGCAGAACTAATTTTCTGTCTTGGTCTGTTTGATTTAATCTCTCCACACTTGTACTTACCTTTATAGTCACCTTTATATATACATCTCTGATGTTTAACAGTGCTGCCCTACCCCCTTTTCCCATCCTGAATGGGTTCTGCCTTCTATACTGATGTACCCAGCCTGTGTTGTCCCACCGAGTCCCTGTGATGTTCAGTGGCTAGGTGATGTTCCCAGCTCTTCCATTTTGTCTCCTTTCTCCTGACATTTGTGTCAGTCCCACTCAGATCTCAGGAGTCTGCACTGTGCTCTCTCCTTCAGTCCTGCTCAGACTCCACAGCACCTTCTCACCTGTCCTGGGGCTCCAGGCTTTTGTCCAGTTTTCTTGTGTCCACCCCTTGTTTCTTGTCACTTATCCTTTCAGACAGGGAATAAATCTCTCCTCACAGGACAGGTCCATCGGGGCCCTTGGATATTCTTTCATCCTTCAGCAGGTAGGGTGTCCGGCTCTGGCCAGCCATATCATGAAGGGAGCCAAGCCCTTTCTGCACCACGTGCACAAGCTGATGACTTTCCCCCTGCTGGGGATGTCCTCTGAGTTCAGAGGACTGCCAGGACCACTCTGCCTCACCAGAGCCCTGCAGTCACAGCTGGCCTGCGCAGGCACACCATGGAGGGGTCAGTCCCTGCACAGGAGACAGCCTGGTGTGGCATCGGCTGAGGAGGAGCACGGTGGTCCTGTCACAGCCCAGAACAGAGCTCTTCACACCAGTGCTGCTATGTGGGCTCAGTGGCCATGGTGGCCCCTCTCTCGTCCCCATTAGTGCACAGAACTTCTTGGAGGACCATATATATACGACATGGCATAGAAAAGGGAGCAGAGAGCAGCTGAAAGTATCCAAAAGCCAGCAGAATCTTGAGTTGAGCAGCAGTCATTGTTGTTCTTCCTGCACCAAAACTTCCTGCGCTTATTTTATCCAGACTTCAAGAAGGAAAAATCTCAGAATTATTCATTAAGTGGAACACTGCAAGGAACAAAACAAAAAGGTGTCACTTCTGGAAAATGCAAACAGGCCTGCTTTTCTAAATGCACAGTCAGCAGGTATCACCCAGGTGGAAAGAACTGTCGAGGAGCAGATCCAAAACATTTACCATGGAACAGTTCAACATGAAACTTTTGTTTCTCCAGTACTGTGCTGCCTCGCTGGTGCTGGGGTTCGGAAACCAAACCACCTCAGCTTACTGCCAAGGTCTTCTTCATCTCCTGGGTCCACTGGGTGATGCAGAGGAGACATGCCAGAAATGCCAGGCACAGAACTTAGCTGTGGCCATCAGGAATGTGTCAGTGACTACCATGGCAGAATAGAGGGATGAGCATGCAGACTCAGCAGGCAGCTCACCAGCCCTTGGTAGTTAACAACAAGGTCAGCAATGCCACAAAGGACCAGTGAAAACCCTCTCTGGGGAGATCAGCAATTTGGCAGGAATTGCTCCTGCAGGCCATGCCAGCTGCCCAAGGTGCTGCTCAGGGATTGTTACCCATTTGGATTTGTGCATGGAGCAGATATTGCTCCTGTTGCTGTTAGGCTGGGTTTGAAGTGATGTACCAGTGCTCTGGTATCTAGCTGGCAGAGAGGAAGGCACTCAGCCCATCACATTCCCCTGGTGCCCAGGCTCCCCAGGCCACTGGTGCTGTTGGGACACCCACCATGCTGGGAGTATGGGTGGCCAGGCAGTGGCGCAGACTGGTGGGCAGCACTTTGTCAGCAGGATGATGAAAGAGCTCTGAGTATTATTGGTGGATTTAATCCTGGAGTCCCTACATGCCAATATGCTGCCTGCTGCCTGCCTAAGGCGATGGGTACAGCAGGGGTAAAAAGTGGCATCAGGGAGCAAGTTCTCTTCATTCCTCCATGCCAGCTATTGCTCAGGCAAGACCTCCCCTTGGCACTGAGGTGGGACTGCTCAGCATGGCCCCTCATTTCCCCAGGGCACCAGGAGGAGCTTTCATGGACAAGAAGGCAGGGAATGCAGAGCAGGTAGCTTCAAGTTCTGGGTGCAGTTGGCACACAAGAAACCCTGCCCCTGGGCTACAGCACTGATCGCCCACCTGCCTTAAAGCTACAAGCAGGATTGACAGGGAAGAGTTTTAGCCTAAGTCAGTGCCTGGTCCTGTTGTAAACAGTCTCCATCTTTCTTAAAAGTCCCCTTTAAGTATTGAAAGGCTGCAGTGAGATCTCCCACAGCCTTCTCTTCTCCAGGCCAAGCATCTCCAGCTCTCTCAGCCTTTCTTTGCAGGAAAGGTGCTCCAGCCCTCTGAACATTTCTGTGCCATTCCTCTGCACCTGCTCAAACAAGTCTATATCCTTCTTGGGGGGGGGGGGGGGCAGAGCTGGGTGCAAGACTCCAGGTGGGGTCTCACAAGGGTGGATTAGAGAGGGAGAATCACCTCCCAGAGGACCCTTGAGGGACACCACTCATCACTGACCTATACCTGGATTTTCAGGCATTGACCACAGCTCTCTGGATGTGGCCATCCAGTCAATTCCTTATCCACTGAATAGTTCATCCATCGTATCCATATCTCTCCAATTTAGAGACAAAGATGTTGCGTGGGACTGTGTCAAAGGGCTTACAGAAATCCAGGTAGATGACATTTGTTGCTCTTCCCTTGTCTGCTGATCAGAGATGGCCACTAGATTGGTCAGGCATGATTTGCCATGTGAAGCCATGGTGAAGCCGTGTTGGTTGTCCCAAATCACCCCCCTGTGTTCCATATGCCTTAACATAGCTTCAAGGAGGATCTGTTCCATGATTTTTTCAGGCATGGGGAACCAGGGATCTAGTGCAATGCTCCCAGTGGGGCAGTGGAGGAGATCCTGAGCTGCTCTGTCACTTGAGAAGGGTTCAGCTAGGTCCAGGGCTTGAGACTTGGTTGTACAGAGTGCAGTGACCTGAGAAATGAGCCCTCTGCCTGTCACTAGTAGGGCTGACATTGTGGGTGGGAGCTCCAAGGCTGTCAGTGCTAGCCCCTGCTCTTTTTGCAGGTGGTGATGCTGACGCTTTTTTTTTCTTTTTGATATGATTTCTCTAGCATAACAACACTGACAAGGGCTTTTTGACAGTGCTTCCTGCTTGTGCTTAAGGCTCTCCACCCCCTCACTGCAGATGGGTTTAGGCTACAGAGGAATGAGCATGCTGCTCAGGAGGAATTCCTGACAGTGCTGCAGTCTGCCTGTCAGCTACAGCCCTGAATGCCCTGGTCCGTGCTGTAACTGCCCTTCCTGGGCCACATGGTTTCCATTCTACCAGCACAGAAGCGCAGCAGAGGTTTCTACAAGATTCTTTTGTTCTTGACACCCCAAAGAAGGACTCTTTCAGCTCCTGGCCATTCTTTTTCTTCTTGCTGCTCCCCAGCACTGATGCACAGCCTGACCCCTGGTTCTGGCTGGCACTGTCAGATCTACGTGCTGGTCTGGCTGGGTTCCTGCGCCTGGCTGTGCAGCAATAGCCCAACAGAGAGGAGCTCCCCCAGTGGTGCTAAACTTCTTTTGGATATACCCAGAGATTGGCTGTGTCGTTGAGGCACCCTGGTGCACTACAATGCAGGTGGGCTCCAGCAACCGGAGATAACGAAGGTTGAGAGGTACCAGGGCAGATTTGCTGTTTATTAGGTGGACAACCAAAGGCTGCTCTGCTCATCGCACTGGCAATATAGCACTGAGGGTTGATCTCCTATGGCCAAGCCTTCTGGCACCTGGACATGGTGGGAAGGCTGCTCCGATGGAGCTGGACATATTTTCTGCTCCCCAGGAAATGAATGGGGGAAATATGGGGCAGCAGCAAACCCTACTGCATCACCCATTAACTGGGCTCCTGCAGGCTGCAAAATGGGGACCCCATTCCTTGCTGCCCTCTGAAGGACAAAGCTTTGCTACTTTCCATGTGTGTCTGCCAGCTGGTGAGACAGCGGGGGAGCCACTGACAGAAGGAGTGGGGAGATCTCCCCTGGGAACTGTGGAAGGGCACTGTCCCTAGCAGGCCCTTGAGGAGGTTATGCCAGGCCAGTGATGCCAGAAAGCTACTCGTGGGTCCTGCCTGGCCTAGACATCCTAAGGTCTTAGCCCTGAAGTTCTGGGGTACTCGAGGCTGGATGTGCGCCTGAGCTGCGTGGCCACAGCCTGCTTCCCAGCCACGTGAGTTAGGAGGGGAAGCAATTAGCTCCGTGGCTGGATGTCTGATGAGTCATTTCCTCCGCAGGCACCTCCTGATCCACTGCAGGCAGCTGTAATGTTCAGGGCACAGACAGCAGGGACCAGCTTCGGGGTAGCTGAGCCATCTGGAGGGAGGTGGCATTGCAAGTATGGCTGAAACAACAGATGTTAGGAGGTGTGTCAGGCCTCCCAAAACTCACCCACTTGCTGCCATCCCTCATCCTTCACCTCCCCACTTTGCTGCCAGCTCGCGGGATGTAGAGGCCGTGTCCCTGTGCTGACATTGCAAATCACACCTGGGTGGATGTGGCTACCTGGTCAAGCTGGTGATGCATCGTCTGCTACCCATCATGTCTGGCTCAATAGGATCTGGAACAGGAGATATGTCACAACAGATCTTTGTCATGGGGTTGTGCTATCAACTGGGCTGAGAAGTTGAAAAGGGGTAAAGATGGCAGAATCTGGCCAAAAGATTGCCTGCTGAAAAGCTCAGATGCTCAGGTTGAGACATCTTGGTTTGAACTTTTTAAAGAGTCATGTCCAATGGCTCAGTGCCTGTAAGAGTAACCAGATTTTCCAGAATGCACCACTCGCACCAGGCTGAGCCTCTGCAAAGCCAACGGCAGCCTATAGCCCCTCCAAAGCCCATCCCAGGAGCCAGTTCCTGTACCTATCATAGAGGTTTCTCTAACCTTCAGGATGATGACTGCCTGGATATCTTTCAAGCAGTGATGCTTCCCCACCAGGTAAAATGAGTCCATGGTACAAAAACAGATTTCATATGTTCCCAAAGGCATAAGGAAATGCAAAGGGAGCTTGCTGTGTAGTAAAATGCCAAATGCTGGGGATTCCGCTCAGAAGGCATTAAATCACAAAAACAAACTGATATTTTAAGGCTAGAAAAAAAAAACAGAAAGCTATTCCTAGACTGAAATAAAAAGTGTAAATGGGATGCAAAATCAGATTTCAGGTTATGTGAGTGCTGGCAAGTCAGTGTTTCTCTGGTGACATAGGATTCTGCCTATATAAATCTGAATCTGATTTTCTCATGAGTTTTGTACCTACACAACACTCGGCTTTTTGTCTTCCTTCTTCCTAGGTTCTTCTTGATTTCTGTTGATTCCTCTCCCACTGCTATCTCCAATCAGCTCTGAAGCTCTTGGAGTTGATATAGAAATAATAAAATGTAGTATTTGCTTGTGATTTTCATGGATTTAAGCATTTGTTCCCATGTAACGTCTCTTAGTTTGGGTTGTATCTAACAGTCTTGGTGATAAGTTAAAAATTCTTGATGTGGGAATTTTCTAGGTTTGGAGAAACCTAAACACTACAATCCATGAAAGGCAGGCTGAGAGGACTGCTGAGTAATATGACTGGTGGCCTCCATGTTCAGTTGTTATTCTGCTTTCATTCTTTACTATTCTTCATTGCATCTCTCCTCATTCCCCATTCTCTTGCTCCTGCCTCAGTCTTCTGCTCACTCCTTTCTTCCTTGGTTTCCCGGTTTCCCTATCACCAGTTTTGGCCTGAGCTGATAGCTGAAGACTGAGAAAAAAAGGTAAATATCAGCCTTGTTCTTGAATCAAAGCACATTTTCCCAAAACTCTGAGAGCAAAGAAAGGCGGTTTCCTTAGAAGTCTGGATCCTTTCTCTTCACTACAGTTAGTCCCAGGAAGTGCTGTCTCCAGCGTCCTTCCAGAGCTACAGCCACCAAGGTCCCCCTGCCTGCTGCTGACTCCACTGTTGTAAGCATCAAACCTCCCAGGCCCTGTGAATTGCAGTCTGTGGGGCAGAGCTCAGCACCCACATGTGCTGCTGAGACTGGGGACCTGTAAAGGGACAGCCACATACTCCTCCTAGACCACACTGGCTGGGAACTGTGGATATTCAGAAATACTTGCATTCCAAGAGCACTCTGCTTCTCACACTGCATGTCATATTCTTGCCCCCAAGTCATGTCCCAGGCCTAGAAGATTCTCTCCACATTTCTTCCTGTTCTCCTCCACCTCCTCCTTCCCACTGTCACCTTCCCTTCTATCCCTCTTCCCTTCTGTCAGCACTAATGCAGCCTGCTTTTAGGAAATTAAAGGTTTCATGAGTCATACAGTTCATGATGTGATGGTAGAAATGTGCAAGAGCCCTTTTGAAGTCCATCAAAAGCTAGTCTAAAAAGAGCAAGACAAGTTCTGCAGAGTGTGACTGCTCTGGAGTACTTAAGAAATTGTTTGAGATACGTTGAGCAGTAAGAAGGTGCAAGAAATTTGTTGGGATAGCTGACAAACACCCAAAATCAGCTTGTCTGACATTCACTATGAGATTGCATGGGAAATTAAGTTCTTTCTCCTTTTGAGATGGCCTGGTTCTGCTGTGTCTGGGTTGGACCCTCTACCTCAGTGGCAGGCTGAGACAGGAGGACGACAGTAGATAGTACAGTGGTGCCAAGGAAAATCATGGTTCATCTAGGAACTCCAGAGCTCTATCACCATGCTGCACTGTCACCAGGCCCATCAGTGCTGACAAAAGGCGGGGAATGGAGTGCTGGGAAGGAATCATCCAAAGCTCCGGATGGTGTCCCACAGCCCTGTGGTGGTTTTACTCAGCTGGACAGCTGAGCTCCACCACAGCCACTCTCTCACTCTCCCTCCTCAAAGGGAAAGGGGGAGAAAATACAATGAAAAGGGCTCAAGGGCTGAGATAAGGACAGAGAGATCGCTTGCCAATTATCATCATGGGTAAAACAGACTCAGCTGTTTATGGAGATCAGTGAATTTTGTTACCTATTACTAACAAGCTAGAACAATGAGAAACTAAAAAACAACCAACCAAACAAACAAAAAACCAACAAACCAACCAACCAAACAAACAACAAAACAAATCAAACAAACAAACCAAAACTAAAAACACCTTCCCTCCATCCATCCTCTTCTATGTCCTCCCCTTAAGTGGTAAAGGGGAACTGGGAATGGGGGCTGTGGTCAGATATCAATCAACCCTTCATCACCTGCTGCTCCTTCACAGTCATTCCCTTCCCCTGCTCCCGGTGGGGTCCCTCTCACGGGATGCCGTCCTTCCCGAACTGAGCCTGCGGGGGCTGACCACAGGCAGCAGCTCTTCAAGAACTGCTCCAGTACGGGTACATACCACAGGGTCCATCCATCAGGAGCAAACTGCTCCAACATGCAACCTCCACAGGCCACAGTTCCCCCTAGACACCCTGCTCCTGCGGGGGCTCCTCTCCACGGGCTGCAGCTCCAGCCCGGGGCCTGCTCCTGCGGGGGCTCTCCATGGGCCACAGCCTCCTCCAGGCCACATCCACCTGCTCCACCGGGGGCTCCTCCACGGGCTGCAGCGTGGAGATCTGCTCCGTGTGGGACCCGTGGGCTGCAGGGGGACAGCCTGCTCCACCAGGGGCCTCTCCCCAGGCCGCAGGGGAACTGCTGCTGTGTGCCTGGAGCACCTCCTGCCCTCCTGCTGCACTGACCTTGGGGTCTGCAGGGCTGTTTCTCACTCCTCACTCTCCCAGCTGCTGTTCCCCAGCAGTTTTTTTTTTTTTTGCCATTTCTTAAATTTGCTGTCACGGAGGCACAAACAACATTGCTTATTGGCCCAGCTCTGGCCAGCGGTGGGTCTCTTTGGAGCCGGCTGAAACTGAGTCTTACCTAACATGAGGCAGCTCCTCGATTCTTCTCACAGAGGCCACCCCTGCAGCCCCCCATTACCAAAACCTTGCCACATAAACCCTATACAGGCCCCTTCACCATGTGATGTCAGGGAGAGATGAGAAGGTGCCAGCAGTCATGCAGAGAGCCATGGGGATGCAGGAGCCAGGGCTCAGGGGCTGCCCAGCCTGAGCAGCGGATGATACATCACTGTAAGGGTCTCATCTGTGGTCCCAGGTGTTTTGTAGCAGCACTGGGTACATGAATCATCTTGAATATGGCTTGGCCCTGGAGGCTACTGATTAATAGGGACCAGGTGGCTGCAGCCCCTCAGTTTGAGGACTGTGACATTTGCCACGAGGGACAGCCCAGAGTGCAGCTCCTGGGAGCCTTAGCGAGCCTCAGCATGGCTCCCTCTTTCCTCCCTGGGGTTTCAGCGTCCTCCTTCACACTCTGGAGCTGGGTGCTGACATAGGAGAATGAGGTTCTGCTTTTATCTCCAGAGCTGATTTTCTAACTCTACCCTGCCAGCAAAATGTAAGAGACTTTCTATGACCTGGAGCATCCCCTGCCTCTGGCTAAAGGCAAGCCCCACTGACCACCCTGCTCTATCCATTAGGCCCTCACACCAGCAGCAGAATGCAAGCCTCTAATAACCTGCAGGAAGCAGCAGCCTGTAATTGTTATTTGTCATGTGTGGCCTCAGTTCACCTCACACGTCAGCAGAACAGCCAGCATCTAGACTGTGTGGCTGTGCCTCATGTAATCCATAACCATGCTGCTTTGCAGAGCATTTCATAGACAAGCTCAGGAAGTGCAGCCTAGATGAGTGAACAGTGAAGTGTATTGGCAACTGGCTGGATGGCAGAGCTCAGAGGGTTGTGCCTCTAGTTGGAGGCCTGTAGCTAGCAGTGTCCCCCAGGGGTCAGTACTGGGTCCAGTGTTCAACATATTCGTCAACAACCCGGACAATGGAACAGAGTGCACCCTCAGCAGGTTTGTGGATGACACAAACCTGGGAGGAGTGGCTGATACCCCAGGGGGCTGTGCTGCCCTTCAGAGGGACCTCAACAGGCTGGAGGGTTGGGCCGAGAGGAACATCATGAAGTTCAACAAGGGCAAGTGCGGGGTCCTGCACCTAGGGAGGAATAACCCCAAGCGCCAGTACAGGCTGGGGGCTGACCTGATGGAGAGCAGCTCTGCAGAGAGGGACCTGGGAGTCCTGGTGGGCAGCAGGCTGACCATGAGCCAGCAATGTGCCCTTTTGGCCTTTTTGGCCCCAAAGGTTTCCTGGGATGTATTTGGAAGAGTGCTGCAAGGAGGTCAAGGGAGGTGATCCTGCCCCTCTGCTCAGCCCTGGTGAGGCCACACCTGGAGCACTGTGTCCAGATCTGGGCTCCCCAGTACAGGAGGGACATGGAGCTCCTGGAGCGAGTCCAGAGGAGGGCTGTGAAGATGATTAGAGGACTGGAGCACCTGTTGTATGAAGCCAGGCTGAGAGAGCTGAGCCTGTTTAGCCTGGAAAAGAGAAGACTGAGGGGAGACCTCATTAATGGATATAAATATCTGAGGGGAGGGTGTTGAGAGAATGGAGCCCACCTCTTTTCAGTTGTGCCCAGTGACAGGATGAGAAGCAATGGGCACAAACTGAAGCATGGGGGAATGTGAGAGGGCACTTCTTTACTGTGAGGGTGACAGAGCACTGGGACAGGTTGCCCAGAGAGGTTGTGGAGTCTCCTTCTCTGGAGATATTCAAACCCCGCCTGGATGTGGTCCTGTGCAATGTGCTCTAGGTGATCCTGCTTGGCGGGGGAGTTGGACCAGATCTTCAGAGGTCCCTTCCAACCTCAGCCATTCTGTGATTCTGTAAAGGTATGAATTAGTCTATGATATTTTAAGGTTTGTAATTTTAGAAATTTAGTTGCCACCTTCCATCCCTTCCCAAAGCTCAAGTGAGAAGTTGCACCTCATACAGCCATTAAGTGCAGCAGAAGTGGGCATTTCTCCCTGCTTTGCTGTGGCTGGTAAGTGTATAAATGCCCACGAGGATATGGAGGCGCATGGCAAATTCACATCTGTGCCAGAACCCACCTTTTTACAGCATGCAGACAGGACCCAGCCACTCGTGGGTCCCAGGTGCAATAGGTATATCTGCCTGGGCTCCTTTATAAACTCTACAGTGCAGCCCAGGATACCTCAGTCTGCTTTCCTCTCCACTTCCATTGCTGCCAAGAGGTACACAAGCCCATGGGTACATATAGCACTGCATTTCTGCCCATACCATAGGGAAATGTGCGCCAAGAAGCCAGGGGCCATGCGTACCTGACTGGTCCTCCCTCCTTTTTGAAAAAGGAGCCTGCCGTGTACCTGCCTGGCCATCACTCATTACCCACAGTGTGTGCCATGATTAGAATGAAGGAAGAGAAATCAGTGCAGATGGCATGAGGAAAACATCAAAACATGCAATCTGGCCATGGAAAGCTGATGCAAACCGGAACCCTTGGGAGGGCTGGGCAGAGCAGGAGGTCCAGGTCCTTGCACAAGTTGTCTCCAAGTGAGTGAGAAAGGAATTGTCTCCAGTTAGGAGGAACTGTCCCCATACCACATTTACTACCTTTGTTCTTAGATTCCCAGCCACTTTGAAGAGTCTGGCTCTGTGAAAACCACTGTGTTAGAGCCAAGAGTTTTAGTGCATTGGCATCCACTGACTGTAATATGAGCCTATAACCAGATCTGCTTGGGGCTGAAAGCCATTGATCAGCTGGGTGGCTTAGCCAAATCGCTTCTCCAGTCTGTGCATTGCTCTTTCATCAGTACAGCAGCACAGGAGATATGCTTCTGCCCTTCATCTAAAATACCAATGGAAAACACCATGTCTGTGCATATTTTGCATGTTCACAAGCCACAGCCCTTTCTCTTCCCAGAGCAGTTACTACAAGCAGGTGCTGTTTGTGCCTGGGGAAGGCCAGCCTGGGCAATGGTCACAGCTGTGACACTGGCAGCAGAGCAGTGCAGCACTTTCTGCAGAAAGCTGCATCCTACTTAGGAAAGGCAAAATCTGGCAGGAAAATACAGGCATTACACGAGTGGACATGACATTTGGAATATGGCCATATTCAGGCAGCTCTCAAATCTGCAAGAAAACAAGGGGAAGCATTAAATATAAGACATAAATGAAAGTCCATAGAAAGAGAGAAAAGAGAAAACAGAGGGAGATGGGAGAGAAACTGAGAGCCAGACATCAGCTGTCAGATTTGATTACTCTGCAATGTGAAATGCAGTTGTCTGCCGAAATGGAGACTGTGAGCAAGGTTGCAAGGTCTAGAGCCAAAGGTGGGAACTGTGTGGCTGAAGGACCTCTTAGGATTTTGTCACATTTTTGATGTTACTTGTGAGCCTTTTTCTCCATAGATTCCTGACTTACTCCATGGATGGGGTAGGTCACCCCTGGTGTCTTATCACTTGAAAGAAACCAAAGAAAGGGAGTTGCCTTTTGTGTGAGGGAGCAGGAGGAGTGTGTGGAGCTCTGCCTTCAGATGGGTGGTATAGTTGTGGGTGTCTGCTACAGGCAACTTGATCAAGAGCAAGAAGATGAGGCGAAGGCCTCAGGCAACTTCAGACAACTGGAAGAAGCCTCATATTTGCAGACCCTGGTCCTAATGGTGGGCTTTAACTGCTGCATTATCTACTGGAGGGGCAATACATCAGGGTGCAAGCAATCTAGGAGGTTTCTGGAGTGCACTGATGACAACTTCCTAACACAGGTGATTGAGAAGGTTGGATATTAGGAAGATCTTCTTTACGGAAAGGGTTGTTAGGCATTGGAATGGGCTGCCCAGGGAAGTGGTTGAGTCACCATCCCTGGAGGTCTTTAAAAGATGTTTAGATGTAGAGCTTAGCAATATGGTTTAGTGGAAGACTTGTTAGTGTTAGGTGAGAGGTTGGACTGGGTGATCTTGGGGGTCTCTTCCAACCTAGGTGATTCTGTGATTCTGTGAGAAGCTAATAAGGGAAAAATTCTGATCTGATTCCTATCAACAAGAACTGGCTGGGGATGTGAAGGCTGGGGACAGCTTTTGTTCCAGTGACTATGAGATGATAGAGTTCAGCATCCTGAAAGGAATGAGCAGGGTCACTACCCTGGACTCAGGAGAACTGACTTTGGCATTTTGAAGCATCGCCTTAGAAGAATCCTGTGGAATGCACTCCTGACGAGGAAAGAGGTCCAGGAAACTTGGTTAATTTCCAAGGACCAGCCCCTCCAAGCTCAAGAATAGACTACCCCATCAAGCAAGGAATCAAGCCAAAGGCAACAGGGTGCTTGAACAAAGCACTCCTGACAAAACCCAAGCATAAAGAAGAAGTGTGTAGGAGGTGGAAGCAGGGAGGACAGTGCACAAGGAGTGCAGAGACACTGTATAAGTGTGCAGGGATGAGGTTAGGAAAACCAAACTCACATAGAGTTAAGTCTCTACGGATGTGAAGGACAACAAGAAAGATATCTGCAGGCACAACAGCAATCAAAGGAAGACTAGAGAATATGTGGACTATGGCTATGGGGTAGGGGACCCGGTGACAATGCACATGAAAAACATCATGGTACTCAATGCCTTCTTTGTCTGGGTCTTTACTGGTAAGATTTTCCCTCAGGAATCCCAGGTCCACACCAGGGGAACGTCTGGTGCAATGAAGACTTATGCTTGGTAAGAGGGAGAATTAGGGAACGTTTAAACAAACTGGACATACACAAGCCCATGGGACCTGATAGGATACACCAACAAGTGCTGAGGGATCTGTCCAATGTCACTCATTGCGAGGCCATTGCAAGGTTTATCTTTGAAAAGTCATGACAATTAGGAGAGGTTTCTGAAGAAAGAAAACATCGCTCCTATCTTCAAAAAGGGCAAGAAAGAGGATCCAAGGAACTACAGACCAGCCAGCCTCATGTAGTTTCCTGGGAAGATGATGGGGCAAATCTTCCTAGAATTCATTTCCAAGCATATGAAGTTCAAAAGGGTGATTGAAACTAGTCAGCATGTATGTACAAAGGAGAAATCATGCCCAATCAATTTGATAACCTTCTATAGCAAAGTGGCTAGCTTGGTGGCTGAGGGGATGTGGTGGTTTTACTCAGGTGGGCAGCTGAGTTCCACCACGGCCGCTCTCTCATTCCCCCTCCTCAAAGAGGAAGGGGGAGAAAATACAACACAAAGAGCTCAAGGTTTCAGATCAGGATGATTTAATTAAAGGGAAAGGGAGAGGGGAAAAAAAAAAAAAAAAAAAAAAAGGCCGTGTGGAAGTGCAGAGAGAAAAGGAAAAAAAAAAGAAAAAAAAAAGGTTATTCTCTACTTCCCATCAATGAGCGATCTTTGGCCACGTCCTGGGAAGCAGGGCCTCAAAACGCATAATGGTTGTTCAGGAGGACAGCTTCCTCCCCCCTTTTTATTGCTGAGTGTGAGATCAGGTGTTATGGAATATCCCTTTGGTCGGTTTAGGTCAGCTGCCCTGGTGATGTCCCCTCCCCATCACTTGCCCAATCCAAGCTTGCTGGCTCTTGGGGGCTTGGAGGTAGTCCTGATGCGGTGCCAGTGCTATGCAGCAATAGATACAACACTGGAGTGATACCAGGGCTGTTCTAGCTACGAGTGCAGAGCACAGCACTGTGTGGGCTGCTGCAGGGAAAGTTAACTCCACCCCAGACAGACCCAGCACAGATGATATTGCTTATCTTGACTTTAACAAGGCTTTCAACACTGTGTCCCATAACATCCTCATAGACAAACTAATGAACTATGGTCTATTAGGGGACAGTGGCATGGACTGAAAACCAGCTGAACTGCTGGGCTCAAAGAGTTGTGATCCGTGGCACAAAGTCCAGGTGGAGGCCAGAGGTGTCCTCCAGGGCTCAGTATCAGGGCAAAGACTGTTTAACATTTTCATTAATGACCTGGTCAGGGTCCTGGTGGACAAGTTGAACATGAGAAGGCAATGTGCCCTTGCAAAAGTGTCCAGCAACATTCTGGGCAGCATTAGGAAGAGCATTGCCAGCAGGGTAAGGGAGGAAATCCTTCTGGGTAAGACTACACCTGGAGCACTGTATCCAGTTCTTGGTTCCCCCCTGTGAGAAGAGATGTGGGCATATTGGAGAGAGAAAGAGTCCAGCAAAGTGTCACAAGGATAATTATGTGCTCAGAGCATGCATTATACAAGCCAGGGATGAGAGAACTGGAACTGTATAGTCTGAAGAAGAGAAGGCTGAGGACAATCTTATCAATGTGGATAATGAGCCCAGCTCAGCTATGCCATACAAGCAACTTGCATTAAATTAAAACAGCGGAAGTGCTCAACTGAATTAAGAGTGCAGATGCTCCAGCACCACAGGAAAATGTTTTGCTCTCAGAAAGGCAAGTTAGCTGAGAAAAAAGTGGTGAGTGTTGGCAGAGAGGGGAGGTAGCTCAGATGCCTCCATATGCATGCACTGAGGTACAGGGGCTGTCAGAATAAAGCATAGGTGAGCCCTGGGGAGCTGCTCTGCTCTCCAGGGAGAGGTTCAGGAAGCTGCACTAGCCCTTGCCAGGGAGGTGGGCTGACTGATGCTCTGGCTGACAAAGCAAAGCCAGTGTGGATAGAAGTGGAAAAAAAAAAAAAAGAAAAAAAATGACAGAGACAAGCCTGCTCAGATGTGCCAGACCTCCAGTCTGGGAGAACAGGAAATGTATTGGTAATTAAGGCCTGTAAAAGAACATCCAACATGCCAGATCTGTCTTAAGTGAGGGCAAAGAAGGTTAACTGCAGTCATTAACGGGAATACTGATGAGAAAAACAGACAACTTTGCTGTTTTGATCTCCCTTCTGCTGATACGGTTTTATTCATTATGTGTATATGAGATCTGCTTACCCACCATCCCTGGGCACAACAACAGTGTATACCAACAACAGGGCAGTGATACGGCAATCTGTTTTACACACTGGGAAACTGAGGCACAGCAAGAGGTTGGGCACACTTTGCAATGGTAGCATTGCAAACACGGGTGGCTCTGTACCTCCTACCAACAAGCTTGTCTGCAAGGCTATCAAGCTCCATAGTTCAGAAGAAGCACCTCTGTTACGCTGGATGTCTTCCTCCCTCACTGAGGTACTTGGCCAGATAAATAAATGTGGTGACTGAAGCTGTCTAGACATTGCATGATGACATCAGAAATGGAGGGCAGAGAGTGCCTATCACCTCCCAATCCCCTGGGATGTTTCAGGATGATTCTTGTCTGCAGAGCCCTGCACCCTGGTACAGCAAGATGGTGGTTAAAGGCCTTCATGAGCAGGCAGTGCAGGCAGGCTTTGTGCTGAAGATGAGACAGTGCTACTGTGTTCAGTGAGCCCAGGTCACTGGAGGCAAAGTGTCAAATGTCTGAAAGTCCTAACGTGCTAAAATTTAGGCTGTTGTAGGTGAGACCTGAACCAGGCAGAAGTCTCAACACAGAAATGCCAGTGATTTTCCCTTTGCATAAGCCTAGGGAAGCAGTAGTGAATTCATCCTGCCCCCTTGGCTGTGGTGGATTGCCCACAGAATCATAGAATCACGGACTAACCCAAGTTGGAAGGGACCCCAAAGACCATCTAGTTCCAACCCCCCTGCCATGGGCAGGGATAATGCCCACTAGATCACGTTGTCCAGGGCCTTGTCTAACCTGGCCTTGAACACCTCCAGGGATGGGGCATCCACAACCTCTTTGGGCAACCTGTTCCAGTGCCTCAGCACCTTCTGAGCAAAGAATTTGCTCCTAACCTCTAACCTAAATCTACCCTCTTTTTGTTTAAAACCATTCCCCCTTGTCTTGTCACTGTCTGCCTGAAAAAAAGAAAATCACTCTCCATCTTTTTTATAAGCCCCCCATTCCCCTTAAGTAATGAAAAGCTGCATTGAGGTCTTCCTGGAGACTTCTCTACTTCAGGCTGAGCAGCCCCAGCTTTCTCAGCCTTTCCCCATAGGAGATGTGCTCCAGCACCAGGTCCTCTAGCCAACTTCATGGACCTCCTCTGGACCTGCTTTAATAGACCCACCTCATTATTGTGCTGAGGGCCCCAGACCTGGATGCAGGACTCCAGATGAGGCCTTACGAGGGCAGAGCAGAGAGGCACAATCACCTCCCACCTGCTGCCCACTCCTCTGTCGATGTAGCCCAGGATGCAGTTGCCCTTCTGGACTGCAGGCATGCGCTGCTGGCTCATGTCGAGCTTTTCGTCCACCAGAACCCCCAACTCCGTCCCTGCAGGCTGCTCTCAATGAGTTCTTCTCGCAGGTCTCATGTCTGGGATTGCCCTGACCCAGGTGCAGGACTTGCACTTAGACTTGTTGAACCTCATTGGGTTCACATGGGTTCTCTTTTTTAGCTTGTCCAGGTCCCTTTGGCATCCCTTCCTCCTGGTGGATTGACTGCACCACTCAAACTTGCTGAGGGTGCACTCAATCCCATCATATATGTCTTCGATCAAGATATTAAATAGCACTGGTCCCAAGACAGACTCCTGAAGGACACCACTCATCACTGGTCTCCATCCGGACATAGAGCCATTGACCACCACTCTCTGGGTGTGACCTTCAGGCCAATTCCTTGTCCACTGAGTGGTCCACCCACCAAACCCATATCTCTCCACTATGGAAATCAGGATGTCATGTGGGACCATGTCAAAGGCCTTGCAGAAGGCCAGGTAGATGACATTGGTCATATGTTGTCAACTGATACACTCACTCCATCCTAGTAGACCACCAGGTTGGTCAGGCCGGATTTATGCTTGGTGAAGCCATGCTGGCTGTCTCGGATCACCTCCTGGTCTTGCGTGTGCCTTGACATTGCTTCCTGGAGGAGGACCTTTACCATGATCTTCCCAGGCACAGAGGTGAGGCTCACTGGTCTGTAGTTCCCCACATCCTACTTTTGACCCTTTTTAAAAATGGGAGTGACGTTTCCCTTTTTCCAGTCACCAGGGATTTCACCTGACTGCCAGGACTTTTCAAATATGATGGAGAGAAGCTTGGCAACTCCATCAGCCAGTTCCCTCAGGACCCTGGGATGCATAGCATTGGGCCCCATAGACTTGTACTCGTTTGGTTTCATTGGGTGGTATTGAACCTGCTCTTCACTTACAGTGGTTGGGACTTTGCTCCCCCAGCCCTCATCTACCAGTTCAGGGAAAGTCCTCTAGCAATTTGTTTCTATGATGCTCATAACTCAAGATGGGACCTGATGCTGGATCCATATTTTTGCCATAGCTAATTTAGGGTGTCCACATTTTCTCTGGAGCACCTAATGATGGCCATCAAGCCTCTGGGCTCTCCAGACCCAGTTTCCTGGGAAACTGAATTTGTATTTGGACATCGAGGAACTCCTCCTTACAGCAAAACCCATGCCACCGTCCTGCCCTTGTGGTGCTAAGAGCCTGAGGAGCAGTGCACTGTGCTGCTGCCTGCGGGCGGCTTTCCTCCTCCTGGCCCTTGACACTGTGCTAACACTCATTCACGTTCCTCAGGAGAAGGGGACTTGTCTGTGCATTCAGCTGAGATTGATGGATGTTGGCAGAGAGAAGTGTATTTCTCATTTGAAGGGCCTTCTGCAAAAGGCAGGGGGTTAAAACAATGCTCCATTTTCATGTCCCCAGGCTGCTCTTCAGTACATTTCTGTACCCCCTGCCTGGGTGTCTGGCAGGCAATTTTCACCACAGATGCCATAATGGGCAGATAGTTACTCACACTGCACAGACTCGCTGGCATTTTGCATTGAAAAAGCACCTTGGGAAAAACAAGGTGGGGGGATGGCATCTATCAACCTTCCCTCATTCCCACAATGGCAGTGATGAGTGCCAGGGTGTGGGCAGGATGCCAGGGTTCCCGTGCTCTGGGCTCACCCTTCAGCACCTCTGAGGCCCCCAGACCAGTGCCTGACTGGCGACTCCATGAGCTGCTGGGTCCCGAGTGTGGCACCCGGGGAGCACTGGCAGCCACACACAGCAGCACTTTCAGAGTTCTTTGGTCCCCAGATCCCCACCCCATCCTACATCAGCTCTGCCACGCTCGGTGGTGGCTCCTTGCTTTCTGCTCCCACAGCAGGAGGGGGAAATGGGGAGGAGGGATTCTCTCTGCTCCCGAGCCACCGCCTATGATGGACATGTCAGGATAAAGGCACTGGGCAGACCACCAGAGCCAGAGGAGGATGCACCTGACCAATTGCTGAAAAGCAGCTGGTGTGAACTCCATGCCATACACAGAGCTGCAGAGACCACAGCTGTGTTTCTACAGCCACTGATGAGCTAAAATCAGAAGCCAGAATTATTCTGACACCAAAGGCTGCAGTCACAGCAGACTAGGTCTGGGATGAGCAGATGAGACAGTGCTTCACAGGGCCTTCAGACAAGCTGGAGGTTACACACATTTCCTTGGCAGAGAGGCGACTGAAGGCAGACAGGAAACTGAGGCAGAACTTCAGGTGAGACAGGAGGTACGAGATGCCTTGAGCCTCACATTGGGTTTTCCCAACTTGATTGTTTCTTCTTTTCTGACACAGCTCCCTGGCACATCGTGTCCGGCTGACCGTCAGCCACACTCACTCTGCAGCAAAGCAGGCAGCACAAGCAAGTGCGGCTCTATCTGCTTGGGCACTGTGCTAGCACTGTCTGTCCTGATGAGTGATGGGGAAAAAAATCAGTGGGAAACCCAGGTAAATGATAAGCAAATCCTAGTCATTAGGATGTGAGGTTTGCTTCATTTTCCTTCTCTCTCACTCTGGAGGGATTGGCACCAGCCACATAAGAGAACTGCCAAGGCACTTCCAGCATCCTTGCTAAGCCTGGCCTTGAGCTGACCTCCAGCCAAGATGTTTTCTGAAAGCCTGGACAGCTCTCTGCAGCACCCTCTGAAAACAAGAGCTGAAGGAGGGTCAGAAAGGAAGCTGCTCTGGGACCCTTTTTTTGCATGAAGAATGGCTTTCCATCAGCAATGCCTCTGGGCCCTGACACCCATTTCCCTGTCTTACCCGGGAGTGCTGCCAGTGGTTTGACATTTATACAGTTCTTCAAAGTACACCAGGCTTTCACAGAGCAAAGAAAAAGGCCCAGCGTGATCCCTGCCCGGGCACCCCGCTCGCAGCACGATTCAGCCAGGCTCCTGCAGGGCAGGCAGTGCCAGAGCCACGGGGCTCAGCGGGCGCTGCCGGTCCTCTGGCTCGGGATGTGCACAAGGCAGCCAGACTGTCCTGGAGGTGCAGATGTGAAGAAGGAAGAAATGCAACCCTGAACACAGAACATGCTGTTTGGGCTCTGAAAACATTAATATTTTGTTCTTCTAGCTAAGGAGGCTCTTTTCCCAGTGACACTGCCCTTGGCTTGCTGGGCTCTCATCAGATTTCTAGCCTGCTTATGCCGTGGTGAAGGGGAGGAACATTTTGCTTTTGGGTGAAAGTTGAACTTTTGACCCAGGAGGGCCCATGAGTGCTGCAGGGTGGCAGTGACCTGCATGGGATCATACAGCCAGCCAGACCACAGCCACCCATGGCCTCCCCCGTGGCAGGGACAGGTGAGGCATGGTCTGCTACCCTCCTCCTCCAGCCATGGCCGGGAGGGATATGCCAGAGCCAGGCTTGGGCATGCCGGTGTCTGGGTCTCCTGGGGGGTTTCACGTTAGGGTGCTCCGCCATGGGCTGCCCACACCCTCCAGGCTGGGGGAAGGCAGCGGGACCTTTGCCTGCATGAGCCCCACGGACACACGAAGCCCCCCAGGAGCACACAGTGTGTGGGAGGGGTGTCCCAGGTAATTCTCCTCCTCAGACCAGCCCTGTGGCTGCTTCTGAGTTCTGTGCTTGTACCCTTGACTTCTAAAGCCAAGCTGGGGAGGCTGTCTCAGCAGAACAGCAGCAAACCAGACAGCCAAGTGACTGCAGCTATGATGTCTTCATGTACAGAGGGCTGCTGGGGCTTTTTTATTTAATCTAAATTTGTCAGAACAGGGGGGTAAAGGCTCCTTTTCTGTGTCTTCCTCATAAAACTGCTGCTTGGAAGCACCGGAGCAGCATTGCTGCAGTGGTGTGCTAAGCTCTGCCAGCCCTCGGGGGCCAGAGCAGGAGGCTGGAAAGGAAGAGCCAGGTCGAACCGTGCGAAGGCAGGCAGGAGGGAGGGGTTGTAAAGGGAACGATGAGCAGGGGCAGAGCGGGAGGTCCTGAAGGATGGCTAGCAGAGATGGAGGTAGGCTCTGCCCATGTCTGTGCCCCTTCATTTCTCCACAGCAGAATTAAGACAATGCCCAGGTTGGGGGTCTTGGCAACACCAAAACAAGGCCAACAATTCTTACTCTTAGATGTGGAACAATCCCAAAACATTCCTGTGGAACTGTTAGTCTAAATGTTCAGAGCCCCTGAGCCTACTTTGGGCTCTCTCTGCCCACTCTCAGTGCTGAAGAGCAAAATTAGCCTTCTCAGAGCAAAATTAGCTTTCTGTCTACCACTGTGACAGAATAGGTTCAGGCTTTCCTTTTTGAGTATATAAAACCATGCATCATTCACAGTACACTGTAGCCTAAGTAGCTGTGTAAGGTTTCCAGTTAAGACCATACTCATGTAACTAATGCTGGCCCACTAAGAGCAGGCTGAGCACTGCACATGATCGGGCTTTCCTGGCTTCACTGTAGACGTTTGCAAAGGCTCCCAAGGACTTCCCAGCTCTCACTGACCAAATGAAGCTCAAGGCTCATTTGGAGCTCTCAGCTCCAACTGAAGGTAAGGTTCATTCTCCCTGTTTTACAGGGACAGAACCTGGAGCACCAGAAAACACAGGCCCATGTTTTAAGTAAGGCCTGAGACTGCAGATGCCCCTAGATCTAGTTACCTGAACTGAGATTCCCACAGGGACATTTTCATCAAGATACTTCAAAACACAGTGGGGTGCATGAGAGGTGCTGGGCCATTGGCCTGGATGAAGGCAGATGCTTGGGAAGGCCTCAGCTCCCCAAAGCCCCAGCAACTCCTTTAGGCACCAGAGTGCTTTTGAAAATGTGCTCTCTGAACCTGCTTCTCTGACATTGTGTGCTGATTCCTAGTGCATCTTCTGCAATCTGCAGGTCCAGCAGTCACAAATGGCCTCTCTTTGGAGGTCACTTCCAAAAACACAGGCAGAACCTCTGACTCGGACTGCCAGTGGGGAGCAGCAGCAGCCCTAGGCCTGCTCTGTGGCTGTGTGGGTGCACCTGGGGTGCTGCTCGTGGCGTGGCTGCTGTGCTCCTGGGGACAGACAGCCTCTTTTCCCTGCAGGGGCAGTGGTCAGGACAGCCCATCGTGGGGGGACTGTAGCTCCTGGTTGTGTCTGCTGCTCTGCCCTAGACAGAGGTGTGAGATGGGAGCAAGTCAGGCATGTCTGCTGTCAGCCCACATGCTGCCAGGAGTTGCCACAACTCCACAGAAAATTCCAACCTCATCCTTCTCTATTTTGCTCTTGGGCACTTCTGATGTTCTCCCAGGTCTCAGGGGAGGAGCAGACACTTCTTACATCCATTTCCCTTCTGCCAGAGGCTGACTTTCTTAAACCTCTCAGCTAATTTTTGCCAGTGAGGATCTACCTGACACAAATGGGAGACACCCCCCCACCACCACCTCTTCAGCGGTAGTATTAACTCTTTAGATGTCCACATTAATGATGACTTTTATTGAATTCAGATATTTTAATCATTTTAAGAAAACATCAAAAATTACATACACACTAAAAATAACTAAACTGGACTAAGAAAGAACATTAACAATCCCCAGGATCTTTTTGCAAGATCGGAAGCTTGCACAGGTAGCTTTCACCAGCCACCTCCCTGCACATCCAGGTACGATGCTGCTTAGCATCTGAGTCCTGTGCTCCCCAACAAAGCTGCTGCACTTCAGTGCTGCCCATGGCTGCAGGTCACAAGAAAGGCTTTCATTTACTTCTGCTTCATAGACGGAAATACTTCTGTCTTCTAGTCCAAAAAGGGAAATTTAAACCATGATGATATTTAGTTTTCTCTTTGTAAAAAAAAAAAAAAAAAGTTAAGAAATACTTTGAAGGAAAAAAGTCTCCAAACACTCTATGCAGAGAGCCTTAGCAGTAGAAGAGCAGTGCCTTTAGTATGGTTAGGACCCCTGATATCCACAGAGCTGCAGAGAAGGTCTGAGGAATTGCAAGAGAGTGGGTGGGAAGGCAGAGGCACACACCCTTCATGGGAGAAAAAGCCAGAAGACCGTGTGGAGCAGCATTCAGTGGCAGCCCCAGCCTGACCGTGCTGGGCTTCTGCTGCTTCTTTAACTCCAGGCCAGAAATACTACTTTTCTCTTTCTTCTTTCTTTTTATTTCAGCCTGGCAACCCCCATCAGCCCAGCCCTGCTCTCATATGTAGCTACAGTGCCGTGTCCTTCCCCACTGCCATTCTGTATGGCAGCCAGAAGGGCAAGGGACAAACGGATGGAGAGACAGGCACTGCCGGGTGGGACAGGGAGCAGAAGGCAGTGCTGCCTTTGTGCAGCTCTATGTGTGACATTTTATGTGACCATTTTTTTCTAGCTTGCTTTCCCAAAGCCAAGGACAGTGGCAGGGTACATGGGCTGCCCACGCAGAGGACACAGCTGCTTTGAGCATGTCCAAAGCACAAGATGTCCCATCTCTGCAAGGCACCAGTTGCAGGATGCAGTCACCACCCAGAAACCCAGACAGCAGCAAAGTAAGCAGGGCACTTGGAAGGAAAACAATGGCACATCCATGACCCACCGTGGAGTAAGACAGAGCGTGTCAAGCTGGATGCGGAGTTCCCAATGGGGAGCATGAAGGATAAGCAAAACCAGGGGAAACAGGGATGCTCTACGGGAAAAATCCATATGTAGTTTTTCTCTGCTGTTCAGTCAGCTCTACCTCAGTCCCCTTTCTGCTTGATGTTGCATCACTTTCCATGCCTCAGTTTTCCCATTTAGAGAATGGAAATATTAATCCCTGCTTCCCCGAGGAGCCAGGGGCTAACTCCTTTTCTGCTGCTGCTTTTACTTGTTTTATGTCCTGACCACAGGGAACACTGCAGGGAATCCTACAAGACAAAAACAACATGCCCTGCATGCCCCTGTGCCACAGGTGACCTGCTCCCACCCAGACATCAGTCATTGAAGCTAGAGCACCTGGTCTCAGTGTGGATGGCATGGAGGCAGCAGCAGCATGGTGGCAATCTCCCTTTACACCTCTTATTTGATGTCAGAAAAACCTGACACATGCAGACCAGCAGGGAGGTGGAATTGTACCCGAACACAGCAAAGCAGAGGCTGCTGCCGGGTGAGGCAAAGGTTCAGAGCCCATCCCCAGCAGCTGCTGGCCACGCTAAATGCTGAGGGCTGAGAAGATAGTGCAGGCAGGAAGGAAATCAATAGACTGTAATATTAAAAGCAAGTCTCAGTGGGAGAAGCAGCATGAAAAATCAGTTGTAGATGGCTTGCATAATCTGCAGTGGAGTTTGATTTTGCTGTGGGCTACTATGCCTCTGTGGCAGTGCCAGCTTGCACGGATGTGGCTGGGAATGCATGCTTACGATCAGCTTGCCCGAAAACAAGAAAGTCTGTCAATTCTTTTTGCATGCAGAAAGGAGGTTATGTTGGATGTGATAGTTATTCACAGCTGATTGGCCTGCCAAGGACACTGAATGCCCAGCAGCAATGGCTTTGAGGATGGAGGCTTTGTCTCTGCCCAGGAAGGAAAAGATTAATTTCACCTGTAAAGCAGGGTGAAAAACTCTGATTTAAGAACCTGAATCAATCTTTATATTGCATGTGTGCTGGGTAAAGGTGTAATACAAAATACTGTGCAAAGTGAACCTGTCACATCTGCTTGTCAAAGGGATGGCTATTTTATTTTGTTTTGTTATGTTTTTGTTTTGTTTTTCCACGCTTGCTATAGATGAGGTGATCCTAGAGTTTTAAATGCCTCATCAGGTTGGTAGGTGGATGGTGGTCTGTCTCCAAAGAGCAGCGCAGATCCCCTTCCTCTTCTTTCTTTGTCCTGGGCTCTCGTCCAGGTGAGCAGGGATTGTAATGCCAAAACACTGTTCCTCATATCAAAGTTCATATGCGTTACTGAAGGAGATGATGTCCTGGAAGATAGAAAGCAGCTAATCAAAATAAAGTAGCTAATAAATTCTCATGTCTAGCAAGAGAGGAAGAGAAGTAATTACCCACATCTCTCATGCAGAGTCCCTGGCAACACCATGAGTGTCAGGGGAGCTTGGGCTCCCTTTGATATGGTAATGTCACTACATATGAGAGATAGAAACACAAATTCAAAGGGCCCAAGGAGCACCAGACAGACACAGGAAGGACTAGCAGACCAGGATCACACTTCCTCAGCAGGAGGGAGGCAGCAATGTCTGTGGGACAGAGCCCCAGCCTCTGCCAGGCTGTTTGGCTGCTTCTCCCCAGGAGCAGCAGACCGACTCTGGCTTCCAGGGTGTGCAACTTCAGCTCTCACCAGCTCTGCCCTCTTTTTGCCACCTTTGGAAATGACCAATATTGGAGAGAGCACTTTATGTATGTATATCTGCTTACCAGGACTGTGAGCTGCAGAGAGCAATTGTGAAGAAACTTGTTGACTGTTGTTGAAATACCCAAAGGAAAAGATTTGTCAACAGCAGCAACAATCTTATGTCATCTCCAAAGACTGAACACGCTGGCATACAACCTGTGCACAGGGAGCCCATAATCAGCCTTTGAAGCCTGGCAGCTGCTTTCAACACCTGGAGAACGTAAACCACGCTCTGCATGAAGCAGCTCAGAATTTTCCCACTTAAAGTCAGAGGAGAGAGGGCAGCAGGATCACTATTATTCAGAAAATTCTGACATTTTGAAATTCCTTCTGAAGCAGGCATGTAAAAAATTGTCATGTTCATCCATTCATGCCAAAAATCATTTTGGAAGTGTTACATTTCAACAAAGTATTACATTTCATTCTGATAATTTAAAATGTTTTATATTATAAATTATTATAAATATACAATAAAAAATATACTTTCAGAATGTGCTTTAAAGGAAGGATTTTAAAGAACTTTTTTAAAAAACATAAGTCACTAAACATGGACAGTTCATACAGAAAGTCTGATTGCAGTAAAATGGCTTCCAGAAAAATACCCTGGAGTAAATTGTTCATCCAGTTCTTGTGTGAGCTGGGTTATCTCAGGCTATTAGCTTGTCTCCTGGCCCCTGAGGAAGAGGTTAGGTGGGAGGGGGTCTGTACCTTGCTTTTTGCAGATCTGGCATGTGAATGTGAGTAAGCAAAGGATGGTACAGCCGCAGGGAGGGTGGTGCTGGCTCAGAGCCACACCCATGCTCACTGGGATAAGTGTAGGACAATCTGCAGTGAAAGGCACCTGTCAGTGATCTGTCCTTTGCTGAGGTGGCATACCCAGCAATCAGCAGCTGAAGACTTCACATGCCTTCTCTGACTATTTGTTAATTTTTTCTAATACTCATATTCTTCCAGAAACAAACATTTTTCTCTCTGCACAGCGTCTAGCATGTGAAGGGCTTTTCAGTCTTATTGAAATAAAATGAACAATAATCACCAGGGAAAAAGGTCTCCTTTTAAAAGGGGATGCATTCAGAAGGGATGGGGAGACAGATGGGAGCAGAGTCATGGCAAAGTCTGTGGGCTGCCCGGCCAGCAGCATGACAGCACAGCCGCAGGAGACAATGTGTGAGGCACAGCAGCAGAGGATGAATGATGGGGCACATATTTGGAGGCTATCAGCATGCACATATAATAAAAGCCAATTAGACGCATATGACAGATTGTAAACCTCTTGTGTGTTGTTTAAAAAAAACATGTTTTCAGCTTGTCTGCCTTTATAGAGCTTCTCAATAACACAGTTTTACTCTGGCTGAGAAATTACAGGCATCCCACCCACACCACACAAAGCCTGACATTTCTAATCACGTTAGCTTCTCTTTCATTTTTAACATAAAGAAAAAGGAAAAAAAAAAAGAAATTACATAAAACACTTCAACATGACATATCATTTGCAAATGGAGCCAGATGTGGTTTCATCCACAACTGCTGGAGCTGATCAAATGCATTGCTAGTACAGCCAGAGATAAGCAGACTCAGAGGCTGCCATACATGAGATTCAATGGTAAGTTTGGCAGACCAGCTACTAAAAAGGACACTGACGTTATGATTTTTGTTTCATCTTCATACAAATAAAGAAACAGGTGTTATCTTTCTTGAACTCCAAAAAGACGCTGATTGAGGCAGAATTTTTTTTTTTTCCTTTGACATCTGGACGCAGAACCACAGGGACCCCCCGGCCGCATGCAGGCAGAGGTCAGCGTCCGAGGCAGCTGGCAGCCCGTGGCCAGGCGGCTGCCTGCCAGTGACGAGCAGCAGGTGGAGCCCCGGAGGATTTCCTCTCTCCCTGTGCCTGCACTGGACTGCTTACAAGTGTTAGCAGATCTGCTCTTGGATGTGTGGTAGATGTTGCTGCAATTCCCTGACATAATCATATGGACACGCACCAATGTGGGAACAGCTTCTGCCATGCAGGAGACCCGTAGTTGCACAGCTGCTCTACCTCCCACTCACAAGTAAGTGTGACAAAACGGTACTTGTGCTTTTCCCATTTTCATAAAAAGGCAAGGATTCAACACTTTGAGTCCCCTGCCAGCCCTGTTTTTCCTGGATTAGGTTCAGAAATCCGTTTTATACTATGTGCTAACAAACAGCTACACTTTGGCTGAGAGCAGCGTCCTACAGCTTGACCTGTGCAACTGCTATGCCTGGGAACAAAAGTGCTCAGCAGCTTGTTAAAGTGCGTGTGATGCCAGGTGAGGCAGCAGTGTGGAACCTCTCTTCCTTTCACTCCCTCTGTTGTGCTAGAAACCAGGAAAACACAGGGAAAGACATCAGTCCAAAGTGTGCTGGCTCTGATGAGATTCCCACTGATTTGGTAAAGGTTGGATTAGGTCGCAAAGCAGAGTGGTATTTTGGAAGACAATTGGCCTAAGAAAGGTTATTGACCTACATTATTTACAGTACTGGCCTAAGAAAGGTTAAGACAGAAATTGTGTGCTGAGCAAAGAGAAACTTTCCTCTGTGTGTTTGCAAGAACACAGAATCACAGAATGAGGTTGGAAGGGACCTCTGAAGATCATCTAGTCCAACCCCGCTGCCAGGTAGGATCACCTAGAGCACACTGCACAGGATGGCATCCAGGCAGGGTTTGAATATCTCCAGAGAAGGAGACTCCACAGCCTCTCTGGGCAACCTGTCCCAGTGCTCTGTCACCCTCACAGTAAAGAAGTGCCCCCTCATATTGAGCCGGAACCTCCAGGAGGTTCCAGGAGGAGCTCCAGGAGCTCCATGTCCCTCCTGTACTGGGGAGCCCAGATCTGGACACAGTGCTCCAGGTGTGGCCTCACCAGGGCTGAGCAGAGGGGCAGGATCACCTCCCTTGACCTCCTTGCAGCACTCTTCCAAATACATCCCAGGAAACCTTTGGGGCCAAAAAGGCCAAAAGGGCACATTGCTGGCTCATGGTCAGCCTGCTGCCCACCAGGACTCCCAGGTCCCTCTCTGCAGAGCTGCTCTCCATCAGGTCAGCCCCCAGCCTGTACTGGCGCTTGGGGTTATTCCTCCCTAGGTGCAGGACCCCGCACTTGCCCTTGTTGAACTTCATGATGTTCCTCTCGGCCCAACCCTCCAGCCTGTTGAGGTCCCTCTGAAGGGCAGCACAGCCCCCTGGGGTATCAGCCACTCCTCCCAGGTTTGTGTCATCCACAAACCTGCTGAGGGTGCACTCTGTTCCATTGTCCGGGTTGTTGACGAATATGTTGAACACTGGACCCAGTACTGACCCCTGGGGGACACTGCTAGCTACAGGCCTCCAACTAGACTCCGCGCTGCTGACCACAACCCTCTGAGATCTGACATCCAGCCAGTTCTCAATCCACCTCACTGTCCACTCATCCATCCTACACTTCCTGATCTTGCCTGTGAGGATGTTATGGGAGACAGTGTCGAAAGCCTTGCTAAGGTAGACAACCTACTGCTCCCCACTCATCCACCCAGCTAGTCATTCCATCACAGAAGGCTATCAGCTTGGTCAAGCATGATTTCCCCTTGGTGTACCCATGCTGACTACTCCTGATCACCTTTTTCTCTTCCACGTGCTTGGAGACGACCTTCAGGTTGAGTGGTTCCATCACCTTTCCAGGGATGGAGGTGAGGCTGACTGGCCTGTAGTTTCCTGGGTCCTCTTCGTGCTGTTTTGAAGTCTGGGGTGACATGGGCTTTCTTTCAGTCCTCAGGCACCTCTCCTGTTCTTCATGACCTCTCAAAGATGATGGAGAGTGGGCTCACAATAACATCCGCCAGCTCCCTCACTGTGCCAGGAAAGATGCCCAAAGGAAATGTGTGCTGTCTTGTCTATTTCGGCTGGCAGGAGCAGGAGTGAGGAGTCAGTCCAAGGCAGCTTCCACATTGGCCAGTTTGCACAAGTGCTCTGCAAGGTGGGAGCAACACAGACAAGCAAGCAGACAGAGATGATGAATGTGAGGAGCCAGATCTACTGCAGGAGTGGAGAGCAGATGAAGTGGCCCTTGTTATGGGCAGGGGGGTGCAGGAGGCTGGGAAAGGTAGAAAGGTAGAACCTCTCTGCCACATCTGCATCCCCACCCAGCGGTGCCCACTGTCCTGGCACACAGCAAGCTTTTGGACAAGAGGCTGCTTCCCAGAGTGGGCAAAAGCCTGGGGAAGGTCTCCAGAAGGAATGGATGACTGTGGGCACCAAGTGATGCTCATTGCTCAGGGCTGCAGCTACCTTTCACAGCTGTGCTTGCAGAGGGGGCTGCCAGGGCAGTAGTTACAGGGGCCTAGATAGCAAAGGCCAGTGGGGCCAGCCCACGGGCACAGTTCCTTGTCCAGGGCACTATTGTAGTGGGTCTGTTGGCTCGGTCTGGAGAGAAGTCCACATCCACAGCCCCTGTGTCCTGCTGCAAACAGACAAGCTGGTAAGAGAAACTCCTGCCCTGTACAAATTGCAGGTGCTTCTTTGGCCAATGCAAGTGTCAGTGAAAGAGAGGGAATGGAAAGGGTTTTTTCTCTTCATTTCACATTCAGCTGTTAGTTATAATACTAAGGGCTCCTGTCTCTTACAGATGCTACACTTGGTCATTGGCAATGTGAGCCCCTGGCCTGACAGCATGGAAATGTAAGCAAGTGCTTTGCTGGTGAGAGATGATTGTAGAGACCAAAGCAGGTAAGCACTGGCCTTAAAAAACAAAAAGAGACAGGAAATTTCTATAGCTCCTTGCAAGTCCCCACCCCCCACACCCCCAAAACCATGGCACCAGAGTCTTAAAGGCTTAGTTAGAAACAGGAGAAAGAAGAAAAACATCTTGGCACTCTGATCCTTTTTTAAATTTTATGATATTTGAGCCAATTACATTTTTACTCTATTTCTTGACGTCTGACTCAGAATTTTAGAAAATTTACTGCTGTCATTACTGGAGAAGAAATGCAATGTGAAGATAATTTTAGTTTCCAAAAAGCTTGCTTCAAATGGCTATGATTTTTCTTTCAGCTAGTGCAAAAAGCTGGACTGACACCTTTTGTTGAATAATGCATCTGGAATAACATCCTCCTCTGCAAGGAGAGGTCTGGCACACAGCCCTCACCCCGCTTATGCACCATTCAAGTGCTATTTAGTGGCTTCCAGGGGATTACAAATGGGGAGTGGGCTTTGTCCTGGCTCTCTGCACAGCAGAAGATGTCACTGTGCTCCAGGAGAGCTGTTCTATGGATGAATCTTTGTGTTATTATATGCAAATAATCTCCATCCAAAAGTACCTGCCATTCATAACATTGAAACCAATGTTCAGCTAACAATTGCAGCCATTATCTGACAAGCATTAAAAAAGAAAAAAAGGAAATCCAGAGGGCCAGGGCATGGTTTGTCATCAAAGCATCCATGCCTGGCCCTGCTGTGGTGCCCTAGCGTGGCTCTGCAGGCAGCACCGCAAGGCTGAGCCCCTGCCCGGGTGTCAGCCGAGACCCCTGGAGCTCCTCTGCAAGAGCATCTGCTGGTGCCGTCCTCGTGCTGTGTCACAGCTTGTCAGCGCCTGTTACCGGCACTCAGGGGGACGGGCGCTGTCTGGCCTACTTCCCTACCCACCATGACAGCTGCCTGGTGCCAAGCTCCCTTGAAAGGATTTTAAACATGTAATTATCTTGCATATTCCAACAGAATCAGCCTCAAAAGTGCCTGACTTTGCATTCAATATATGCATGACATCTCATATTTTTGGCCTATGTAACAGCACTGAAAGTGCTCCTTAAAGGAAAATATCCATTTAAACCCAGCACTCACACAGGAAGGGTTAGCTTAGCAGGAGGGTCATGCTGATGCTGCTGGATGTGACGGCTCCTGTCACCCATCTACCTCGTGAAAATCCAGAACTGGTCCTCACCATCAGGCACACTGCTGATGGTCTGGGGGCAGGGAGTGGCTGCAGGCAGAGCTGAGAATGTGTGCGAGGACTGCCCAAGGAGTATGCCAGAGTTTGGTTGGGGAAGTGCACACCAGACACACACCTTCACTGCGAGTACCTCAGAACTGCTGGCTTCCCTGAGGCAGCCTCGGCTCTGCCTGGCTGCAGGCAGGTAGCGGAGCCAGGCTGGCACTGCATGTCCTGTGCCTGGCCATCGGGCAGGGGCAGGGGCTGCCCTCCACCTCTCGGCTATAACCCGCTCCCTCTGACCCAGCCCAGCTGCAGGGCAGCCTGAGACCTTGCTCCAAGGGAGGAGGGGGGTGGTCTCCCAGCAGAGCTGGGGTAATCGTGGATGAGCAGAGATGGGATGGCTACCTTCGATAGCTCAGCTGGTAGAGCGGAGGACTGTAGATCCTTAGGTCGCTGGTTTTCTTGTTGATCACATCCATTGGGATTTGACGACGTCCATCTTGCCATTTAATTCCTAAAAACTGGATCTCTCGTGCAGGTCCTTTAACTTTATTCTGTTTTATGGCAAAACCGGCCTTCAGAAGGATTTGGACTATTTTCTTCCCTTTCTCGAAAACTTCTTCTGCAGTGTCACCACACACAATGATGTCATCGATGTACTGCAGGTGTTCAGGAGCTTCCCCCTGCTCCAGCGCAGACTGGATCAGTCCATGGCAAATGGTAGGGCTGTGTTTCCACCCCTGGGGCAGCCGATTCCAAGTATATTGGACTCCCCTCCAAGTGAAAGCAAACTGTGGCCTGCACTGTGCTGCTAGAGGGATGGAGAAAAATGCATTAGCGATATCAATTGTGGCATACCACTTGGCTGCCTTTGATTCCAGTTCATACTGGAGTTCTAGCATGTCCGGCACTGCAGCACTCAGTGGTGGCGTGACTTCGTTCAGGCCACGATAGTCCACTGTTAGTCTCCACTCAACATTAGACTTTCGCACTGGCCATATGGGACTATTAAAAGGTGAATGAGTCTTGCTGATCACTCCTTGGCTCTCCAGTTGACGAATTAGCTTATGGATGGGACTCAGGGAGTCTCGGTTGGTGCGATATTGCCGCCGGTGCACAGTTGTGGTAGCGATCGGCACTTGCTGTTCTTCAACCCTCAGCAACCCCACAACAGAAGGGTCCTCTGAGAGACCAGGCAAGGTAGACAACTGTTTAATGTCCTCTGTCTCCAAAGCAGCTATGCCAAAAGCCCAGCGGAACCCTTTTGGGTCCTTGAAATATCCTCTTCTAAGATAGTCTATGCCAAGGATGCACGGAGCATCTGGGCCAGTCACAATACGGTGCTTTTGCCACTCATTGCCGGTTAGACTTACTTCAGCCTCCAATACAGTTAACTGCTGGGATCCCCCCGTCACACCATAAATACAGATGGGCTCTGGCCCTTTATAGCTTGATGGCATTAGAGTACATTGTGCACCGGTGTCTACCAAAGCCTTGGTAGGGCTTGGCATCCCATCTCTGGGAGGCCAGGTGAGCTGAGCTCCCTGCTCTGGCATGGCTTCTCCCTGCCCCAGCATCCCACCACTGCAGCATTTAATGCCTTCTTTGCCTCTGTTTTCAACACCAATGATGGGTGCTGGGAACCCTGGAGCCTTAAGCTGGAGGACCATGACTGCACTAACAATAAACTCCCAGTCAGCTCCAAACTTGTGTGGCCTTGCCTCGAGCACTGTGTGCAGATTTGGGTGCCACAAGAGAATAAGGACACAAAACTATGAGAGAGTATCCAAAGGAGGGCTACAAATATGGTGAGGGTCTGGAGGGCAAGAAGTATGAGGAGCAGCTGAGGTTCCTCAGTTTGTTCATCCCAGAGAGGAGGAGGCTGAGGGGAGGCCTCATGGTGGCCTTCAGCTCCCTCCCAAGGGGAGCGGTGGGGCAGGCGCTGAGCTCTGCTCTCTGGGGACAGCGACAGGACCCGAGGGAATGGCAGGGGGACAGGGGGAGGGTCAGGCTGGGTGGTAGGAAAAGGTTCTTTACTGAGAGGGTGGTTGGGCTGTGGCTCACCAGGGAAATGATCACAGCACCAAGCCTGCCAGAGTTTGAGAAGGATTTGGACAACGCTCTCAGACATAGAGAACGAGGTGAGAGGGGGGATACTGATCTCCTTTGCATATATGAAGAATGAACCAAACTTGCACACAAAAAAATATGATTTTTACCAGCAAGAAGCAAAGCCCAGCTGCCAGAACAGCTGAGACCAGTCTCAGGAGCAGTCAGCAGAGCACAGCAAGCACAGGAACACAAGTAACAAGCTGGCAGGACACAGATGCTTTGGGCCTGGAAAACTCCCAGGCTCTCCTGAGGAACATTTCTGCTCAGCAATCTTCAGGTGAGAGCTGGCTAGGAGTTCCGGGCAGGTGAGGACAGGAGGTGCAGAGGAGCAGCACACGGGACACCCGATCCTCTTCCATCCCAGGGCACAGCCACCAAACAGTCCTATGAGGATTCCTCCTCTTGCAAACTGAACTGTCTCAAGGCTACCTCCTTCTGGGAACACATGGCTGCTTGTACCCCTGATCCAGCCATGCCTCACCATCTTCCTGCACTGAGATGATGGGTACCATGTGTATGGCAGCAAACCAGAATGGCCTACCATGTGAGTATACATGCAGGATGGAGCTGTTGCACTGCCTTGATCCCAGCCAACATACTGCCATCAACCACCTGCACCTACGACTTGCAGGCACGTGCCATGCCAGTACTTCCATCACACTCCAACCCCACCAGTGCCTTCCTAGCCACTCGCTCAGGAGTTCAGCTCCAGGTTTGTCCCTTTGCCATCAGAGTCCACATATGCTGAACAAAAAGGTAAATTCAAGCAAAATCATGGACTTAAAGATACCTACGACATGCCTTCCAGAGAGGTGCCTCTCAGAACAACCAACTTGCCCCACTTCTCTGCATCAACCCTTCCTAGAAACTAAAGAGAGAGGAGCCTGGCTGGCGCGCAGCATTGCTCTGCCATGGTGCCTGAGCCTGCTTTTTGAAGCTTGTGATTTCCTCCCCAGTTTACCAACCCACCTGCATTATCCCAGCCATGAGTGGGGATCCTTTTACTACTCCTCATTTGAAATATATCCTTCATGTGAAGATGTTCCTTTACGGGATACAGAGGATTTTCCAGTCTAAAATGCAAAGGGCACGGCAACTCCACATATTTTGGTCTGAGGAATTTAAGTGTTCATTTCCTCCTCAGCCCCATGTGTATGTTGCTATTGCTTACACAGTAACCAGCAGCTCTGGAAGCAATTAGATTTCAGAGCATATCTTCTCAGTCCTCAGGAACTGCTTAATACCAGTGCACACCCCTACACAGGTCTCCATCCTCAGCCATGCTGGTGTCATATGCACATCACTCTAGGACAGGTGCTTGATAACTGGGGCATGCTGATGACAGCTATGAGGAAGGGACAGGGCTTGTCTAGTGATGGTGTAGGTGCCCCAGTCCTGTAGGAAAGTGCCAGGGAATACTTACAGACCTGAACAAGGAAAAGTAGGCAAAACCCCACTTGTATAGAGCTTTTTCCAGTTACCTTAATGCTGAGGGCAGATGAAATGCCCCTGATTACAATGGACAGAGGATGTGAATGTGGTGGGGAACATCTGTGCAAACAGGAACATCTGTGGCCACCTCTGTGGATTCTGCCAGGCCAGGCAGCCCCCCTCTCAGCCCTGGGCAGCACAGCTGCAACCAATATATGCCCTGGCCCTTATTTTCTGCCAAGGACAAAAGACATCAACAAAGTCCTAATTAAAAAACAACCATGAAGCAAAAAGCATAGTTAATTACTTTTTAACTACAGAACAAAGGTCATTCCTCTTCCTAATTACACTGTGAAAATGAGAAGAATTTAAACAAGAATTGTAAGTAATCACACAAGCAAAGAAATGGGATTGAATGCCTATAGAAACCTGAATACAGGCCTGAGCAAAAAGACACAGGCAACATCTATAAGAGGGAGATGACAAGGAAGTATTTAAGACTCATTATATTGAGCTAATCGATTGCTCCTCAAGTGCTACTCAGGCACTCGTTGTACATGCTGGTGAATTGAAGCTCTGCAATACTCTAGAGAAGCCCTAGGGATCAAAATCATGTTTGTTTGTTTGTATGTTTTTCTCAGGCAGACTGGGGGAAATGCCTTGCTGAGCAGTAGAACCATTCACCCACTGAGTCCAGCAACCCTAGAGTGTAGCCCCAACTCAGGAAAAATGGCATTTCCTCTGCCTCTTCTTTGTCCCTGAATCACAGCTTACATGCTCAGCAGGACTAGAGGCCATACAAAGTCTCCTGAGAGCAGACCTTCCTGGCAGATAAGTGCTGCAGGAACTCTGGAAGATGGGCCAAGATCAGGTTCTTTTGTAGGTAAAGGGTATGCAGGGATGGAGAAACCAAATGCAAAACCGAGCCCTGCAGTTTGTCTCATCCAAACACTAAGGCTATTTGGTGGCCCATGCAAGGTGAGCCTGTCTCTGAAATAGGCAGTCAGCCTGGAGCACAGCTGGGGAAAAAGAAAAATGTTCCTAGCAGGGCAGAAAAGATGTGGAGAAACAGGACGAAGAAAACAGGTTACGTGGAAAACTTCATGGTTTGTGTTGGAAGAGTGAATCCTGTCCTCTTAAGGTACTGCATGGAGACAAATGTCAGAAAAGATGGAAAAAGCCAAATTAACATTTCTGTACCTGAGGACAATTAACCTGCAGAGCGGGAGCTAGGAGGTCCTTGCATCAAGTACAAGCTGTCAGGCCATGGGGAAAGGGGCATGGCGCATGACAGAGTAAAGTCTGTGTTGTCACTGAGGCATTGTGCAAGACCTGACCTGACCCTGCTGAAGAGAACAAGAACACTCACTATTGTCCAAAGGCCCTGGGCTCTGTTTGGACAGCCATCTATCAGGAGAGCAATGAGATAGTGGAGATTCTTGTGAAAAAGTGGTATTTCGTAGTGCTTAAAGCACAGCCCTGTGGCAGTGCATTTCACCGCAGCCTTTGCACGTGCCACTTGGGCACTGCACCCATGGATGTGGCTCCCACAGCCCTGGAGCAGTAGGCAGAGCCCACGGGGAGAGCTGAGTGCAGGAAGGCTTCACACTGCTGGGTAGCTATGAGCTCTACTACTGGGAACCTACCCTGTGCACTAAATCCCTGTGCCCAAGTCCAAACCAGCCCCAGATATAGCCATAACATTTAAATGTGATTATTTCCACTTTCAGTAAAGGGTTGGAGAGACCTCTCCTGAAACACTGAGTGCTGGATGTGAATCAATTGTACATTTATTTCCCTTATCAGATGGGACTGGGGAAGGAGAGACAATCAACATGAGGAAATTAAGGAAAATGGAAATGACGTGGCAATAAGCTGATGTCTTAGTGAGCCCTAGGTTATCAGCTGGAGGTTGCTCACACTTAGACTTAGGTATGCTTCATGAAGAGTGCCAAGAGACTGACAGCTTACTATAAAATCCAGAGGCACTGAGAGATATTAAAGCCAAAAGCCTTTTTTCACCAGGTTTTGGAAACACAGATTTGTGCTCCAGTTGACCAAGAGAGGAGGAGCTCTGGTTTGGCCCCACACCAAAGGCAAAACCTGAGGCTGCCAAGGTGGCAGGAACAGACTCTGCTCAGGGGCCATGGCACAGCCCCGGTCCCCTACACCTGTGGCAGAGGAATGACATGACTTGTGCCCAGTGCCACGTGTGGCTCCTGGGCATGGCCTGTGGTTATGGGGTACCAGGTCATGCTTCAGGGCAAATCCAGCAGGCCCCTGGCAAGCTGGCTGCTTTGGGAGGACCAAACTCAGGCAACAACATGTTACAGGGCTGGGAAGTGAACTGCCTAGACACTGGCCTCCTGGGAACATGGTGCTGCTGGTGGTGGCTTGCAGGGAGATGTGTCCTTGTGCAAGAAAGTACATACCATGATCACGCCATGCCATACCATACCTTGCCCGTTCCATAGCTCCAGCACTAAAGCCCCACACAGAGCCTAGACACGTGGCTGCAGTCATACCAAAGTGCACCTTGGTCCAAGGCAGTCCTTTTCTCT
Organism: Anser cygnoides; assembly: GCF_040182565.1. Lineage (NCBI taxonomy): Eukaryota > Metazoa > Chordata > Aves > Anseriformes > Anatidae > Anser > Anser cygnoides. The sequence continues at coordinate 16,242,717 of NC_089888.1, forward strand.
GCAGCAATGAGCTCACCTTTCATAAAGCCACCACAATTTTGTAAAATAAAGTAATTGCCTGAAAATGTCCTACTCCCTAGAAACAGTGAGGGGAAATTTGATAGGTAATTAAAGACTTTCTGTAGTAAAAGCAGCAGCACAAGGTCTGGGATGATGGCATCACTCAACCTTGAAGTCTTCATTGTGGTGGCAAACATGGGCAGTGTCCACCAGTGGATGTTCTTCCAAGGCTGCTGTGTTCGCTGGGTGGCTGGGAGGCCTCTGTGCCCGCTGCTGCAGCACTTGCTGCTCAGTCACCCCCGCAGGGGGGCCAAAAGGCACATCCAGCACTGCCAGCGAAGGCCCCAGCCTCTGAGACCCTTCTGCCAGCAGGTGCATTTGACTCCTGTAGGTAAGTTTGTACTTACCGCCAAGTTTTCACTTCATTAAATCCTGACCAGTTAGCCCAGTTAGTTAGACCAGCCCAGTTAGCCACTCTGATAAGCTATAAGCTCTTTGTGCATATTATAGCCATCACTACCAGCCCACCATGCATGAACGATTGGCTGTATCATTGTGTTTTGTGTAAACACAATATTACTCTTATGTACCGCAGGAGTCTGCTGCTTCCCTTGTCTTAACACAGAAGTGAGGTTTCCTCTCCAGCTGGCAAGCAAAGCCTTTAACCAGAGGTACAAAGTCACCAAAGACTTCACCTCTCTTATGAGGCAGCTTGGAAAGTTAGGATTTAACTCTGGCTGGAGTTGACGTTGATTCATTTGCCTTGCGATGATGACATTGCCTTGTTGCTGCCACCTGATGGTCAGAACTGGAGATCAGGGACTGAGGCTCTACCTACAGCCCCTGCCAGCCATGGCAGGCTCATGGAGGTGCGCACTGGTGTGCCCTGGCTACAACACTACTGACCCCCACTGCCTGTCTCCAGCACCCCCAGCAGCGGCTGCCAGACCAGCACCTGTCTGGCAGCAGAATCCCACCTCACTGCATTGGCTTCAGTCACCAACACAAGCAAATTTATCCAGGGCACTGGAGCTCATTCAGAAGAAGCAGAGGTGCAGTGATGCTTTCATCCCATCAACTCCATTTCAGAGCAGCAATACCCTGCAGAGCGGACAGGGGAGCATACAGGACACTGACACCTCCAGCTGAGGGACCTTGGGTCGGAGCTTGGAAGCACCCACTCAGCTCAGGTTTTCTGAAGGGTGGCATTTCACATCCTGCCGAGTCTCACAGGTGTCATCTCATAGCAGATCACTGAAATGCTCATGTACCTGGCATCAGTGGCTGCTTCTGCAAATCCTGGCCTATCTGCTCTGTGCCCAGATACCTCTGAGGTGGCCAAAGGTGAAAAAAATCTGAGGATAATCATGCCTGAACCATTTGTCTTCCCCCAAATCATGTTCTGTGCTGTTTCCCCTCAGTGGGAGGCAGATGTTCTGCATGATGGCCTAGAGAGGGAAGACTAAGATAGGCTCATGAGCTCTCCCTCCAGCCAGCCAGGCTGCGGTCATTACTCTCTGAGTCCCTCTAACACTTCAGACACAGCTCAGCACTTTGCCTGGTCGTTTACTGTCAGCTGCAGTACTCGGGCTGGAAGATGGCCGATGGAAAGGTGTTGTCTCTCTTGCTAGTTTGCCATAGTATCTCTGCCAAGATGCTCTTCAACAATTACCAACAGCCGGGAAGCACTGCAGGCCTCTCACTTCTGTGAGACCGTGCACCAAGCTCACCTCTAGAGCTGGACACAATCAGGGTGAGATCTCAGCCACTTTGGTGCCATCTGCTCTCACACAAACCCCAGTGTGGCCTGCAGATGTGCAGGGGAAGGATGAGGAACATTGGCCTGATCCTTCCATGTGCAACCACAGTCCTCCTCCTGGGCAGAAGGAGACGGAACTCAGCAGATCCAGAACCATGAAGGCAGCAAGAGGAAAATCGGAAGGACTGTAGACAAAGGGTTGAGAATAGCAGAGCCAGATGGTGGCAGAGGAGCCACCAGAGGTGCCAGAGCTTGAAGGGCCATTTCCCAAGCAGAGAAACAGCATTGACAGCCACAGGCAAGCTTCTTCTATCCTCTCTGGATTCAATTTGGCATAAAAGGCCGGAGGCAACAGCATTGGATCTTTAGCTGCTTGTTAACACTGTGGGAGATCCTCAGCAGTCTCAGCCAGCAAGGAGTCCCCAGAGCCCCCAGCCCACTGCATTGCCCTTGGAAACCCCCCCAGTGGTTGTGACGCTGGTTGGGACTGCCCCATGGGGCTCACAGGACTGGCCCGTCCCTTCC